>NC_140944.1:97430683-98118183 GCF_014529385.1 Adiantum capillus-veneris | reverse complement strand
ACAAGGAGATCTCTCACGAAGAAAATGTGCCCAAGGAGGAGGCAAGTCCCTCGAGCAAATAGACATGTGTACCCTATGAGGCCAAGTTACAATTGAAAATATGCTTTTGGAATTGCAATGGATACCCATGGAATGTGGGGGTTGGCATTGATTAACTAACAAGAAAAGTTGATATTGTACTTCTTGTTGAATCGTGAGAGCATGATACACAAAGGATTAACGGCTTGGAGGATTACAATGTACATTCATTGATGTGGTCAAATAATCTCAAGCAACGAAGAGGGCAAGGAGGGGTAGTATGTATGGTTAAGAAAGGATTGAAAGATTTTTTATCAATTGTGAAAGATGACAAGTACGAATGTTATGCATGACTAAAAGTTATGACACCAAAAAGAGAACCCATTTTTGTAGCCGGTTGCTACATTCCTCATATGATTCCCGCGCATGGATAGAGATCAGCCATTTTTTGATTTAGAAGAGGACATTGCTTATTTTAAAGGCGAAGGTGATGTTATTGTATTTGGGGATATGAATGCTCTTTGTGAGGACAGGGGAACTGACATGCTAATCTCCACCCAGCCATGCCCTATATAGACCCCTCGCCTTCTAAATATAGGGACCCCCTTGACTGCATGTCTGTCCTGGCCCCTGGCCCTGGCCCTTGGCCCTGGCCCTTGGCCCTGGCCCTTGGCCCGGACCCGTGTCCTGACATTACCCCCCCCTTAAAGAAGAGTTTTCGTCCTCGAAAACAAAAGTGGAAACTTCTTCTTAAGAACACTAATGTTGTCCCAAGTGGCACCTTCTTCAGGTTGGTTGGAGCGGAACCCTGTTGAATAGGAGTTTCAATGAAACCAATAGTAACATCTTGATTTTCTACATTGTTGTCCATTTGTTACCATCTGATGGTACCGGTTCCTATCCAAACGTAGTGTGTAGACTCCATTTAGAACACTCATGAGAATGGTAAACGAGTTTATCACAACACATATGTACCAAAAAGAGTACCTCTTGTCACTTTCCATGAAAGTAGCATGCTGACATAACTCATTAGTCAATTTTAAGTCCTTGACTTTGTCACAATTTTCATCACCAGTAAACAACCCCACCCTAACGAGTCTTCAAGGTTGAGAACCTGAGTTATGCATGAAGAGACTACCTAGTCGCAACATGCGTTAACTGATAGTAAGTAAACTCCAAAAAGAGCAATAAATGCTTATGAATTTGATTGCTTGGTGCTAATGTACGCACTTTGCATATCCTTTAGCCCAAGATTACACCTTGTAATCTGTCAATCCCCTTGGATATTGACAGTGCTGAGGTGTGTTTCCCCCACGATTTACAGATAGTCTTCCCAGACGACTGGTAAACGGGGAATCACAATATCATGTATAATTATTGAGGAATCAACAATGTCTGGAATAACCATCATGGTTATCTTGAGAAATCCACAAACACCCAAACCGAGCCATGACCTCTATTGGTGATTAGTAGACTCAAAATTAATCTCATAGAGATAGTACACATGGAGTGCAAAATGCTTCATAAGCAACAACCTGAGGAATATGCATGCCGTTCCAAATCAGCCTTTGCTAAACACTAGGGCCCATAACACCTAGTGTGCATGCATTTAGCAAAAACTAACCCGAATCTGTATATCCATCATGATCCTTGCCAATACTTATGGCAAATGTGATGCGCCTAGTACACATTAAAGAGGAATGTAAATAGTTCGGAAAGAAACTAAATAATTTCAGTTGCAATCTTTTTGCAAGCCTTGCGGAAACGTCTGAACCATAATAGAAGGTGAAACAGTGATCACTTCTAAGTACAAACAATGAAACTTTTTCATTTACAATTTAGAGCCTTGCTATATGTATAAACAACCATCTGTCATGTTGTTTAGCAGTACTTGTACCTTAACAAGTCATTCGAAGTATCCGACAATTTCTGGCCACGAAATTGCTCTTGATACGTCGTGTTGAAAATGGTCTAGAAAACAGATGTGACCAACACCTAGGGACTTTGTCGTGACACAGAATTGAAATAATGGCGCCAGTGTCAGTCCAGAGACTCATATTCTCCACATGTGGAATATGTCTCAACTAAGGATGTCTGAAAAAGAACATCCTACAAGTACAATATGTACTTGTGTGTGGAGGTAGCTCTAAACACTTTACGACAAGAGTGAGAGCGACCCTCATTATTTTGCTCCACCATGGCTCAACCGAACTCCTGGAGTTCCTAGACCATGTTGTATCCCATGTGACAACATGTGCCAAATTGAACCCTACAAGCATAAGACAGAAAAAATGGATTGGACACTTGGCCCAAAATACTTTGTGCCGACATGCCCTTGGCATGGCTCTGGGACCTTCAAGCGTACTTATACATCTTGAAAAACCAAGCAAAGCATACTAAAAATGGAATAACACCAAAGCAATAGATGCGTACCTGGAGATTTGAACGTAATGTTCACTTACCCGTATTGAAACGGAGAGGAGCACGTCTCCTACCTGAAAAAACAAACAACATTGCACTAGGAACCATGGGTGTTGCCCTCGCAATCCAACCCCTTTGGTTAAAATCTACATAGTCAAACCCTTTGTTAAGACCCTTGTGTTGAATTTGTCTGCTACCGTGTGGTATAATTCTTTCCTTGAAAGTGTAACTGGGAGAGTTCAAACTGTGATCCTCAATGCAGATCAAACTGTGATCCTTAATGCCTATGGGGTGATTTAGCAATCACCCGCCGGGTCGTACCCCAAAACAGTATGTCCATAAAGACTCCGTAGTGCTATAGAGAGAGCAGGAAATTCACACAAGTGAAATGCCTAGCTCTTATGGTCAGCCCTGCTATCACAACTGATTGCTATATCTATACTTTCTTGTAGAGATTAGCTTCTGTGAGTTGAAGGTTATCAAAAACTCAACTTGAGTATCGCACTGAAAACATGTAGTGCAAAAATGACACCCTAAACATCCATAATGACAAGGCTCTTGCTTGTCCATTAACGTTGATGTGTACTTCCGTGGATAGATATAGAAAACAATCACCCAAATAATGCCAATAGTTTGGTCTTACCCTTGGCCCGACAACGGCTCTCAACCTGTTTGGCTCATAGCCCGTATGCAAAATAGTGTTCAATCGACGAACCGATGCAGACTAATTTGAGTAGCATCTTAGCCACATGCTAGCTGTGAGTTAGAGCACCTTGACCCAAGCTGACTCACGAGCAGAATATGTATCAAAAGCTTCTTAGAAGAGTTTGGTTATTCTTGAAATAAAAAAGAAGAAGAGAGAAAAGAAGAGCATGCTGGACTGAGGAACTTCCTTAAATTTGCAGAGTGTGTGCCCAGAGTCTGTGCTCTTAGACATCTTATGCCTGAATTGTAGCTTATCCTATAAGCATTCCACAATCTGTCTGTATGACACTCTCCTCGAGAGAGGCAACATAAAACACAAGTCAAATCTTGACCATCTACGTGTATGTGTCGTGACTGTATGATGATGACTTGAATAGGGCACTTTGCCGGTGAAGCTAGTTGAAAATTTATGTTCTTTTTAGTGGTTTTGTGTGGTGAGAGCAACCAACAATCCATCTGTACTCTGGCCTTGACAGAGTTGAGAGTGTGTTAGTGGAAGCGTAATGCATGAAGCGGCAGAATTTAATTCACGTCACTAGCATGCCTTGCATAAAGAATGCTAAGCCCTTGCACAGAGTGAAGGCTTCCATCGTGAGAACCAAATCCGTAAGTACCTTGTACAATTTAGACTAGTAGGGTGTCTAAGAGCTGAGATCCCCTATTTTTCCAATTTTTCAAGCTTGTGCCCTTGCTCGTGATTCCAAGCACCTTGGCACCAGAGAGAAACCTTTCTTTATGTAAAATTGTCAAAGCACTTTGCTTTACACAACCGACCATATGTTCCAACTGAAATGTGCAAACATGGAAAAACAAACAAAAGTGAATGTTGTCTAACCTGGTCGTCCTGCTGTAACCAGGTGGCTGGAGATGTCGGAAGAAAAAACTCGCTCCCATGTAGATGATAACCCACTCTGGTCCGCGAGAGAAAGTTGATAGCCAACGGATGTGGTTGCAGATATCATAACAGAAAGAATCGACCTTGTCGAGCGATTACAACTGAAATTAGCCAGTACTATGGGGCAAACATCCTCTGTCAACTTCGAGAACCAGTGATAAGTAGTCGGCCATGCCAAGCAACTTGCTGCCTTCAACAAGTCTAGTAATAGGCCATGTCTATCTCCTTGAGATACTGAAAAATTGGCGCTTGGCCTTGCCTTTGAAAGAAAATATAACCTTGGACGAGCATGCTCTATCAATGTACTCAGGAGAAGCAATGCTTCATATAATTATGTCCGGCCTCCTTGCCAATAAATGCTATTAGCGACCGATGACATAGCAAGAAGAGTCGACCTTGTCGATCATGCAGAAAATATACCTTGTCTACTTGTAGATCTTTTGGAAAAATAGAATTATATGTGCAAAGTGTGCGCATCTCATACATAGTTGAGTCTAGGAATGATAGCCGTGATCAAACATAAACGCCCAGTGCATACTATAGGTATCAAGCACATAAACAAATATCAACTGTTTACCTCATTAAAAACACCTGCCGATGAAGGCTGCCATCGTAAGAATCGAACGAGTTCCTGATGCGAATGGCCTTGCCCAAGTCGCTACCCCAAACTTAGAGGTAGAAAAAGAAATGGAACAAAGAGTTGGCCATGCCGATTAGCTTTATGTCCGCCAACAAATTGAGCAATAGGCCATGCCTTTGCAGCAATTATAGTATCAAGTTGGAGCCTCAGACAAACATGTGTTAGCAAGGTACTCTCGAGAAGCCCTGCTTCTAATCAACATTCGATGTACGCAAGCCATGCTTGAGTCGGATGTACATCTAATCATTGGCCCTTTCCAACAACAGGTTGAACAAATTTTTAATGCATAATGGAACTGTCACAAGCCGTGCTTGTGCTTAGAGTGCCGAAAGCACGCACACGTCTGCTGCATACAAGAACTACACAGTATTTGTTAATACTTGCGGAAACCAAACAAAAACGACTGCATACCTCAGCACAAGAATCATCTTGCCGAGGACCTAAGAGATGGCCTGGCCAATCTCCTCAAATCACTAGCAACACCGTTGTCTCTATGATCTTTTCATCTAGGGTCAGATTCCACGCTTAGATCCTTTTCAAGGACATTTCCGAAGTCGTTTCGTGCAAACAAGCCAGGGTCGGACAGCCTGTTGTCCATCCCGGATCCTTGTTGGCTTCCATGCATGCTTTGGAGTTCGCGATGATCATTCGCCATAGATGTGCTATACCCGGTTGAGTTAACTCTTGCGTGCGCATTTGGCCGCCATGGTTCCTCTCCCGAACTGGGCCGAAGCTTTCATAGCCCGTGGGCCAACACCCCTAATTGGGGGTGGTTAAATTGAGGGTAAATTTACATTAAAAAATAATTAAATAAAGAAATTGTAAGCTCCCATGGCTTGCTGTCGCTATAGTGCAGAGGAAAGCTTGAACGCAGGGGGCAAGGAGGTCATCCCCGGGGCTTGCGAGCGTGTCGAAAAAACAGGACAATGGTATGGCGCTCCTGTTTGGAAGCAGCGCCATTCGATTCTCTGCCGTTTCCGAAGGCCGACCTGTATGCAGGGGAGGGTGCCCGCACGGCCCTCTTCTTCCTCATCCTCCATGCAAGCGGTCTTTCCCGCCCGTCTCCTGCCTCGCCTTCCTCCTGCGACCCCGTGTGTCCAAGGGGCCATGCCCACGATGCACCGCCTTAGGGAAGGGTCCATGCCCTCTACTTCAAGCTTGCCCTGAACATCTTGACGGGAGATAGACCAAGATCCTGCACGCCCCATGCAGTGCTTGGCTTCTACAAGCCGCCATAGCCGGGCGTCTTCGTCTCCTTCCTCTTTGCCAGTTCGAGGGAGAGAGAGAGAGAGAGAGAGAGAGAGAGAGAGAGAGAGAGAGAGAGAGAGAGAGAGAGAGAGAGAGAGAGAGAGAGAGAGAGAGAGAGAGAGAGAGAGAGAGAGAGAGAGAGAGAGAGAGAGAATTAGATTACCATGCATCTCCTCCTCCATAGCTGCACCCCTCTCCTTCCTCTCCACCTTGCTCTGATACCAGTGTGAGGACAGGGGAACTGACATGCTAATCTCCACCCAGCCATGCCCTATATAGACCCCTGGCCTTCTAAATATAGGGACCCGCTTGACTGCATGTCCGTCCTGGCCCTTGACCCTTGGCCCGGACCCGTGTCCTGACACTCTCACAAAAACATTGCAACATGATACTCAACAATTTCATATGTCATTCATTTCAAGGGAGTTGGAGGAAGTTCACTTGTATGATCGTACTTCAATGGATAAGAAAGATTCGGATCACTATGGAAAGTTACGTTGGTGCAGCCAAAGTTGGTCCGCGCTATAAAGTGTGTTGTGCAGTGCAAAGGGTGCTAACAAGTGCATGGTAGAGGGCTAAAGCCAGTGTGGGAGACCTCAACAAGATAGTGGCAACGGAAATGCGTGCTTAAAGGGTTTTTTTAGGCCAGGGGGGGCCTCCGAAGTGAGATAATGACGACGGAAGTCAAGGTGTTCAAAATGCAAAAAATGTGTCTGAGAATGTGGTGTTCAAGATGCTCTAGAAGCTCGTCCAAACGGCTCATCAAACGGGGCTTCGGTGTGAAAGATATGTCAGTCTGAAGTTAGAAGGCTTCGCAGGTCCCGACAGACAGGGCAGGGACATACATGTGGCAAAAATTGGGATCATTGGATACGCGTGTAAAGCTCAAGCTATGGAGCATGCCGGTCTTTTCGGTTCGCCATTCGGAGCTCAAACGGGCATGTTATCACCTGTGGAATATTTGTCGGGGGTCGGGTACGTGCTCACCGGGCCACGTCGATAGGCATGCTGACAAAGATATTTTGGAGCTTGCTCGGGTCCTGGAAAATTGCATGTAACGTGGGGGGTCAGTCAAAATTTGCGGCTTGCTGATCGAAGTCATGGGCATTGAGATGGGCCGAATCTAAGTTGGCAAGCAATTACGGCGAAAAGGGGTCAGATGTCTTTTTTTTGTTTCTTGGAACGGGTTTTCTGAAACCATGGTGCAGAGTTATGGAGAAGTGCAAAGATTTTGGGGCCAGTAGGTAGCGCTCCTATGTGGTGCGATCGGAGAAACTTTACATCACCGATGGTGTGGGAAAACAATGCCTAAAAACCCCCTTGGCTATAAGTTCAAAAGGGAAAAGGTTGACCCCTTAACTTTGGTGGAATTTGCTCAAAAGCAAAACAACTAAAATTCACAAAGAAAAGCCCAAGAGGCAGCCGCCCAAAAGAAGAAGCTTTTTTTTCTTTGCCTTTAAAAAAGAAGAGGAAGAAAAAAGAAAGGCAGCGGTTTCGAGGTTTTTTTTCGGCTTGGCTTTTTCTTGGGCTGAAGAGAAAGAGAGAAGGAGGAGGGTTTTCCTTTGGAAGTGACGCGGAGGAGAAGAGTTTTCTTGGCCACCATGGAGGTGTGTGCTCGTGCGCGAGGAAGCCATAGGACAGACTATCGAGTCGAAGGTCTTAGCTTGTCGAGGTGCGGCTATGGTGATGGAACGGAGCCGGAGGGCTACCGAATGGTTGTTTTGAGCTCGCCGAGCATGTGTCGGCTTAAAGATAGATTGTAAATGGTGCTTTTTTTGAGATTAAGCCATCATTGTGGTGCAGTTTTGGATTGATTTCTTCCTTCCCCCTCCTTCTCTATTATGTTGAAAGTGGATTCGGGTGTGTGTCGGGAGTGTTTTCTCCTCGACAGTGTGTGTACAAAAAGGGAGAGACAGTATGTGGTGTTGTGTAAGGGGCTATGGCCGTTGGTGCATTTCTATGGATGTGGATACCGTTATGCTCTATGTGGGCTCTGGTGAGTCTGTGTGAGCGCGTGTGCGCATGAGGTCTTGGTGATTGTGTTGTTTGGAGGTGGTTTTCAAGTGGGCAGGGGTGTTGTGTATGCCCTGAGCTGTAGGAGGCATTTCTGTGTGTGTGTGTGTGTTGGGCTTGTTCCCCATTCCCCCTCTCCATCTTCTGGTGCCCCCACGGAGGAGTACACTGATTGCTCCCAGTTAAGTGAAGAGATGCAGTTTTTGGTGTTGGTCGACATGGTGTCTCGAAGCTATGGGCCGATTTTTAGAGGTGAAGAGAATCCTGATGAGTGGGTTGCAGACTTTGAGCTGTATATGCTGTCGTTGTGTATGCCGAACGAGGACAGCAAGATGTAGGCATTTCCTTTGGTGATGCGCGAGAAGGAAAAGGTATGGTACGAAGCTTCGGAAGGTGGGCTGAGGCATGCTTGGCCAGCTCTGCGGGTGCGTTTCCTACATGATTTCCGCAAAGAGGCGTCCCCAGTGGAGATGGATGCCAAACTGAAGGCACTCAAACAGGATGTAAGTGAAGAGTTCAGTTTGTTTTGGATCGTTTTGAAGTGTGCTGGGCAGAGTTAGCGAGTGCCATGCAGTTGGCCAATGGCGACTACTTCAAGATCGATAAATTCATGGCATGCTTGCATCCTAAAGTGAGGGAGAAAGTGGATTTTGAGAGCCCAGAAAACTATAATGGTGCAGTGGCCATCGCAAAGGCAAAAACCAGGAAAATAAAAAAGAAGATTGAACAGGGAGTGTCGGGTTATGAAGCGGTGGTCCAACCTCAGGGTCCGAGGGATGTTGTTCATGATGAGAACCGTGCAAACCGAGGTGTAGCCATTGTGCCACAAAATTGGGTGCGAACCGTGCAGGATTTGTCTAAGCAAATGCAAGAATTGCGGCTAAGCGTGATGGATAGAGGTCAACCCAGAGGAGCAAGGGGTAGGGCAAGGCCACTGCCTGGCCGGTGTTACAATTGCGGTGAAGAAGGACACTATGCGCCAGATTGCCCTCATCCGCTAAGAGAAAGGGGCGGTATTTATCCACTATTTGGCAGAGGTAGAGGCCAAGCACAGCTCAATGGCCCAAGGGAGCTGGTAGTTAAGAATCAAGTGCAGCCAGCTCCTCCGGATGGGCAAGCAGGATGTTGAAGTTTTGGCCAACAAAACAGCAAGGATGGAAAGAGAGACAGAAACCGAGCGGGAGACGAGGGCCCGTAAAGGTAAGGAGAAAGTGTACGAAGGCAAGGAGCAGCCGGAAACTAGCAAGAAGAGGAGGCGTCGCAAAATCAAGCAAGCAGACTTTCAGCTATGGCGCGGCTACCCGGAATATGACTTGGTAAGCGATGTTCAAAATCAAAAGGCTAACATAACCTTTGGTCAATTGTTGGCTTTAAATCCCAAGCTACGAAGACAGTGGTCTACAAGTGTCAGCGCGAGGCTGCCAAAAGCTAAGGGAAATGTGCATGCAGTACAAAACATGGCATTAAGAGTGGGTAGCCTGACGGATGTCCTTCCTCTAGTGGATGCGGTCATTGAAAAGAGGATGCAGGTTCATGACTATATAGACGGTGGAGCACAGGTTTGCGTCGTGACGGAAGCTGCTATGAAGGAAACAGGGATCAAAGCAGTAGCTAAATCAAATGTACGCATGAGGATGGCTTACCATACCAAAGCGAGGTGTTTGGGTGTGGCTCAAGATGTAAGAGTGAAAGTGATGGGCATTGAGTGCCTGATCGATTTCTTTGTGATGAAAGCGGGTGACAATGCTTATCCAATCATCTTGGGTAGGCCATGTCTACTTGCAATAGGGGCTAAGCAGGATTGGGAGAGCAGGGTGTTCACCTTGCCTGACAAGGAGAGAGGGAGACACGTAGTGCTTGATTTGAAGACCAAAGAGAGCCGTTTTCACCCTGTGGCAGAAAAAGACCAAGGTGATACGACAAGCTATGAGTATGAGTCCGAGACAGCCTATGATGAGGGCTACACAGATACTGAGGAAGAGAAAAGCGAGGATGATATGCTAAAGATAGATGCCGACTTGTTTGGGGTCACTATTGAAGGCTCCCATGCAAAGGGGGAGGTGCAGCCACCACAGGTTCATGGCATAGGTGTGGAGGAGGTAACTACTATGCTAAGCGAATATTTGTCCAAAAAAGAGAGAGAAGGCTATGTTGAGTTGTGTGCCTCTTTTCCGAATTTATTTGCGACGAAGTACGAGGATTTACAAGGAGCGAAGGGTGCAGAGCAGAAGATAGTTCTTAAAGAAGGGTGCAAACCAAAGGTGTAGAAGCTAAGGAGGTTAGGGGAGATTCAAAAGGAGGCTCTTTGGCAGGAGATTAACCAATTGTTAGATGCAGGTTGTTGGGGTATAAAGCCCAATGTGGTCGCCCAGGTAAGTGGGCGGGCCGCCAGGTATGTGCACATATTCTTTTGTAAAAACCTAATAAGAACTCACTATGCTCTACACATTATAGTAGAGCGAGTTCACCATATCGTCGTGCTTTTCTTCTCGCACTCTCTCTCTTGTGTCGCACTTCCGCTCGTACTCCTTCAACTGGTATCAAAGCTCAGATCGAGGCTCGGGGCAGCATTTGCAGGTAGCCAGAGTCACCTGCTCAGCTTGGAGTGAGATTCGACAGGCGAAGACACAGCCCCTGTGGTTTGAGGGTGCATATAAAAGGGTAATAAAGAAAGGTGGTGGAGGTGTGGCGATACACGATCCACACGGCAAGGTAATCTTCTCAAAAGCCTATGATTTGGAGGATGTTCATACCAACAATGAAGCAGAATATCTTGCTCTCCATCTAGGTTTGAAACAATGCGTTGAGTTTGGAGGGCTAAACCCCACAGGTGGTGCATAGGTGCATGGTGGAGGGCTAAAGCCAGTGTGGGAGACCTCAGCAGGACTGTGGCAACAAAAATGCGTGCTTAAGGGGGTTTTTTAGGCCAGGGGGAGTCTCCGAAGTGAGATAATGATGACGGCAAGTCAAGGTGTTCAAAATGCGGAAAATGTGTCTGGAAATGTGGTGCTCAAGATGCTCTAGAAGCTCGTCCAGACGGCTCGTCAAACGGGGCTTCGGTGTGAAAGATATGCCAGCCCGAAGTTAGAAGGCTTCGCTGGTCCCGACGGACAGGGCAGGTACAGACATGTGGCCAAAACTCGGATCATTGGATACGCGCATAAAGCTCAAGCTGTGGAACATGCGGGTCTTTTCGGTTTGCCATTCGGAGCTCAAACGGGCAAGTTATGGCCTGTGGAATATTTGCCGGGGGTCAGGTACGTGCTCACCGGGCCACGTCAATAGGCATGCTGACAAAGATATTTTTGAGCTCGCTCGGGTCCTCGAAAATTGCATGTAACGTGGGGGGTCAGTCAAAACTTGCGGCTTGCTGATCAAAGTCATGGGCATCGAGATGGGCCGAATCTAAGTTGGCAAAGCGATTACGATGAAAAGGGGTCAGATGTCTTTTTTTCGTTTCTCGAAACGGGTTTTCTGAAACCGTGGTCAGAGTTGTAGAGAAGTGCAAAGATTTCGGGGCCTATAGGTAGCGCTCCTATGTGATGCGATCGGAGAAACTATACAACAGGTACAACCATGCACGAGCACCGATGGTGTGGGGAAACAATGCGTAAAAACGCCCTTGGCTATAAGTTCAAAAGGGAAAAGGTTGACCCCTTAACTTTGGTGAAATTTGCTCAAAAGCAAAAGAACTAAAATTCACAAAGAAAAGCCCAAGAGGAAGTAGCGCCAAAAAAAGAAGCTTATTTTCTTTGTCTTCAAAAAAGAAGAGGAAGAAAAAAGAAAGGCAGCGGTTTCGAGGGTTTTTTTCGGCTTGGCTTTTTCTTGGGCTGAAGAGAAAGAGAGAAGGAGGAGGGTTTTCCTTTGGAAGTGAGAAGCGGAGGAGAAGAGTTTTCTTGGCCACCACGGAGGTGTGTGCTCGTGGACGAGGAAGCCATAGGACAGACTATCGAGTCGAGGTCTTAGCTTGTCGAGGTGCGGCTATGGTGATGGAACGGAGCCGGAGGGCTACCGAATGGTTGTTTTGAGCTCGCCGAGCATGTGTCGGCTTAAAGATAGATTGTAAATGGTGCTTTTTTTGAGATTAAGCCATCATTGTGGTGCAGTTTTGGATTGATTTCTTCCTTCCCCCTCCTTCTCTATTATGTTGAAAGTGGATTCGGGTGTGTGTCGGGAGTGTTTTCTCCTCGACAGTGTGTGTACAAAAATGGAGAGAAAGTATGTGGTGTTGTGTGAGGGGCTATGGCCGTTGGTGCATTTCTATGGATGTGGATAGCATTATGCTTTGTGTGGGCTCGGGTGAGTCTGTGTGAGTGCGTGTGCGCATGAGGTCTTGGTGATTGTGTTGTTTGGAGGTGGTTTTCAAGTGGGCAGGGGTGTTGTGTATGCCCTGAGCTATAGGAGGCATTTCTTGTGTGTGATGGGCTTGTTCCCCATTCTCCCTCTCCAACGTTTACACATGTGTAATAGTACGGGTATACTTATTGCCAATGGTGTATCTTTGTGGAGTGAAACCAATGGATTTACATGTAGAAAACATAATGGGGATAGTGTGACTGACTATATGCTTCTCTCTGAAGCTGCCATCGTGTATCGCATAAAGAGTTTTATGTTTGGCCAATGGACCCCAAAATCAAACCATCGGACCTTATGTATTGACCTTTCATGTGGAGAAGTAACTAAGCATGATAATCTCAGCCAAAGGGAAGAGAAATTATCACTATGTATGGATTTCAAACGGGCATCAATGTACATTGAAATGGTTGAGAAAATGTTATAGATCGCATAGCTTCAATATGACGCACCATTGGAAACTAAATGGGAAGAATTCAAGAAAGTTATTTGTTCTTGTGCCGAAGAATGCTTTGCCATAAAGCATCTTCATGGTATTAACAAAGATAGATCATGCAAAAGGTGGATTGATAAAGAATGTCAAGATGCTCAAAAGTCCTTGATAAAGCTTGATGCAACTATGGACAAAAACAACTATCAAAGTCATTTGCATACATACAAGGCATTGATTCAAAAGAAGAGAATAAGATGGGAAGTAAATCAACAACTTTTTCAAGTCCAAGATAAGGCACGTGTATGTGTGGAAGATTTTGGAGAAATTTGAGGGACAAGCGGGTTGAGAATTTTGGTAACTTGAATCTTGTGGATATGTACACACATTGTAGGCAATTACACGAGTAACCAAATGCTGAAAAAATAACATTTTATGGTTCACTCCCATGTATGCCCTCTTTTTTAGATTATTGAGGATATATACGATGGGCTTGAAAAGTTGGCCACTCGCAAAGCGGGAG
The DNA here is from genome assembly GCF_014529385.1 of Adiantum capillus-veneris. Classification (NCBI taxonomy): domain Eukaryota; kingdom Viridiplantae; phylum Streptophyta; class Polypodiopsida; order Polypodiales; family Pteridaceae; genus Adiantum; species Adiantum capillus-veneris. The sequence continues at coordinate 98,104,937 of NC_140944.1, read as the reverse complement.
ATCTTCAAGGTATCAAGCCAGAGATGATCAAATGGATGGGAGATTTTACCCATGAGTGGATGTGTGATATGTTCAACCTTGCACTTCAACATGGTATGCCTTATGATTGGAGTACTAATTGGGTTAAGCCTTTACATAAAAGAGGGGATATAAAGAATGTAAACAATTACCAGACTATAATTATTGGGTCTCTTATGGAAAAGTTATTTAAGTGCATAATGGAGATGAAATTAAGTGATTGGGGTGAAGAGATTGACAAGCGTGCAAAAGGACAAGCGGGTTTTCATCGATGCCATAGCACCATTGATCATCTTGTCACTCTTCGTGTTCTCATGGAGGAAGGTCACTTGAAAGGCAAGTGATTGTATTGTTGTTTTGTGGAATTAAGAAAGCCTTTCATATGATTCCACTTAACAATTTGTGGAGAAGGATGAAAGAACTCCAAGTGCAAAGTGAGTTTATGTTTGCAGTTTCTTGAATCTATGAGAAGGTGATGTGTCAATTGCGCATGCGAAGAGGAATTTCAAAATAAATTGTAAGCACTATTGGGGTTAAACAAGGATATCCATTGTCACCAACTCTCTTTGGTCTATGCATAAATCAATTGGAACAAATGGTACTTGACTTTATGCAAGAAGAAGGCATTGACGAGGTCACTATTTGCAATGCGGTATGATGTAGTGCTTCTAGCACACACTTAGGAAGATGCAGAAAATCTTATGGTTGTCCTTGAGAACTTTTGCTTGCATAGTGGGCTGATTGTGAATGAATCCAAAACAAAGGTTATGCTTGTGAAGACCAACCATAAGGAGAAGCCATGCATTGTGTATGACAATGAGACACTTGAAGTTGTTGAGATCTTTAAGTACCTTGGACTTGAGGTTCCGTCCAATCACAAGTGGCATGAATTTGCTATGCATCGTTTAGAAGCGGGAAAGAGAGCATACTATGCATTTCAGAACATGTGTAATGTGAAAACATCAAGTCTTGGGTTCTCAAGAAGTACCTTAATTTTGATGCATTGGTGACACCGGTTCTTCTTTATGGAGTTGAATTGTGGGGCGGAAGTTTGAGGATGTCCAAAAGCGTTTCTTACAAACTTTCTCCAAGTTAAGACACAAACACCATATATGCCCCTACTTCTTGAGTCGCGATCTCTTCCAATTGAGGTTATGGGCATGGAAATGGTTTTGGAGTACATGATATAGATGCGTCAAAACCCCTCATATCGACTTCCTACAATTGCGTGGGAAACAAGCAAAAAATTTCAAGAGACGCTAAAAGCAAGATCTTGAGCAGGGGATGGATGCAAGACATAAAGAAGTGGTTTGGGAGATGGGATGCATTACACTTGCTACGTGATGCTTCAATTGACTCCCAAGTGAATGAAGCTTTTCTACAACGCCAATGTATTACGGCTTGGGAGAAATCCTGTGGGTCACACTTCATACATTACACCCCCCATATTGCCCCCAACTACAAATTAACCATGTTCTTCACTGAAAGAGGAAACCGTACTCACACTTACATGCTTGAGCCAATCCCCTTGTCGGCGATATGCACTATCACAGCCATTCGGCTTAGCTCCCATTCCCTTCGATGTGAGACAGGGCGTTTGGGGAATGCAGAAGAGTCAAATCAACTGTGCACATTATGCTGATTGCAAGTTCAAGAGTCTAAGTACCACACACTACTAGAGGGCTCAGCTTTTGTTCACATTCGAACTTGCTTCTCTCACATTTTCAACCATGACTTAGACCTACACACTTTCCTCTCCCAGCCACAGTGTGAGCTCTCCATTGTCACTCTCATCACCACAATTTTTGAGCATCGAGAGTCACTCATCAGTCATACACATACTACATCACATGTAACTTTGGTCCCATTGGTCATATTTGACCTCCGAGGATGATAATAAAATCTATTTATCTATCTCTCGTATTCAATTGTTTAAGACTTGTTGTGTAGAGCTTTATTGTCTTTTAAGATTGTTCTACAACCTCAAACACTTGCTCTATCTTCCTCTCTTTGCCCTTGTCATTGCCACATCATTAGTTGGGCACTAAAAATCTGTCTTCTCTCTCTCTCTCTCTCTCTCTCTCTCTCTCTCTCTCTCTCTCTCTCACTCATTTTTATTGGCACATGTGCTTGTTAAAGTTCATGGAATTTATAGATTTTTTAAGCATGGTCCACATTTAACTTTAAAAAAATAAAAAGGCAAAAGTACCCCATAATTGGTAAAAGGCATGTCCATTAGGCAACTCTCTCTCCATTTGGGGTGTCAATGCTAGAGTTGATTTTTGTTGGACATTTTATCTATTTCATGGTATTTTTCACGTTTTCAAGGAGTGAAAAATATTAGCTATCCTTTTAATACACTATAATAACAAGAAAATTATAATATCTTGGAAATTTGAAGGACAAAAGTGTCCCTAGTGAGACGGAGTCTCTATGAGCTTGATGGTAAAATCTCTCTCTCTCTCTCTCTCTCTCTCTCTCTCTCTCTCTCTCTCTCTCTAACACAAATAACAACCCCTTCATTTGCATGCATGTCCTCAAAGCAAGATAGCCGCCCAATCGATGCATGGATAGGCGATCTTTTTCCTTTTTTTAAATCTCTTTAAAGAAATAGAAATATAAACATTTTTCATTATTGGTTTTGAAATAAGGCTTCACTTTAGCATTCTGAAACAATACAATGCAAGAAAAGTCAAGACATGTAATGACCTGAAATAAAAGGTGAAATGAAAAGATCTATTTAATGTTTTGAAACCGAAATAACATTTAAGGTAAGCCTCAATCATGACTGAGAATTCACTATGGCCTACATAAAGCTATTGAGAAGAATTTTTTAATAAGAGGCATTTTTGTGAGAGAGAAAAATAGAAAGTGATATTAGTATTTTAAAACATGTGGTATTACAATTAAATATTATATATTTTGAAAAAAAATGTAACAATGAACTATTTCGATTAGAATATATTTCAAACGCATAAAAATAATGTTTTTGACATAATACTCAATGCCTCTTTAAAGAGAGAGGTACACAAATGTCAACACCTTCTAGCAAGGGCCTAAAAAGAAAAATTAGCAAGGTGAAAATTCTATATGGCCTACATAAAGCTATTCCTAATGTTGTATGTTGATGACATGTTGATTGCAAGTGCTAACATGCAGGACATCAAAGACCTAAAAGAGGAGCTGTCCAAATCTTTTTCAATGAAAGATTTAGGTGCTGCAAAGAGGATACTTGGTATGAAAATATCAAGGGACAGGACGAAGAAGACAATAAAGCTATCTCAAGAAGATTACATCAAGAAGGTACTAGAAAGGTTTGCAATGCAAAATGCAAAACCAGTTTCTACACCTTTGGCTGGTCATTTTAAACTAACGGAGGATATGTGTCCAAAGACACAAGAGGAGATAGCCTATATGTCTAAAGTTCCATATGCTGTAGCCGTAGGTTCTCTAATGTATGCTATGGTCTGGACAAGGCCAGAAATTGCACATGCAGTGGGAGTTGTGAGTAGGTTCATGGACAACCCAAGTAAAGAGCATTGGCAAGCTGTGAAGTGGATACTTAGGTATCTAAAAGGGACAACAACAAATGCTTTGTATTTTGGAGGAAATGATATTTTTCTAGAAGGGTATGCTGATGCAGATATGGCAGGTGACAAAGATACTCGAAGGAGCACTACTGGCTATGTGTTTACGGTTGGAGGCACAGCAGTAAGCTGAGCTTCAAAGCTGCAGAAAGTGGTTTCACTTTCTACCACGGAAGCAGAGTATGTAGCAATGACGGAGGCAAGCAAAGAAATTCTGTGGCTTCACAAATTCTTAGAAGAGCTTGGATTCAAACAAGACAATTGTGTCTTGTACAGTGATAGCCAAAGCGCTATCCATCTTGCGAAGAACTCAGCTTTTCATTCAAGGACAAAGCACATTGAGGTGAGATATCACTTCATACGCACTCTTTTGGAAGAGGGACAACTAAAGCTAGGAAAGATGCATACAAGTGAAAATCCTCCAGACATGTTTACAAAGGTGGTCAACAAGGAGAAGTTGAGCTTTTGCTCATCTTCAATCGACATTCAAGGATAAGAAGCCAGAATGGAAAGCAGTCATAGGTTTGGTTTGGAGATCAGTTTCCAAGTGGGAGATTGTTAAGTATGGAGCCTGATTTACCCTTGTAATTTTCTGTGGTAAAAGCGCACATTTGTAAGGCCCCCATTATGAGGAGAAGCCATCGTGCGTGAAGGAAAATCACTCACCGAAATATTCTTTTTTGTCGGAATATTATGGCCGGACGGCGGCCGGAAAGTGGTCGAAAAACAACCGGTCGGTTGGCCAGTGGCCGGTAGTCAATGGCCGATGGCCGGTGGTCGGAAGTCAATGGCCGGTGGCCGGTGGTCGGAATTCAATGGCCGGTGGCCGGTGGCCGAATTCAAAAGCGGATTTGTCTTCTCAAGGACGGCCACACATGGGCGGATTGGAGGGTCCGATTTGGACTTATTCGCACAAGGGTGGTTACACATGGCTGTCTCTCATAAGAGAGGGAAGCCCTTTTGGCCTATAAAAGGAGGCCATTTCTACACACATTTCATAGTGTGAAGTTGATGCAACAAGGTGAGTGTGAGGTGGTGAGAGTGAAACAAGGCGGGAGCTCCATTAAGGGTATAATCCCTTTGTAAACTACTTCTTGTTTTGAAGTACTAAAGCCATTGAGTGGCTGCTTTCCCGTGGACGTAGCCCACATTGGGTGAACCATATATATCATGTGTACTCTCTCTCTCTCTCTCTCTCTCTCTCTCTCTCTCTCTATAATCTCATGTATATAAATATGTCTGTCTCCATTAGTAATCTACTCAATTATCTATTTAGCTACGTCTTATTTCCTAACATGAAGGGCCTTCCCAATGGTTTTCATCTTAGCCAATGGTTTTTATACTATGTGAATGTGCTAGAGCCAAGCTCGATTCCATTGAAAGTTGAAGCTTTTTTCAACATGTTACATTGTATATAGAAATCTTCAAGGTCCTCAATGTCAATGCCCCTCATTCTCCTCAATGTCAATGCCCCTCATTCTGTCAAAGCCACTTTGAAATACACTTTGAAGTACTCTCCTAAGTGCTCCTCCTTTTCCACAAAGCATCTTTCTAGATTCCTTTCAATAATGTACTTTAAAACACACTTCTCCTAAGTGCTCCCCACTTTCCACAAAGCACCTTTTTAGATTCCTTTTAATAACCTTTCACATAGACACTATCTATCTACTGTGAAGGGGCTACCAAAATGGGAGTAGAAATTACATTGATAGCATCTTTGGTTTTACAACTTCAAACGGTGGGATTTTTAACTCTTTTGACAAAAGAGTTTCCACGGTGAATCAATTGACAAGCAATTTTTTCAACACTTTTTAAAACTTCTTCAACACTTTTTCAAAGAAATAACCCCACCCAAAGCCCACTTGGAGTCCGTTTTCATGTAGATCAAGCTCTTTTTAGGTTGACAACTAGAAGCAAGGTCCATACCGCTTTATAGAAGTGCCCACCTTTGTAGAAGTACCAAACAAAATTGAAATGGAATTGAACTTATAGCTTCTAAAAGCTTGCGATTTGAATCTTACAATACAATTGGGATTATAATTAGATATGCATGTTTTGGGAATCTGTACGAAATAAAAGTATTCTTCTTGTCCGTGGAACCACTTTAATTAACCAGTTAACATGTTCGAAAATGTATAAATACTTAGCCCAAGGAAGATGCATGGGTCTTTTTCTACAATCTCGGTGAGGTGTTTTCAAAATAGATGCGAGGATTCTTTATAAAAGGACTGTACTAAGTTAGCATAGGGCTTTGCAGCCTACGTTCCAAAAAATGAGAGAATGAGAGAGAGAGAGAGAGAGAGAGAGAGAGAGAGAGAGAGAGAGTATACATGTTCATCACACTTATGTTTCTCAAAATCTTTTTTTTTTTGTTGGTTTTTGGCCATACTCACAATTACGAGTGGAGATGTTATACTAACTCATCAAAAAAATGTACAAAAGAACCTGAAGAACAACTCGTGCCTTGAGGGATCAACACAACTACAGAGAAGTTGTTTGGTTATAGACGCAAGAGAGAGTTCTTGAGAGAGATATAATGAAGGGTAGCACCCTTGAGCGCACTTGTACCTATGTCATTTTTCATGGTGTCAACTAGAAGGGAGTGGGATGGTTTGTAACACTTGGACCCACTCACCAGAGCTCCTCCTTTTTCCTATAGATACTATCACTTCCGTACTCTCTTGGATAATATTGTTGAAGTCAAAAACGCATTTGCTCCTAGATCTCCAGACTTGTTCAAAGTAGCAAAAGCGGACAACTTGTCTGCAGGTAAGAAGAGCTTAGTTCCTTATTATGAACTTCCCTCCTCTGACCATATCATTCTTGGAGAAGATAATCCTCCATGTCTTCAGTATCCATTTGCAGACCTTGCCATCCAAGCCACTTATAATCGTGCATTCTTTGGACAGGTGTTGGAGACTTTCACTTGCCACTTTGCATCTTGAGCATCTATCTGATTCAATTCCCAGGGCTAGAATCTTATTGTCGGTCGGAATAGCCCCTCAAAGCACCTTCCATAGAAATATCTTCATCGCCTAGGGCCATTGGTGGCCCCAAATGTTACTGACTATTGTTCCACATCTCGATTCAAGGAATTTCTTACGCCAATATTTAGAACCAATATTTTTCTATACATCAAGCTGAAGTAAATATCATTGGTTTGCGGCTTAGAGAAATTTCTAGGAGGCTTTCCACTCAAATTCAGACATGCAAGTAGGCATCTGAACTTGATTCAGATCTTCAATGGATCTTTTGACTAAAAGGCTTTCATTTTTGTTGAGGAGAAACTGAGTCATCAATTGATTTTCTTTTTTCCACCTTGTGGTGGTGCCATCCCAAAATTGAGCTAGATGTCTCAACCCTTTATTATTGATCTTCCTACCATTCTCTATCTAGAATAAAGTTACGAATTCACTTCCCACTTTTGATAGCCACGGGGACCAATGTGTTATGAAGTTATTAAAATATATGTCCATGTCTCCCCATTCCAGGGTCTCTGCATGAATAGGTGGTACACTAGCTTCCTATTTTCGGGGTTGGTAGCAAGGGGGTGGTATGTTTGGTAGCTAGGTGAGTGAACATTACTTGAATATTTTATAAGAATTGAATCAAAAGCTTCACTCTTTTGAAATTTTATAACTTCACTATGTGTGTGAAAGTAGTGGGGGCCAGCACTTTACCGCACAATCATGAAGCCTGCTCATTGATGGTTGCAGAGGGCAGGCACCGTTGGTGACCAAGCAACTCCTCCAACTGAAGCAAAGGAAAGAAATTCAAGAAGGAGGAGGAGGAAAAACCATTTTCCATCTCCCTCTCCTCCACCTTCAGAATCCCCATTGTCCACACCATCGGCATCCCGTGCCAGGAAGAGGACAGAGAAGGTGTTCACTACTCCTTCATACAAGGTCTCCACTTCTTCAAAGAGATGGAGAGGGAGATAGAGAGAGAAGAATAGAACATGCAAGTGCACCTCTTAGAATAGAGTGCTTCACAGGCACATGCTGAAGAGAGGTGAGAGAAGACGAGAATGACACATAGCATTGCGTGCAATCTCTTCCCATGCAAAGCACTTCTACCAATTGTGTCTTACCAAATCACTTCTACTTGCCACCTTGAGTCCTCATTGGAGAGGCTAAGCAATGTATCATTTTCTAAAACTCAAAAACACATCAAAAACATATATTTTTTATATGCATACAACGATATGCTTGAAATGACCATATCAAACACGTAGAAACTCCCATTATTTTATATACTCTCACGTAAGTTTTTTGCATATGTAGCACAATTGTAGAAAAGTTGTGTACAATTTTCTACAAGGTTGCTTCATTTTTCCTTGCGCTTATAAAGTTGATTTCTTCAAAGCTATCAATCTTAGTCTTATGGGGGTCCACTTGATGAGTATATTTCTTGATCATGATAGCTTTCAAAACGCAAGGGTATATTTTTCAAAGACCCTATAGCTAACATGTTTAAGCATATCAAGAGGGTTTTCTTAAATACACCGTCTGATGCAAGTAGCATTTAATCTAAATTTGCAAAAAAAGACACTTAAGTGTCTTATTTTGGTACCAAACTAGTGTTAACAACATGGTTGAAAGCAAGCAGGTGGCATTGTTAGAGTATAATGAAGCTACCTATAAAGCAGATGTGCATCAGGATGAAGGTGAAAATCTCCTTTTGGACATGCTTCGAGGGAAATTGAAGGATGAAAAGGCTACATTACAAAAGGCAAAAGACAACATGGGATGCAGATGTAGTGCATGTGGAGAAACTTAGAAATAATGTCGGAAAGTTGTCACTAAAAATCAAAAATTGCAAGGAATTTGTCTTGGACAAGGCATTAGCTGAGGCTATGGCTAGGGCTCAAGAGAAAAAGGATTTAGCACAAGAAATGGAGGAGTATGCACATGCACACATGGATTTTTTGAGAAGCATACATGTCAACAGAATTACAATTTTTTTGTTTGTGCCTCCATTGAAAGTTCCACTTCTGGATATGGGTACCTTTGCTTTTCATAAAGTCTTTAGTGCTTGTGGGTTGATGATATATGACAATGGTGCACTTGGAATGTTTATGCTACCGTGTAATCATGTCTTTCATATGTACTATTTTTTTCACATTGTTGCAACAAAGATACATGCATGGAGATGGGATGCATGCAACCTATTTTAAGAACCATGTGGGCTATAGTGATGCTTGAAATTACGGATGCCAATTTCCAAAGAGTTCAATCACAAGACAAACCATCATTGATGCCCTTAAGCATTTTGATGCATCCAAAAGCATGGACTATGGTATTCACCCTAACTTATTTTTGTAGCATTGAGTTAAACCTCTTTTCTATCTATATGTTACCCTACTAATTGTAGCTCCTTGTATGATAGGTATTGATAATGACCATAGGTAGATCAATTGATGTCACATAGTGGTGGCTACTAGTGATAGGGTGGTAGCTACCTTTGGTAAATAATGTAGCTACCACTATGAGATTGGTACCTACCATGATCACATTGAGAGATACCCGTACACTGTCCATTGCCTAGACTAGTAGAGAGAGAGAGAGAGAGAGAGAGAGTGTGTTATTGCACCACCAATTGAATGCTTGGAACGGACTTTGGAGAAAATGTAATTCACTGAATCCAATGCTACAGACGCCATTGGGGTTAATGTGATGCGATGCTCGCAGGTGGCAGTAAGGCCCATGCATATCGCGTGTGCATTCGTGTTTGGCACATAGGTTCTCATTGCAACAAGTGATGCCTGTCCTTTTTTTTTTTTTGAGAGAGAGAGAGAGAGAGAGTGAGATTTTATTATTGTCCTATGGGACCAAAGTTACATGTGATGTAGTACATGTATGGCTGATGAGTGACTGTCGATGCTCCAAAATTCTCGTGATGAGAGTCACAATTGAGAGCCCACACTGTGTGGGAGAGGAAAGTGTGTAGGTATAAGTTATGGCTAAAAATGTGAGAGAAGCAACTTCGGATGTGACCAAAATTTGAGCACTCTAGTAGTGTGTGGTTCTCAGACTCTCGAACTTATAGTGAGCATAATGTGCACAATCAATTTGACTCTTCTCCATTGCCCCAACACCCTATCTCGCATCGAAGGAAATAGGAGCTAAGCCAAATGGCTACGATAGTGCATATTGCCAACAAGGGGATAGGCTCAAGCATGTAAGGACCGATGGATGTTGGATCATGGATTTAGAAGATTCAACTCAGATAAATGTTTGTACACAAATAATTTGGGAGATGGAAAGTTCATTATCCTAATGTTGTATGTTGATGAAATGCTGATTGCAAGTGCTAACATGTAGGTTATCAAATACCTAAAAGAAGAGTTGTCTAAATATTTTTCAATAACAGATTCAAGTTTTGCAAAGAAGATACTTGGTATGAATATATCAAGGGATAGGGAGAAGAAGAAACTAAAGTTGTCTCAACGGGATTACATCAAGAAGGTACTACAAAGGTTTGCAATGCAAGATGAAAAACCAGTTTCTAAACCTTTGACTTGTCACTTTAAACTAACCAAGGATATGTGTCCAAAGACACAAGAGGAGATAGCCTACATGTCTAAAGTCTCATATGCCACAACAGAAGGTTCTCTAATGTATGCTATGGTCTGGACAAGGCTAGATATTGCACATGTAGTGGGAGTTGTGATTAGATTCATGGACAATCGAGGTAACTAGCATTGGTAAGTTGTAAAGTGGATACTGTGATATCTAAAAGGGACAATGACAAATGATTTGTGTTTTGGGGGCACTAACATTTTCTTTCCAGGGTATGCTCATGCATATATGGCAGGTGATAAAGAAACTCAAAGGAGAACTATTGGCTACGTCTTCATGGTTGGAGGCACAAAAATAAATTGGGCTTCAAAGTTGCAAAAAGTGGTCTCACTTTCTACTACAGAAGCAGAATTGGTAGCTCTTAAGGAAGCCAACAAAGAGATTCTGTGGCTTCACAGATTCTTGAAAGAGCTTGGATACAAGCAAGACAATTGTGTCATGCATAATGACAGTCAAAGGTCATTCATCTTGTGAAGAATTCAGCCTGTCACTCAAGGACAAAGCATATAGAGGTGAGATATCACTTCATATGTATTCTTTTGGAAGAGAAACAACTAAAGCTTGGAAAGGAGCACACAAGCAAGAATCGTGAAGACATGAAGCTAGGATGAAGAGCAGTCACAAGTTAGGTGTGGAAATCAGTCTCCAAGTTTGAAATTGTTAAGTATGGAGACCGATTTACCCCTTGTAATTTTTTATTCTAAAAAACACACATTTATAAGGCCCCCGTTATGAGGAGAATCCATCATAATTGAAAAAATCAATCGCCAAAAAACCAAAAAGACACGTCTCAGAATATTCCTTTTCATCAAAATATTGTGGCCGGATGGCAGTTGGAAAGTGAGAGAAAAAATGGTCAGTCGGTTAGCCAATTGCCGGTAGTCAATTGCAGGTAATACCCTACGGCTTGGTTTTTTTAATGGAGGAATGAAAAAGAAATTGTGACCAAGTTTGGATGGGCAAATGATGATTGAAGGTGATATGATGCTGGTGCAATTTGTGCATTTGTTATGTGAAAGTACTTCGGAATGGAGTCTTTTTGCTGCTTCCTCTTTTGATTGAACTTTGAGGCTGTCCGAATGCAAGGTTTGAAAACGACGTTGTCTTACCTCTCCTTTAACACATAAGAGTCTCCACACGTCTACCTCATACGTGGCATCCATGTAGTAATTTAAGCATGGTAAGCCCGAGAGAGAGAGAGAGAGAGAGAGAGAGAGAGAGAGAGAGAAAGAGAGATAAATAATAGTCTGATAAGAGTAGCTTTTGCATTGCAAGACACGATGTTGATATTTGTTGTCCTTCTTGAGTCTTGAGTTTGCTCCCTTGGAGTCGCGTCTCCCCCTTTGGTGCTCAATGCAAGTAATCTAACCTAGTTGCCACGATAGCAATGGTCCTCCTAAATTCTTGTGCATGAAAACACAATCTCCATCACCTCCTTCTCTCCAACTCAAGCAGTGTATGTGATCTCTCTGTGTGTGTGTGTGTGTGTGTGTGTCTCATCAAAATCCTAAGGAAGCTCTCTCTTTGTTGGACGCACGTCTCCCCGTGGGCGAGGGCGGCCCTGTGGGGGTGCGTCACTGCCCTGCACCGCCCAAGAACCAAGCTGACCTGCTGCTCAGTGCTCTGCTACCGCTCTCGCTCTCACTACTGACGCTCCTGCATGCATCCACATAACCTCCTCCCACTCTGCACGAGGTCCTTGCTACCGACCCAACTACACACAGCCCCCTACCTCCCGACCCAATACACAGAGATGCTAGGGCCCATTTTCTTAATTGAATTTATGCCTAAGCCCCTACCTTAAACCAAGATAACCCTGTTTTCTTGCATGAGTGCCTACCATGGCCACTCGGGCCTCATCTCGAGGGAAGCCCATGTTTGTCTGCATCGTGGCAACACCCCCAAAGGTGGACAGCATGGCCCGGCTGCAAAATGAAGTCGACAAACTTTGCGAGGAAAACAAAGCTTTGAAGGAAAGGCTCGTAGGCATCGAATCTCGACTCACCACAATAGAGAACTCCAACAAGGGAGAAATGGAAGAGAAGGAAATCAAGCCCAAAACGGAGGTAGACATCACCCTCATAGACAAGGTCAAGACTCAAGTGCAAGATGCCATCTTCCGCAAAAGTTGCAGTTTGTGTGGCATCCACACTATGCAAATGATAGCGTCAAGATGATCTTGCTCTCAATGTTTGCATCGGCGGGCTCCCTAGTGATTGGCAAGGAAAGGAGGACCACAAGTTCCACGAGTCCTTTGATTGCATCCAAACAACAACCTCCATGATACAATGGGATCCAACAACAATCACCACTCTTGCTCACGAGCATCACACTAACCATGCAATTCTTACCTTCAAGACCAAAGCAGATCGAGTCAAGCTGCTTGAGAAATCGAAGCTTCTCAAGGACACAAAAATTTTGTTGAAGATCTTACACCCACTCAACTCAAACAAAAGAAGGCTGAACTCCAAAATATGCGAGAAGCGCACACAACAGGGAAATGGGCACTGTATCAACGAGGTAAAGCCATCATCTAGGAGTTTCGAACTCCCAAACCGGCTCCCTCCTCCTCACCTACCTCATCTTAGGTTTTGTTCGTCCCACCTTATCTTTTTCACCCTTTCACCCTTTTTTGTTTTTCCACCCCTCGATGGACCCACAGTCCTTAACTGATATGTATCAGACGGAATCCTTTGTACTGTTTTGCTCCTGGTCCCATAGGTCATATATGACCTCCGTGGATGATAATTCAATCTCTCTCTCTCTCTCTCTCTCTCTCTCTCTCTCTCTCTCTCTCTCTCTCTCTCTCTCTCTCTCTCTCTCTCTCTCTCTCTCTCTCTCTCTCTCTCTCTCTCTCTCTCTCTCTCTCTCTCTTGCAGTGACAAGTTTTTGTCCTCTACGGGGAGCGAGGGCAAACGTGTCAGAGTGAGCTACTACTGACGCATGGCATAGATGGCATGGCCATGGTTGAATCTCTCTCATTATCACAGTGTTCACACTTCGGCAGCGGCACCTCTCTCTCTCTCTCTCTCTCTCTCTCTCTCTCTCTCTCTCTCTCTCTCTCTCTTTGTGTATGTGTCATGTGTGTCATTGGGCTACAGGGAACACTCACCTGTAGTAAGAACTTGCAACACATGCCCGAAGGGGGGGGGATCCCTTCCCCCTTTATATATAGTTGCAAACGTCACATGTAAGGAAATTTGGCAGCTTGCCTTCCAAGAATATGTTCAAGATTTTGCAATTTTAATACACTAAGGCTTGGTTTTTTTAATGGAGGAATGAAAAAGAAATTTTGACCAAGTTCGGATGAGCAAATGATGATTGAAGGTGATATGATGCTGGGGAAATTTGTGTATTTGTTATGTGAAAGTACTTAGGAAGGGAGTCTTTTTGTTGCTTCCTCTTTTGTTTGAACGCAAGGTTTGAAAACGACGTTGTCCTCCCTCTCCTTTAATGCATAAGAGTCTCCACAGGTCTACCTCATATGTGGCATCTGTGTAGTAATTAAAGCATGTGAAGCCCGAGAGAGAGAGAGAGAGAGAGAGAGAGAGAGAGAGAGAGAGAGAGAGAGAGAGAGAGAGAGAGAGAGAGAGAGAGAGAGAGAGAAATAATAGTCTGATAAGAGTAGCTTTCGTACTGCAAGACACAATGTTGATATTTGTGGTCCTTCTTGAGTCTTGAGTTTGCTCCCCTGGAGTCACGTCTCCCCCTTTGGTGCTCAATGCAAGTAGTCTCACCTAGTTTCCACGATAGCAATGGTCCTCCTAAATTCTTGTGCATGAAAACACAATCTTCATCACCTCCTTGTCTCCAACAGAAGTAGTGTATGTGATCTCTCTCTCTCTCTCTCTCTCTCTCTCTCTCTCTCTCTCTCTCTCTGGCTTAGCATGCTTTAATTACTACACGGATGCCACGTATGAGGTAGACCTGTGGAGACTCTTATGTGATCTATGAGACCAAATCACGCTTGCGAATAAGCTTTTGGAATTTTAACGGCTATTTATGGAATGCGGGAATTGGCATTGATGAGCTTACCAATGACTCCGATGTGATACTTCTTGTCGAAACATGGGAGCATGATGCACAACGAATTCTTGGATTTGACAAATATGATGTGCATTCTTTGATGTGGACCAAAAATGCAAAGCAACGTAGAGGCCAAGGAGGTGTAGCATGTATGATCAAAAAGGGTTTGAAAGATGTTTTCATTGTCAAAGAAGATAAGTATAAACGCTACTTATGGCTGAAAATCAGCCCACCCAATGGTCAAGTCATGTTTGTGGTTGGTTGCTACATTCCTCACTATGACTCCAACTTTTATGCTTGCTTAGATATGGATAGAGATCAGCCCTTTGTTGAACTAGAGGAAGAAATTTCTCATTACAAGGACCAAGGTGAAGTCCTTGTCTTTGGAGACATGAATGCTCGCACAAATAACACACAACAAGTTGGCATGCCACTTGTCTCAAGAAGAATGGATGACTCATACATGTATAATCGAAGTTCTAATGATACAAAAGAATTGGATCACTATGGAAAGTCACTTCTAGATATGTGCAAGAGTACTGGAATGCTCATTGCAAATGGTGTATCTTTATGGCAAGGCACCGATGACTTTACATGTAGAAAGCACAATGGTCATAGTGTGATCGACTATATGTTGTTTTTGGAAGCCACTATAAAATGCATACAAAGCTTTACACTTGGTGAATGGAATCCGGAATCGGATCATAGGATGCTATGTATTGACTTCAAGTGTGGTAAAAGACCCGAGAATATAGCCTCCAATCATGATGTGAATCATTCGTACCTACGTCTAGACTTCAAACGAGCACTTATATATGTTGATATGGTGGACCAAATGTTAAGCATGACAGAGCATCAAGAGAGCCCAACATTAGAATGCAAGTGGAAAGTTTTCAAAGAAGTAATCTTGTGGAGGGAATGGTTTTCGGTGAAACACAGGTCTTGCAAAAGATCTAAGAAAGGTAGCCACCAAGAAGAAATGGTTCGACATGGAATGTAGTCAAGCTCGAAAACACTTGCTAAGGTTGGATGCAAACAAAGATAAGGAAGGTTACTTGGAACATTCACACACATACAAAACACTTGTTCAAAAAAAGAGGAGAAGGTGGGAAGTCAAAAAACAACTTCTTTTAGCGCAAGAAAAAGCACATGCATGTGGAAAGTTTTGGCAAAATATAAAAGTCAAGCGTGTTAGAGCTTTGGTGACTTGACTCTTGAGGATATGTATACGCATTGCAAGAACCTCTATGAGCAACCCAATGTTGATAAGATGGATTGTTGTAGCTCCCTTCCGTTTATGACTCCCTTCTTTACCATTGAAGATGTATGTTGCGCGCTTGAGAAACTTGCTACTCGCAAGGCAGGGGACCTTCAAGGTGTCAAGGCTGAAATGATTAAATGGACAAGCAAGAAAACATGATATTGAATATGTGATATGTTTAACCTTGCACTTCAGCATGGCATGCCTCATGATTGGAGTGCAAATTGGATCAAACCTTTGCACAAAGGAGGAGATGTAAACAATATGAACAACTATCGCACTATAATGGTTGGTTCGTTGATGGAAAAGTTATTTGGATGTATCATGGAGATGACGATAAGTGAATGGGCTGAAAAGAATGGCAAATGTGCGCTTGGCCAAGCAGGTTTTGGAAAGCATCATAGCACTATTGATCACCTTGTCACTCTTCGAGTTCTTACGGAAGCGTCTCGATTGAAAGGAAAAAAGTTGTATTGTTGCTTTGTGGATTTCAAGAAAGCTTTTGACATGGTACCACGAAGAAATCTTTGGAGACATATGCAAAGCCTTCAAGTGCTGAGAGAATTTATTCATGCAGTCTTTCACATCTTCCAAAAAGTGATATGTCAATTACGTATGGGAGATGGAATTTCAGAATTTTTTGCAAGCACCATTGGTGTCAAACAAGGATGCCCACTTTCCCCAACCCTGTTTGGGCTACTCATTGATGAATTGGAATGCATGGTTCTTGATTTTATGCAGCAAGAAGGCATAGATGAGGTTAAGATTGGAAATGCGGTGATCATGCTTTTGCTTTATGCCGATGATGTAGTGCTCTTGGCACATACCTTAGAAGATGCACAAAAGCTTATGAGTGTCTTGGAACGCTTTTGCCTACATAGCGAGCTGATCGTGAATGGATCCAAAACCAAGGTTATGCTTGTAAAGACCCTCAATGATGAAAATCCATGCATTGTATACAACAATGAGAAACTTGAAGTGGTAGATCACTTCAAGTACCTTGGCCTTGAGGTTCCATCCAATCATAAATGGAAGGATTGTGCAATGTGTCGCTTGGAAGCCGGAAAGAAGTCTTATTACGCATTTGAGAACATGTGCAATGCTGGAGAGATCAAGTGTTGGGCTCTCAAAATGTACCTCTTTGACACATTGGTGACACCGGTACTTCTTTATGGAGTGGAGGTGTGGGGTGGATGCATCGGCAAGTCTACTTGGAAAGAGTTTGCAAATGTCCAAAAGCGTTCTCTCACCAACTTTCTCCAAGTCAAGACACAAACACACTACATGCTCTTAATTCTTGAGTCCGGATCGCTTCCCATTGAGGTCTTGGGTATGCAAAGGGTCGTGGAGTACATGCTTAAGACAAAACATAGCCCTTTGCATCGACTTCCTAGAATTGCATATGAAGCAAGTCAAAAGGTCTAAAAGGCATGCAAGAGCAAAATACTAAGTTCATGGTGGATGCTTGACATCAAGAAATGGTTTGGAAGATGGGATGCATGTCACTTGGTTAAGGATACGTGATTGACTCCCAAGTTAATGAGGCCTTCTTACAACGCCAATGTATCACGGCTTGGTAGAAATCCGGAGGTTCTCGCTTAGCCATTACACCACACACGTTGCCCTAAACTACAAATCTCTCTTCTTCTCCGAACGAGGTAACTGAACCCATCCCTACATCGTTGAGTGCGATCCGCACCTTGCCTCCATTCGTCTTAGCTCCCATTCTCTACGCTGTGAGACAGGACGTTGGGGCACTGGCGAGGAGTCTCATCGAATTTGCACCTTATGCCCTCGTCACGTGCGAGAGAGTGAGCACCACACACTACTTGAGTGCTCAGATTTTGACCACATTAGGTCCTCTTTTCCCCATATATTCATCCATGAGCTCTGCCTACATACCTTCCTCTCCCAACCACGATGTGGACTCTCTATTGCGACGCTCATTTCAGCCATTTTTTAGCATCCAGAGTCACTTATGACCTCCACTCACACCACGTGACATGTTCATTTGGCCCCATAGGTCATATTTGACTTCCCAGGATGGTAATAGAACTCTCTCTCTCTCTCTCTCTCTCTCTCTCTCTCTCTCTCTCTCTCTCTCTCTCTCTCTCTCTCTCTCTCTCTCTCTCTCTCTCTCTCTCTCTCTCTCTCTCTTTTCACGGAGTGACTAGTCTCTCCACTGCCGGGGGCCAGGTCACACCTATCAGAGTGAGCTGCTACTGACATGTGGCAGGGAGGGGGCCCAGAATCCCTCCCTCCGTTATCTATAGTATAGATAGTCCTAATGTCATAGCCAGCCATATGTAGATATATTTGACATTACTATATATACATATTAGACATAGACCTAACGCTATGGATGATCATATATAGATGTATTTAATGGTACCATAATCTTGATGGCCATAGAGAAGATGCTATTGATATAGTAAGCATAGAGCAAACACTACATATGAGCATAGGTAAAAAGTACCCCGACATCAACCACAACCCTCACAATAATAGGAGCCACCTCTAGTTCCTACACTTTCTCTAGCGCAGATACCCACTTTGGCATAGGAGAAATTTCTTGGTGCGAAGCATCTTCGTAGTCTTTCTTTGTGCTTAAAGAACATGTTAATGGTAGAGGCCTTGGAGGATATCACGACTACTTTCACCTCCATGTAGGATCCACTCACCTTCTAGGAGTGGGTAGTCACTCACTGTGCTAAACGTAATATAATCCTCTAATGGCATGAGGTGGAGGCTTTGCCTCAGATACATTGGAAAAGGGGAATAGATGGAACACACCCATCACAAATAGTTCCCTCTCTATATCCTAGGGTATCCACAAGACCCCAATCCCTTAGCAATCTTGCCAATTTTGCAAACCTCAATCACATACGTGTAATGGAAATGGCTAAATAAGTCAATGTCTATCAATAGCCGAAAGAAGATCCAAAATTTCCAATCTATCTCATAGTGCCACAAGGTAGAAAAGCCTACAAATCTGTCGCGGTTTGACAAAGGAAATTTAAAGAGGGGTCAAGTTTTGAAATGACAAATCCCTTCAATGATGGAGAAATTAGGAAGTGAATGGGGTATAGGACGGCCTCTTTATTTGGTAGTTTAAGAGAATGCTTAAAGCTTAAGCCAAGTTTGGACCAAGCCTAAAAGAGAGGGCAAAAAGGCCTATGCTGAGATTTTTAAAAAAGCCATTTTCATATTTTGAATTTGAAAATAGTTTATTTAGTAACCCAAAAGAGAGGGGAGTAAATGAATTTCCAAATGTCTTTTTTCCACCCCTCTTCTCTCTCTAATATATAAAACACTCTCTCTCACTTAGAACTCATTAAAGGAAGCACTTTTTAGCCCCCCCTACCAAAAAAAGAAGATTTTTCACATTCTCTCTCTAAAACGTGAGCCAACTCTCTCTCTCTCTCTCTCTCTCTCTCTCTCTCTCTCTCTCTCTCTCTCTCTCTCTCTCTCTCTCTCTCTCTCTTTCTCTCTCTCTCTCTCTCTCTCTCTCTCTCTCTCTCTCTCTCTCTCTCGCTCTCTCTCTCTCTCCCCTTTTCTCTCATGTCACTTCCTCTTCCAATCATTAAGGAACATTCTTGGCTGTCTCTTTCTGAAAAAGTGCAGATCCTCCAAGGTTGCAGATCTTTCCTCTCTCCCACTCTCTCTTCCTTTATTGTCTCTCTCTCTCTCTCTCTCTCTCTCTCTCTCTCTCTCTCATGCTTCTCCCACTCCAGCTCCAGCTGAATGCAATGGAAAACTCCATTACCTCTGTGTGATGCAGCATTTCTCTCTCTACAGTCATGATCAACAATTCGAATTCAAAAGAGATTGAGCTACACTCCCTCTCTTTCTTCCCTCCACAACATAATCTTTTTCTCTTAACTCTGAGTACTCTCCACTTCTTTCCTCCATAGCCACCTTCACCTGCTTGTAGCAGTCACCATTACACATTCTCACTAATTTCCTTGATTAACTAACACAATGTCCTTCAATCCCCCACCAATGTAAAACATTACTAACAAATCAAAACGATATCGATTAAACGCTGAATTAGAGTAGGAGTATGCAACTATGCGACTTGGCACATCTAATCCCAATGCTGGAGACCAGCTACGGAACCATGGATGCAAGGCAATCAACTTATGGGTTGATGGCCATATTTACCCTTGTGATCCAATGACCAATGCATCACCGCCTTTCCGTAATGTCACTCAGCTACTGCAATTTATTGGAGATGGGAGAGACGGACTGTTTGGCTACTGTTGAAGATTACATTCAGCTTTTTTCAATGAAAGAGAAGCAAAAAAACATCTCTGTGCTGCCTATTCTTCATTGCAAGAGAAGTATGTGAAAGACTTTCAGCAAGTCAGAGAGGAATCCAATGAGAAGATGAAGCAGCTTAATGAGACGAGATGTCAAAGCTTATTACAAAGGCAGAGCATCAAAAAATGGAGCAAGAGCGTCTTCTAGACAATTATGTTCAGCTACAACACACTGCACGTAATATGCGCCTGTGAATCGATCATCTCACACACATTCTATTGGGCTATCACATTCGCAAGCGCAAGAGACATGCGATTTCTATGCTATCTTCAAGCGGTGGAGCTCGAAAGAAACGTATCCGTCAAACTCGGTAGAAATACAAATGCAAGCTTCTAATTTCGTGCATTTTTTGTAGGTTGCTGTAATATTATTTCAATATGTAGGAACTTGTCAATTGTTGATCATGACTGTAGAGGATCCTATTGAGTATGTCCGATCCGATTCTACCGATGTCCGATCCTATTCTATCGATTCCTCTGATAAATGTGCATGTGTGCACTCTTCATGCCCGTCTACAAATTCTTGACAAGTTGCTGATGCTCCATATCAATTAAACTTGGAATATGGAGCCTGCAGAAAGAAGGGAAGAGTGTATCAGAGAACTTGAATCTATTCTATCAAGCATTGGACTTCATGGTGGTGCAGTAGAGCTATCAAAGGATAGGAAGGCATCTGGAAGTACACAAGATTGTCCTAATAAAATATGTATGGGTGGTAGTAAAGCTAGGCATATGCTTTCAGACTATTCTAACTCTCAAAGTCCCAATGAGTTTCAATTGTGGAAAAAGGTGTGTGACATTACCACCTACAGAGGTAACGAAGCAGCCCTAAGAATTAAGCGTGCTCATGTGTAGCAGTCTATAGATGATATTTTTCGTTTTCTTGAAAAGGCAAATCTAGCTTCTGCTGGGATATCCACTTTAAAGTTTGTAATCAATAGTTTCATAGCGCAAATGGTGGATGCCTGGGGGGAGACACACATAACACATTACATGGTGGGTTGAACAATTTGTCTTTGGATTAAAAAAAACATCAGTGTTTGAACTAAAGGTTTATATTTTTGCAGCATATTCTTTTTGCTCATATCTCATTTTTTCTCGACACATTCGGCTCATTGGGCATCTGGAGTAGCCAAGGAATGGAGCGCTCACACTATCAAGCAAAAGCAATGTATTTTAAAAATACAAGGCATGGAGGTGGGAGGAAAAAGAGCAATGCCCTACACGAAATGCTCAATTGGTTCTACAGAGTTTTAGCGAGAAGAGAAAGGAAGAAGACCAGAGTGCAAAGAAGCTTGAAATGTAGAATAGAGAAAGTGGTTAGCGTGAGGCGATCGCAATCATATCATGCTTCTAGTGCAAAAGATCGATTTCGACGGTGGTTGGCGACAAGGCGATGAAATGGCAGACGTTGGGTGGAAAATCAATAAATTTCTGACACTAACCATTCCCATATTAAGCTTACATTGTAATGCCACGTGATTTATTGATGCCCAATCAGTGGTTTCATGTAACCAATTTCGACAATTTTGGAGTTATTTTGGATTTTTAATGGTATTATTGAGTTTTTTAATTATTTTTAAAAAAAATAGTACTATATAAGTCAAAACTCACAACTTGAAGTTCATTTCTTGTTTGCACATTCTAGAAGATCCACTCGAGCACAAATGCACACGCACTCACATCTTGCACCACATGGACGATTCACACGAGCAGGTTGGCACTACGCACAATACCACCACAACCACTCACACCGCAGAAAATCCGCAGCCAAAAATCCATGCAAAATCCACGGCTTCAAATCCACATCCTCGACCACAAGTGGATAACCCAGTGTCCCAGCCTGCTCCAAACACCCAAGAGCCTCCCCAACCATCAAATCCAGATGATCAAAGCAACATGCAACACATATTTGGAGGTCTTGATGATTTAACCCATGCCACTTGCACACCTCTTCCAGATCCCCCACCGATTTCACCTATTCGCAGAGCAACACAAGAAACAAAACAGGTATATCTACGTCCGCTTCAAAATCCACCGACATTGCCTCCTGCCAAAACCATTGATGCTCAGGCCACCCCACATACTACGCCGCGAAAGTTTCCACCGCGAATCAAAGAGAGAGTAATCAAGGTAATACCAAGTGATCCGGTATCTAAAGAAAAAGAGGCCAAGAGGAGGAAAAGAAAAAGGGAGAGGGAAAAGAAAGAGGCAGCTGAAAAGAAAGCCCTGGCAGCACAAGAAGAGCAAAGAAGACAGAGAGAGCAGGAGGAAAGGCAGAGAGCTGAGGTCGAGAGAGATCATTTGGCCAACTTACAAGCACGAGCAGAGGCAGACAAGAAGGCGGGAGAAGATAGAGCTCAAGCCACCCAACAAGCAAAGGCTAGGAGCTCAAAGCCTTCAAAAAATCCCTCAGAGAGCCAAGCAATGTGCAAAAAGAAAAAGGGACAAGGTGACACCAGAAGAGCAGCAAACCCAAGAGGAGAGGAGGAAAAAATACAAAGATGATCCTCCTCAATGGGCTAGGCAGGCGGCTCCTCCACCACCACCAAAAACACAGAAAAAGCGAAGATGGAGGCCAGGCACAGTGGCTCTGCGTGAGATCGGGAAATACCAAAAGAGCACTGAGCCAATCATACCCAAAGTGGCCTTCTCTCGGGTGGTGAGAGAGATGATAGATGAATATAGTGATTCTGTTACAAGAATACAACGCGCATCTTCACTGGCCTTACAGGATGCCGCTGAAGACATTTTGGTGCAGATTTTTCAAGATAGCGTCTCCTGTATGGCGCATGCAAAGAGTGTAACTTTAAAAAATACGGATTTAGCCTTAGCACTAAATTTAAGAAATGAAGGATGCCTTCATAAGATGTAGTTTATCCCATGTACTCTCTCTTCATGAGATTTGTAATCTTTCTCTATAATATCAACTGGCGAATTTCTACCATTCCGGGCAATTGTTCAATTTTGATTTGTACATTGTTTTTTATATGTATTTGAATTGTTGGATATGTTTAATTAAAGTTAACCACCATGGCTCCATTTTCGCCCATCGAGGCACACACGTGCACAGAACCTCGAACATGCAGGCACCGGGCGGCCGAGAGGAGCGTCTCGAAGATAATTTTACAAAACGAGGCAACGGGGGGGGGCGTACGGGCTCAAGAAGGGCATGTGACGCATCGATGGCGTCGGGCGGGGTCGGAGGGTGCCAAAAAGCCCCTGTGCGCCCGTACACCCCCCCCCCCGTCGCCCCGTTTCACAAAATTATCTCCGAGACGCTCCTCCCGGCCGCCCGGTGCCTGCATGTTTGAGGTTCTATGCACTTCGGCAGGCGAAAATGGAAATTATTGGACAATATGAATAAAAAAACAAGTACTGAATGGTGACAAAAATCATTGACAAAAACATTTATTCTTTATTGATTCGAATATTACATCATGATCGATTGGTGTTTCTACGAATTACATCTTTCAGTAATGGGCGAATGGTTGACTTGACACCAAGGGACTTTACAATTTCCTCTGGGTTTTTCAACCCTTGACCTAGGCTCAAGGCACAGTGGGAGAGGACCGAGCCTGGGTGTTTGCCTGTAAAGGCATACAATGCTGCCTCTCGATCCACCAATATACATTTATGAGCGTTTAAGGTGAGAGAATCTTCAGCGAGTATGCCACTTAATGCTTTACACTTTAGCATCTCTGCAGAACCATTCTTGAAGAACTCTGTGTGAGAAAATCTAAGAATCAATGGCCCCAGATGGCTCAGGTAGTGCCAAAGAGAACTATCTCTACCCGTGGAGACGTTGCGCGAGCCTCCAATATGCATTGTGAACTTATCGACATGATAAGCCGTCTGCAAAGCATTTTAATAGAAATTCTATCAGGTTTAGATTTATTTACCTCAGTTTCTTCATCCCTCTCTTCAGGATTTTTCTTTGTAAGATCGATGCTAGATCGATGCGAGATGATCGATGCTAGATCGATCATCTCTACCAATTGCAATTAGTGGTTTGTGTGGATGAAATGCGCTCTCTGGTACGCTTTCATAGAAAGAGGCACGTGATTTTATTTCTACTAGTGTACTTGCTACTGCTTGCACCAACTGTTGTTCGTTTTCACTAGGGAGGAAGGAGAGGCTTGCTGAGAGACCTTAGTCTTCGAAATCAATTTGAAAATTGACTTTCTCTTCCTTCCCACTAGGATCCTTCATGCCCGCATAGATAGCAAGCACTGCAAGTGACTCATCTTCTCTGAGTCCTAACGTTTTGGCAATGTCGTCAAGGAACAGAAACTGACGATCATCCACCACCACTGGATGAAAAGTGAGAATTTGGAGGTCCGGGATCTCTTCCAACACCTCATCTCCCTCTATCATTCGATCTTCCTCCTCAGTGGTGCTGGGATCTCGCATGAGTACGAGTGCCATAGATGCTTCGGCCTGCTCATCTATCTCTTCGATAACTTCATTTGATTCCTCCACAATGGTCATAGGAGGTCTTTCGTTGACCTTTTCCTTTGATTTTCCCTTGTCCATGCCCTCAAGCACAAGTAATGGTAGAACCATGTCCCATGAAATAAATTGGGTCCTTATGCACCCCATGCCCAAATCCATGAGATCATCCTCATTGTCTGTCTTCAAGTCCCATTCCATGAGGCCTTTAATAAACTCAACAAGTGAAACCAGAAGTTTTTGTCAGCCGCATAGAGAGGCTTCAAGAAATCCACTGGCAACCACGCCGTGTCGGATCCCTCAAAGATTATGGCATATTCCTCCATGTGCTGCGCCATGTAGTCAAGAAATCTACTGAATGCCTCTGCATGAAGGTTTGCAGTGGCTTGAAACTTGAAGTTTTTGTCAGCCACATAGAGATGCTTCAAGAAATCCCCTGGCAACCACGCCGTGTCGGATCCCTCAAAGATTATGGCATATTCCTCCATGTGCTGCACCATGTAGTCAAGAAATCTATTGAATGCATGTGCATGAAGGTTGGTAGTGGCCTGCATGTCAATTGTCCCCTCGAACACACTAAGTAGTTCATGTGCTCGATCTGCAAGTCCTACCCTTTCTAATTGTGTGAGAAGTGCATCAGTAGACGTTGCCATGGGTTCGTTTGCGAAGAAGATGCGAAGAGAGGTTAGAGCTAGAGTTTTGTGAATGTGAGAAATGAAGTTTAAAAACTAGAAAGTCACTTATATACCCAAAGTCACTTTTTTAAAAGCACTTCAATTAATGTCAAAATAACTTAAAACTTTAATTTTAAACAAAATCACGCGACAAAGCATTGAAAGACACCAACATTGCAAACATTTGTGCTCCACAACAAATAAATTGCACGTTTCAATCAAAAACTTGAACAAGCTGAGAATAAACAAGTATGCGCAGAAACGAGATTCAAAACACCGTATGTATAATGTGGCAAAAATCCATGTCAGTTACAAGCTTTTACAAAAATACATCACGAAAAAGGAATGTTCTCACACAGAACGCTCTTCTCTTTCCTGGAGCGAACAATATTTTCATTGATTACAAAGAGATATTGTTTGGGCAAGGTATATCTGAGATTAAGATACTCGCGAAGGTGACTAAGATGCCAGTCATTGTTCATTGTAATGTGGTGCACTACATCATCGTGGAGATGTATTTGCAGGTCAATTGATTCTCTAGCAGCAACCTCAGAGTCTAGTGCCTCCCATTCTCCCATCGTCAGCTTCCATCTTCTATAGGGAAAGACCATCGACAAGCTTTGCTTTGCAATATGGTATCTAAACACCACCTTGTCAGCAACTACAGAGCACTTGATTCTATCTCCTTGGTGTTTGACCACCTTAGTTTCCCATCCAGCTCCAAGAAACCTGTTGATTGCACTGCCCCCTTTGCAAGTCCACATTGTTGGTGTCCTGTGAACACTCTGAAGTTGAAATATAAACACAAACACATGAAGAGACATAAACCATGTTACTGTGGCTTTATGGGAACCATAGGTGCACTTCATTGCTGCTTGCACATCCACCTCGATTTTCCTTTTGGTTGCTGCGATCAAGGCACTGTGGCTTTATGGGAACCATAGGTGCACTTCATTGCTGCTTGCACATCCACCTCGATTTTCCTTTTGGTTGCTGGATTAGGCCATTCCAAACTCTCCAAGGTTGGCGAGTGAACCAGAGATAGAGTACCATATCCATTTCGCCTAGGTGTGACATAAGTATGATCATAAAAAAAATGTCACGTGAGGCAAGCTCAGAGGACTGACAACCAACATAGAGCAATTTTCCAAGCTCAGAGTGGATGGCCTCAAAAGTTCCAGTATAGGACTCTATTGGCTCCCACTCTACAAAATCGGATGGAAAAACATATGTAAACATGAACAAAAACCAATGGAAATCTTACAGTCATCAAAAGAAACACACAAGGCAGAAATACTAAATAGATAACCAAAAAACTTGCAAGAGGAGTAAAAATTACAATTTGCAGGAAACCTCGATGGAGCCACTACTGTCTCTAGCTTCAGTTGTGAAGCAACATGCACATGCTGCACCTTCGCAAGCCTCTTGCCGTCTTGTGTTTGCTTGAACTCCATGATTCTTCCCTTCCAATGGTGTGCTCGAGAATCCATGTGTCTCCTTGAGACCTTGTGTGCACCTCTTGAGTTGGGCTGCATTGTCACCCACATCATTCGTTTTAACTCCATTATCACCCAATATACATTGTCGTCTTGTACATTGCTGCATGAAATGGAGTCAACGACACTCCTAGGTCGTCGAGTACCTGATGATGCCATGGGAAATAGTGGCACAACCTGCACACAAACACTTATGATTAGACATTGCACATCCATGTTCTTAGCTGTATAAAGAGCAAGAATCTTGATGGTACACAAAGGTGAAGGATTCCACTTACTTCTATACTGCTCCACCTGCTTGTTGTCTTAATGTGGAAGAAATGTTGCAAAGCTTGAGAGGGAAGTAGATCCTCTCTAGAGAGCTTAATGCAAGAAACCTGTTGAGGAAAGAAAGAGGGATGATGTGGCAGAAGGATATGCTGTAGACTTCAACTTTAGCTAGAGGTGTTTAGTGAAGCTCATGGAGTAATGGAAAACTTCAGTCTGAGGAGAATGCAGCCCTCAATAATGCAGTAAGCTTGAGGAGGGAAAGGAGGTTCAAACTTCTACTGCAGAGCTTTTGGGAGGGAAAACTGAAAGGAACGAAAGAGAAACAAGGTGAAGTGAAGAGAAGTGAGAGATGGTACAGTAGACAGTGAGGGAGGGTCAGATCAGCACGTTTTTGGAGGGGACCCCTTTTAGGAGAGAGGGGGGGAGAAACTGGCAGCCAGTAGAGAGAGAAAGGATTGATTTTTACTCAACTATTTAGAGAAAAGTTCATTTTTTTGAATTTATAAGAGATTTTCTCTTTGTATTTTATAAAAGAGAACAAGTTTCACCACTTACTTTTAGGCCCTGCCATACCCACCATTTCAGTCCATATGGAATCCACCATTTTCCCCTTCCATAATCTCCTTTTTAATCCCATGACAAATAAAGAGGCCCCCTTAGACCCCATTCCCTTCCTAATGATCTCGCACAGAGAGATATAGAGAGATTAGCAAGAGAGAGGGAGTGTGTGCCTGTGAGTAATGCATATGCTTGGATATGATAGTAAGCAATATTCTTATTACAATGAGCTAAAGGAAGACTTCTAGCAATGCTCAACACTTTTGCAAGTCAAAATTCATGTTGGAGAGGAGACAGGGAGAACAAATGCTTCCAATTTCAATCTTGCTTGCACACTTCACTGTCAACCTCTTACCATCTCTTCCAATTTCCAAGTACACACACACACACACACACACAAGATTGATAATGAAAGAGTGTAACAGAGTAAGAGAGGAGATCTAAACTTGAATAAGGAGTACACAACATAACACAACATAGCATAAGAGAGAGGGAAGGGAAAATTGAGAGCATCTACACAAGAAATGCCTAAAGATTATAGCCCCAAACTCCACGGCACCTCTTGTGGAATTTGGTATTTAATATTTGATATTTCTAGTCGATGCCAAAAATTGGAGGCCCCTCTTTTACACTTTAGTTATTAGTGGAGCATATCACTTATTGCATGCCCTCTTGGGTGAGTTCTCTCTATCCTATTTACAAAGCAGCCATAGTGGCTTATTGATAAAATATCTAAAAATACTGTGAAAATATAAAAAAGTCGATGAATTTTTTCATTGCCAACGCCTTCTCCTCAACTCCTAGGACTCCAATCTACAAGTCATCAACTCACCATTAGTAACAAAAAATAGAAAGACAACACAGTATTTACCCATTATGCTCTAGCTATCCCAATTTTAGTTAACCACATACAATAGGAGGGTGCCTAGTCTCATAACAGTACAACAAAAAATAGTGAGTTTAAATATCATTCTCTCCGATTTGACCTAGATAATGTAGCACGATGAGTATGATCTTAAGACCATAACAAGATTGTTAGAGCCTCGCTCATTCAAGCTTGTTTATCAAATACAAAAAGCTTGATTAAAAGTAGCTTTAGCATACACTAAAGAAAACTAGCCCTTGATTATACAACCTTGTAGCTTCACAATCACCTGGCTATAGCAAGTATGATAGGCTAGATGGTCTACACGGATGCAAACTCTTGTGCAATACAAACCCCTCTTCTCCAATGTGTGAGTGGAGAGAGAGAGAGAGACAGAGAGAGAGAGAGAGAGAGAGAGAGAGAGAGAGAGAGAGAAAGAGAGAGAGACAGGTGGAGATATAGCTGGACAATGAGTGGCCGCCAAAGCAAGGGTGCAAGTGGCTGCAGTGGCTGGCACTACTAGTGGACATCTGGAAATAGGGCATGCGGGTGCATGGCATTGCCCATTGAATTCCAGGTGCCACTATCAATGGATCAGGATGGAGTCGAACTGCATGAGTGTCATCACTGAAGATAGGGTTGTGATGAATTGCTACCTGGCACCGACATCTTTGTCCAAAGCTGGCAGGGAGTGCTAAGTGTTGTTAGGGGGCCCAACTATCTCTACTACTGGTGCAAACACAATCGACCATTGTGGTCATTGATGACCGGTTAAAGCAAAACTCTCAACAAATAATGTACTTATTTATTTTGAATGTGGGATTATGGGATTACTTCTCTCCACTAAGGATAAAAGTATCCTTTCTGTGAGGTCAAAAATCAAACCCACGATCAATCTACTATTATCCACATGCTCTTTATTCAACATTGTTTTATGCTGCATAACAACTGGATGAAACAACAAGGAACATTTTGCATTATCATTGGGTATGGTCAGATGGTTCCACTTCACAATTCAAGGCACGATGATCACACTATTTTGTAGCCAGGTATTATCATTTGATAGGATTTCATATGGTGCATAACTTCTCTAGTTGAAGACATGGAAAAGGAGAGCATGATGGTGTAGGTGTTGTTATCAAGAGAACTCTTACGCATGAGCTAAAACCCGATGGCTGGCCTATGAAGTGTGTGGCTGATGTGGTCAAATTTTTGAACATGAGGTTTTAACAAACAAGGGAAGGTGGGAGTGTCAGCACAAAGAGGGTGTTTTGGTTGGTTCCACCCAATGAGGTGTTGCGTTCTCCACTATGGGACTGTAAACCAATTGTAGGCTCTCACTCATTCCATTGTGTTGACGGCTACTCACAACACATAATCCATGAGATGTGCATTTGTAAACGCTGTCATGCTTTTGTGATCCATGTGTGAATGGGTAGTGGAGGAGATGAAATAATAAGCAACACATTGAAGAATGGAAATATGTCTCCACCGAGCCATTGACAGAGTTGGTACAAGCAGATAGTGATGATGATGAGGATGATGAGCAAAACTACAATTATTTTTTTTCCTCCCAAACAAGTCAAGATTTAATCATGCCTATGTATGAAGGGGACCCTGAGGTGTTAAGCCAATTATTGTCCATTGGGGAGAAATTTGTAGTGAAGGAAGCTGAGGAGAAAGAAGACTTCTACCTTCTAAAGTGCACAAAAACCATGTACTAGGCACCAAGAGTACTGAAGGACCTTTGGCATAACAAGATCATAAAAGGTGGAACTCTAGGTTGAGGGTTTGTACTATGACCAGGTTGAGGGAAAAGTTGATACCTATACCCTATTGAATCAGAAACCACCGATGATGATCTACTCCCATTTAGTTAGAGCCATAGGGTTCCCCATGGAGGCTATCCTTGGCCTGCATAACCACTTCAACCTATCCTCGGAGATATATGAAAATATCTACAATAGTATTTCATATGAAGAAGGAAGTGGGTAGGAGGGGAGCCATACAATGTTTACCCCAACTAAAATTCTAACCATATCCAACAGTTGTAATTCTCTTGAACCATAGCCAATAGTTGTAATTCTCTTGAGAGAATTGTCTAATGCCATTGCTGTGTTATCAATCTGGTACTCTACATTACCAAACTTTGGTACTTCACAGTACAAAGGCTGGTACTCTACAATACAAAACTTTGGTAGTGTGCTTTATATTTATTTAGTTGAATGTTGTGTTACTGTAGCACTAAATTTTGGTATTGTGTTTTATCGTGTTCAGTCGGCTGGTGTAGTACCAAATTTGATACTCTATGTTACCATACCAAATTTGATACTCTATAGTAATGCAATACCTAATTTGATACTCTATACTACCCACCTTTGGTACTATCTGCTACCTTTACAAACATTCAGTTACTATTGTGTTATATGATACCAATCTTTGGTGATAATATGCCACCAATTTGGTATTGTAGTATCAAATCTTGGTATTGTGCTTAATGGTTGTAGCTGACTATTGTGTACAGTTCTTATGCAGGCAGAGTTATAAAGCCCATTCTTATTGTGTAATAAGAACCCTTTCTAGTACTCTGCCTGCATAAGAACTATCCCCTTCCTCTTCTTTCTCATCCTCCCCTCCCTTTCTCTCATCATCTCTCTCCCCTAGCTTCCTGTTGTCCTCTTCCTTCCTCTCATCCAGCCTTGAAGAGGAACTACTAACCTGGAAAATCTCACTTGTCACCAACTTCAAATTCACGCTTGTCACCAAGTAGTAGCAAAAAGGTACCAACAAAAAGTATGCG
This sequence comes from Adiantum capillus-veneris, assembly GCF_014529385.1. Lineage (NCBI taxonomy): Eukaryota > Viridiplantae > Streptophyta > Polypodiopsida > Polypodiales > Pteridaceae > Adiantum > Adiantum capillus-veneris. The sequence goes on along the minus strand of NC_140944.1, from coordinate 98,074,027 downwards.
TACAAAACGATAAAGTGCACTAGTAAAAAGTTTTAGGGGACCAAGATACACGCCCAATGATAATTTTCATGAAAATGCCAGAGGCAATGTTCAAGCTTACAAAATCCTTTACACATCATGGGGGGTCAAAGCGGTACAAATACCCCTCCAAAGATACAAAGTAGTTGGCAACATACAAGGAAATGTCATCCTTGACATCAAAAAAGGGTGTGTGGTGGCTGTAAGCAATGGAAAACTTCTCATCTAGCCACCTACAGATCCATGGAAAAATGACCTCCACAAGATACTTCAGCTTTTTGGGTCATAATATTTTGGCTTTTATGACCGAATGCAACAGCACGAGTCGCAATCATTTCATTAGGAAAATTTTGAACTCATTTTTGGGCCTTTTAAGAGTGCCACATCATCAAAGTTGTACAAAAGAAAGCAACCTGGTAGACCCCTTTAAATATTGCTTAGAACCCCATGATATGACCTATCATTGGAAAGTTCTTGAAAAATGGATTCTAAAGAGCCAAGGTCCGAAAAGTTTGGATGACTTCTATGAAAGTTATGCCATTTTTTTTTCAATCAGCCAGGTTTTGTTACCGTTACGGTAATCTAAAATCACCTTTTTCTAAATCTACATGAAGGCAATGTCCGATACATGCATGCTATATATCAATAGATAGCATTTGAAGAGTAGATTCCAAATATCCAACCTTCGACAAGTTTGGATCTTATTTGCAAAAAATTTACCGATCCCCACTTTTTGAAAGCTATGCCACATCAACAATTCTTACAAGGCCCTTTTTGAGTCCAAACTTTTCCTAATGTGTCAAGGACTTGTATCTTGTGTTGTCCACAAGGAGGGCGTTCATTGACTGCAGATGCTTGTGCCACACTCTTCTTAGGAGCTTTAGAAAAATAGGCTTGTCGTCAAACTCCTCTGAAATTGTTGGCACATCTCTGAGTGTGGGAGCCCACATCTCACATTGAGACTGGTCAAAAATATCTATGACAGAGAAACCAAGCAGTTAGAATAGCTATACAATTAAGAGTACCAAAGCAACAAGTACAAAGTACCAAAGTAGCAAAGAACCAAAGTACAAAACAATAGAAAATTGTGTACACAGTACCAAAGTACCATAGAACCAGAAAACCAAAGACACAAACAATACCAAATTCTGTACACAATAGTAAATAGTACCAAAGTACCATATAGTACCAGAATGTGTACAAATCAATAACAAAGTGTAAAATAGTACCAAAATCAATAAAACTAGTTTGAAAGATAAAGGATAAATACCTAAAAAGAGGTATTTTATCTTCATCATTTTAGGAAAGCATGCATTCATCATGGTCATCAAATTATTCCTTTGGCTACATGACTAGAGCATCATGTGGAATCTCTTCCTGAAGTTGATGATGAAGTCCTCCACATCAGGTCTGACCACACAATATTTGTATCAAGAGACTTACACACCTCAAAGCCACATCTCGTTGGGAATGGGATATTCCACAAACACAATCCTTTAGTGACACTCTATTGACATCCAAAATAGCAAGGTGCATATTGCTCACCATTACATCTACTAGCATTGATGTATTTGCTCGTTCTTCATTTAGCCACCAATTGTCCTTGGCTGTAGTACCACTAAACTATATGAGTAGAAGAACACATCCTTTTTGCAATAGCAAAATTGGACATTAGGCACCATAAAAGTTTACCAATTTTGACACTAGGACATGACAGTTTACAAACACATCGATATCTTTCAAGAGTAGAGTGACATGACACCAAACACATTGACATAAGCAAAATGAGTTGATATTCATATTAAGCCAGAAGCAAGTACAAAATGCTGTCACAATAGCTAATTCTTACAAGTTTGTAGCTTGAGGCAATGACCAATGGGACGCTTTCTAGATTTCACATTGAAGAGTTGGGAGAGAGTGGCTAAGTCAATGTTATGACCTCTTTCTAAGGGCATCACATCAGGTTTCTCTTCTGCACCTTTTCCCTCTCCCAAACCTTTGGCCTTCAGATGCCTTTGCAGCTTTAGCCCCTTTGACCTCCTGCTTGCCAAAAGCCTTCTTCGAGCCTTTAGGCTCCTCAACGCCTATAGCCTCTTGTGCACTTTTAGCAGGTTTTTCCGTCCACTTTTCCTTCTTCCTCCTCTTTCTACCCACCTTATCCTTTGCAAATTTTGATGTCGCATACAAAAAGTCTGACGCCGAGAGGACTTCAATTGCCACCTCTTCAGCTCAAATTTCTTCATTTATTTTCTCACCTTGGTCAATCTCCATTTTAGTAGCTTCCTCAATCGGATCACTTCCCCCGTGTTGTTTCTCCTACTGTCCCCTTCCCTCTTTACCCTGTTTAACCCTCTCTTGCACTTTGGCTTTCAGTTGCTCTTCTCCCAAGGTTGAGTCCACAGCACCCTCATCCCCTTTCCCTTTCGCTTAGCTGGCATCAATGTCTTGTAGTATATCCTACACTTTAGCTTTCAGCTAATCGTCTCTTCTACTTGAATCTACAGTAGGCTTAGCCTCTTTCCCTTTCACTGTGATAGCATCAAGGTCTTGCACTATTTCTTGCACTTAAAATTTCAATTGATCTTCTCCCAAGATTGACTCTACAACAAGCTCATCCCCTTTCCCTTCCACTATGCTGGCATTAAGGTCTTGGAGTATTTCTTGCACTGACTTGTGAGGATCTTCCTGGAACATGTGAGTTGCATTTGACTTGCTATGACCACGGAGATCCTTTCGATCGACTGGGGTGTTGTCATGGGTGTCCGCACCAAAAGTTCCTCTGTCTACATATACACGAAGATGACATACAAGATTAAATCAACAATTCAAATGAATATAAGCATGGTGTCCAACACAACACCCCATTTACTCTTCAATAATGACCTGCTGACACCCAGGTGTTTGCCTCCGAAGGGATTGCGGGGTTGCAACGTCCTTTCACAACAATATATTTTGTTCTCAACACAACTGTGACAGGGAGCATGAAGGTACCAACCACGTAAGAAGCCTCCAAAGCCTCCCCATAGGAAACACAAGTACCATACACATGTATTGTGTTTTTAGTGTCCACAACATGAGGCCTTGGAAACAATGTGATGGGAATGGGATCGTGCTAGCTAGGGTGGATGAAAGAGAAACATAGTGCACACAAGTGAGTGTGTGTTGGCTAGATTATCACTCAAGAAAATTAGCTTTCAAGATCAATTAACTTGGACTCATAAACACGATCTTGAGTTTTTGCTAAGCCATCACAATCTCACCATAAACAAGAGAGATGTCACATGCAAAATAGACTTACTTATTCATTCATGAAATGAGATTTAAGTAGCTCTACAACCTTGCACCAATACAATGTGGGATAATTCCACCTTTTTTCTCTTAGACTACTAGAGTATGAGTCAAGGAGAGAAAAGGTGGAATTATCCTACACATATTGGTGCAAGGCTGTAGAGCTACTTAAAGCTCACCATAAACAATAGAGATGTAATGAAAAATAGACTTAGTTTATCCCACATGTATTAGTAGCTCTACAACCTTGCACCAGTACATGTGGGATAAACTAATTCTATTTTTCATTACATCTCTCTTGTTTATGGTGAGCTTTAAGTAGCTCTACAACCTTGAACCATTACAAGTGGGATAGTTCCTCCTTTTCTCTCCTTGACTCATACTTTAGTACTCTAGGACAAAGCTCACACCTTACAATCCTCCCCTTGAGGTTTGGACTAGGAAGAAAACGAAGAAACTGAAATCTCTAGCACACTCCAATCCACGAGCAAAAAAAGAACATCTCCAATCCAAGAGATCATCCCCAAACTAGGGACCATCCCCAATCCAGGAGACGAACTATCTCTAATCCAAGAGACACTCAACACCTCCCCTCAAACATATGTATAAAACTGAGACCAAGTTAGTCCAAGCTATCTCCAAACAAATACAGCTGAAGGGGAAGGGCAAAACAAAAAAGCTAGAGACTGTCGTTGTAGACTAGAAGGCTATTGTCGCCTTCTTCTTCATCTTCATCTTTGTCTTCCTGTGCCAAATACACTTTGGGCCTTGAATTTTTGTTGGTGCCACCTCTTTCCTTTTTGAAACACTTGGAAGGAAGGTGACCCTTCTTCCCACAAATGTTACAAGTCTTTGATGCTAGATAGTCCTTTGGTATGTGCCCTTCTTTGCCACACTTGTAACAAATCTTGTTACTAGAGCTAACTGCAAAATATCCTCCCCCTGAAGTAGCATTCCTCCCTTGCTTCTTCTCCTCGGACATTAAAGATTTAATGACATCTTGAAAATTTGGTGTTGGATCCTTCTCCTCAATGATGGTCATGATCTAGTCAAAGCTAGGTGGTAGAGCTGCTAGAAGAACTACGAATTTGTCCTCCTTTGGTACTGCAGTATTACATGTGCTAGTTGTGTGGTCATGCTTTTGATGTGATTGACTAAGCTTGCAATATCTTTGTTATGTTCCATTTGTAATTTGTATAGATCTTTATTTAAGCTCACTTTGCTCTTCTTTTTCCTAGCTCCAAAGTTTTTTTCTAGTGCTTCCTATGCAGCTGATGAGGTATCACAATCATCAACAAAGTGTACATAATTGTCATGTAGTGCAGTGATTATGATTTCTAATGCTTGCTCGTCCTTGGCTTGATTTTTTGCACTCATAGCTCATGGCAATACTTGTGCACTAGCAGTGGATGTCGGATCAATGAGCATTGGCTTGACTATTCCCCACAATTGATTTTTCATTCAGTAGCCTTTCAACCTCGTTTGCCAAGTATGAAAACCCACCTCGTTGAATTTCCCAAGCCCCTTCTCTTCCATTGCACTAATTGAGGGGTCTTAGCTTCGGAGACTGTCCTAGCCAGTGTCTACCTCCCCTTAGGAATGGTAGAAAATTTATTTGCAAGTTATTGTGCTTGGCTCCAAGATTTTAGGCTTTATTGCAAGAGAGAGAGAGAGAGAGAGAGAGAGAGAGAGAGAGAGAGAGAGAGAGAGAGAGAGAGAGAGAGAGAGAGAGAGAGAGAGAGAGAGAGAGAGAGAGAAATTCTTGTGATTTTGTGAAGCTCCTCTTCACTTGGAGTGAATCTCCTCTTCACAAAGTGTCCTCTGCTTTGGATGCTTGAATTGAAAAAAAAAATTGAATGCTTGTTGAAACCCTTGATCCTTTCACCTTGTTGAAACTCGATGGGAGAAGCCCCTTGAAAATCCTTGATGTTGTTGACGGTTATTTGCAGTGGGACAGTGCCCTTAGAGGGTGCTTAGGGGCTTGGATATTTTTGGAGAAGTGGGAGTTCAAGCCATGTTGTGGGAAAGGCCTTCTTAGTAAATTGTGTAGCGAGGTCAAGGCCAGCAAGCCAGGCAGTCGAGCAGGCTAGGTCACGATGGGTAGCCTCCGAGCAAGCAGGGTCGAATGCCAGGCAGCGGGCAAGGCACCCTTTGGGCTCAAGAAATACAAAAAAAAATTGTGCGTATGATCAGCTGCTTATGGACCCGACCAGGCACTTTGCTGCAGTTCATTGCCAGGTTTGAGTTCCACCCATGTCCCCCCTTGTTAAAAAAGAATCTTGAACTCACAACCCACCATGTCCACACTAATAATAGTGTGTTGAGCTAGACCAAGGGGCCCAACGGGCTCCACGTGAGAAAATGTCCAAAACAAAGATATTTATCCTCGGCTCTGTAGGGCTTCACCAACAAACACACACACACACACACACACACACACACACACACACACCTATTTTTAGTAATAAAATTGGGCATGGGTATGAGGGAGCTCCCAAGCTTGGATTGAGGTGCTTGAGAGCTCTTTGGGTAGCTTGTGATTGTGGATTTAAGAGTATGTAGCCAATGAAAAAAGAAAAAGACCTCAGTGAAATTAATCAAAGATGCAATAAGTGCAAAAATCGACCATAATTAAGTGCAAGGAGCTCTTAATCAAACTAGACCTAGCTATGGAGGGTGGTGGCTTAGTGGACTTTCACCATGAACTTGCCCACACATAGCTTAGTCGTGGATTGGTTAGAGGGTAGAGAAATCTAATGAAAATGCTAATGATAATTAAGGATTGATAATCATACTGACACAAAAGCATGGTAATAACCTAGCTAGCACACCATAACTCTGATACCACTTGATGGGAATGGGATCATGTTAGCTAGGGTGGATGAAAGAGAAACATACTGCACACAAGTGAGTGAGTGTTGGCTAGATTATTACTCAAGCGAATTAGGTTCTAAGACCAATTAACTTGGACTCATAAACACGATCTTGAGTTTTTGCTAATCCATCACAAGCTCACCATAAACAAGAGAGATGTAATGCAAAATACACTTAGTTTATGCATTCATGAAATGAGCTTTAAGTAGCTCTACAGCCTTACACCAATACATGTGGTATAATTCCACCTTTTCTCTCCTTGACTCATATTCTAGTACTCTAGGACAAAGCTCATAGCTTACACATTGTGCATGCCATCCGCCTCTTCACATCAACACACAACTTGCTTACAAAATAGTGATGGTCTTGGTTTTCCATGCACTCATTGTAGAGCTTGGCATAATTCATCAGCAAAACAGACATACTCTATCAACTTATCTATCAAAAAAACAATTAGCAAGGAAGAACACAAGCAATACCAAAATAGAACCAAAAAAAATACCAAAATACCACCAAAACAGTACCAAATAACTTGTAACACAAATTTATTCCAAACCAGTACCAATTCACCAAAATAGCTAAGAATAGTACCAAATGAAGCATAGTAAACACCAAAAAAATCAAAGATAGAACCAATATAACACCTGAGACATATTCAACGATGCCCAATAGTATCAATGCAGTAACAAAATATTTCCAAATAGCACCAAAAGAAAGAAGAAATCACCAAAAGTACCAAAGACATTAACAACATAGTACCCAAGTCAAACCCAACAGTACTCTATAAGACTAAAAGTTTGTAACTAGAAAGTACCAAAGCAATACCAAAAGAGGTGAAAACGACACCAAATGGCACTAAATGGCACGCAGAGTACCGAGGATTGTGCCAACATATACCACTCAATACAAAACAAAATGTACAGTATATGAGTACCCAGAAGTACCAAAATAATTCAATGGAGTACCAAATGTAATAAAGAAGCCCTAAAATTTGTCAAGGAAAGTACCAACATAGCACCTAGTTTTTAAAAAAGTACCCGAGCAGCTATATAAAGTAGCAATACAATTCAAAAAATTACCAAAGCACTATAAAAATATTTCAAAAAAGTACCAAAACAGTTTCAGAATAGTCTTTAAGATTACCAAATGAAAAAAAGTGCAGCAAAAAGTACCCGGGATTGTGCCAACATAGCACCCAAGACAAAACTGAAAGTTCCTTCTAAGACACAAAATTTAGTAACAAGAAAGTACCAAAGTAGTTCAAGCAAGTACCAAATTAAATAAAGAAGCACCATAAAGTACCAAGGAAAGTACCTGAACAACATCTAGTGTTAACAAGAGTACAAAAATAGTTAGAGAAAGAACAAAAATAGTTCAAGAAAGTACCAAAAACCCTAAAAATGTCAACAAAATAAACTAGTCAATTATGCCAAATCACCAAACCATGTGCAAAAGAAACACTTTCAATAGTCATACAATGCAATAAGCAAGAAATGCAATACCTCTTGCTATTGAACCTCATCTTGGAGCTTCTTGATATTTTTGGAAACCCTTTATCATCGTAACAAGCGCTGGCTTAAGGATTTGCTTCCGTAGCAAAACAATGCACGCTGCCAGGGTATTGATGTCCTCCATCAAAATTTTCTCCATGCCCTCTTTACCTTCATATACCAGTAATTGGTCCTTGTTTGCTTAAATAGAGGCCTTTAGGTCTGTTAGGTTTGTCGATCGTGGGTGTGACACCGGTTTAGCACTCTTTGTTGCAATGCATCTAGCCACTGCCCCTTTGCTAACTTGCTTTGGTTTTGTGTAGATGTTGTTGCCACTTTGAGTCATTTGTGCCTTCTTATCTGAACGTAGGACACTCCAGGGGAGGAACCATTTTTCCTCCTCTATGCCTCAATTTTATGATCAAGCCCGCCATTCCTAGATGCTATCGTGTGCAACACTCCTTCCCCAAATCGGGCCCGTGCTACTCCAATTTGTGACATGACCAAAATGTAGTAATTGTGCGACCTAGAATCGACAAGAGGGTTTTAGATGGTCATGAACTTTGGAGATATAGATAATGCACCATATTGCATGCCTTAAAAAAGTCTCATTGGCATCCAACTACATTCAATCTATCTTGGGTTACGATTGCCATATTTTTGCCATAGGGCTCATTTGGGGCCATATGTCAAAGATATGATGATTGTGCAACTCGAGATCGACGATATGATTTTAGTTGGCCCCCGTGAAACTTTGCACATGTAGATAATGCACAATATCTCCCACCCCTACAAAGTTTCATTGGCCTCGGGCCATGTCTCATCGGTCTTGAGCTACACAATTGCGAGATAATTACCATATTTTTTCTATAGGGCACTTGTTGGGGCCTTATGAAAAAAATATTGCAATGGTGCAATCCAAAATTGATGATATTTTCTTAGATGGCCATGAAACTTTGTAGGGGAAAGTAATGCACCATATATCCCACCCTTGCAAAGTTTCATTAGCATCAAATCACATCTAGTTGGTTGCGATCTTGGATTGCCCAATTACCGTATTTGTGCCATAGGGCTTGTTTGGGACTCTACAACAAAACATGGCAATTGTTAAACTTTGAACTAACAAAATAGTCATGAAACTTTGCATGATTAATTGCCACATTTTGCCATAAGGCTTATTTGAGGCCCTGTGGAAAAAGTATGGCAATTGTGCAACCCACGATCGACAGGATGGTCTCAAATGGCCATGAAACTTTCTAGGGTTGGGTAATACACCGTGTCTCCTACCCTTGAAAAGTTTCATAGGCATTGTATCACGTCTAGTTTATCCTGAATTGCACAATTTCCATATAGTTCATTTAGAATTGTATGGCCAAAATAAGGAAATTGTGTAACTTCAAAATGATGAAATGGTTTGAGATGGCCATGAAATTTGTAGGTGTAGTTAATGAACAAAGTCTCATTTGCATCAACTCACATCTCATCGTTCTTGAGTTGTATAATTGCCATATTCAAGTTTTTCTAGAGGGCTCAGCTCGGGCTCCATGACAAAGATATGGTGACTGTGCAACTCTAGATCAACCACATAGTTTTAAATGGCCATAAAAACTCATAGGGATGGGTAATGCACCATATCCCCATGCCCTTGAAAAGTTTCAAGGACATCACTAGTACCAATCTACACAATTGTCATATGTTGGGAGAAGGGCCCTATGGCAATTATATGATGATTGATACTAGACCAATGGAATAGTTTCAAATGGACATGAAACTTTACATGGGTGTGTAATGCACCACATCCTCTACCCTTGCAAAGTTACATTGACATCAGATTACACTTCGTTGATCTCGCGCTTCACGATTGCCATATTTTGGCCATAGGGACCATATGTCCAAAATATTGTGGTTGTATAGCACTGGACCAGCAAGACAATGTCTAAAACTTTATTTAATACCAAGGAAAAGGTATAAAATACAAACCAATGAGACAAGGTAGAAACATGAAAAAATACCATACTAAATTTTTGAATGAAGTGTACAAGAAGTGAGATAAATGAAGTGGCTAATATAAGTGGAATGATAAACAAGACAAATAGAGTGGCAGGAACTAGGGCACATCATCACAACTATCATCATTAAAATGAGCACCAATGTTGTCAAACATTTTTTGGATGAGCATAAATCCAGTAGATCATGCCAAAAATCTTGCTAATTAGCCTCCTGTATATAGGTGTGTATAGTGTTTCGAGTCTTGGGAGTGACCATGTAAAAGTTCATGGACAAAGGTTTGCTTTTTCCGGGCTTGTTTATTGGAGATTTGGGTTGTTTGAGTCCCCAAAAGATGGTTCTCAATAAGTATTTCTAGTCGTTCTTTATAGCTTGTGAATAGGACTTGTACATCATGAGATATGTGCATTTGAAGTGGGCGGTCTCGACTTAGAAAGTGGTTGCAAATGCATGCGACAAAGGCACCTAGGCCAACTTGATGATTTAAATTAAAAATGCTAAGATTTTAAATTTTTGGAAGTAGCCAAAGTAATGGGCTTCAAGGTGTGCTTTACCATGTCGCATTTGGTGGCCGGAGCGGTGCACTATGCTTCTAGAAAGTTGGCCCAGAAGAAGGTTGAGCTGAGAATTTTTTGTGGGGGGAGGAGGAAGTTGGGAATATTGTAGAGAATGTGTCATGTGGCAATGGGATAATCCCACATAGGGGATCTTGGGCTCAAAGCAAGGGGTATAACAGGGGAAATGGGTACTCATTTGGGGTGTATCAAAGGAGAGAGGAGCTCTCTCAAGCCTTGGCTATGGGGGCTCGTGGACATTTGGGGGAGAAGGGTGCCTTCTTAAGTTACCACCTGCCGGCCCACGCACCTGGCCTCCTTTTTTGGTCCCCTGGACACAAGCCCCACCCCTTCCCTTGGGCCAAAAGTCATGGACTTCCCATTTCCTACCCAAATGAGGCTAAACATGGACAAATTAAATGGAGCCTTCAAAGAGAGCCTTGTTGACTGAGGAGAGAGAAAATATCTCTTCGGATAAAGTTAAAAAGAGGCCCCATTTTATAGCTGCAACACTCGTAAACTTTCTAGAGAGGTCATTTTTCAGCATGAGAGAGGGGACCCCCAACTTCGAATGGCCATATCTCTCTCATCTTTTATTTGTTTTTAGCCTATGGATGCTCTATGGACATCTACTCAAGAAAAGCTACATCTTTATGTCCTTGGTCTCTTCTAATTCCAAGTGTGATTCATTCTAGAAGGTTTCTTCATAAATCTTTACAGGTGCTTATCACACAGGTGGTTTTTGCGGTGCAATAGTTCTTCTTTTCGATAGTGTGACTCCTGCAAGGCTAAAAAGTCACTCATTTTCCTTGTTAATTGCACGCTAACATTGTTTTGGTGCCCCCATCGGAGGAGAAGGTGCTCATGTGCTCCAACTCTTGTGAAATATGTCTATTCTGTAGGCAGAGAATGTAAAGGGGATGTGGATCCTTATGGAAAACCGCCTATGTATGTGCAAATTGTGGGCATCACTTGAGGCGGTTGTGTAATTGGATTACAGCCTTTAGAGGGTCGTGAGGTTTTGTGAAGCCAAACACTAGGAGACGGGTTACCTATTGCGAGGTGGATTAGGTACTGGAGCGATCCATCAACATCCCTTGAACTTACAACATCACATGTAAGTGTTTTTGTGGCAATCAAAAATGGCGGACGAGTTTCCACAGCTTCATGGATTGCCCTATGATAATGCATAGACTATTATTGAGGGATTGGAAGTTAATAGCTTACTGCAAAATATACTAGATCAAGCTATATTATTGCGGCTGCTACAATACAGGTTGCAGGACGAGGCAAAAGTTTGGTTACAAAATTATGAAGAGGTGGTACATGCACAAGCTCCTAGGGTGGTTTTGGACTACAATCGTGTGAAGCAAGATTTTTTTGGCACACATTAGGAGATTTCGGAGGTCTTTTGGAGGGCCTTTTGGAAGAGAGAGGAAAATAAGCTCCTCCAATGAGAGAAGAGCCTACGTTACGTAGAAAAATAGATTGATATTAACAAAAATATAAAAGGTGTCCCTCTCCTCATTTAATAATCTAGTGGTCCTTGAAGACAATCACTCTCTTTCATTTAATGTGAGCACCTTTTTCAGAAGGTAGATGCGGTGCATTTGATACGGCTTACGTCATCACTAGAATTCAAAAAGTTACAAAACTATCAAGTGGTGGAAGATTTTGAAACTTTTGATACTGTCAATGCGTCCGGAACGCCCAAATATCCTAGAAATGAATGTCCAATTGCCTAGCTCCGACATCCAAAGAGGCAAAGAATGTCAAAAACCCCTAAAAGAACATTTTACTAACGGCGCGTGAGGGGGCATTCCAAGATTTTGGAATGCCTCATCGCGCGCCGTTAGTAAAAAGCCCCTTTTTTCCTCTTTTAGAGAGCTTTTTGAGAGGAAAATGTCAAAAAATCTCTAAAAAGGCCTCCATCTATCACATAGGTTTTTTCTTCATCATCTTAGCCTTAGAGATCATAATTTCGGGTCTATAAGAGTGAGCACGCACACCCATTGTTACAATTCTATAAAGTGCATTTTGATCACACACACACACACACACACACACACACACACACACACACAGGCAAATATAACATACACACACACAGACAGACCCACACAGAGACACACACACTCACAAACACACAGACACACAAATATAACATACACACACACACACACACAAACACAAAAGAGCCTCTCTCTCTCTCTCTCTCTCTCTCTATATATATATATATATATATATATATACTATAGGCGCGCGTAGAGAGGCACAACCGGTGTGCATGTCTCTATGCGCGCCTTTAGTACTGTGCATCCACCAGTGTATGTGTTTATGTATGTATGTGTGAGTGTTATAGAGAGAGGAAGTAAGGCGGGGAAAAGAGAGAGAGAGTCTTTCTGTGACCTTATACTAACGGCGCGAGGAGGTGTTTTTTGAGGTCAAAACATGCTCCACCCGCGCCGTTAGTAATGGGAGTCTCTCACTCTCTCTCTCTTTAAATATGCTAAGCTATAGAAAGGAGAGGGAGAGGGAGAGGGAGAAAAAGAGAGAGAGAGAGAGAGAGAGAGAGAGAGAGAGAGAGAGAGAGAGAGAGAGAGAGAGAGCATGGTGCAAAAGTGCAATAGAGAAACATGGATAGGCTTTCTTGAAAGATAATTGTCCAAAAATCACTAAAAGGAGCTTTGTACTAATGGCGCGCAGAGGGGCATTCTAGCATTTTAGAATGCCTCCTTGCGCGCCTTAAGTAAAAAGCCCATTTTTTGGGGTTTTTTGACATTTTTTGCCTCTCCGGATGTCGGAATGAGACAAGTAGACATTCGTTTTTAGGGTATTTTGGCGTTCCGGACGCATTGGTGGTGTCAAAAGCCTCAAAATCTATCACTATTTGATAGTTTGTGACTTTTCAACTTTCAGTGATGAGGTAAGCTGCCTTGAATGCGCCGCACCTGCCTCCTGAAAAAGATGCTCACATTAAATAAAAAAAGTGACCGTTTTCAAGGACGATTGGGAATATAAATCTACTTTTTAAAGTGTCTGGTTGTCCTTTTGGACGTACTCACAAGGTGCAAGTGCATTTTAAAAAAAGTTTCTAGAGAGAGAAATACAATTTCTTACAAGGCCCTCCAAATGAGCTCCGAAATTTTCTAATGATACAAATCCATTGAAGCACCTGATGAAGTTTGGCATGAAATTTTGGGACACACTCAGAAGGCTAATCAAAGTGTTGATGATTTTGTCATGCAGTTTACCTATTTATGAAATAAATGGGCTCGAGCTTTAGGAAATGAAATCCTTCCAAGCATGTTAACACTAGGTTGGTAACCTAACAAGACATAAAAGTGTCCTTTCAGGGTTTTGAAAAAAACCTCCAAAACCATAGTAGATCAACTCATTTTGTAAAATCCTTTCATGAGGTTATAGTTCAAGGCCTACTACACATGTAAAAAATAAGAAACTTGTAAAATTTCTCATCTTTTGGTCACACCAAGCCTCCAAAGTTGATGGACCAGTACATTTTCATCAAAACAGTCATTTCTTACGTTTTGTTGCATAAAAATAAGATTAGGGATTTTTGTAGGACTTGAGATAAATTCCCTAGTTAGCTTCAATGGGTTGGTGATAAGAACATATGATTGCTTCTCACTCACTATTTTTTGTTTTGCCAAAAGAAATAGGTACAAAAAAGTTAAATTTTTACCATTCTGCAAACCTATCATCAAAGTTTCTATAGCAATGCTCAATACAAATAATATATGCATGTTTTCTTAGTTCCCTATTGTTCTTTAGGTTCATAAGGAGCCATGTAGCATGTCAAAAGAATATTACATCTCTTACCAAGGGGAATCTTGGGGACAAAGATGAAGTGCTAAATACAGCAAACATGAAAAAATTGGGTTCAACGTTATGAGTTGCAGAATCCCATAGAAACTATTCAATATCTAGCCAAATTTGATCCTTATGACTAGATATGGTTACTACCTACAAAATGCATATAGTTGTCACAAGAAATCAACAATATTGAAAAAGCTATACTTGATATACTAGAATGTTTCGTTTTCTTCTATAATTGAAAAAATCAACCATCGATGTCTACTATGCAAAATAGGGTATTAGGTGCCCCAAAACTCAAGGAATATTAGCTTTATGTTACAATATGCGACATAGAAAATCAAAACTACATTTGGATATCATGAAAGCCACCAAAAAAATCATAGAAGAGCTAAAATTGGCTAAAAAACAGGATTTGACAATTTTTGTAATTTGGTCACATAACCTACAACTTTAAAATTTATTTCTCCCTAGAAGCATCAGGACATGTTGAGGACTACTAAAGATAGTTCTCTAGCATTATAGACCTCACAAACATGAATTCTAGAGTGGTATAGTTGCAAAAAGTTGAAAAAAGCCAAAAACAGGACCCGTTTTTTCACATAGTTTAGGTTGTGAAATGTTGTGCAAGGACAAGGTTAAAGATGGAATTGATATTCCAAAAAAATTTCGAGTTTTTTTCAGCTCATGAGACAAATTTCTAGATAGATAGCACCTCAAAATCCATTTTGAAACTCTTGACATAATTCAAGGAAAATGGTCACTTAATAGGACATAAAAATGTCCCAGGACATAAAAGTGTCCCATTACCAAGCTAGTGTTAAAGAAGGACTATTTTGTGGCAAACTTAAAGAAAAGTTTGAAGTTTAAAGTTGAGCTGAAAAGAACCGCTACTTTGAAGGAAGGAGTCACCATCGCCATGGAGAAAGAATGGAAAGCTCAAAGACTCAATGAGAACGGGAGAGCGGTCCATGTGCAAGGTAATGGTGGACAAAATGAGGGAAATCTTGCAGAGGATGAAGCCCAACTGCTCAAAGGGTTGCGAACACTAAACAGTTACAATGAAATATGCAAGGCATGATGACCATGATGCAAGAATTACGGCTCAATGTTCTTGGATGTGGTCGTGATAGAAGAATGGTTTTGTGAAGCCAAGCATTGGGGGCCGGGTTCCCTAGTGTGAGATGGATTAAGTACTGGAGCGATCCATTGACATCCCTTGAGATTTTGTCGTCACATGTAAGTGTTTTTGTGGCAATCAGACATGGCAGACAAGTTCCCACAGTTTCATGGATTGCCTAATGAGAATGCACAGACTTTTATTGAAAAGTTAGAAGTCAATTGTTTCCTGCGAAATATACTAGACCAAGCTATATTGTTGTGGCTACTGCAATATAGTTTACTGGAGGATGAGGCAAAAATTTGGTTACACAATTATGAGGGGTTGATGCAGGCACAAAATCCAAGGGTAGTTTTGAATTACAATCGTGTGAAGCAGGCTTTCTTGGCACAATACAGATCCATTGAAGTACTCGATGAAGTTTGGCATGAAGTTCTGCAACACACTCAGAGGGTTAATCAAAGTGTTGATGATTTTGTCATGCAGTTCACCTATTTATGGGATAAATGGGCTCGGGCTTTGGGAAATGAGATCCCTCCATCCATGTTAAAAAGTACTGTTTTGTGGCAAACCTAAAAGAAATCCTGAAGTTCAAAGTTGAGCTAAAAAGACCTGTCACCTTCGAGGAGGTAGTTGCTATTGCTAGAGAGAAAGAATGGAAGGCTCAAAGACTTAATCGATATGGAAAAGCGGTCCGTGTGCAAAATAATGGTGGCCAAAAGGAAGAGAATCAAGCAGAGGCTGGAGGCCAACCTGTTCAAAGAGTTGCTCAAATATGCAAGACATGATGACCATGATGCAAGAATTGTGACTTAGTGTTCTTGGAGGAGGTGGTCATGGACGTGGACATGGTAGAGGAATGGCTCAGGCATGTGAAGCTCAGTTGTCTTCACACTGTCTTCCTCCATTGATAGCATCTCATATGTCACAATCGTCATCAAACGTGCCAGGTACTTCTTCAACATGTAACCATTAACATGGTATTTATGTTGTGCACCACCCAAATCTGCCAACGGATATGTCCATTGTCAAACTTGTTCGCTACAGTAAAAGGACCTTCTCACTTAATTTGAAACTTTTTTTAAAAGGTATTATCCAACTTACTATTGTATCACAACACAAGATCACCCTTTTCAATTCCCTTATCATTTACACACTCATTAGCCTTTATTTGAACTTTCTTTGACTCTTTCTCATAGTAGCTCAAAGCCAAAACTCTCTCCAATTGCAAACATTGTAGATCCAATAACCTTTTTTGCCAAATATCTCATTGCTCTTCATCTCCCAATGACAACAATTTAAGTGTAGGAATATCCACTTCAATTGGCAATAAAGCTTTCTTGCCTTAAACCAAGTGGTAAGGAGAAAATCTTGTGCTCGTTTTGATAGCAGTTCTATAGGCCCATAATGCACAAGGCAACTTTGAAACCCAAGTTTTCCCATGTGTCTAGGTCATCTTTGTCAAGATTATCACCAACTCTCTCCATTGAACCTTTCATTGAGACCATTGCATTGTGGATAATAAGGAGAATTCTACTTGTGGTGTATATTGAGCTTTTCGCACAAGAAATCAAACATCTCTCATCTAAATCCCAGTCCTCTATTAGAAAGTAGTTCCAATGGCACACCAACTATGCCGCATATATATTCAGATACAAACTTTCCCATTTCCTTACTGGTGATCTATTTGATAGCTTTAGCTTCTGCCCAACGTGACATATAATCCACTGCTATCAAAATGTAAGCATTTCTTTTAACATTCATGGGTAATGGTACAATAGCATCGACCCCTTTTTTCAAACACATCAAAAGCTAGAATTCTCTTTTGGAATTCAGGCTTCAAAATTCTCTTCCCCATTTTTTGACAAGATAAAAAAGATTTGCA
Organism: Adiantum capillus-veneris; assembly: GCF_014529385.1. Taxonomy (NCBI): domain Eukaryota; kingdom Viridiplantae; phylum Streptophyta; class Polypodiopsida; order Polypodiales; family Pteridaceae; genus Adiantum; species Adiantum capillus-veneris. Next base: position 98,056,957 of record NC_140944.1, on the reverse strand, counting down.
CCAATGGTTAACATCCCGCTGGATACTTGGCCACCCATAGCCTTCGCAGAATCTTATGTAACATATTCTTCATGTTAAAATGACCTCGAGGCACAAGATCCCTCATGATTTTCTTCTATAATCTTGTAGATTTCTTCTTTCTAGGGCACACGACGTAATACTAAATCACTTCCCTTCATGTAAAGCACATCATCGAGCATTTTGTATTTTCTAGATTTTCTTATAAAAGCATACCTTTTGGATGATGGTAGACCCTCAGGTAGAATACCTGTCAATAGAAAATCCACCTCCTTTGATAACACTTCTCTTTCATGATATAAAGGGGTATTAGCCTTCAATACAAACACACAAGTGATCATTTCTTGGGCAGCGTCATGAGATTCTTCATTTTGAGGCCTTTTAATATGTTGCAAAGTCCATGCTTTAAACTGATTGAGTAATAATTTCACCTTGAAGCATAAGTTTTTCAATTTAGGATTCTTATTCTTCCATACTCCCAATATTTGCTTCACAACCAACAAGGAATCTCCTTTTATTTGTGGTCTTTTAATTCCCAACTATAAATAGATGTGCAAGCCACCTTGAAGAACCATGTACTCTGCTTCATTGTTACTTTTTGCATCCAGTTTCAGCCCTTGTTTTCATACAGGTTTTCCTCGTGCATCATAAATGACAATTCTTCCCAAAGCAGCATCATGACTTCTTCTATAAGAGCCATCAAAATATAACAGTGAAGCATTGGTATGGCAAGATTTTCGACCTTTTTTCTTTGCACCACCTCTTCCTTAACCAAAATAGGAGTCTCTTTATAAGTGAGTAAATCTACTAGGGAAGCCCGAGTACTCTGTTCCACTAAAAAAGTGAACTAAAACTCTTTAAGTTCAATAACCCATTTCATCACTGTCTTTGACATATTTGAGTTATTAAACACATGAGGAAGCAATGAATAACTGGCGATAAAAGTGAACGAATTTTGCAACATGTAATGTCTGAATCATCTACAAGCATAAACCATACTGGGTCATTACCAATTCAATTTCCAAGTAATCTTTTTCATGAGGAGTCTTCACCCTGCTAGCATAACAAATACGTTTCATATACTGAGATTTCTTCCCTCTTTGCAGCAACATAGCCCCAATGGAATCATCTCCCACTAATGGGTTAACATAGAATTTCTTTTCCCAGTCAGTAGCTTGCATTATAGGTAGTGTACTCAAAACTTCTTTGACTCTGTAAAAAAAAATCTTCATGCTCATGTGTCCACTCCAATGGATCATTCTTAACCGCTTGCTACAATGGATACAATAATTGTGATGCCAAAGTTATGAATCAAGACAAATATTGAACCTTCTGCATGAAAGTGGCCAACTGTCTTGTATCTTTTGGAGATGACAGCAATAACAAGGTTTTCTCCGTTCTTTGGATCTGCCTCAATCCCATTTTCTAAAACTACATGTCCAAGAAGCTTCACTCTTGGCTGTCCCAAATAACATTTCTTAAAGTTCAGCTAACCCCCGCATTCATCATACCTCGCGAAAGTCATTTCAAGCTTCTGAACATGCTCTTTCCTTGAGCTGTAGACACAGAGTTCATCTATAAACCCTTTGATAAACTTCCCAAGGAACGGGGTAAGGACCCAATCCACGTTTCTTTCAAAAGCTACAGGTCCATTTCTCAACCCAAAAGGAAGGTAGCAAAAGCAGAAACAACCCAATGGACTGATAAAAGTAGTCTTTTTCTGATCTTCAGGAGCAAGGATAAGTTGGAAATACCCTTAATAACCATCATAGACACTATATCTTTCAAAGACAGCCAACTGCATCCAAAAGTTGATCAATAAAAGGTAAAGCATAAGGTTCTTTCTTGGTCACTGCATTTAATGTCTTATAATCAATGAAAAATTCTCAAATGCCCATCTTTCTTTGGGGTGACCACTACAGGGCTCACCCAATCAACATTATCAAGTGGCAGAAGGACCCTTGCATCCAAAAGATTATCCACTTCTTCATTTAAAGCATTCATTTACTCCTTACCCATCCTTCTTAATTTCTATCTTATTGGCTTTGCCCCTTCAACTAGCTCAATCTTCACAGGGTCTCCAAAAAAAACCCTTATTTCTTGATATGAAGTGATGAAAAGATTTAGAAACCTATCCAACATTGTTAATCATTCCCTTCTTTCTCCTTGTGTCAAATGAGTACTCAACATGTTTTGAAACAACTCCTTCTTCACTGACAATTCTTGTCTAGGCTGCATCAACTCCTCAAGTTGTTCTAAACGCATGGAAGCATTTATATCTCGTGACACTTGCAATACTTCATCAATTTCTCTCTTCTCCTTGTTCAACAATAATAATGATACTTCACCCTCATCACTGGAACTAGAAGTAGTGCTACTTTCTGAGTCTTCAAAACTATCTTCACTGGTAACTTCGAATTCATCATTCTCACTCACATATTCTAGTGTCAAAGATTTCTCGGTAGTCATATCAAACACCCTCTTTTCTCCCTTCTTGTCATACACACAAATTGTACCCTTGCCCAAATCATGTACATCACCAACAACTCTCAACCAAGGTCTTCCCAAAATGAGAGGAGAAGTTCATAGACCAACTTGCATAACATGAAACTTCATTATAACCTTCACGTTAAAGACTTCAACTTCCAAAATCAACCCCAAACACTTGACTTTGGCATGGTTTGCTAGTCGAATCTTTAGCCCAGAGCTTCCGCATATGTAATGAGACCCAATCTCTCAACACATGACTGTGTAATCACACAAACTTGAGCACCTTCATCAATGTTCACCACAGGACTAATGTCGAGTAACTCTCCCACAGCCAACACTCTAACTTATCCATGCTTTGACTCTTTCTCTGGGTTCCATAATGACTTCCACTGCCTCATAAATTTGGGCACCATATTCATTAATTATCCAAAAGTACAATCTACTTTCCTCCCAATCAGGTCTTCCTTTAAACTGTAAGTTGTTTGGCCTTCTCCCAAAGGCAAATTTGCTACTATAAACCGTCTCAAGGTCTTCTCTTTCTCTTAACTTTCACATCTTCACCCTCTTTCTCTTTCCCTTTCTTCTTACTGGGACCTGGCAGCATAGCCTTCCCTCTCTCTTTTGCCTCTACAGGCATCATATCTGCTTCTTTCCTTTCAATTCGCACAATACCCACATGACCACCAAAGGTTGATGCCTGATTTTCTATTCAATACTTTGATCTCCTCGTATATCCAATGCATAAGCATTATCCCTGTTAGGAATCTGCTGAGGAAGTGGAAACATATCACCTCCCATCCTTATTAACCTTGGACATTGAGTTCTAATATGACCAAGTTCACCACAATTATAAAACAAGTAGGGATGAACCTCCTTTGTGGCTCAAAGACACCTTGTCCATGACCCATATTAGCATTAGGCTGAGCTTCATATGGCTGGGCACGACCCTCCAAAGGCTTCAATCCAATTATACAACGCCTCAAGTGTTGTCCACAATTTTCATATACATAGGCGATTGTCCATAAGGACCCACATCCCTTTTACATTCATTGCCTACAGAATAAACATATTTCATAGATTTGGGAGCATAAGAGCGCTTGCTCCTCCGTGGCAGCACCAAAACAACGATAGCATGCAAAAATACAAAAAATGAGAACCTCTATAGCCTTGCACACACCACACTGTTGGAAAAAAAACACCACTAAGCTGCAAAAAACACCTATGCCAAACACCTGTAAAGTCGGGCGGGAAACATCTCTAACGTGAACCATGATTAAAATTGCTGAAAAATTAATACCATAAAGACAAATCTTGTGTCATGTAGACCTCCGTAGAGTATCCATATGCTTGATTCTGATAACAAATGAGAGAGTTACAAGCTTCCGAAATGATGGGAGAGTCTCTCAAAAAGCTCCAAAAAAACAAGTCTGTGTAAGAAAAAAAAGGGTGTGCAGGGAATTACAACTATTAAAAAGGGGGCTTCTTCTTTTAATACAAAGGGGGATTTGGGTCAATTTAGGAGCCTTTACTCTCACTTCTCATGATTGGCTGATTTTTCTAGGTTTCTGGGAAAGGAAGGAGTTGATGTCGGTCATTTTTGTGCTCAAAAAGGCTTTTTTTTAATGTTTTGACTTATCCACTAGGGGGGAGCGTCCAAAATTGATGGGGGCTGGACCATTTGAGTGCCCAGGTGCCTCATGAGGTGTGAACAAGAGTGGCCAATGTGAGAGAGAGCCCACGAGCCACCAAGCCAAGCCAAGGAGCCCAAGAAGCCCAAGTTCCCCACTTGATACAAAGGGAGGGTGTCCTCCCTTGGGCCTTCTACCCTCCCCTTTGCACTTTCTCCACCCCAGGTGGGATTATATCTTGGCCACATGGCACATCCTCCCCATTCTCTCCCAACTTCCCATACATCCAAGTTAATTTCCAGCTTTACCTCTTCACTGGAGCAATCTTCTCGAGGGCGTAATGAATGACTCCGGCCATCAAATGTGATGCCGTAAAGCACGGCTCAAAGCTCACGACTTCGACTATTTCCAAAAATCTTCATATTCATCATTTCTTATTAAAATCATCATGTTGGCTCAATTGCCCTTCTTTGCATGCGTCTGGAACCGCTTTCTAAGTAGAGACGACCCACTTCCAATACACCTAACTCACGACGTATGAGTCCGATTCACAAATTGTAAAGCATGGCTGAAAACACTCATTGAAAACCACCTTTCAAACACTTGACTAACTCAAAATTCTAGTAATAAATCCCAAAGAAAACAAGCCTTTGTACATGAGATTTTACAAAGTCCCTGCCGAACTTTGCCATCACTACAAAGCTTCGTTGTTGGAGAGCTTTGGTCTTGCTACAGAGCTTCATTGCTAACCCTCACATTCAACACTAAGGTTATCAGCCTGAGGTCTTGAACTCCTCAAGAAACTCCTAAGGTTTTGTCAAAGTTTCAAATGATTTTATATTATCAATTAAAATAAATAGAGATCCATATTGATTCATAGGTGGCAAGAGGTTTAATTTGAAAAAGCTTCTAACCCAGGTTTTTTGAAATAGACCGCACTAACCTATTGTTCTAAGATGTAAATTCAAGCATATCACCATCCCCCTCTCTATTGCCCTCCTCCATTTCTACCCTATCCGATCCATCCCTTCCCACACAAACTGCTCTACTATATTGGGACACCACTTGATGTTACGTGCGAAAAGAAAGTAGTGATATAGTCTTCATAAATGGCTAGAATTGCAAAGTCTTGGCTAGATTTTCACTTGACCTTGAAGGAAATCAATAAAAAATTTATAGCTCCGTGTCCACATACCAAAAAATGCATCATATTTAACCTACAATAGAGTATTAAAGTATCCCTTTCATTTCTCCTCTAGAATGTTAAAATGTTTATGTAAAGTCCTATTTGGCTCATAATCTTTGCAAAAAAGTACGGTTTCGTGTATTTTTTTATTGGCTAAAATTGCAAAATCTTGCACAGTAATTAGGATTGTCTTGAAAAAAGCAATAAAATTTCATGGCTTTTAGTTCAAATATCAACAAATGCTTCAAATTTTAGCTTATGGAAAAGTATGAAGTGTTACCTTTTCTCGTTCGAGTAATTTGGTGGGGTCAAAAAAAATTTGGTTTGATTAAAGCGAATCTATTCAAATGCTATCTTTGGCCATGAGAGAAACAAGGTGAGGGCATCATGAGGGCCTGCCACCAATGGAAGGATTTGTGAAGGTGCTTTTAGGAAGCAGGAAGAGGGGGGCATTGGAATGTGTTTTTGGACTTTAGTGGAAGCAGTAAGTAAATAATGGAGTGGTCTGACCAAAATGAGAAGCTAGTGCCTGTTGTTATGTCAGTGAAGGAATTTGTAGTCCAAATGTGGTCCAAAGTTGAATCGTAGATTATTGTGCTGTGGGTTATATGTTGTGTCATGTTGTGTGTGCAGAGAAGGTTAGAAACAGAAAGGTATTTAGGGGTTTGGTAGTTAGCATTGATGTTGAAGTCACCGAGGGGTGTGTTGGAGGTGAGGTGTGAGTAGTGTGGTCAATGTTTGCAGGAGCAAGGGAAGTGGATTTGAGGGTCTGTGGTACAATCTTATCAGGGTTATTGGTGGACCATGTGGTGTATTGAGGAGTGTTGTAATGCATTCTATTTCATTCATGGAAATGATGTTGTGGTTTTGTAGATGTATGTTTTTCTTTGATGTGAAGAGGGATACTCCCATAGGGCCAGTTGTTTGAGTGTGTGCGTGTGTGTAAGCGTGTATGGCCACTGTGTTAGCATGCTGTAGCTTTGTTTCTTGGAGACAAAGGATGTGGGAGGCCATTAAGTTATTATCATGAATAAGGTTGTTGTAGTGTTTCTTAAGGGACGCAATGTTAATAGATTGTATTATTAAGTGACTGTCGGGCAAAGAGTGGAGGTCAAGATGTGAAGGTTGCCAAGTGGCATGTGTTTTGAGGCGGTGTAGTTCAACTAGAACTATTTGTTTTACTTTAATATGGTTGGAAGTTAATTCTGTCAGGAGATAAAGGTTTTTTGGGATCTCTTACGCAAGAGAGAGCAATGTACACAAGGCCGTGACTTCGAATGTTGGTTGGATCGAAAGCCAAGGTGTCCAATGTCAAGACTTGTGCACGGTGTATGGTCCTAGCGGCTGTAGGTTGAATTGGGAATTCTGTTCTAGTAATAGTGTCTAGTTTTTTTCTATTTAAAACTCACGTGCTATTTTTTGGATTGGTATCCATTGTCTATCTATTGATGTAATGTATAGTTGTTGGTTTTCATATTTAGTTTTTGGCCTACTTTAGTGGTTTGAAAGTGAATCCAGATGGTTTGTGTCATGGAGTTGTGTGTTACTGCTTTGAATATACCGTTGTGTCCATTGACTAAGCCATCTAGAATGTCAATATTTCCAGCACAAAGTTCCACAATAAGACCTGGTTTTAAGTGAAGTTTTTTGTGAAGACCTGCTGTCAACTTTGGATCTATTGGTATTTGAATAGTTTTGCTACAAGTTTTTTCCCTTGTGTCTTGTGCTTCAATAAGTAGTGGTGTCCCTATGGCAGTGCTGAAAATATGTTGTTTGTGCAGGTCTTTATCTTTGTTTCCATAGTAAAGGTGGGACACCATGGCTGGATGAGGTATTGTGCGCATGTAATGCATATTGAGGAACAAAATGTCTTCATTGGTGTGTTTTGAAATGTGTATTCTGTTGAGTATGCTGATGAATATCTTATTAGTTTGTCTCATGGTGATTGTTAACTCATAGCACTTTATGCGGTCATGCTAGAAAGAGGGTGAGATAGCTTCAAGCAACTGAGGTTTTGTCGAAAAAATCTAAGAGTCGCATACTGGACTAGCTTGGAAAAGATCGCCACACAAGACAACATCAACACCACCTAATGGAAGGTCGTAGTTGTTTTTTATTGTGCGCAGACGAAAGTTTGCCATAGCGAAGTTGTTGGTTCCAATCAAGGAGACTTCATAAAAAACGTCTAACTGTAGGTCTCGATAAAGCAGCCATAAGTGTTAGATGATGTGAGCAGTGGCAAGTGGAGGGCCGAGTGGATAGTGGTTCCAACAATGTTAAAAGCAGCCTTGCCTGTGTATGCCATTAGTAAAGCTTTTGTAGTTGTTGGGTTGGAATGTGATCTGTGATTATAGAAACGTAGAAGCCCTTAAACAATCAAAAGAAGGATGAAATTAAAGTTTTGCCTATGCCTGCGGCTCCAGTCAAGAAAATGTGGATTGGTTCTGTAGAAAATATACGGTTTTTCAGCGACACCCGTCAAAGTCCGCCTAGCCTAGCCCAACACTAAGGCCTTCGCTTAGCACCCCAAAAAGAAGGGACAAGGCACGTGGCCCAGTGTCAAATTTTTGAGAGATTTATGTAGGTCCACCTATTTGGAAGAGGAAAAGTGCATAGGCACGAGAGCGAGAGCGAGAGCGAGAGAGAAAGAGAGAGAGAGCCTGGGGTGTCGAGGTCTCGATGAGGGCTGGAGGCTTCATTGCGTCGTCGATGAGGGGGCACGTTGCGCGCACATTTGCATGCGCACTCCTCTACAAAGGGGCAGGGAATCTCTCTCTCTCTCTCTCTCTCTCTCTCTTTTTTTCCTTCCTTTGTGTGCAGAGCTCGGAAGGCACGTGAAGTGATGGATAGTGATGTGGAGAATATAGGCAGAGTGCTCATTACAAGAGAGAGCTTGATTTTTCTATGCTGCCTCTTTCTCTCTGTTGCGCTGGTCTGCAGGACTGCGGGTCGGTAAAGCACCAAATCAGTCAAAGTAAAATTTTGCATGCATCTAAAAAACCTCTGTCTCTCTCTCTCTCTCTCTCTCTCTCTCATTTGTCTGCAACGATGCGAAAGACAATGCAGCGGGTGGAGCACAGAGGGGTAGAGGCAACCAGAGAGAGGGAGGAAGGAGTGAATGGAGGAGGCTGAAGAAGTGCCCCCCGTGTGTGGCTCGCCTCACAGGATTCGAAGAGAGAGATAGCAGGCAATGAACGCGTGGCCATCTATGGCAATGTCTTCATTGCCGTTTCCGGCTTTCAGACAGAGAACGGGATTGCATGCATGACGGCGAGGGAGGAGACAGTGAGGGGTGAATGGTGCGAGATCGGAGGCGCAATTGCAGGCAAGAGGGTGTGATGGCAACGGCTCCGCAGTCTTGCTTTGGGATTCAAAGATTCCATGTGAATCCTCGCCACAAATTAGAGCCGGGTCATACCCGAAGGGGAGGATGTTTCCTATACACAGAAACTCAAAAAAGGCTGGCAGGAAATTCGAATGTTGCGAGTAACCCCCCTAGCATTTCAAAAATGGGAGGGATTAAGCGAGGGTTAAGGGGGATTTGCTTTGTCCTTGAACATAGGAGTACGTGAGCCAATCCTAGCAAAACATGCATGTTGTCGCTGTTGACTTGCTCTTCTCTACGTCAACTCGCACTTGGGTGCGACTCTGTGCATAATACTCCTCCTCCCACTGGCCCGGGCACGTCTCGGATCTTAATGTGTTCTTTCAAATGTGGACCGAGTATATGCTACAATCTTTTTACCATTTCGTTTTAAGTGAATCTTGGAAGATGCTATGTGAACAATTGAAGTAAAAAGGCCATGCATAGCGAGCTCGATAGATGGCTAGGGGCAGTGGCATTTGCCGCACGTAGGAGACAGGGAGAGAGATGGATGCCGTGCATCCTAAATATGTTCGTGTTAAGTATGGAGCCTGATTTACCCTTGTATTTTTCTGTGGTAAAAGCGCACATTTGTAAGGCCCCCATTATGAGGAGAAGTCATCATGCGTGAAGGAAAATCACTCAACAGAAACCAAAATTTTCACGACCAAGAATCACAGGCAACTTTAGGGGCCTCAGGGGCGGAAGCCCCCGAGAATTTTTTTTTCTTCACCGGAATATTCCTTTTCGTAGAAATATTATGGCCGAACGGCGGCCGGAAAGTGGTCGGAAAACAACCGTCGGTTGACTGGTGGCCGGTAGTCAATGGCCGGTAGTCAATGGCCGGTGGCCGGTGGCCGAATTTAAAAGCGAACTTGTCTTCTCAAGGGCGGCCACACATGGGTGGATTGAAGGGTCCGATTTGGACTTATCAACACAAGGGCAGCTACACATGGCTGCCTCTCATGAGAGAGGGCAGCCCTTTTGGCCTATAAAAGGAGACCATTTCTACACACATTTGAGAGTGTGAAGTTGATGCAACAAGGTGAGTGTGAAGTGGTGAGAGTGAAGCAAGGCGGGAGCTCCATTAAGGGTATAATCCCTTTGTAAACTACTTCTTGTTTTGAAGTACTAAAGCCATTGAGTGGCTACTTTCCCGTGGATGTAGCCCACATTGGGTGAACCACGTATATATGTAAATTTGTCTCTCTCCATTAAGTAATCTACTCAATTATCTATTTAGCTACGTCTTATTTCCTAACAACTGGTAGCTAAATTATCTCAAGGAAAGGATTCCTTAAATTGAGTGGGAGTTATGGCGGAGGAAGGGAAGCTCAAGATTGAGAAGTTCAACGGCAAAAACTACCAACATTGAAAGATGCACATTGAAGACTATCTCTACCAGAAGGACCTCTATTTGCCACTAGGCGGTCTTGCAAAGAAGCCTGCAACGATGGCAGATGAAGCAAGGATTGTCCTTGATCGAAAGGCACTGGGAACAATCTGATTAAGCTTGGCATCAACGGTGGCCTTCAATGTTTCAGAGATGAAGACCACGGAGGACTTGATGAAGTCACTAGACGACTTCTACGAGAAACCATTGGCATCCAATAAGGTATTTCTTATGAAGCGCTTGTTCAATCTAAATATGGCAGAGAATGGTTCAGTTGCAGAACACCTAAATGACTTTAACACAAACATAAGTCAACTTCGATTGGTGAAAATCAATTTCGATGATGAAGTGCGAGCTCTCCTTATACTATCATCTCTACCGGATAGTTGGGACAGCCTTGTGATGGCTGTAAGTAATTCTATTTCTGGCACAAATACTCTTAAGTTTGATGATGTTGTGGGTGTTCTCCTAAGTGAGGAAATACAAAGGAGAAGAACAGGAGAATCATCAAGTGCTGCATTGTCAGTGGAAACAAGAGGAAGGCCTAAGGAGAGGTTCAAAAACCAAAAGGGTCGTGATCGCTCAAGACGAAGCAAGTCACGCACAAATTCAGTTCTTGAATGTTGGAACTGCGGCAAGAAGGGCCACGTCAAGAAGGATTGTTGGTCCAAGAAGAAGAAGGAGTCAGAGTCTCAAGACAACAAGCCAACATCGGAGGCCAATGTTGCAGGTAAAGTAAAGCAAGATGCTCTAATTCTCTCATTAGACAATGTGTCTAATTCCTGGATAGTAGATTCCGGGGATTCATTCCATGCGACACCACACAAACAACATTTCCAAGATTACACCAAAGGTAATTTTGGGTATGTATACTTGGGAGATGATGAAGCTTGTGAGATTGTCGAGAAAGGTACAATTTTTGTCAAAACTGCTAATGGAAATGAATGGAAGCTTAAAGATGTTAGGCATGTTCCTTCTCTTCGCAAAAATTTGATCTCTACAGGACAATTGGACGATGAAGGTCACAATATTGCATTCGGAACAAACGGTGGAAGATCTCAAAGGGATCTTTGGTGGTTGCCAAGGGAGAAAAGGTCGGTACACTTTACTTGTGTACTGTTAGCACGCAACCTTCAGCTTGTGCAGCAACTATAGAAGTTGACAGTGCAGTGTGGCACTACCGACTTGGGCATATGAGTGCCAAAGGAATGCAAATCCTTCAAACAAAGAAGCTTCTACCAGGTTTGAAAGAAGTGGAGTTAGAGTTTTGTGAAGATTGTGTTTATGGTAAACAAAAGAGGGTAAAATTTAAAAAATCAAGAAATGAAAGAAAAAATAAAAAACTTGAGTTGGTTCATTCTGATGTTTGGGGTCCTGCAAGTACACCATCACTTGGTGACTCATTGTACTATGTAACATTCATAGATGATGCGACTAGAAAAACATGGGTTTATGTCATGAAGAATAAATCTGATGTACTTTCCATATTTCAAAGGTGGAAAGCCTTTGTGGAGAATGAAACAGGTACCAAGGTTAAATGCCTCAGATCCGACAATGGAGGCGAATATTGCAGCCAAGCTTTTGAAAGCTTTTGTGCTAGCAATGGCATTCGGAGGCAAAGGACAACCCCAAGGACACCTCAACAAAATGGAATTTTGGAAAGGATGAACACGACAATCATGGAGCGAGCACGAAGCATGCGGCTACATGCAGGCCTACCGCTTGAGCTTTGGGCGGAAGCTTTAAGTACGTCTATGTACTTAATCAATCGGTCACCCTCAACAACATTGGATGGGGGAGTTCCAGAAGAGGCATGGACAGGTAAACCAGTGAATTATGCATTTCTCAAAGTGTTTGGGTGTGAGGCTTGCATGCACATTGATAGAAGCCTAAGATCAAAGCTAGATGCAAAGTCCAAAAAGTGTTTCTTCATTGGCTATGGAGAAGGTGACTTTGGGTATCGCCTATGGAATCCTGAAGATGGTAAAATCTTAAAGAGTAGGGATGTAATTTTTAACGAACAAAATATGTACAAAGATTACTTGGAAAGAAAACAAACAAAAGAAACAGGTGATGAGTACATGGAGCTTGATGTTGGAATTAGGGTTGCAGAGAAACACACACAGCTTGGAGAAGACGAAGGAAGCTCAAGGCACACAATAGAGAGTGTATTCCTTAGTGTGCAATGGAAAGATAGATAGCCCTAGAGTGATGGGCGTATATCCAATGCACGGGGGAAAAAACCTCCTAAAGAGGGAAAAAATGCCCCGGCCGTCCTAGTGTGTTCACACACATCACTACCACATGTATATGGTAACAAATCCCCCCTGGAGTGATGCGGTGAACGAGAGCTGGCACATGAGTAAAGGGAAGTGCCATGCCCTGAGGACAGGATCAGTCCACAAAGGGGAGTAAGCCCAAAGCTTTGCGGAAAGCTTCAAGCTTCTCACGAGACAATGCCTTTGTGAAAAGATCTGCAAGGTTGTCCTGTGTTGGCACATAAGCCAAGCTGATCTCTCCTGCTGAGAGCCTCTCCCTGACATAGTGGTAATGCACCTCAATGTGCTTTGTGCGAGCATGAAAAACTGGGTTCCTCGCAACTGCCAATGCGCTCTGACTGTCAGTGTAGATAGTGTTGGCAGTGTCCTGTCCAACACCCAAGTCAGCCATAAGGCGTCTGAGCCATACACACTCAACCGTAGCTGTGAAGACTGCCCTGTACTCAGCCTCACAACTCGAAGTGGCCACAGTAGGTTGCTTCTTGCTCAACCATGATATACATGAACTGCCAAGCATGAAACAAAAACCACTTGTGGACACTCGCGTGTCAAAACAACCAGCCCAATCTGAGTCCGAAAAAGCATGTAAGTCTGGCGGCAATGATCCCCCCTTGGGATAAAACAAGCCAAGATGTAAAGTGCCACTAAGGTAGCGGAAAATCCTCTTGACAGCCTGCCAATGCTTAGACCCTGGGCTATGCATAAATCTGCTGACCTGCGAGACTGCAAACTGAATATCTGGCCTCGTGTTGCATACATAAATGAGGCAGCCAACAGCAGTTTGGTAAAGAGTGACATCAGCAGGATCGCCAGCATCATGTAGACTCAACTTCAAACCTGTTTCCATGGGAGTGGCAATAGGTTTGCAATCCTCAAGTCCAAACTTACATAGCAATGTCTCTATGTAACTTTTCTGACACAAGGCAATACCACCATCACACTGCTTAAACTGTATACCCAAGTAATGATGCAACAGCCCCAAATCTTTCATCTTGAAAGTAGCATTCAAATCAGCCTTAAATTCAGCAATATGTCTCTCATTTGGTCCAGTGATCAGCAAATCATCAACATAAAGAACCACAATGAGAAATACATCATCCTCACGCTTTACATACAATGTGCTTTCTGTTGGACTGTTACGAAAGCCTCGTTTAACCAAATGAGTGTCAGCTTTCTCATACCAAGCACGAGGAGATTGCTTCAACCCATACAAAGCCTTCTTACATTTGCACACTTTGTCCTCTTGTCCTTTTATGACAAAACCGCGAGGCTGCGTTACATAAACTTCCTCAAATATGTCACCATTCAAGAAAGCAGTAACAATGTCTGATTGATGTACATCCCAACCAAAATGAGCTGCCAATGCACATAGAAAACGCACAGTAGTCATACGACAAGTGGGAGCAAAAGTCTCTTCATAATCTATGCCTTTTTGTTGTGCATAACCCTTTGCAACAAGTCGAGCCTTATGGCGATCGATCTCACCATCCGGCTTGCGTTTCAACTTGTAAACCCACTTCGTACCAATGGCCTTTTTGCCAGGAGGCAAATCACATAAAGTCCATGTGTCATTCTCTATAAGTGCATCATATTCTGATTTCATGGCAGCAATCCAATTTTCTGAATTCTGTGCTTCATCAAAAGACAGAGGCTCCTCAACATCATGTAAACTAGACACAGCCAAAGCATAACAATCTGATGCATAAGATGCATGGCGAGAGCCTGAACGAGTACGACTAGATAAAGGTGCATCCAATTTACTGTCACGCAAAGTGTGCACCAGCCATTTTGGCATACCTCTAGCCTGCTCATTTTCAGCCCTTTCCTCATCAAGTACATCATGTACATCTGCATCAGTAATAGGCTGTTCTAAAACATTTTCAGAAACCCCCATAGGCTGTACATTTGCCTCATTGGAACTTACATTCGTATTTCCACCACTGAAAAGAGGCAACAAAGTGTCATAAATGTCCTGTGAGCTTACATTACTGTCTCTAGTACATGACAGCAAGGGTTGAACAGAATCTTCCACAAACACTACATCCCGTGAAACCAAAATACGTTTTGTTTGCGGATGATACAACCTGTAACCTTTGCTTTCAGCACTATAACCAACAAAAATACATTTGACAGCCTTATCATCCAATTTTCTGCGCTGCACTTGTGGCACCAAAGCATATGCCAAACAGCCAAAAACACGCATGTGCTCAATAGAAGGTTTTCTATCATGCCATGCTTCATATGGAGTAATAGACTGCAAAGCTTTCGTAGGACACCTGTTAAGTACATAAGTGGCACACATGATGGCCTCAAGCCAAAAAGAATGCGGCAAAGCTTGACTTTTGACCATACATCGTGCCATTTCCGTTAGTGACCTGTTTTTCCTCTCAGCAACACCATTTTGCTGAGGTGTATAAGGCACTGTACATTGGTGTTTTATCCCACGACTAGCCAGAAATGCATTAAATTCATGAGACATATACTCCCCCCCTCGATCGGAACGGAGGGTGCCCATAGTACATTTTGAGACATTTTCAGCCATAGCCAAAAATTGTTTGAAGCACATAAAAACTTCGGACTTCGCTTTAAGCGGAAATACCCACGCATGCCTGGAGTAATCATCAATGAAAGTCACGAAGTACAGGTAATTGCCCAAGGACGGAGTTTGCATGGGCCCACAAACGTCACTATGCACAAGCTGCAACCTGCATGTGGCCCTAACTGAACCATCCTTTGGAAACTTAGAACGCTGCATTTTACCCAGAATACAGCCTTCACAAACATGTTTGATAGGTGCTTCAAGAGGCGGCAAAGAAGCAACCATATCAGATTTCTGCAAACGCAGCAAACTGGCAAAATTCAGATGACCAAAACGTGCATGCCAAAGTTTTGCATCTGAAATAGCCCTTGAATCTGCAACAGCATTTGCAAAATTTTGTCCACACTTGTCATACAAAGTGAGCTTATACAGCCCACGGCACAAAAGCCCAGATGCAACAATTTCATCACCAAAACTGAGATCATGAACTGTACATCTGTCATCCACAAATTTGACTACAAGTCCAAGTCTAGCAAGTGCGGATACAGACAATAGATTCTTCTTGATCCCAGGTACATAAAGTGCATCAACAAGTGTGAAGGAACTGCCATTAGCAGCAGTGAGCACAATCTTTCCAACTCCCTGAACTGGATAAGAGGCGTTGTTGGCACAAGTGACTGAATTCCCATGAGGCACAGACTCGAGAGAGGTAAACAATTCACGATGTGAGGTAATGTGCTTTGTAGCACCACTGTCGAAATACCACACATGTGAATCTGCAGCAACTGACAAGCATGCATCATGGACAGCAGGATTGTAAGTGCACTCTGCGCTAAAAGCCCATTCTGCATCAACATCAGCATCAAAATCTCCTTTCACAGAAGACTCAACAATGGCTGCATTTGTAGTGGAACCAGCATTTGCAGTGGAACCACCCTCTTTCTTCTTAGCCTCTTTGGCCTTCAACTTAGGACACGACTTGATCAAGTGATCATTGGCTTTACAATAATGGCAACGCATCTTCTTTTTGCCCTTATCACCAGAATTTCCAGACGAAGTGCTGCCAGTAGAAGCATTAGGAACAGAATTTTTGCCACTCGCAGCAGAACCATAAGAAGTGGCTGCATTACTGTTACCACCCTTTCTTTGAGAAGCAATAAAAGCCTGTTCAACTGCACGCTGCCTAGTCCTGTTTTTTCTAGAAAGTGACTCTTGCAACAGCAATGTGCATAATGCATCAAACTTGACAACTTCAGGATTTCCTTGGGTCATCAGTCTCCAAGTACTAGCAAAAGTCTGGTAGGAATCTGGTAAGGCATCAAGAACAGTCTGCACAAGGGAACTGTCAGAAATGACTTCACCTGCAGAAATGAGTTGCTCATTGATATCCTTGACACTAGCAAGGAAAGTGTCCATATCATCCTCCTCATGCATAATCTTCGACTCTAGCTCTTTACGCAGCAAAGCAATTTTAGCCTCATTGCGGCTTGCATAAAGACCTGCTAGAATATCCCAAGCCTGTTTTGCAGATTTTGCTGAACGGATGTGAGGAATAATGGTGCGCTTCACAGACAACGCAATCAATGCATGAGCCTGCGCATCCTTAACATCCCAACGAGCTTGTTCTGCTGTAGGCAAAACAACTCTAACAGCTGCAATCCTTGCAGCAAGACCTGCAACATCCTCAATATCGCCTACATCTTCAGAACCAGGACGTACATCAATGCCCTGCACAATGTTCCAGACACCTTTTGACACAAGAACGTGTTGCATCATATAAGCCCACATAGGGTAGTTGTCCCCATCCAACCTGTCCTCAGCAGCAAACATCTTGAACACATCTGTGTTGTTGTTGTCAGCCATGGTAAATGCTGCACCTGATGTGAAAACTGCCCGAAAATAGGAGAAATGGAGCGGGAACAACTTGTGCTATATAGCACAAACCGTAGAAGACTATAAGGCACCTGTTATGCAGAAAACGGCACTGACAGAATATCTGCACAAAATGACGAAATAGCCTGTGCAGTACTGCCCGTAGTGGAAACGGAGGCCGAAATGAGCCCAAATCAAAATTCTGAGCAGACCCAGCTCTTCGAGCTCACCCAAAATATTTGTCGACCTGCGAACGCTTGCCAAAGCTCACTGAAATCGGAGAAAGTGAGCAGGCGTGTGCTGGAGCAGCTGGCAACTAAGCCCGGGAGGACGTGACCTGCTCTGATACCAATTGTTGGAATTAGGGTTGCAGAGAAACACACACAGCTTGGAGAAGACGAAGGAAGCTCAAGGCACACAATAGAGAGTGTATTCCTTAGTGTGCAATGGAAAGATAGATAGCCCTAGAGTGATGGGCGTATATCCAATGCACGGGGGAAAAAACCTCCTAAAGAGGGAAAAAATGCCCCGGCGGTCCTAGTGTGTTCACACACATCACTACCACATGTATATGGTAACACTTGAGGACGGTGAAGACTCAAGGACTGCAAATGGTGACAATGTGCAACAACGTCAACCAAATGAGGAGCCTCAACCTATTCCCCAAAGATCTACAAGAGCAAGTAGACCTCCAGAAAGGTTTGTTCCTTCCTTCAACCATCTCTTGATCTCAGATTCTGGAGAGCCGAAATCATACGAAGAAGCTATGCAACATGAATCCAAAGAAGAATGGACGAAGAGCATGCAAGTGGAGATGGACTCACTACATCGCAACCAAACATGGGAGTTGGTTGAGTTGCCTAAAGGTAAGCGGGCACTTCAAAACAAATGGGTGTACAAGGTGAAGGAAGAAGAAGGTGGGAAGAAAAGGTACAAGTTTAGGCTTGTGGTATAAGGGTTTTCTCAAAATAAAGGTATTGACTTCAATGAAATATTTTCTCCTGTTGTAAAAATGAACCCAATTAAGCTTGTCTTAAGCCTTGTGGCTGCTCATGATCTAAATATTGAGCAAATGGATGTAAATACGGCATTCCCTCATGGTGACTTAGAGGAGGAAATCTACATGCTTCAACCAAAGGGGTATGAAGTAAAAGGTAAGGAGAAAATGGTTTGCAGATTAAAGAAGAGCTTGTATGGTTTAAAGCAAGCATCAAGACAATGGTACTTGAAGTTTGATCGATGGATGTTGGATCATGGATTCACAAGATGCAACTTGGATCATTGCGTCTACACAAAGAATTTGGGAGATGGGAAATTCATCATCCTAATGTTGTATGTTGATGACATGTTGATTGCAAGTGCTAACATGCAGGACATCAAAGACCTAAAAGAGGAGCTGTCTAAATCTTTTTCAATGAAATATTTAGGTGCTGCAAAGAGGATACTTGGTATAAAAATATCAAGGGACAGGACGAAGAAGACAATAAAGCTATCTCAAGAAGATTACATCAAGAAGGTACTAGAAAGGTTTGCAATGCAAAATGTGAAACCAGTTTCTACACCTTTGACTGGTCACTTTAAACTAACGAAGGATATGTGTCCAAAGACACAAGAGGAGATAGCCTATATGTCTAAAGTTCCATATGCTGCAGCTGTAGGTTCTCTAATGTATGCTATGGTCTGGACAAGGCCAGACATTGCACATGCAATGGGAGTTGTGAGTAGGTTCATGGACAACCCAGGTAAAGAGCATTAGCAAGCTGTGAAGTGGATACTTAGGTATCTAAAAGGGACAACAACAAATACTTTGTATTTTGGAGGAACTGATATTTTTCTAGAAGGGTATGCTGATGCAGATATGGCAGGTGACAAAGATACTCGAAGGAGCACTATTGGCTATGTCTTCAAGGTTGGAGGCACAGCAGTAAGCTGGGCTTCAAAGGTGCAGAAAGTGATCTCACTTTCTACCACGGAATCAGAGTATGTAGCAATGTGACGGAGGCAAGCAAAGAAATTATGTGGCTTCACAGATTCTTATAAGAGCTTGGATTCAAACAAGACAATTGTGTCTTGTACAGTGATAGCCAAAGTGCTATCCATCTTGCGAAGAACTCAGCCTTTCATTCAAGGACAAAGCACATTGAGGTGAGATATCACTTCATACGCACTCTTTTGAAAGAGGGACAGCTAAAGCTAGGAAAGGTGCATACAAGTGAAAATCCTGCAGACATGTTTACAAAGGTGGTCAACAAGGAGAAGTTGAGCTTTTGCTCATCTTCAATCGGCATTCAAGGATAAGAAGCCAGGATGGAAAGCAGTCACAGGTTTGGTTTTGAGATCAGTCTCCAAGTGGGAGATTGTTAAGTATGGAGCCTGATTTACCCTTGTAATTTTCTGTGGTAAAAGCGCACATTTGTAAGGCCCCCATTATGAGGAGAAGTCATCATGCGTGAAGGAAAATCACTCAACGAAAACCAAAATTTTCACGACCAAGAATCACGGGCAACTTTAGGGGCCTCGGGGGCGGAAGCCCACGATACTTTTTTTTTCCTCGCCGAAATATTATGGCCGGACGGCGGTCGGAAAGTGGTCGGAAAACAACCGTCGGTTGGCCTGTGTCCGGAAGTCAATATCCGGTGGTGGCCGGTGGCCGAATTCAAAATCGGACTTGTCTTCTCAAGAGCGGCCATACATGGGCGGATTGAAGGGTCCGATTTGGACTTATCTACGCAAGGGCAGCTACACATGGTTGCCTCTCATAAGAGAGGGCAGCCCTTTTGGCCTATAAAAGGAGGCCATTTCTACACACATTTCAGAGTGTGAAGTTGATGCAACAAGGTGAGTGTGAGGTGGTGAGAGTGAAGCAAGGCAGGAGCTCCATTAAGGGTATAATCCCTTTGTAAACTACTTCTTGTTTTGAAGTACTAAAACCATTGAGTGGTTGCTTTCCCGTGGACGTAGCCCACATTGGGTGAACCACGTATATCGTGTGTACTCTCTCTCTCTCTACTCTATAATCTCGTGTATGTAAATTTGTCTCTCTCCATTAAGTAATCTACTCAATTATCTATTTAGCTACGTCTTATTTCCTAACAGTTCGGACGAGGGGGAGAGAGAGAGAGAGAGAGAGAGAGAGAGAGAGAGAGAGAGAGAGAGACAACGATATTTTTCACGTGTTGAGGCGGTCCGGGGCGGGCAATAAGAAGAGCAACCTCTAGACACCCTTCAAGGCTCCCGTGCTGCTCAATGGGGCTGGGGCACAACACAACACAAACCAAAACAACAAACCCACAGCCAAATCCCAACTACACAAGGGGCACCACCTAGTTTAAGAGCGAACTAGGACGCAAAAGAGGAGAATCGTTAGAGCAACCCACAAACAAGCAAGGAATTTACACTAACCATAACACCAATGGAACACTCTCACACACTAAAACACGAGAGAGAGAGAGAGAGAGAGAGAGAGAGAGAGAGAGAGAGAGAGAGAGAGAGAGAGAGAGAGAGATAGTGCTCTGGCTGCTTTGAAACGTATCGGCAATGATCAAGCAAACACAACTATATATTTAAGAAAGAGAGAGAAAGGGAGAGGGGGTGCTTGTTGCATTAATACCTTCTTACAAATCTGTCATGACAAATCAAAGTGAGATTAGTATTTGTTCAACATAGCTTGCGTAAATTTCACCACAACACATCACAAAAAAAGCCACCCCAATCACTGTCTTAAAGCCAGGGGAGTCCTCTCCACCCTGTCGCCCTCTTACAGTATGTGGGATTTATGGCTAGATTGATGACAACACCAGAGACAACCTATCAAGAACTTAACAAAAAACACCAAGACACTTACGCATCATTGTTGTCCATTACTTCACGTTGGAAGGGAGACAAAGTATCCAAGCTTAGTCCAAATCCACCCTCCTTGATTCAGCAAATGTTGGGCTTACACTAGTAGGAGAAATGATAGATTTCCTACTCTCAATTGAATGATCACTCTCTCTCTTACAATGGCATAGAGTTCCCTTGCTAATCCCCTATTACAACACATGCATAAGACAATGAGCTTCCACTCAAGAGCTCCTTCTAGAGAGGTTGAGCTTGGCTTCTCAAGCTATAGCATAGTGCTCTTGCTTATGGCTCCCCCTTTTGTGCTAGCCACACCCTCCTTTTATAGCAATTTTGAAGGCTAGGGTTACTCCTCTAACCATGGTTGGGTTAGATTTTCAGCAATTTATCTAATTTCTTTTGCTTGGAATTATCAAGAAGTTGGTGGGGAAAGAGAGAGGAGAGAAATGGAGGTGATAGGACTTTTCATAGTGGGTTAGTGTTAGTAGAGTTAGTATTAATTTACAAATGGAATTGGATATTTACAATGGGAGTATCCATGTAGGATACAAATAAGGAAGAAAAACTCTTAAGAGGTAAGAAAAGGTGGCTTTATTACAAGGTTGATGCTCCAAGTGTCTTGAGTAGGGCCGATTTTGACGCTTGTTGACGGTCCACTAGCTTTGACGGTACATTTTTTCTCCACTCTTGACCTTCCTTGAGAGACAAGGTAATTGAAGCTGAGTAATCAACCACGATGATGCTGTCTTTTAAGAGAAGAGGCTGAATTTTGTGGTTTTTTTGATAGATATGGGTAATTTGGAGGAGGAAAAATGAGACTAGGTGGTCAATTTTGGAATGGAGTTGTGTATGGGAGGTATGAGTTCACCATGGTTTCTCTTATTCTTCAAGGTTGAGGAGAAGGTGAGTAGGGTGCAGAGAGGAGTGGTGAGAGAGGTGGGGATGATGAGTGGAGAAGTGTGTGTGAAAGAGGAAAATGATAAAGTGGAAGAGAGAGTGTGGCTGCATAGCATGGGAAAACTGGGGTCCACTAATAAAATCATAGCTCACAGCTCGTAGCTCAAAAAAATATGAAAAAATTTGAGGCAAAAGTTCAGCCCACGAGCTACAACTTTTGTTTGTATCACCTTTTCAAATTCGAAGAGCAAGTGAACTTTAAAAATTCAGCAAAACCGACCGTTTTTTTCCACTGCACAAGGTCCTTGTGGGGTCCTTCTTTGGATGATTCTTTTGAATACCTCCAAGAGTGAGCCCTCCATAGTGCATGTATGCATGCCACCTACCCTTGACCTTATTTGGTAGGTCTATAATTGAAGATATTGTTGAGATTATGATATAAGTGAATAGTACAACTAAGAAAATCAAATATTTAGGGGTCTAAAAAATATGTACATGTCAAATATAAATAATATAAGTGAAAAAAATATAAAGGGGTCAAAAGAAATCTCTCTCATTATGAGGCTACCATAAAAAGATAAATATTTTTGGTGTTCTAATTTTTTAGAAAAAAAAAAAATAGATGTAGGAAGGGAAAAAATCACAATAGTGAAAAAATATACACATAAATAAAACTAGTTTTTTTGGATTTTTGTTGGGGTGGAGTTACACCAAATATAAGAGAAGCTTACATGAAAATATTTCTATATGGAATAAAGAGTATGAAAAATGGTAAGAAAAAATTGTGGTAATGGTGAGGCAATGTAAAGAGCATAAATAACACACACCTAGGTAGAAATATTAAAATAAATACCAAAATAATTATGAAAAAATCTTTTATTTAGGCCCTATATACAAAGAAATATTTACATACGCATGGGCCATAATATACTTATATTTTTTATTTTTTTTTATTTTTTTGGCTCAACTAGCCCAATGACTAACTAATTGAGGGTTTTTTAAGAAAATATGGGAAAAGTCCCGTGACTCACGCACGCCTATGTACAGTGAAATGGTAGGGATAGCCACAGTGTTTGGGTGATTTTGGTAGGGTGAGGTAACTCACTGTGGCAATTACAAAGAGCCGAAAAACGGCTATCAGTGTCAAGGATAGGGGCATGAGCGGACGAAAGAGAGGGCGCTTGCAACTATAGCACTGTTCGTGATACTCTCAATAGAATGCCATAGCATCCCTACATCCCCACTATCACACGAGACAGCAGAGGAGCTGGTAGCTACATCCAATTCCCTAAGTGGAGCTCTCGCTGCCTTGTACCTACATGCACGCAGGTCACCTACCCCTACCCCTCATGGAAAATATGCACAAGCCTGCCTAGACAGGATAGTGTTTCCCACACCAGAGAGAAAAAAGAGAGAGACATGGCGGCCTATGTGTGCAAAGACATAGAGAGAATAGCGAGAATGTGAGAGAGCGAGAGAGCGAGAGAGAGAGAGAGAGAGAGAGAGAGAGAGAGAGAGAGAGAGAAGCCAGTTACCTGCAGCGGTGTGCAAAGAATGGGGAGAGAGTATGGGCTCACGTAGAGAGGGGGTGCAGAAGGAGGAGGATGGGTTTGGTGCACGTGGGAACTGGAGAAAAGGAGGGAGGCTTTGCATTCTCAAGAGTGGGAGAGGGAATCTTCCACTATAATTAATTAATAGAGTGCAAGATAGACTGAGTGTTATTTAGTACCTTTGCTCCACTCTAAATCAATTAGATTGAATCTCGTCAGATACCACTCAGTAAACAATTTTCCTTCCAAATTTGAAGCTTCAATTCTTTGTACATACATCTTGAGTCGCACGTAGACGGGCACATGTGGATGGCTACGGGGTTATTCTAATAAGCCATGTGGGAAAACGTCTAAGCTGCTCACAAGTTGCACCCCACTTCTAAACAAAAAGATGGAGTCGCCCTCTTGCATGGAGGTTTCCCAACCTACTGCCTGTCTCGGTACTGCCCCTTACTTTCGACGGGTGTGCACTTTGCCTGGAGGCCCCTCCTACTACCAATTATGCATGACAAGCAGTGCCCTCGCCACACACTGGCTATGGCTTGCCTTTTCCAATCCATTGCATCTCCCTTCCTTTGCTTTGCATGGAATCTTTCATGATTCCACTTAAAATAATTTCGTGTCTCACTTACTGGAGAGACTTAGCTACAAGATTTATTTTACATAGACCTTCATCTTGCTTTTTTAAAGTGGTACATTTCAAATGGTTTATATAAGAACGCTCAATCCTTTAAATTCCAAACGAATAGAGGATTTCTTGTGATGTGGATAATACCAATCTATACTCTTTGGGTGAAAGCATGGGTTGGTGGTGCAAAAAGTAGTGTCCTTGACACCTCTTGTGAAGCACTCTTGGATGGTGTTTTGTTGGCAGTTTTCAAAAGCCAAAAGATAAATATTTAATATTTCTAAAGGCGTTGTGCCAACAACTTTAACGGTTCTTGATTTAGTCGAATGAAAGACTCTCTACCTACCCTTTCAGTAGTCTACGAGCTCCCTCTCTCTCTCTCTCTCTCTCTCTCTCTCTCTCTCTCTCTCTCTCTCTCTCTCTCTCTCTAGCTCTCTCGCTCGCTCGCAAGAAGAAGGAAAATTGCAGCAGGAACTTGTGGAGAATTGTCATAAGGTGTGGAGACTAAAGGTCCAAGAGATCGAGATGGAGATGTTGCAGAAGGAGATTGGCCAACAGGATGTGTTCGAACAGCAGCCTCCACTCGATTGTCACCTTTTGTGGAATGTCGATTTCAGCAGCTTGGGAGAGCACGTTCCACACCAGCAACAACCTCCACACAATTTCCATGTTGGATGGCCGGCCATTCCTTGTGGTGTCGAATGTTTTGGAGAGAGGATTGTGCAAAACGAGCCACCTCCAAGTACACTGCAGGGCTCTGAGTACTTTCAGGAGCATGCGCAATACAATCCACTTCATGATGACATGACTCACAATTACCACAAGGATGACTCAGTCACAATTTTCCATGAAGGTAACCATTGGATGCGAGAATATTGGTCTATGATGAAAAGAGAGAGCCGTAGGAGACAACGAGAAAGCGATGCATTAGGTTCAAGGTCAACAGAAGATGTGAATCAGGTTTGCATCAAAGTCTCAAAATGCTGGCAGGAAGCAACAAAAGGCATGACTTGTGATGCTAAGAAAACCGCCTTTCAATGTCTTCTAGGACTGCCAGCTTTTAGACGTTTGCATCATGCATCTGAGAAGTCAATACTATCCAATATTTGAGGCACAATTACTAAAGTCAAAGCATCCATGTCTGAAGAGGAGCTGAGATTAAAAGAGTTGTTTGCATGATGTTGGTGAATAGTGAAGGAGATCCATCAAGGTCTATTAGCAACTCCAAGATGGCCAGATTTACTGGATTGCATCGGCGAAACTTTGCAGCAGCCAATTCAAGGTTAAAACAGGCTGAGCTTGGTGCATTTCCTTTGCAATTATGTAGTCGTCAAGTACCTCAAAGTTCCACCATCACACAAGCAACAAAAGACCTTGTTTTTTCCTTTTGGCAGACAGAGACAAGAGTGTCTCCAAACAAGAAAGATGTGTGTCGAAAACGATTGGGCAGAAAATCTTACATAAAGCATCCAATACATTTGCTTGATGATTCACAGGTATGCTCCTAAAGTTTCATAGGTGTGAACTTTGGATGTAGAGAAAAGTCATAGAGTTCCTTTCAAAGGTAGTCATGGAAGTACCATGATAGTATAAAAGGCTCTTTAGGTACTCTGGATCTTTGAAAGAGTCTAGAATACCTCGCAAAGGTAGTATTGAAAGTACCATGCGAGTCTAAATGGGTCCTCTAGGTACTTTGGAGGTAGAAAAAGTTCATAGAGTTCCTTTCAAAGGTAGTCATGGAAGTACCATGACAGTAAAGAGGCTCTTTAGGTACTCTGGACCTTTGAAAGAGTCTAGAATACCTCGCAAAGGTAGTCTTGAAATTACCATAGAGTTCTTTTCAAAGGTATTTATTTACCATGAGAGTGAAGAGGTTCTCTAGGAACTTTGGAGGCAGAGAAAAGTCACATAGTTCCTTTCAAAGGTAGTCATAGAAGTACCATGATAGTATAAAGGCTCTTTAGGTACTCTGGATCTTTGAAAGAGTCTAGAATACCTCGTAAAGGTAGTCTTGAAAGTACCATGTGAGTTTAAATGGGTTCTCTAGGTACTTTGGAGGTAGAAAAAGTTCATAGAGTTCCTTTCAAAGGTAGTCATGGAAGTACCATGACAGTAAAGAGGATCTTTAGGTACTCTGGATCTCTGAAAGAGTCTAAAATACCTCACAACGGTAGTCTTGAAAGTACCATAGAGTTCATTTCAAAGGTAGTCATGGAAGTACCATGATAGTAAAGAGGTGCTCTAGGTACTTTGGAGGTAGAAAAAATCATTGAATACCTCACAGAGCTTTTACTTTGATGGGTTTTACTTTGAAAAAAGTCTGAGCCTCTGATGGGTTTTATTTTTTCTTGCACAAAGTGAGCTTTACATGAGGTTCCAAATGCAATATCCACACATCAAGATCTCACTCAGATGTTTTGAGGGATTGAAACCTTGGTTTGTTCATAAGTTGAAGGACCGTTACACGTGCTGTTGTATTGCTCATATTCAGATGATATATCTCAAGGACGCATTCAACCACATGAGACACAGTAAGACAGGGATGCACGACGATGGGTGTGGTTGCATGTGTGCTATATGCTTGCCAAAAGAGGCTCTAAGTAAGTGTGAAGCTTCCACGTACACATACACCAGTGTAAGCACATTGACTGAAAGTGTGTTATGTGAAAAACCAAAGGACTCCGCATTTCATAAGTTGACTTGCTTGAAGGGAGAATGTCCTCAATGTGGGGGTCGAAGAGGTTATTGCTTTGTCCAAACGAAACACTTGAAAGTGCAGCCCAAATTTCTGTTAAGGTGTTTGAAGACGTTGCCTCAACCCATTCTCAAGGCAAGAAGCGCAAGGATCTTCTGGTGAAGGAAATGGGATGCAAGGATTTCACAACTTTTCTTCAAAAGCATCTGACCACTTACATCCGACACAATTTTATTGCCCGGTGGCAATCTCAGCAGTTCAAAGATTGCATTCATAGGTTTCCTAGAGATGTAGTGGTCTTTGTTATTGACTTTGCGGAAAATTACTCATTTAAGGAGCAAAATGAAATCCAGTCAATGCATTGGTACTCTTCACAAGTCACCATCTAGGTGCACATTACATACATTCGAGACGAGAAAGACCAAGTGTTAAAATATACACATTTTTACATTTTTGATGACAAAGATCATGACACGCTCTTTGTGAAACATTGCTTGCAACTGCATAGTGTTTGGCTTCAAAATCAGGGATTCAACTTCTTGAAGCGGCATTGGGTGTGGTCAAATGGATGTGCTGCTCAATTCAAGTCATCTAGACCGTTCTTCTTCGTGTCAAGGTACGCCAGGTTTTATTCCACCTCTGATGAAAAGTTTCCAGAAATTTGTTTCTGCCCAGCATTGAAGGTGGGTCATTGTTTTAGGTACTATGGCTGTGGATTTTCTTTGCCTCGGGCCAAAGGGGAGCATGATGGGGCAGGGGCAGTTGTTAAGAGGGCTTTAACACAAGAGCAGTTAAAGGTTGATGCATGGCACATGAAGTGTGCCAAGGATGTTGTTGGCTTCTTGAAGCATAAATTTAATGATGAAAGTGGTCACACAGGGGTGAATAGGATTTTTTGGGAGGTCCAAGCAACTGAGGTGCCAAGGGAGAAGAAGTGGAATTGAAAGCGAGTTGAAGGCTCACGATCAATACACTGTGTCAATGGATACTCCAAGAGCGACAAGTGTGCACTCCGTTCCAGACTTCTCGCTTGTTTTTGTGAATTTTGTATGTCCCAGGGTTGGAGGCGATGCTTGAACAACACACATGTTGAGTACTGGGAGTATCTAACCCTTGAGGCATTGGATGGTGACAATGCAAAAAGTGAATATTTTAGCGATGACGAAGGATCAGATTTGCCGATGTATGGTGGGCACCATGACTCAATTAGTGATGCTCTATGCATCGGTGATGCCTTTGCCACCAATGCCAATGCAGATGGAGCTGACTTCTACCTTTTGAGGTGCTCATAGGAGAAATACAAAACAGCAAGAGCCTTGAGTGATTCCTGGGGAAACATACTTTCTGCAGGGAGCTATTTGGTTGAGGGGTACTATTACAAGCTAGTGGAAGGTGCTGAGCATATCTATTACATGCCTGATAGTCAACCAAAAGTGTTGGAATTAGGGTTGCAGAGAAACACACACAGCTTGGAGAAGACGAAGGAAGCTCAAGGCACACAATAGAGAGTGTGTTACTTAGTGCGCAATGGAAAGATAGATAGCCCTAGAGTGATGGGCGTATATACAATGCACGGGGGAAAAAACCTCCTAAAGAGGGAAAAAATGCCCCGGCGGTCCTAGTGTGTTCACACACATCACTACCACATGTATATGGTAACAAATCCCCCCTGGAGTGATGCGGTGAACGAGAGCTGGCACATGAGTAAAGGGAAGTGCCATGCCCTGAGGACAGGATCAGTCCACAAAGGGGAGTAAGCCCAAAGCTTTGCGGAAAGCTTCAAGCTTCTCACGAGACAATGCCTTTGTGAAAAGATCTGCAAGGTTGTCCTGTGTTGGCACATAAGCCAAGCTGATCTCTCCTGCTGAGAGCCTCTCCCTGACATAGTGGTAATGCACCTCAATGTGCTTTGTGCGAGCATGAAAAACTGGGTTCCTCGCAACTGCCAATGCGCTCTGACTGTCAGTGTAGATAGTGTTGGCAGTGTCCTGTCCAACACCCAAGTCAGCCATAAGGCGTCTGAGCCATACACACTCAACCGTAGCTGTGAAGACTGCCCTGTACTCAGCCTCACAACTCGAAGTGGCCACAGTAGGTTGCTTCTTGCTCAACCATGATATACATGAACTGCCAAGCATGAAACAAAAACCACTTGTGGACACTCGCGTGTCAAAACAACCAGCCCAATCTGAGTCCGAAAAAGCATGTAAGTCTGGCGGCAATGATCCCCCCTTGGGATAAAACAAGCCAAGATGTAAAGTGCCACTAAGGTAGCGGAAAATCCTCTTGACAGCCTGCCAATGCTTAGACCCTGGGCTATGCATAAATCTGCTGACCTGCGAGACTGCAAACTGAATATCTGGCCTCGTGTTGCATACATAAATGAGGCAGCCAACAGCAGTTTGGTAAAGAGTGACATCAGCAGGATCGCCAGCATCATGTAGACTCAACTTCAAACCTGTTTCCATGGGAGTGGCAATAGGTTTGCAATCCTCAAGTCCAAACTTACATAGCAATGTCTCTATGTAACTTTTCTGACACAAGGCAATACCACCATCACACTGCTTAAACTGTATACCCAAGTAATGATGCAACAGCCCCAAATCTTTCATCTTGAAAGTAGCATTCAAATCAGCCTTAAATTCAGCAATATGTCTCTCATTTGGTCCAGTGATCAGCAAATCATCAACATAAAGAACCACAATGAGAAATACATCATCCTCACGCTTTACATACAATGTGCTTTCTGTTGGACTGTTACGAAAGCCTCGTTTAACCAAATGAGTGTCAGCTTTCTCATACCAAGCACGAGGAGATTGCTTCAACCCATACAAAGCCTTCTTACATTTGCACACTTTGTCCTCTTGTCCTTTTATGACAAAACCGCGAGGCTGCGTTACATAAACTTCCTCAAATATGTCACCATTCAAGAAAGCAGTAACAATGTCTGATTGATGTACATCCCAACCAAAATGAGCTGCCAATGCACATAGAAAACGCACAGTAGTCATACGACAAGTGGGAGCAAAAGTCTCTTCATAATCTATGCCTTTTTGTTGTGCATAACCCTTTGCAACAAGTCGAGCCTTATGGCGATCGATCTCACCATCCGGCTTGCGTTTCAACTTGTAAACCCACTTCGTACCAATGGCCTTTTTGCCAGGAGGCAAATCACATAAAGTCCATGTGTCATTCTCTATAAGTGCATCATATTCTGATTTCATGGCAGCAATCCAATTTTCTGAATTCTGTGCTTCATCAAAAGACAGAGGCTCCTCAAGATCATGTAAACTAGACACAGCCAAAGCATAACAATCTGATGCATAAGATGCATGGCGAGAGCCTGAACGAGTACGACTAGATAAAGGTGCATCCAATTTACTGTCACGCAAAGTGTGCACCAGCCATTTTGGCATACCTCTAGCCTGCTCATTTTCAGCCCTTTCCTCATCAAGTACATCATGTACATCTGCATCAGTAATAGGCTGTTCTAAAACATTTTCAGAAACCCCCATAGGCTGTACATTTGCCTCATTGGAACTTACATTCGTATTTCCACCACTGAAAAGAGGCAACAAAGTGTCATAAATGTCCTGTGAGCTTACATTACTGTCTCTAGTACATGACAGCAAGGGTTGAACAGAATCTTCCACAAACACTACATCCCGTGAAACCAAAATACGTTTTGTTTGCGGATGATACAACCTGTAACCTTTGCTTTCAACACTATAACCAACAAAAATACATTTGACAGCCTTATCATCCAATTTTCTGCGCTGCACTTGTGGCACCAAAGCATATGCCAAACAGCCAAAAACACGCATGTGCTCAATAGAAGGTTTTCTATCATGCCATGCTTCATATGGAGTAATAGACTGCAAAGCTTTCGTAGGACACCTGTTAAGTACATAAGTGGCACACATGATGGCCTCAAGCCAAAAAGAATGCGGCAAAGCTTGACTTTTGACCATACATCGTGCCATTTCCGTTAGTGACCTGTTTTTCCTCTCAGCAACACCATTTTGCTGAGGTGTATAAGGCACTGTACATTGGTGTTTTATCCCACGACTAGCCAGAAATGCATTAAATTCATGAGACATATACTCCCCCCCTCGATCGGAACGGAGGGTGCCCATAGTACATTTTGAGACATTTTCAGCCATAGCCAAAAATTGTTTGAAGCACATAAAAACTTCGGACTTCGCTTTAAGCGGAAATACCCACGCATGCCTGGAGTAATCATCAATGAAAGTCACGAAGTACAGGTAATTGCCCAAGGACGGAGTTTGCATGGGCCCACAAACGTCACTATGCACAAGCTGCAACCTGCATGTGGCCCTAACTGAACCATCCTTTGGAAACTTAGAACGCTGCATTTTACCCAGAATACAGCCTTCACAAACATGTTTGATAGGTGCTTCAAGAGGAGGCAAAGAAGCAACCATATCAGATTTCTGCAAACGCAGCAAACTGGCAAAATTCAGATGACCAAAACGTGCATGCCAAAGTTTTGCATCTGAAATAGCCCTTGAATCTGCAACAGCATTTGCAAAATTTTGTCCACACTTGTCATACAAAGTGAGCTTATACAGCCCACGGCACAAAAGCCCAGATGCAACAATTTCATCACCAAAACTGAGATCATGAACTGTACATCTGTCATCCACAAATTTGACTACAAGTCCAAGTCTAGCAAGTGCGGATACAGACAATAGATTCTTCTTGATCCCAGGTACATAAAGTGCATCAACAAGTGTGAAGGAACTGCCATTAGCAGCAGTGAGCACAATCTTTCCAACTCCCTGAACTGGATAAGAGGCATTGTTGGCACAAGTGACTGAATTCCCATGAGGGACAGACTCGAAAGAGGTAAACAATTCATGATGTGAGGTAATGTGCTTTGTAGCACCACTGTCGAAATACCACACATGTGAATCTGCAGCAACTGACAAGCATGCATCATGGACAGCAGGATTGTAAGTGCACTCTGCGCTAAAAGCCCATTCTGCATCAACATCAGCATCACAATCTCCTTTCATAGAAGACTCAACAATGGCTGCATTTGTAGTGGAACCAGCATTTGCAGTGGAACCACCCTCTTTCTTCTTAGCCTCTTTGGCCTTCAACTTAGGACACGACTTGATCAAGTGATCATTGGCTTTACAATAATGGCAACGCATCTTCTTTTTTCCCTTATCACCAGAATTGCCAGACGAAGTGCTGCCAGCAGAAGCATTAGGAACATAATTTTTGCCACTCGCAGCAGAACCATAAGAAGTGGCTGCATTACTGTTACCACCCTTTCTTTGAGAAGCAATAAAAGCCTGTTCAACTGCACGCTGCCTAGTCCTGTTTTTTCTAGAAAGTGACTCTTGCAACAGCAATGTGCATAATGCATCAAACTTGACAACTTCAGGATTTCCTTGGGTCATCAGTCTCCAAGTACTAGCAAAAGTCTGGTAGGAATCTGGTAAGGCATCAAGAACAGTCTGCACAAGGGAACTGTCAGAAATGACTTCACCTGCAGAAATGAGTTGCTCATTGATATCCTTGACACTAGCAAGGAAAGTGTCCATATCATCTTCCTCATGCATAATCTTCGACTCTAGCTCTTTACGCAGCAAAGCAATTTTAGCCTCATTGCGGCTTGCATAAAGACCTGCTAGAATATCCCAAGCCTGTTTTGCAGATTTTGCTGAACGGATGTGAGGAATAATGGTGCGCTTCACAGACAACGCAATCAATGCATGAGCCTGCGCATCCTTAACATCCCAACGAGCTTGTTCTGCTGTAGGCAAAACAACTCTAACAGCTGCAATCCTTGCAGCAAGACCTGCAACATCCTCAATATCGCCTACATCTTCAGAACCAGGACGTACATCAATGCCCTGCACAATGTTCCAGACACCTTTTGACACAAGAACGTGTTGCATCATATAAGCCCACATAGGGTAGTTGTCCCCATCCAACCTGTCCTCAGCAGCAAACATCTTGAACACATCTGTGTTGTTGTTGTCAGCCATGGTAAATGCTGCACCTGATGTGAAAACTGCCCGAAAATAGGAGAAATGGAGCGGGAACAACTTGTGCTATATAGCACAAACCGTAGAAGACTATAAGGCACCTGTTATGCAGAAAACGGCACTGACAGAAAATCTGCACAAAATGACGAAATAGCCTGTGCAGTACTGCCCGTAGTGGAAACGGAGGCCGAAATGAGCCCAAATCAAAATTCTGAGCAGACCAAGCTCTTCGAGCTTACCCAAAATATTTGTCGACCTGCGAACGCTCGCCAAAGCTCACTGAAATCGGAGAAAGTGAGCAGGCGTGTGCTGGAGCAGCTGGCGACTAAGCCCGGGAGGACGTGACCTGCTCTGATACCAATTGTTGGAATTAGGGTTGCAGAGAAACACACACAGCTTGGAGAAGACGAAGGAAGCTCAAGGCACACAATAGAGAGTGTGTTACTTAGTGCGCAATGGAAAGATAGATAGCCCTAGAGTGATGGGCGTATATACAATGCACGGGGGAAAAAACCTCCTAAAGAGGGAAAAAATGCCCCGGCGGTCCTAGTGTGTTCACACACATCACTACCACATGTATATGGTAACAAAAAGTGCTTCTTGCATCACACTTGGTTAGATCGATTAAGATACCTTTGGAACCCTTAGAAGGAGAGCCACATAAGTTCAAACTCGCTGCAGAAGTATACAAAAATGTGTACAACAGTATGCCAATAGTGATATAGGTTGTTGTCCAAGTAACTTGTAGAAGTACCAGTAATTAGCTTCAAAGTACCATGCAATCCACAGGTGGTTTTTATAGGAGCCTATCATAGGTTTCAAAACCTCTTGCAGGCCAGTCCAAACAAGTACTTGTAAACTCTTTTGTCTACTTGAGTAACAAAAAAAGCATTTCAATTCTGGAACACAAAGTACCTGGTTGTCAGCCTAAAGTACCTTATAGGTAGTTCACAAGCACGTCTAAAAGTTTATCTACTGGCCCAAAGTACCTTTAAGGTAGTCCTCAAGTGGTTTCTGTATGTTAAGATATGTAAGTAACAAGCACTTGTAAAACCTTTTGTATGCCATCCCAAAGTACCTTATAGGTTCTTTATAGGTCTGACAACCAAAAGTACCTTACAGGTAGTTCACAGGTGGAAACTGTATTAAACTATGTAGGAAACAAGGACTTGTAAAAGTTGTTGTATGCCAGCCCAAAGTACCTTATAGTTTCTTTATAGGTCTGACAACCAAAAGTACCTTACAGGTAGTTCACAGGTGGAAACTATCTTAAATTATGTAGGAAACAAGGACTTGTATGCCAGCCCAAAGTACCTTATAGGTTCTTTATAGGTATGACAACCAAAAGTACCTTACAAGTAGTTCACAGGTGGAAACTGTACTAAACTATGTAGGAAACAAGGACTTGTAAAAGTTGTTGTATGCCAGCCCAAAGTACCTTATAGGTAGTCCCTGGGTGGTTTCTGTACACAACAATCTATTAAGTTTTGGTATGCCAACCCAAAGTACCTTACATTGTAACTGTTTTAAATTGGGAAACAATAACATAATCAGAAAAATAACACATCAATGCTTGGACACTTAAACAGTCTTAAACTACTTGAATCAGAAAAATAACACTTCAATGCTGAGACAAAAAGGCAACGCATCCAACCAGTTGGAATATATTACATCTTCAACAATTTGACATCAAGTCATTACATGAGTTATAATGGCAATCAAAATGAAGCCAAAAAATTGGTTTCCACATGGAAAGTAGCATATAAATATACAAGGTTCTGGCACGGGTTTAGTTTAGTTACAAAAGGTACATAGAGGATCTGTCATCCTAAAAAAATCAAGGGACGTCATCATCACTTGCACTCTATGGGCATGAGCTCTGGCCCACATAAGTACGCATCATACGATGTCTTTTCAAACCCTTTTGCAATTGCTGTGAATACGCACTTGTCGTCATCAGTAGGTTTTGGTTTATTGAATGTGTCCGCCAAGGCACGACGATCTGTAGCATGCTGCCACCCTTCTAGCCAGGCCTTTAGATCTTTTGACAAGTATTGGCTGGAGTGGTGCTCAATACTAGGCACTATGATGTAAGTACCACAGGGATTATAATGACATTTATAGGAACTGTTGTCAATTAAAAGGACATTGCTGGTATCATACCGCTGCAGCTTTGCCAAAAAAATTTGCAATACCTTGAAAAATGCTGGCCTTCCACCACCAAAACAGTAACTACCCACATCACATAACTGTTGTCCAGTCCATCCACTAATATAACTGTAAACCTGGGGAAAACATCTTCGAATTCTTGAGCCCACTCTGCTGAGCATTGCACTGCTCCATATGTAGACATTTTCCCATGTCACAGCCCATGCAATAAAATTCTATGCATCTTTCGGAACAAACAGGTACCTGCCATGTGCCTCCTCATGCTTCAAAAATGATGTAGCTTCAATATCTGGGACAGACGAAGGGTCATGCTTATTAGGTGTACATGTAAGACAAAGTACACCATTAAGATCTAAAATGAGGGCTGATCGGGTTGGATCATCATATGGCAAGGAGGAGATAGCTGGGGGAATGTACTTTGGGGGATCTCTGATGATGATGATTTCCTCTACGGGCAGCTTGAGGGTCCCCTTTTCCTTTGGACACTCTATAAAAGATAGCATTCAACATTGAAAAATAAACATGAGGCAATATTGACATAAAAGCGACAAAAACATAGAGGCCGACAAAAACATAGACATTGTGCTTATGAAACATAAAAGCGACAAAAACATAGAGGCCGACAAAAAAGTTTCTTTTGCATTAAAAATCAAGAATCACAGATTATTGTATTACAATTGAAGAGTCACAATTTCTTGCAAACTCGAGGCTTGGGGGGGTGGGAAACACTAGAAGGATTGCGGAGGGGAGTACTCTTTCTGGGAGTCTTCTTCACGGCAGGAGGTGATCTGGGTGCTTCCCTCTCTCCCATATCTCCATCTGCATGATGAGCGTGGTGCTTTGAATGTGTGGACTCCGAAGGTCTATTCTTTTTGGAAGATCCACCTATGTCATAAAACAACACATCAGCCCCATGCAGACATTGCATAGAAGTTGACAAGTCCAATACCATTACCACTTACCATCACTGTTTTTCTTGCGCTTCTTTGACACCTTCACCATGTCACTCAGAAAGATGGGAGAATCTGGATTCTCATCACCAGCTACCATGCGCTGCACTGCATCCACTCCCTCTTGCGCTATTGCCTCCGCATCGTCAACTGTTGCATCTTCCTTTGGACTGCTTTCGCTTGGTTGTGGCTTCAACTGGTGTTGTGCTTCCAGGGGGGTCTACCTTCACAACTGGAGTGCCCTCATTGGAGTACAAACTATGGGCTTCAGGAGTAGCTTGTAGCACAACCTTTGGCACGTCATCCTGTATCGGCGCCACACAAGGAATATGGCCAGAACTTGCAAGTACATCAGTGAAGTTCAGGCTTGTGCAATCAGCAGATACTTGAAGACAACCTGAACTGTTCTTGGATTTATATGAGATTGGAAGCAACGGTAACCAACCTATATGTAGGAGCATTGATTTAAGTGAATCTGGAATACTACTCCTGCAAGAGGCGTCCGCACATACCGTCTTTGATCCAAGCCAGGCAGCAAAACATAGAGCATGGTATGCATGACCACATGCTAGCGTGTATACACAAACCACATGGGAAGCCATGAATGCAAGACCACATGCAACACATAGTCTTGGAACAGAGAATGTAGCCTGCAAGTGGCTCAAGTGCTAGCCAGCCTGTCGGAAGCAGTAACATTGTGTCACCAGCCTTCACCTGCTCCAACATGCTCTCACAAAAGTTGATCTGTTGCACACACGTACTCGCTGATGCTTCCAAGTCAGCCACTTCTTTCTGCATGACAAATGAAGAACAAAAGACCCACAGGGATTAGATATGAGAACCACCATTACAACACAAAGTACCATGACAAGTACCTTTAACAAAAAAAACTACCATAAAAAAGTACTTTGGACACTCCAAAAAACCACCAAGGCAATTAAAAGTACCATGTCAAGTAGAAAAGTACCTTGGACACTACCACCATAACAGAAAACTTCCATTCCATAAAAAACATCAAGGCAAAATCTACTACCATAACAGGAAAGACTATCATGATAAAAAAGCCACCATGACCAAAAACAAAGTACAATGACAAGTTTCTTGGACACTACACACTAATAAGCAATGACTGTACAACCACCTTAATAGAAAAAACTACCTTTACAAGTACCTTGGGCACAACCACAATAGCAACAAACTTCCTTGAAGAAACAATCAACCATAGCAAAAAAAATCATGAAAAAGTACCTTGGGCACTGCCACCATAACAGAGATGGCTTTCCAAAAAACCTCTAAGGTAATGACATGTACCATGGATAGTAGAAAAGTACCTTGAGCACTTCAACAATAGCAAAAGAAAAGTACCATTGCAGGAAATACTGCCATGAAAAAAACACCACCATGATCAAACGAAGTACCATGATAGGCATTTTGGCCATTACATGATACCTGAAAAACTAGCCATGACCCCTACACCTGTCATGGTAGAAAAAACTACCATGACAAGTACCACAATAATAGACAAACTTCCATGGAAAAAACAAATACTCATAGCAAAAAAAACCACCATGGAAAAGTACTTGGTCAATGTCACCGTAACATGCCAAGTACCTTGGGCACTATTACATGATACAATCCCACAATAGAAAAAACTACCATGTCAGGTATGTTGAGCACTTAGCACCATAACAGAAATAACTGGCATGACAAAAACAACCATCTAAATAGAAAAGAGTACCATGTCAAGTACCTAGGGCATTACCACATAAATAGAAATAATTGGCATGGCAAACAAAACCACCTAAATAGAAGAGAGTACCATGTCAAGTACCTAGGGCATTACCACATAAACAAAAATCCTGCCTTGACTTGGTCGACACATACCTGGAGACGATCCACCTCATCTCTTATGTTCGAGCTGCTTGCATCATCCCCAAGAGCTGTGAGTGCACTAGTTAGAGCAGCCATCTTGCCTTCAATCACCAAAAAAATCAGGGTCAATATCGACAACTCCCTTCATGCTGGACCGCAATATCTGGAGCTCTTGCAATTGCCCCTGAAGCACTGCCGCGGCTGAAGATGTCCCTTGTATCTTCCACATATTTTGGTTCCTGTCTTGTAGCTCCTCTCACATTATCCAATGTTGTGTTCAAAACCTTTAATGCATCCCTTTTTGCATCTAGAATCTGCTCCACCTGTGCTTTTACTTGTTGGCTTATAAAGGAGGCACTAACTAGAGAAGTGCTACCAGATAAGAGAGCATTTTGTCGACTTTTATGACTTGCCCCGACATTGTCAAGACGAAGGGGCTGAAGTAATGTCACCTCATTATTCTCCAGCCAAATCTTTACTTTCTTGTCAATGCCACCCGGAAGCTTCTTGCAATGGTCCAAAACCTGTTCACCAAAAGCAGCCCATGCAACCTTTCGACCTGCAAGATCTTGCCAAGCAGCTGGGCATCGCTCGTACACAAACAACGTTGCAAAATTGTGTGTGATCTCTTTGTTGGCTGGCATGCTTTGGTAGACTTTGTGAAACAGTAACCTGCATTCGTCTACAAACTCAGGTCGCATCATATGCAGAAAGATTTTAGAGCCCTTCTCCCTTTTCTTCATGAAGATCGACAACCAATCCTGATCTGTGACATCAACCTCACTGAGGTGCTGGTAGAGCTTGCCCTCCAAGCTTAAGCCATACTCCTCATGCAACTCCTCTCGTGTGTAGCAAAATCGAGTTTGCTTAGGGTATTGAATCCTCCAGGAAGATCTTGCTGCAAACCTCATTTGACATAGTAAACAAACAGAAAGAAACATTGAAAAGAACATTTCTACAATTGAAGAGACAGAGTTGATATGTACCAATGCTTTTTTCGCCGATAGTTTCAAACTTTATTCCCAATGTTGTGGAGCTCCTAGGCTTGCTACTGGATGAAAGCATGCTAGCTGAATAGCAGCTGCTGCTGCCATGGTGCACTTTCGCGGTGGAGTCTTCATATTAATGTACAAACAAAAAAACACAATCCATGATTTACAATACCCTCAAACAAACACATTGCTCAACCACAACGAGAGAGAGAAAGAGGGGGGGGGGGATTACAGTACTCGGTGAAGATTGAGGTCGCACAGAGAGGGTAGGCGTCCGCACTTCCTCCTCGCTCTATTCACGCAGGGTGCATGAAGATGCAGTAGCGCGTGGGTACCTTCCTATTGTGTAGAATGGCATGCAAGAGAAGTCACAGTCACCTTCTACCTGTAAACAATGTTCAAAAAATGATGGCATTCTTGAAGTAGCGGCATTTTCCATTTCTTGCAATTTTCTGCGTCCCCGATAAATTATTTGAAGGGAACAAATAAAACTTGAGAAGTACTTCAAAAACCACCTAGAAAAGCCCTTAAAATTGACCACCATTTCATGCTTTCACCCCTTTATGAACGAGGCTCAAATGCATGCTGCCACATGTCTTCAAAAGCTTTATTTCATTTCGGTTCAAATTCTATACTCTTTGTGAATGAGGCTCAAATATTCAGATGATGAGGCTCCTGTATTCAAGTGAGGCAAGTAAGGAGGAGCTAAGGAGCAACGTTGCAAGAAAATGCTATCGCTGACCCTTCAACTCACCTTGCATGCTATGCTATGCTATAAAAGCTATATGAGTGAAATGAATCACTGCTGCTACTAGCCTACGATGTTGTTGCAAGGTGAGCCGGATACTAACTCTCTCTCTATGATTTGGTTCTCTCCCCCCATTTGATTCTCTCCCCCCACACACATATGTCAAGGATTGTTGTAGTTGCTAATGTTAGTTTTGGTTTGAAGGTACTCTGGACAATGCTCCGAGGATTTTTGTAGCTGCTAGGCGGTTCTCTCCATTACAGCTAGCTAGTTCTATGTTGTAGTTGCCTAGGTTCTCTCTCTCTCTCTCTCTCTCTCTCTCTCTCTCTCTCTCTCTCTCTCTCTCTCTCTCTCTCTCTCTCTCTCTCTCTCTCTCTCTCTCTCTCTCTCTCTCTCTCTCTCTATTTTTCTTTTTGTGCTTCATGGGTTGCTGCTCTATCATCTTTTGGTCCATCGTGAAGCTACGGGAGCTAGAAACTGAGGGTGAGTTTCAACTCAGTCTGAAGCTAATAGAGAATATGCTTCTACTTCATTGTTCCAATGACTTGGTTGAGAGAGACATTGCAAAATGGGTACTAGACATTGGAAATGGAATGTTTGTCATGGGGATTTACTTGATATTGTACCATTTCCAAGTAGTATGATACTCAAAGATAATAATGTTCAAGGCCTAATTCACAATATATATGGTGACTTACAAAATGTCCAAAGACATGCAAGCTTCTTTAGGGACAGCGGTATTCTTGCACCATGCAATAAAGATGTTGTTGTAATCAATGGATTTGCTATGCATAAAATGAGAGGACTTAACAAAAAAATACTTGAGTGTAAATTCTCTTTTCACATCATATTGTAATGGTGTGTTATATCCGATAGAGCTTTCTAGTTACTGCTTCCACCTGAAAGAGAATGCTCCAATTATGCTCCCTTGCAACCTGGATCCAAGGCATGGTTTATCCAATGGGACAAGATTGATATGTAAGGAAATTTTATCACAGGTTCATTGAGGCAAATGTAATCATAGGTTCTCATGTTGGAGACGATGTATTCATACCAAGGATCGACTTTATCAAAGGAGATTCTCAATGATACCTTTTGAAATGAAGCGCATATAATTTCCTGTGAGACTTTCATTCGAAATGACCATCAACAAGGCACAAGGCCAAATTCTTGGAGTCTTAGGTTTATACCTTGCTACACCTGTTTTTGCTCATGATCAACTCTATGGAGCAATGTCCTGTGTGCGTTCTTCTACTACCATAAATATTTTGATAGATGGTAGACAAATATCGATAGAAAATTCAAACAGAAATCCAATGGCTTGTAGCCAAAATGTTTTCTACAAAGAAGTGCTAGAGGTCACACATGTTTAAGGTATCATATTATCTTTCATCCATGCATTACTCTTTTTCATTAAGTTTTTGTTAATTGAAGCTTTATATTAATCTTACTTTCTGTTATTGTTTACATATGGCCAACCAATCTACAGTCAAATACACAATGGATTGGGTATCTAAATATATTCGAGGTGATTTGTTGAAATTTTATAAAAAAATGAGCCTCACATGTTTTCAATGTTTGAATGAGTAAAGCATACTAACTGCGTTGTATGAAGCACAGATCCACCTTTTTGGAGAGGACCTATACCTACAAATGATGTTGTCCATACCATGGTCATGTAGTTTGGCCGATCGTTTCATCGTGATCCATCATTTCTTAGATTCATTTTTTGTTGCACAACACATTGTCATTCACTGTTACCTGTAATTAGGTTTGTAGGTGGCTCAATTTGGCTTGTAGTCACCATAAAGTTTCAAATTTTTTTCAAGAGTTATTGCAACAAGTCTACTATTTTGTAATACACCACAATAGAAGTGTCATTACATTCTTTGAGTCTCAAGCCATAAAAATGTATGCTTAGATTTTACATGCCTAATTGTCGGCTATGGCATATCCATGATCCATGCCTACAATGTGACAATTTTTTGCCTCCATTAATCATGCCCTGCAAACAAGCTAGCACAATTTGACCTTTGCTTGATGTGCAAATTTGATTGGTCGTTGGGCAAGTGTAGTCCATTATTATCAATGAGCAATTCAGTGGATGTGTTATATTCAAAAGCATCCATGGATGGCATAGGAGGTCATCCAATGTAAGCCTAGCATCCGGGTCCTTACAGAGGATGCATGCGAGGAGCTCTTGCATTGATAATGAGACAAACAACACCAAGTCTTAGTTGGTTACATAGGATGCCTCGATGAATGGAGCATCACAAGGGAGCTATCCAATGCCAAAAAGAAACGTAGATGCAAGAAGCAGGTGCTCCAAAATGTTTGCATGCTGATCATAACAACCCTTGATAATTTTTGTGGAGTGTTATAATGAGATTCTGATGATCGCAAAGCTTGTCTGGCGGGGCAATAATTTCAACCAAAGTCTATGAGGAATAATTCCTTGGTAGCATTGCCATCGTGGATGAAGCACAAGAGGATGTTTTTTGGTTTGATGTCATAGTGGAAAATACCACAAGAATTGCAACTGACAAGAGGGCAAGAGAGGACGGAAAAGGTGGGAGACACCTCAGGATCATTGATCTTATAAAGGAGAGGGTGAATGTCAAGAGAAAATTTCCGCCATCATAGAAGGCAATAAGGAGATGGAAGCATGTGTCATTGCCCTCAATGGGGGACAAGAGGGGGAGGATACTATGTATGTTGCATAGGTCTCGAAGGACCTACCATCCAAGTTGGGTGCATGCAAACACCTCGATAGGGCTCAGTATTTGTTCTCTCGAAGATGAGAGGCCATGACCATGAGTCGAGTCTTGCTCGTGGGGGGATGTAGAAGAGTCAAGTCTTGGAAGCTTCTTATTGATTTTCTAGGTCTAGGACATGGTATGTCAACATGCGACTTGATAGTTTTGTAGGCAATCTATTGAGTGTGAGCTTTGCTCTCCATATAGAGGAGAACAATGCCTTGCCCACCTTGGTCCTATTCTTGTATAGTCTGCAAATCGGAATGACTCTCCATTGAACTTGGCTAATGTGCTGAGACTCTGTCTTAAAACCCTTTTGCAACGTACAATGGTTGACATACACAATGTGAACAACTAGAGTTGTAGTGTAGTATTTGTTTGTCATTTACTTAGCTCATTGTATTTGATAAGGTTCCCCTTTGGCAGCAACCAATACTCACCATGACTTGTGCCCACGGTTTCGACTCAAGACCCCATTACATTTAACATTATAAATCATATAAATTGCATTTTTATCTATAGTAAAAATAAAAGGAAACTCTATGGCCCTTGCCCTTTGGGCATGCTAAAAATAAGTGACGTGGTTTTATACGTTTATTATAACTTTATTGTGCAGTTTTTCCATATATAGGTTATAATGTTTTTAAGAGTTTTAAAATCCTTAAATTCCCTATGGTAATCTTACTATAGGAGGCATATGTATTTGATAATCTTTTGAAATTAGTGTCAACATATGAAGGAGACTCTAACAA
The DNA here is from genome assembly GCF_014529385.1 of Adiantum capillus-veneris. NCBI lineage: Eukaryota > Viridiplantae > Streptophyta > Polypodiopsida > Polypodiales > Pteridaceae > Adiantum > Adiantum capillus-veneris. The sequence continues at coordinate 98,014,316 of NC_140944.1, read as the reverse complement.
GGATTTCTAAAATGACACAAAATCTACAACTATTCATAGAGAAGGTGAGAGTCCCCAGAGTATAAGTAAATCCCCAAAGATATTTGCTTATAGCTGGAATATATAATATTTATATTAGGAATTTTTTGAAAGAGATGATTGATTATATTTATTTATATGAAGGGATTTTTTAATTAGACATGAAATTTACATAAGGGAGAACTTAATGCACCGTAAAGACCTACATAGGGTTTTTACATACCCTCCTATTCAGATGTGATATATGGGATTTTCTCTAAGTTGATGCCCTTGATTTGCCCCACATTAGGAGAGTTTGAGTTTTTTTTTCTTTTTAGAGCTGGTACAAAAGTTCATGGTTGAATGAATGGTTTCTTTTTTTTCAAATGTTGAGTGATAAATTTTAAATGGTTCATGTAGTTTGACTTTCTTTAATGTTCTTGCAGATGGCAATCATCGTATACATATCGTACCATCATACAGAGGCTACAATTGAAAGAGTTTCGTGGTTATATATGGCTACCATTTTTGTATCAGTGATGATCGTTCCAAAGAGTCGCATATGATTATACTTTTTCATACCGTGGCACATGCACAATGTGAAATAAAAACATTTACCTCACTTTTCATACTTTTGATGCATGTGAATAAAAACAATAATGTACATATTGTGATATATACTAAAGTGGCTACTGTTGTTGCTGTCATTTACATACTTATCTGGGGATTTGTGGCCTTGTATGTGGTTCTGTTGAGTGTTCTTCAACTTACATTACATTCCTAATTTGGTTTGATAATGTACATATTTCAAGCTTCTCATGGTGGCACACTCATCTCACCTACAAAGATTGATGCGGGTAAAAACTATAGTAGCTAAGAGACATGGTCATAAAATTGTATGAAAAGAAACCCAAAATGGAAAATTGATGGATATCTATTCTTTTTTTGCTTGTACAAGTGAACCCACAAATTTAGGGATTTATTTGACTCTGTTTGGGGATTTTCACATAAAAATGCACTTTTTGGGTCAAAAATGATCTAAAAATGACATAGTTTTGGTCAAAAATGGAAAACAGACCCAAAAATGCATTTTCACATAAAAATGCACTTTTTGGGTCAAAAATGATCTAAAAATGACATAGTTTTGGTCAAAAATGGAAAACAGACCCTAAAGTTGACACATTATCACATGTGGCCATGGGAATAGAGAGAGGACTTCGTTTTATGTGAGAAAACCACCAATTTTCCCCTTTTGTGCAATTCACTTCATGGTTTCTCTATGAGTGTGTAGTGCAATCTCGTCTCTCTGCTATCTTGTATCTGAGCTTGTGAGGGAGTGAATTAGGTTTTCTCTTCATTAAAAATACTAAGTGTGATTCAATATGGAAGATCTTAAACCTATACAAAATCAAAAAATGGTCATCGATGACTATTTAATTGGGGCGAGGTTACAAGATTCCATGAAAGAGGTTTGGTTTTGAATAAGATTTGTGCTTGTATGAGCATTGGGGTTTCATGGATGAGACTTGAGTGATTGCTAATTTCAATTAAAATTGGTTGTGAATTGGTGATCATTTCATCACAAACCCACTTACAAAAACAAGAAGATTCCAAGCACAATATGATAGAGGGTTGGTGACTTTTCTCTCACGAATTCTCTCAGACTTTAAGACATCTTTAGGAAGAGGGTTCATGAATTTCATTAAAAAAAATTCAAAAAGTGTTTGTGACTCTCATCACACAAAATCTCTCAAGAAAAGGTTTTGCACCTTCCTAGCTAGACCGCACCCTTTTTTACACGCTTTTGGTGAACCCACGGTGCAAACTAGCTAGGGTGAGGGTTCAAGAACTTGTTTTCAAAAGGTTGAATCAAAATAATTAAAGCTATGTATCAACAAGAGCAATAGGACATGCGTCTTGATCAAGGTACAATGCAAATGTTTCAAGCATTTGCTATCTTTATGCAACAACAATAAGTTGTAGAAAGAAGGGTGGTGTCAACAACCAAAGGCCTTCAAGGTATTGAAAAAAAAAGGACCACTTTGAAGGGAAAGATGTCACAAAGTACCTTCATGGTTATGTGAAGGAGATGGAGTTACAGTGGGTACCAGAGGTAGACATGATTTGTAGTGATAGCCGTTTTTCGGCTCTTTGTAATTGCCACAGTGAGTTACCTCACCCGACCAAAATCACCCAAACACTGTGGCTATCCCTACCATTTCACTGTACATAGGCGTGCGTGAGTCACGGGACTTCTCCCATATCTTCTTAAAAAACCCTCAATTAGCTAGTCATTGGGCTAGTTGAGCCAAAAAAATAAAAAATATAAAAAATATAAGTATATTATGGCCCATGCGTATGTAAATATTTCTTTGTATACAGGGCCTAAATAAAAGATTTTTTCATAATTATTTTGGTATTTATTTAAATATTTCTACCTAGGTGTGTGTTATTTATGCTCTGTACATTGCCTCACCATTACCACAATTTTTCTTACCATTTTTCATACTCTTTATTCCATATAGAAATATTTTCATGTAAGCTTCTCTTATATTTGGTGTAACTCCACCCCAACAAAAATCCAAAAAAACTAGTTTTATTTATGTGTATATTTTTTCACTATTGTGATTTTTCCCTTCCTACATCTATTTTGTTTTTTTTTTCTAAAAAATTAGAACACCAAAAATATTTATCTTTTTATGGTAGCCTCATAATGAGAGAGATTTCTTTTGACCCCTTTATATTTTTTCCACTTATATTATTTATATTTGACATGTACATATTTTTTAGACCCCTCAATATTTGATTTTCTTAGTTGTACTATTCACTTATATCATAATCTCAACAATAATTCAATTATAGACCTACCAAATAAGGTCAAGGGTAGGTGGCATGCATACATGCACTATGGAGGGCTCACTCTTGGAGGTATTCAAAAGAATCATCCAAAGAAGGACCCCACAAGGACCTTGTGCAGTGGAAAAAAACGGTCGGTTTTGCTGAATTTTTAAAGTTCACTTGCTCTCCGAATTTGAAAAGGTGATACAAACAAAAGTTGTAGCTCGTGGGCTGAAATTTTGCCTCAAATTTTTTCATATTTTTTTGAGCTACGAGCTGTGAGCTATGATTTTATTAGTGGACCCCAGTTTTCCCATGCTATGCAGCCACACTCTCTCTTTCACTTTATCATTTTCCTCTTTCACACACACTTCTCCACTCATCATCCCCACCTCTCTCACCACTCCTCTCTGCACCCTACTCACCTTCTCCTCAACCTTAAAGAATAAGAGAAACCATGGTGAACTCATACCTCCCACACACAATTCCATTCCAAAATTGACCACCTAGTCTCATTTTTCCTCCTCCAATTTACCCATATCTATCAAAAAAACCACAAAATTCAGCCTCTTCTCTTAAAAGACAGCATCATGGTGGTTGATTACTCAGCTTCAATTACCTTGTCTCTCAAGGAAGGTCAAGAGTGGAGAAAAAATGTACCGTCAAAGCTAGTGGACCGTCAACAAGCGTCAAAATTGGCCCTACTCAAGACACTTGGAGCATCAACCTTGTAAGAAATCCACCTTTTCTTACCTCTTAAGAGTTTTTATTCCTTATTTGTATCCTACATGGATACTCCCATTGTAAATATCCAATTCCATTTGTAAATTAATACTAACTCTACTAACACTAACCCACTATGAAAAGTCCTATCACCTCCATTTCTCTCCTCTCTCTTTCCCCACCAACTTCTTGATAATTCCAAGCAAAAGAAATTAGATAAATTGCTGAAAATCTAACCCAACCATGGTTAGAGGAGTAACCCTAGCCTTCAAAATTGCTATAAAAGGAGGGTGTAGCTAGCACAAAAGGGGGAGCCATAAGCAAGAGCACTATGCTATAGCTTGAGAAGCCAAGCTCAACCTCTCTAGAAGGAGCTCTTGAGTGGAAGCTCATTGTCTTATGCATGTGCATGTGTTGTAATAGGGGATTAGCAAGGGAACTCTATGCCATTGTAAGAGAGAGAGTGATCATTCAATTGAGAGTAGGAAATCTATCATTTCTCCTACTAGTGTAAGCCCAACATTTGCTGAATCAAGGAGGGTGGATTTGGACTAAGCTTGGATACTTTGTCTCCCTTCCAACGTGAAGTAATGGAAAACAATGATGCGTAAGTGTCTTGGTGTTTTTTGTTAAGTTCTTGATAGCTTGTCTCTGGTGTTGTCATCAATCTAGCCATAAATCCCACATACTGTAAGAGGGCGACAGGGTGGAGAGGACTCCCCTGGCTTTAAGACAGTGATTGGGGGTGGCTTTTCTTGTGATGTGTTGCGGTGAAATTTACGCAAGCTATGTTGAACAAATAATAATCTCACTTTGATTTGTCATGACAGATTTGTAAGAAGGTATTAATGCAACAAGCACCCCCTCCCCCTTTCTCTCTCTTTCTTAAATATATAGTTGTGTTTGCTTGATCATTGCCGATACGTTTCAAAGCATCCCGAGCACTATCTCTCTCTCTCTCTCTCTCTCTCTCTCTCTCTCTCTCTCTCTCTCTCTCTCTCTCTCTCTCTCTCTCTCTCTCTCTCTCTCTCTCTCTCGTGTTTTAGTGTGTGAGAGTGTTCCATTGGTGTTAGGGTTAGTGTAAATTCCTTGCTTGTTTGTGGGTTGCTCTAACGATTCTCCTCTTTTGCGTCCTAGTTCGCTCTTAAACTAGGTGGTGCCCCTTGTGTAGTTGGGATTTGGCTGTGGGTTTGTTGTTTTGTTTTGTGTTGTGTTGTGCCCCAGCCCCATTGAGCAGCACGGGAGCCTTGAAGGGTGTCTAGAGGTTTCTCTTCTTGTTGCCCGCCCCAGGCCGCCTCAGTAGCTTTGAGCTTGTTGTGGTCCCTCAGATTAGAGACCATGTAAGGGGAATAAGGGAGGAGCATGGAGGAGATTTAGAGCAATTCAAATTATTCTAAAGGATGAATAATTCATGAAGAACTCTCAAAGGGCTACGAAAAGCACTTTCTTAGAATGGGTTGCAAAGACAAAAGAAGGACTTTCCATCACTAAACTATTGAGGGAGTTTAAGGCGGTATGCTTAACTGTCGAGAGCAGAGTGAGGTACTTTGGATAGTAAAAATATTGAATGATTCCTTCAAGTTGCGAGTCCTGAACTCCAAGGAAAGTTACATTTCTTAGAGATTCTACATTGTTTATGGCAGACACACTATGGCCAAGACCCATGTTAAGTTTCTATTGTAAAAACATACACTACTATGAGTTAATTGAGATGGAGGGTGAGTAAGCTTTTAGTATGTGACTATGGTGTGTGTGCATGTGAGAGCATTTAGAGTACATATTTCAGTGTATATGCATGCATGTGCACTTGTAGCACCTATATATTCTACTCATTCTCTATCCATTTTCCTCTTCAATTTGGTATCAGAGACAAATTTCAGAGCCCAGAACGGATTTACGTCTTTGACCCAAAAACTGCAAGAATTTCAAAAAAGGCCATAACTCTTGATTATGAAGTCGGATTCACCCAGCTTATAGTTTATTTTGGGTATATTGGGCATTTTGGAAACTTTTGTGATGTTAGATAAGCCAAATTTTGCACTTTGATTTCCCCCCCCCAAAAAACAGCAAGCTAAGTTAAACAAGCATTGGGAAGTGGGTATTTTGGAGTGTAGTTCTTGGTTTCTTGCTATGAAATCAATTGTGGAAACTTGTTTATGTGTGCCAAAGAAATCAAAGGCACCAACAATACATATCTTGTGCGTTTGACATCAAGCTTATATGTTATAGGTATCTCACATTCGAGGTTTTTACCTCTACGTACACAAGTTTATCTGGTAGCAAGGTCCTTCTATGTGTTGTTCTTTTGCAGTCAGAAAGAATGTATGAGTGATTGTGGGTCCATTTTAATCTCCACCCATGTGTGGATTATTGTGGATAGACATTGGGGCGGTCACTTGGTCATACTCATTAGGGAAAATTTGGACTCACAAAGGGGCCTTATAAGGAGTTTGACTTCCTCTCTCATGTCCAAAATGGGCGTACGGTAAAATTCTTGCAAATCAACTCTAAACTTGGCAGAGATTTGGTAATTAGAATCTACCCTTCAAGCTCTTTCTATTAATATATAGCACCCCATGAGATTCCTCATACTTGGAAATATTCTATTTTTGATTTTCTAGGTTCTAAATGGAGTTGTCACATCACAAGAGAATCAAAAATAGAATCTTTCAAAATATGAGGAATCTCATGGTGTGCTATATATCAATAGAAAGAGCTTGAAGAGAAGATTCTAATTGTCAAATCTCCACCAAGTTTAAAGTTGATTTGCAAAAGATTTACCGCATGCCTGTTTTGGACATGAGAGAGGAAGTCAAACTCCTTATAAAGCCCCTTCGCGAATCCAAATTTTCCCTAATGTAAAATATTATTGTTTATGTAAGTTTATGCGGTTAATGTATTCTTGAAAATTTTCTACCTTTGTGAGGGCCGTGGAAGGTTTTTTTGAAGCCTTGCCTTGGGAGAGTTAGTACCTTTGCAAGGTGGATTACGTACTGAAGCGTTTCAGACATATGTTTATGTGGCTACAAGACTACGCGTATATTATTCTTAACAAAGACTATTGTGGCACATACCGGAGAACGTGTAGGTTCAAAGGGGGTGGATGTCCTGTCGTGGCACATGCAAAATGTGAAGTAAAATTATTCACCTCACTTTTCATACTTTTCAATGCATGGGGAATAAAAATAATAATGTACATATTGTCATATATGCTAAAGTGCCTACTGTGATTGCTATCATGTACATACCTATTTGGGCAGTCAAGGCCCTAGATGTGGTGTTGTTGCACGTTTTACAACTTGCTAGCATTATTAATTTTGTTTGATAATGTACATATTGTAAGATTTTCATGGTGGCACACTCATCTCGCCAACAAGGATTGATGCGGACAAAAATGATCAAAAATAGCGACTAACAGGTGTCGTCGTAAAATTTCATGAAAAGTGACCCAAAATGGAAAAGTGATGAAACTGATACATATCTATGATTTTTATGCTTATGCAAGTTATCCCACAAACTTAGGGATTTTTTTGACCTTGTTTGGGATTTTTCACATTAAAAATGGTTATTTTTTGGGTAAAAATGAGCTATTAATGACCTAGTTTTGGTTAAAAATGGAAAAAAGACATAAAAATTGACACATCAACACATTTTTCATGAGAAAGAGAGAGGGATGCTTCTTATGTGAAAAAATATGCAATTTTTCCCTTTTGTGTGATTCACTTCATGGTTGCTCTATGACTGTGTAGTGGAGTCCCACTATCTTATATCTGAGCTTGTGTGGGAGTGGATTAGGGTTTCCCTTCATCAAAATGGTGTGTGGAATTCAATATGAAAGCTCTTAAATCTCTTAAAAATTAAAAAGTGGTCATCATGAAGGTGGAAGCTCTTATCTTCCATTCAACGGTTTGAAGTTACGAGTATGTAATTGAGGGTGAGGCTACAAGATTCCATGAAAGGGGTTTGTCTTTTGAATGGGATTTTTGCTTGTGTGAGCATTGAGGTTTCATGATAGGAACTTTATTGTTTTTATTTTCTCTTTTAAGTAAATTTGATTGTGTATCAGTGATCCTTTCATCAACGACCTCACTTTAGGACAAGGGTTATTGACTTCCATATACACTTTTTCACAAAGTGTTTTTGACTCTCTTCACAAACTCTCACAACCAAAGTTTTTGCACCTTCCCAGCTAGATAAAACACTTTCCAACAATGTTGGTACAGCCAAAGTGTCTCGACCATAGAAGGTGGCATGGGTAGGTATGTGCAGGCTAGCAGAAGCATGGCAAAAGGCTGGAGCAGCTAGGAAGATCATGGGCTGACAGGTAGCAGCATAAATGTATGACTGATGCGGTTTATAGACCAAGGAAGGCTCCAAAAGGGGCTAGTTTGGGGAGCAGGTGAAGGATATGTGAGGTGCAATCTTTGGGTCCAGGAATGTAGAGCTCGAAGTGCTCAAGGTGCATGTCCAGACGGCTCATCAAACTGAGTTACAGAGCCCAAGATATCGAAGGTTGAAGGTTCAGTGTGTTGCAGATTCTTGTCAGATAGGGCAGCTGAGGACAGGTGATCCAAGTGGACGTCAGGGTATAGGCATGTAGTGCTCGATTTATGGAATCTACTGGTCTTTTCAGATTGCAGATAGGAGCCATCGATTGTAGTTTATGGTCCGTTGAAGTTTTACCGGGGGCTAAGTTGGTGCCCACCTGACCACATGGGGAATCGTGTAATCTCGTGTCTTTTGACCCTTGACAAGGTTCTAGAGCGGGGTATGCATCATATGGAGATAGCAGGAATTGACTTCATGTCAAACGGAGCCCGGAGCAAAAAGTTACAGTAGTCGGAAGATTGGGTGCCTTTGTCCGAAGTTGATTGCACATGAAATTTGGCATTTTTATGGCCTCGATTCGGGGGCTCGGGGAATTGTGAAGTGCGGCAAGGTGGGGTGAGTTCGGAGTTAGGCAAGTGAGTTTGCGAACGTTTTGCGGCTCGGTGATCTGATCACCAGGTGCCAATTGGCAAGCAGGGCAAGCAGTGGAAAAAAAAAGGTTGGGGAGTTTTTTAGGGGAAAAGTTTTTGAAGTATTGAGGGCTTTTTGCCGTTGGGGCTTTTTGCCATTGGGCTTTTTTTCATTTGGGGCTTTTTGCCATTGAGGTCTTTTGGCCATTAGAGGTTTTTGCTTGTGTAGGCTTTTGAGCCATTGTTGTCGAAGTTCATGCCGGTAGTCTATTGGTTGTATATGGTGTTGCATATGCTAGAAGGCTATTCTCTACTGTTTCTGAGTGTCATTCCCCCTTCTCTTCTCTGCTTGTGTGCATGTGGTTCCGGGCGTGTGTCGACATGTGTGCCCCACCCCCCCCCCCCCCCCCCCCCCCCCCCCCCCCCCAAGTTTCTCGTGCATAGAGAGATAGAGAGAGGTTGTGTGGTTGTGGAAGGCTGTGAATTGAGAAGAGCGTAGTGACTGAGTCTGTCTGGTGCATTCCAAGGCGTGTGTGTGTATGGTTGTGTGCAAGCGGTGGTTTGCTTGTAGGTAGTGTCGAGTTTTGAAGGTGAACTCTAGTGGATTGGGGTGCTATGTATACCTTGGGCTATAGTGAAACATTGTGCCGTGTGTTGGGTGTGTTCCCCTTTCTCCCTCTCCATCTTCTGGTGCCCTCACTGAGGAGCTATCTGATGCTCCAAGTTGAGGTTGAAAGTGGTGTTTTTTAGCCGGCAAAGCGATTGGCTGATGGTCGAGATGTTTGATGGTCAAGTGTGAAGCTGACAGAGATGGTGGAACCAGGTTTTGGCCCCATAATTATGGGCATTAAAGATCCCGAGGACTGGCTAGCAGAATTTGAGTTATGGTTGTTGTCGATGCGTATGTCGACGGATGCAAAAAAGTTACAGACGGTGCCGCTGTTAATGCAAGGATGAGCCATGGCGTGGTTCGATGGTTTAAAGAGCAATGATCGAGAATCTTGGCAAAGATTGCAAAGTCAATTTTGGAGCAATTTTGAGAGGTGATTACTGCGGAGGAAGTTGGTGCAAAGCTGAAGGTGGTATGCCAAGATGTGAGTAAGGATTTCTCTGTTTTCATTGAGCAATTTGAAGCCTGTTGGAAACAGTTAGAGGTTGCTATTGGGGTCAAAAGAAATCAATAATTAAAGCTGTCAAATCTGCTAGAGTGCTTGCATCCGAGAATTAGAGAGAAGTTCGAAGATGGTGCGGATACCTATGAAGACATGGTCTATCTGGCAAAGATAAGGAGCAGAAAGGTGAAGTGGAAGCTGGAGTTGGGCGTGTTGAATCGAGCAGATTATATGCCTATTGCGGAGGTAGCAAAGTGCTCTTTGGTCCGACAAAAGGTGGTTCCAATTGTTCGAAGTGCGGAGTCTGTTGAGGTAAGTCCTACTGTTGGCTATGTTCCTTGGAGATTTCTGGTTGTGATGTGCATGCGCCGAGGGTGGACGAGTTTGTCAGCAAGAAGAAGCTCCATGACGAGGTGAATCAAGGTGCAAAAACGATAGCAGATGTGGAGGTTCTTGTGCGGGTTGAAGAAGTAAAGCCTATTCTCGTGGAAAGTTTGCATGAAAAGGTAGCAGAATGCAATCAGGTTGCCGATACCGAGCGTTCAGAAGCTGATGAGGAAAGTGAGCAAAGTTGTGGTGATGGTCAAGATTTTGTTGAGCAGCAAGCAGATGAAGATCCAGATACGGAATTGGTATATGATGCCATTGATGATGAAGGTACAAGCTCGAGTTGTTGGGGGACAAGCGAGGAGGATAGAGTGGATGAGTCCACATCCTATGAGATGGGGAGACGGAGTCTGATGAAGCTGGGCCGGTAAAGGTAAAGTTGCCCTCTTATGTGTTTGATGATATGGTAGTAGCCCATGTGCAAGAAGAGCAGGGAACAAAGCAAGCTGAGGTACATGATGAAGACCAAGTGGAGCGGTCGAGGCCTATAGATGATGGTATGCAGGTAAAGGTGGTGTGTAGTACCATGCTAATGGCTGTACTGATGAAAGTAGCGGTGGAATGCGCCATGATGGTGCAATAGGTGCAACATTTTGCCAGAAGAGATAGAGCAGCCGTGCCTATGGAGGAAGTCGAGGTGGGAGGTGGATGAAAAAGAGAATGAGTTTCTCTCTTCTTTGGCGGAGCATGATGCAGCGGTAGAAGAGGTGATTGAAGATCAAGTGATTGAAGCTGAAGAGCATGTGGTGTTGATCGACCTTGAAGAGCTGGTAGACGAGGAAGGGCTGGATGATGCTAGAATTGGGTGTGCGGTTAAAGAGGAGGTTGTGATGCCAAAGACGGTGGAGTTTCGGACGCGGCAGACATGTCAAGAGGCGGAGAAAGAAGAATCCCAAGCAGTGGCTATGCTTCCAGTGAAGGTATGTAAGCTATGGTTGATGCATATGATGGTAGATGCAGCTATGTGGTGGTTGGCTCACCAGGTGCAGGGTTCTATGGTGAATTCCTCCACTTTATTTGGTTGGGAGGGAGGGTCAGACATGTGTTCGAGTTTGGTGTCAAGTACATATTTTTTTGATGGTGATATGCTTGATGCTGCTTGGTATGGAGTATATAGTTTGCAGAGGGATGCATGGAAGGCTGAAGGTAGTAGGCTATGGGCAGCCTACACACATGAGGTTCTATGTGTTGGGGTACGGCATTATGGTGAACAAGTACAGATGGTTGGAAGACACCAAAGGCAGGTGTTTGATCCAGGTGGAAGCTATGTGATGCAAGGGGTGGGGCAACCCACTTGAAGGTTTGGCAGTAGGATGCAATAAAACTATGTAAATATGGTTTTGGCTTTCTTATAGTGTGTGCCAAGTTTTGCAGTTATAAGTGGAATAAAGCTCTTATGTGGTTGAGCATAAATGTTCAACTAGGGGGTGGGCAATGATGGTACAACCAAAGTGTGTCAACCATAGAAGGTGGCACGGGCAGATATATGCAGGCTAGCAGAAGCATGGCAAAAGGCTGGAGCAGCTAGGAAGATCATGGGCTGACAAGTAACAGCAGAAATGTATGACTGATGCGGTTTATAGACCAAGGAAGGCTCTAGAAGGGGCTAATTTGGGGAGCGGGTAAAGGATATGCAACATGCAATCTTTGGGTCCAGGAATGTAGAGCTTGAAGTGCTAAAGGAGTAGGTCCAAATGGCTCATCAAACAGAGCTACGAAGCCCAAGATATCGAAGGTTGAAGGTTCAGTGTGTTGCAGATTCTTGTTGGACACGGCAGCTGAGGACAAGTGGCCCAAGTGGACATCAGGGTATAGGCATATAGTGCTCTATTTATGGAGTCTACCCATCTTTTCAGATTGCAGATAGGAGCCACGGATTGTAGTTTATGGTCCGTTGAAGTTTTGTCGGGGGCTAGGTTGGTGCCCACCTGACCACATGGGGAATCGTGCAATCTGGTGTCTTTTGAGCCTCGACAAGGTTCTAGAGCAAGGTATGCATCATACGAAGCTAGCAAGAATTGACTGCAAGTCAAACGGAGCCCAGAGCAAACAGTTACAACATGCGGAAGATTGGGTGCCTTTGTCCGAAGTTGATTGCAAATGAAATTTGGCATTTTTACGGCCTTGATTTGGGGGCTCGGGGAATTGTGAACTGCAGCAAGGTGGGGTGAGTTTGGAGTCAGACAAGTAAGTTTGCGGCCGGGTTTTGCGGCTCGGTGATCGGATCACCAGGTGCCAATTGGCAGGCAGGGAAAGCAGTGGAAAAAAAAAAGGTTGGGGAGTTTTCTTGGGGGAAAATTTTTTGAAGTATTGAGGGCTTTTTTCCATTGAGGCTTTTTTCCATTGAAGTCTTTTGGCCATTGGAGGTTTTTGCTTGTGTAGGCTTTTGAGCCATTGTTGCGGAAGTTCATGCCGGCAGTGTATTGGTTGTATATGGTGTTGCATATGCTAGAAGGCTATTCTCTACTGTTTCTGGGCATCATTCCCCCTTCCCCCTTCTCTTCTCTGCTTGTTTGCATGTGGTTCCGGGCGTATGTCGGCGTGTGTGCCCCCCCAAAGTTTGTCGTGCAAAGAGAGATAGAGAGAGGTTGTGTGGTTGTGGAAGGCTGTGAATTGAGGAGAGCATAGTGACTGAGTCTATTTGGTGTATTGCAAGGCTTGTGTGCGTACGGTTGTGTGCAAGCGGTGGTTTGCTTGTGAGTAGTGTTGAGTTTTGAAGGTGAACTCTAGTGGATTGGGGTGCTATGTATACCCTCGGCTATAGTGAGGCATTGTGTTGTGTGTTGGATGTGTTCCCCTTTCCCCCTCTCCAATGTGAGTACCATTTTTACATCAGTGATGATCGCCCCCACATTGCGTAGTTTGTGCAACATAGTTTCTAGTATCAATATCTTTTTCTCCATGAGCTAGTACTACATTATAACTCTACTTACTATATTTGATGAAATTGTTGTGGTGTGCAATTCAAAAGTGCACATTAGTTTTAATTATTGTATCAATGACACCATAGTAGTGGCATCCCTTGCATTTGGAACTTTTTTGAGTCAAGGCATGGAAAGGGAGAACATAATGGTGGATTTACTTGTGTGAAGTATGCTCTTCATCGATATCAGTTGCGATGTGATAGTGATCACTTGAGAGATGCTAAACAAGGTGTGGGGTGGTGTTCATGGCACATGGCGACTCAGATGCATGACAATGAGAAGTTGGTATAAAAGTTCTTTTGATGTGTGGATAGCCAAGATATTGATCTCACCAATTGGGATTGTGACATCGTATTTGGTATGTACCAACTGCAACGCATCCACCGCTTGAGATCCCACTATTTTCACTAGATGCCACTCCTGCTTTTGTGATGTTTGCATACATGGCAAGTGGGTAGATTTCCATTTGAGTGCTCCAACTTCTTTCATCATCACAAAGTACGCTCACAATTGGCAGCTCTATCAAGGTTGACATGACACGGTTCTTTGATGATGCAAATCCTCTCACAGATTGCTTCATGGAGGGAGATGATTTTGCACTTCTTGTTGAAAAGGGCAATGAGGAGGAAGTTGACTATTATATTCTTTGCTACATCAAGCTAAATTTTGTGCTTTAGGAATCCTCTAAGTTATCCACTCAAAGAAAATCCCATATACTCTATGTAGGTTTTTTGGGTGCATTAAGTTCTTGCTTATGTAAATTTTAGGTGAAATTAAAAAACCCCTTTGTATAATTAAATATAATTGATCATTTATTTCAAAAAGTTTAAAAATTAAATAGTATATATCCAAACTTTAAGACGATATACTGAGGGATTCACTTATGCTATCGGGAGAGAGTGTCTTTTATTAGTGAGCTTTTGATTTCAAGTTTTCGCAATCAAAACAAATTTTACAAGATTTTTTGACAAATTTTAATCTAGATCCTTTTTTAATGGCACAAAATATTAAGCCAAAGAGCACACATTTTACATATGGTAGATACCAAAAAACATAAATAAGTCTTACAAAGTCTCAACTTTAAGCTTGAACATTTAGCAATGTATGAACCTCAAAGCATACATCTAACAAGAGGGGAATTCAAAGTTCAATATCCATAGAATATTCTCTTAAACTAAGTGCTATATCTGCATGGAAATTGTCCACAAGCAATGATGGAGAAAAATTATACATGGAGGACGTTTTTAGTCTATATACACATGCAATGGCGACCCTATAACTATCCAATTGAATGCACAAATTGTTGAAAAAAACAAAGAGCTGTGTGAGTTGTCAAAACTAGTTGTTGACCATATCCCTATGCCTAGCAATTTTGATTTATCTCTGGCATGGAAAGTAGCCTCTCTAAATGTTCATTCTCATAAAATTTATTTTGTAGTGACAGCTCAAGACAGAGCATATATCTACGTAGATGTGAAGGTATACCAATAGCTATAATGGGCTTAATGCCCTGCACATCATTCCTCTACCCCCATCCATACAACCTAGCTAGATCTACAAATTGTATCTATTAACTCTCTATATGTTAACTCTTGATATGCTTCTTGCAATTAAGAATTTGAAAATTGTAGTGATTAGAGCCATAAACCTATGGAAATTGAAGTTTTTACTATTTTGTGGAGTACATAACGAGTTTGTTTATTTAATCTTATTATGGTTTCTTTCTTATGTTCTTGGGGGATTCACTTTTAAGAAACTATTCATATAACATGCCTTCAAAGGTTATTAAGAAAATCCCTTTCCTTATATGCTTAAGGTAATAAAATGACCCCTTTTCCTTCAAAACTTTACGAGCTTTTCTCTAGAATCAATCAAAAAATCCCTTTGATTGATTTAGTTCTGCTAAAATTTTAAAATTTTGACAGTTAACAAACCCGTTTATTTGAACTCGCCCACGTCGTAACTTACATGTCTAAGAGGTGAACCCCTTCATCTTACTTACTTACATCATTTCCACAATGTCTACACAACTTGGATGCCCTTCAATTAGGTGCACACAAGCTGGAGGATCATGCAATATTCTTCATTTTAATAAAATCTAATATCTAGAAAACCCAAGTGATTTTCTCATATTAAACTGATCATTTAATGTGGGAGAATAAACAGGAACAAGGGTTAAGATATAGACATGTGCTTATAGATTTATCTCAACACAGGGCCAATGGTAAAGGGGCCCAAATGAGAGATGGTCTATCAAAGAGAAAGGCTAACCAATGGAGCATAAGACCTTAGGGTTAGCTTCATTGAAGACCTCCAATAGTTAGTGTAAAACTCCTTCGACCATAGGTAAGCTAGGGCTAAGCTTGAGATGGGAGCCCAACCCAAGCTAAGGTGCTTGAGGTTCTTGATGATTGAGATGCTTAAGGTGCTTGAGGTGCTTGATGACTGGTATGCTTGAGGTGCTTGTCATTGTTGCCATATACATGTGGTAGTGATGTGTGTGAACACACTAGGAACACCGGGGCATTTTTCCCCTCTTTAGGAGGTTTTTTCCCCCGTGCATTGTATATACGCCCATCATTCTAGGGCTATCTATCTTTCCATTGCACACTAAGTAACACACTCTCTATTGTGTGCCTTGAGCTTCCTTCATCTTCTCCAAGCTATGTGTGTTTCTCTGCAACCCTAATTCCAACAATTGATATCAGAGCAAGTCACGTCCTCCCGGGCTTAGTCGCCAGCTGCTCCAGTACACGCCTGCTCACTTTCTCCCATTTCAGTGAGCTTTGGCGAGCGTTCACAGGTCGACAAAAATTTTGGGCAAGCTCGAAGAGCTTGGTCTGCTCATAATTTTGATTTGGGCTCATTTCGGCCTCCGTTTCCACTACAGGCAGTACTGCACAGGCTATTTCGTCATTTTGTGCAAAAATTCTGTCAGTGCCGTTTCTTGCATTACAGGTGCCTTATAGTCTTCTACAGTTTGTGCTATATAGCACAGGTTGTTCCCGCTCCGTTTCTCCTATTTTCGGGCAGTTTTCACATCAGGTGCAGCATTTACCATGGCTAACAACAACAACACAGATGTGTTCAAGATGTTTGCTATTGAGGATAGGTTGGATGGGGACAACTACCCTATGTGGGCTTATATGATGCAACATGTTCTTGTGTCAAAGGGTGTCTGGAACATCGTGCAGGGCATTGATGTACGTCCTGGTTCTGAGGATGTAGGCGATGTTGAGTATGTTGCAGGTCTTGCTGCAAGGATTGCAGCTGTAAGAGTTGTTTTTCCTACGGCAGAACAAGCTCGTTGGGATGTTAAGGATGCACAGGCTCATGCATTGATTACGTTGTCTGTGAAGCGCACCATTGTTCCTCACATACGTTCAGCAAAATCTGCAAAACAGGCTTGGGATATTTTAGCAAGTCTTTATGCAAGCCGCAATGAGGCTAAAATTGCTTTGCTGTGTAAAGAGCTGGAGTCGAAGATTATGCATGAGGAAGATGATATGGACACTTTCCTTGCTAGTGTCAAGGATATCAATGAGCAGCTTATTTCTACAGGTGAAGTCATTTCAGACAGTTCCCTTGTGCAGACTGTTCTTGATGCCTTACCAGATTCCTACCAGACTTTTGCTAGTACTTGGAGACTTATGACCCAAGGAAATTTTGAAGTTGTCAAGTTTGATGCATTATGCACATTGTTGTTGCAAGAATCACTTTCAGAAAAAAACAGGACTAGGCAGCGTGCAGTTGAACATGCTTTTATTGCTTCTCAAAGAAAGGGTGGTAACAGTAATGCAGCCACTTCCTATGGTTCTGCTGCGAGTGGCAAAAATTTTATTCCTAATGCTTCTGCTGGCAGCACTTCGTCTGGAAATTCTGGTGATAAAGGCAAAAAGAAGATGCGTTGCCATTATTGTAAAGCCAATGATCACTTGATCAAGTCATGTCCTAAGTTGAAGGCCAAAGAGGCTAAGAAGAAAGAGGGTGGTTCCACTGCAAATGCTGGTTCCACTAAAAATGCAGCCATTGTTGAGTCTTCTCTAAAAGGAGACTGTGTTGCTGATGTTGATGCAGAATGGGCATTTAGCGCAGAGTGCACTTACAATCCTATTGTCCATGATGCATGCTTGTCTTTTTGTCTTGTCTAGTCCATTGGTCACCTGCACACAAATTCGCCGATTTAGGCAATGTGTAAATGCTCACCTTGGTGTAGATTCGCCGATTTAGGCAACACCAGTTATCTGTGCAGATCCGCCGATTTAGACAGCACACTGAAAAATTGCAAAGTCACAATGGTAAATGTAGATTCGCCGATGTAGGCAGCATTAGTGCAGATTCGCCGATCTAGGCAGCACGTCTTATTGCTGTAGATTCGCCGGTTGAGGCAACACCGATCACGAAATCATGCTGCAGTTGGCTGGACACCACTACAACTGGTATGATTTTGTTACCCGGGTACATAATGAAAATGATTTGGATTTGGACTTATATTGTGGAATTGGAATTGGATTGGGATTTGGTATTTGGTGATTATTTATCAGTGTTTTGAGACTTGACATTATGAGATTTATGATGAACGTGACCAATGATATCCTGATTCATCAGGGTATGACATATACTGCTTATTCTAGTGGTATGGGACACTAGAATAGGTAGTATGTGGATGACGACAAGCATAAGCAATGTTGTCTAATTTTACGAAATTTTTTTATTATTTCATATATATTTCTAATCATTGTTTTTTGACAAGTATTGTTTGTAGATTTTTACCTTTGCAACTGAGGACACTTGCTTTTCAACGGAGAGGTATGTTATGAAATTGATATTTTATTATTTATTGCAGCTGACAGGTGGAAAAGGCTTGACAGAGCTAGGCTATTGCAAAGGATATCATATTTTATGTACATTTCATGATTCAAGTGCTCTTTATGAGCTTTGGCCATTTATGACCGGCCGGCCAGTTTGTACTCACATTGACCATTGAAGAAATCTATAAATGAAATACGTGCAAGAGGGATATGGTCACTCTTGCACGGGGGGAGATTGCACCCAGTGTCTGTGTTGCTCTTCTCTCCTCTCTTCTCTCTCCTCTCTTGTAGTGCCGGCGTAGCACTCCGCTCTAGGAGGTGCGCCTACACGCGTTCTTTCACTCTCTTCCGTTCTCTATTTCTCTCTCTTCGCTTACGGCTTCGATTCTGTGCTACGAGACTTTCCAGGTATGCGGATTTGTTGGCTTTATGGTCGCGACGTGTTATTTTGCTATTTTGCAGGTCCACTGCGTCTTCCGTTTGTAGCAGTAACAACAATGCAACCACTTCTTATGGTTCTGCTGCGAGTGGCAAAACTTCTGTTCTTAATGCTTCTGCTGGCAGCACTTCGTTGGACAATTCTAGTGACAAGGGCAAAAAGAAGATGTGTTGCCATTATTGTAAAGCTAATGATCACTTGATCAAGTCCTATCCTAAGTTGAAGGCCAAAGAGGCTAAGAAGAAAGAGGGTGGTTCCACTGCAAATGCTGGTTCCATTATAAATGCAGACATTGTTGAGTCTTCTCTAGAAGGAGACTGTAATGCTGATGTTGATGTAGAATGGGCTTTTAGCACAGAGTGCACTTACAATCCTGATGTCCATGATGCATGCTTGTCAATTGCTGCAGATTCACATGTGTGGTATTTCAACAGTGGTGCTACAAAGCACATTACCTCACATCGTGAATTGTTTACCTCTCTCGGGTTTGTCCCTCCTGGAAATTCAGTCACTTGTGCCAACACTGTCTCTTATCCAATTCAGGGAGTTGGAAAGATTGTGCTCACTGCTGCTAATGGCAGTTCCTTCACACTTGTTGATGCACTTTATGTACCTGGGATAAAAAAGAATCTCTTATCTGTATCCGCACTTGCTAGACTTGGACTTGTAGTCAAATTTGTGGATGACAGATGTACAGTTCATGATCTCAGTTTTCGTGATGAAATTGTTGCATCTGGCCTTTTGTGTCGTGGGCTGTATAAGCTCACTTTGTATGACAAGTGTGGACAAAATTTTACAAATGTTGTTGCAGATTCAAGGGCTATTTCAGATGCAAAACTTTGGCATGCACGTTTTGGTCATCTGAATTTTGTCAATTTGCTGCGTTTGCAGAAATCTGATATGGTTGCTTCTTTGCCACCTCTTGAAGCACCTATCAAACATGTTTGTGAGGGCTGTATTTTGGGTAAGATGCATCGTACACAATTTTTAAAGGATGGTTCATCTCGGGCCACATGCAGGTTGCAGCTTAAGCATATTGATGTTTGTTGGCCCATGCAAACTCCGTCCTTGGGCAATTACCTTTACTTTGTGACTTTCATTGATGATTACTCCAGGCATACATGGGTTTTTCCGCTTAAAGCGAAGTCCGAAGTTTTTATGTGCTTCAAAAAAATTTTGGCTATGGCTGAAAATGTCTCGAAATGTACTATGGGCACCCTCCATTCCGATCGAGGGGGGGAGTATATGTCTCATGAATTCAATGCATTTCTGGCTAGTCGTGGGATAAAACACCAATGTACAGTGCTTTGTACACCTCGGCAAAATGGTGTTGCTTAGAGAAAAAACAGGCCACTTACAGAAATGGCACGATGTCTGGTCAAAAGTCAAGCTTTGCCACATTCTTCTTGGCTTGAGGCCATCATGTGTGCCACTTATGTACTAAACAAGTGTCCTACGAAAGCTTTGCAGTCTATTACTCCATATGAAGCATGGCATGATAGAAAGCCTTCTATTGAGCACATGCGTGTTTTTGGTTGTTTGGCATATGCTTTGGTGCCACAAACACAGCACTAAAAATTGGATCATAAGGCTGTCAAATGTATTTTTGTTGCTTATAGTGTTGAAAGCAAAGGTTACAGGTTATATCATCCGCAAACAAAACGTATTCTGGTTTCTCGGGATGTAGTGTTTGTGGAAGATTCTGTTCAGCCCTTGCTGTCATGTACTAGAGACAGTAATGTAAGCTCACAAGAAATTTATGACACTTTGTTGCCTCTTTTCAATGGTGGAAATACGAATGTAAGTTCCAATGAGGCAAATGTACAGCCTATGGGGGTTTCTAAAAATGTTATAGATCAACTTATTACTGATGCAGATGTACATGATGTACTTGATGAGGAAAGGGCTGAAAATGAGCTCGCTAGAGGTATGCCAAAATGATTGGTGCACACTTTGCGTGGCAGTAAATTGGATGCACCTTTGTCTAGTCGTACTCGTTCAGGCTCTCACCATGCATCTTATGCATCAGATTGTTATGCTTTGGCTGTGTCTAGCTTACATGATGTTGAGGAGCCTTTGTCTTTTGATGAAGCACAGAATTCAGAAAATTGGATGGCTGCCATGCAATCAAAATATGATGGACTTATAGAAAACGACACATGGACTTTATGTGATTTGCCTCCTGGCAAAAAGGCCATTGGTACGAAGTGGGTTTACAAGTTGAAACGCAAGCCAAATGGTGAGATCGATCGCCATAAGGCTCGACTTGTTGCTAAGGGTTATGCACAGCAAAAAGGCATTGATTATGAAGAGACTTTTTCTCCCACTTGTCGTATGACAACTGTGCGTTTTCTATGTGCATTGGCAGCTCATTTTGGTTCGGATGTACATCAATCAGACATTGTTACTGCTTTCTCTAATGGTGACATATTTGAGGAAGTTTATGTAACGCAGCCTCGCGGTTTTGTCATAAAAGGACAAGAGGACAAAGTGTGCAGATGTAAGAAGGCTTTGTATGGGTTGAAGCAATCTCCTCATGCTTGGTATGAGAAAGTTGACACTCATTTGGTTAAACGAGGCTTTCGTAACAGTCCAACAGAAAGCACACTGTATGTAAAGCGTGAGGGTGATGTACTTCTCATTGTGGTTCTTTATGTCGATGATTTGCTTATCACTGGACCAAATGAGAGACATATTTCTGAATTTAAGGCTGATTTGAATGCTACTTTCAAGATGAAAGATTTGGGGCTGTGGCATCATTACTTGGGTATATAGTTTAAGCAGTGTGATGGTGGTATTGCCTTGTGTCAGAAAAGTTACATAGAGACATTGCTATGTAAGTTTGGACTTGAGGATTGCAAACCTATTGCCACTCCCATGGAAACAGGTTTGAAGTTGAGTCTACATGATGCTGGAGATCCTGCTAATGTCACTTTTTACCAAACCGTCACTTTTTACCAAACTGTTGTTGGCTGCCTCATTTATGTATGCAACACGAGGCCGGATATTCAGTTTGCAGTCTCACAGGTCAGCAGATTTATGCATAGCCCAGGGTCTAAGCATTGGCAGGCTGTCAAGAGGATTTTCCGCTACCTTAGTGGCACTTTACATCTTGGCTTGTTTTATCCCAAGGGGGGATCATTGCCGCCAGACTTACATGCTTTTTCGGACTCAGATTGGGCTGTTTGTTTTGACACGCGAGTGTCCACAAGTGGTTTTTGTTTCATGCTTGGCAGTTCATGTATATCATGGTTGAGCAAGAAGCAACCTACTGTGGCCACTTCGAGTTGTGAGGCTGAGTACAGGGCAGTCTTCATAGCTACGGTTGAGTGTGTATGGCTCAGACGCCTTATGGATGATTTGGGTGTTTGACAGGACACTGCCAACACTATCTACTCTGACAGTCAGAGCGCATTGGCAGTTGCGAGGAAACCAGTTTTTCATGCTCGCACAAAGCACATTGAGGTGCATTACCACTATGTCAGGGAGAGGCTCTCAGCAGGAGAGATCAGCTTGGCTTATGTGCCAACACAGGACAACCTTGCAGATCTTTTCACAAAGGCATTGTCTTGTGAGAAGCTTGAAGCTTTCCGCAAAGCTTTGGGCTTACTCCCCTTTGTGGACTGATCCTGTCCTCAGGGCATGGCACTTCCCTTTACTCATGTGCCAGCTCTCGTTCACCGCATCACTCCAGGGGGGATTTGTTACCATATACATGTGGTAGTGATGTGTGTGAACACACTAGGACCGCCGGGGATTTTTCCCTCTTTAGGAGGTTTTTTCCCCCGTGCATTGTATATACGCCCATCACTCTTGGGCTATCTATCTTTCCATTGCACACTAAGTAACACACTCTCTATTGTGTGCCTTGAGCTTCCTTTGTCTTCTCCAAGCTGTGTGTGTTTCTACATGTGGTAGTGATGTGTGTGAACACACTAGGACCGCCGGGGCATTTTTTCCCTCTTTAGGAGGTTTTTTCCCCCGTGCATTGTATATACGCCCATCACTCTAGGGCTATCTATCTTTCCATTGCACACTAAGTAACACACTCTCTATTGTGTGCCTTGAGCTTCCTTCGTCTTCTCCAAGTTGTGTGTGTTTCTCTGCAACCCTAATTCCAACAGTCATGCTTGAGATGCTAGGGTTGTACTTGAGGTGGGAACCTGGCCCAAGCTTGAGGGGCTTAAGGGCCAAGCTTGTAGTGGGAATCGAGCCCAAGTTTGAGTGGCTTGAGGTGTACAAAAGTCAACACCATTACCTACAAGGAGGGGGCAAGCCCTACAAGAGGGGGGATGAGAGAGAACACCCACACACTCACTCAAGGCAAGCTTGGTACAAAGAAAGCAAAAGGGACACTTGTCAAGTTCCTCCTCATGTTTCCCTCATGGTGTGCGTGAAGCCTATTGGTTGGCCACCCAAGGGGTCCAATGATAATTTAGAAGATTTAATTAATTGTTTTAGCATTTATCAAGTCCTCTCTCTCAAAGGGAAAAGGGGGACACTTGTCCCAAGGCTACCCTTGTTACTTGATTTACCTCCTGCTTGTGATTCGCTAGGCCTGGAGGGGTCCAATGAGCTTCAAGCATGAGCTACAAGGGGGGGTCGACCAAGGAAGCTAGGGGCATTCTTAGGGGGTATACTTCCCACACACTCACACACACACACACACTCATTCTGTGAAGTGCAAAGTGCAAGAGCTCTCTCTCCTTCTCCAAGCAAGTAGAGAGGTTGAGAGCCTACACCAACACTCTTGGCTATGGAATTCAAATCCAACCAAGAGCCATGCTTCAATGCTTAAGCTTTCCATCTTCACTACTATGCTATTATATATGCTAGCAAGAAGAGTGATGATAAGTGAGGAACTAATTCTTTCTCCATTAGGGCCAAAAAAGGCTGTGTAAGGAATTGGTTAAATTACTAATGCAGAGCCGTTTGTGGTCAAAACGGCTCCAAATTTGTCCGTTTTGGTCATTTAAAGCATATCTACGCAATCTAAAGCGTATCTAGGTACATATCTCTAAATATTCAAAAAGATATCGTTTTCTTCACATTCCTTTGTGGCTCACCTCGAAATTTGTTTTCATTTACTTCACTTGGCGGCAAATAGTTGTTTCCACTTTTGAATCTCTCTTTTTTCTCTCACCTTTCGCGAGCTTTATCTCTTCTTCTCTGATGCACCTTGTTCTTCTGCTACGTTATTTCCATTATACTTTCTGCTC
The DNA here is from genome assembly GCF_014529385.1 of Adiantum capillus-veneris. Taxonomy (NCBI): domain Eukaryota; kingdom Viridiplantae; phylum Streptophyta; class Polypodiopsida; order Polypodiales; family Pteridaceae; genus Adiantum; species Adiantum capillus-veneris. The sequence goes on along the minus strand of NC_140944.1, from coordinate 97,990,908 downwards.
CTTCATTACTTACAATGACTAATACATCTTCCATTAGTGATAACCGTAAGTTTCACTTGAATATTAAGCTAAGCCAAGAATATGTTACTACGCGGAATGTCTATCAAAGACCAGTTACAACTGCAAATGAAGCACAACAACTTCGCAACAAGGGAAAGAAACACATTGATATATGGACAGATGGGAGCTTGTATCCACCGGATCCTAGCACTGGAAGGTATCCATATTTTCACACACCTCATGATTTGATGAGATTTGTTGGTGATGGGGTTGATGGCTTACTAGGATATAGTTCTAGGTTATCTCATTTACACATTGATCATACACATTACATTCAATATCTCAAAACTGTTTTGTCTTCAAATGCAACAAGAATTTTAGAACTTGAAAACCAAATAGCATCTCTAAAACAACAAAATCACCAACTTCGGACTTTAAAAGAAACTCCAATAGGATTAAGAGTACGAGTAAAACGAATGAGAGATGTAGTAAACTTAACAGAAGGTTCTGGACAAAGAAAAAACATATTAAAGATTATTAGAGAACATATGACTAGTCTTTTACGATTTGATATGTCCAATGGTCAAGAAAGGGTGAGATTTTTGAATGAGGTAATGAACAAAAGTGATATTCTTAAACTTTTGAAACTTCCTGAAAATCAAACTCAGAAAAAATTGGTATTTCAAAGTTCACTGAAAGATATGGGTTTAGTGGTCCAACCTTCTCAAATGCAAGAAGTTTGTGACACAGTGGGGGTGAGTAGAAGGGGTTACAGGGCCATCTCTAAAACCTGGTTTCAGGTTTTAAAGTATTACAAGATTAAAGCTTTTGGGTTGCCTAGGCCTCATAATGTTGGGAAAGTTAGGACTCTATTAAACGAAGAAATACCCGAAATTTTTGAAAGGTACTATCATATAGAAGGAACGATGCCATATGAAAAACAAAAAAAAAATTCTTCTTTTGAGTATAATGTTTTTAATAACATTTGGATGAGTATAAAAAATGTTCAATCTACTATGGTGAGATACTATAATATGCAAGAAGTAGATTGTGAAGGAAAACTTATATTTGTTCTGAAATTGGATGAAGCTCAAATTCAAAAATGTCAAAAAATGGAAAGAGTATCCATATCCCTTATCAATAGAGAATTGGACTATAGCCAGGTAAGCTTGATTCCCCATACCACAAAACTCAATCAGAAATGGAACTTTGGTGGATCGGAGCAGCTCAAATACCAGTAGAAAATCATGATACATTGAAATGGCTGTTTTTGCAGACCGATATCCCTTTTGTTATACAGGACCAAAATGCAGGTGAAAAACTCTGTGTAGATGGCATGGGTGACTTTTTTGTAGAATGGCACTTGAGTGCCGACGTAAAAGCATTAAAGTGCATGTTTGGTGTATGTGGAGGTGCCAATACCAAGTATCCATGTCTATATTGCATGGCAAGCACTAGAACAAAAGGATGGCTTGTAGAACACGAGGTTGGAAAAGCACCATCGAGGAATAGTGTTAACGTCATCGACTACCCATCGTCTTCTATGATTTGGGATCCAATTCTAACAATAGATTTAAAAAATGTACATATATGCACAATGCATGCAGAGATTAGAATCTTGGAAAAATTGCTTCGACTCCATCTTGACTATGCATATTCTATTAAGCCAACTAAACTTGCATACGAGTGCATAGAAAAGTGTGAGGCTTTGCTCTCTCGAATGGGTTTTCATGGTGGTCAAGTGCATCTAAAAAAAGATCCCACTCTTTCAAAAGGAACCGGTGATGTTTTGCAAGATGTTTCAATGAGTGGAGCAAAAGCCAGAAGATTTTTGAGTAACCATGACAACAAACAAGTTGATGCTATGTGGAACTGCTGGAAGGATCTTTGTGTTATAACAACCAATGTCAAAAGTAGACTAGATGTAGCCAACAAACGCATGGAAGTGTGGAACAAGCTCGACAATTTTTTGAAAGTTTTGAGACAACAAGTTAGCTCTGCTACTTATACAGATGACTTTAAAAATACAATAAAGCTTTTAATAACTGCTATTACAGATGCTTGGGGAGCAAAAGACATCACATATTACTTGGTGAGTATTCAATTACTTTCTAAAGTCTGGATAGTATTTTACTTTGCATCCTATTGAGTTCAACTAACTTTTTTTTTATTTTTAGCATATTCTGTACCTGCATGGACCATATTTTGCAAAACAAGGACCCCTTGCAACATGGAACACTCAAGGAATGGAAAAATATCACTATCAAGCGAGGACTTCTTTTTTCAAATGTACGAGAAAGAGAGGTGGACAAAGAAGGAGCAATGCACTAAAGGAATTATTCAATTGGTTCTATAGGAGGCAATTACAACGGATGAGATCAAACAACCATGCTGCTCAACCACAGATCTGAGATTAATGCTTCACTTTGAAACTTTGTACTGAATCTTTCTAAAGAGATCCAAATTCAAAAAAGATATTTTGGTGCAAAAAATTGTCAAATTTACATCAGTTTTTGATTATTTTTTTATCTCTAGGCATGTCACCCATATATCTCAAAAACTTTTTTCTTTTATAGCCCCCAAGAAGGTTGACATTTGTCTCCTCAGCTGCTGCTGCATAGCTAGAGTAGCAAAGAAAGTATCCTGCTCTTGAGGCATTGAATCCTGCAGCATATCCAAACATTCGAAGTGCTGCTGCTCTCTCAAGTAGCATGATCTTGTTTGCATTGATTTGAAGGGGAGTGTACCCTAAAAACCATGACAATGTCTTCAGTGCAAACATTGGCAACTCAGGATCTTCAGAATACTGCATGTGGAAAGCACAGAAGGTGGCACTATCCAATGTAGGCATGTAGTGCATGAGAGAGGAGGCATCCCTTCTTGAAGAGACCTCTATTGCTTTCCCTCTCAAGCCTTTAGCTCTCCCAAGAAAATTGTCTTTGTCAAGGAGTTCAATCTGCAAAACAAGACAATGAGTAATTAAAACAAACTTGAAAAAAAAGAAAGATTTTAGTAAGGGAGATCACCTTTTGCAACTCATCTTCGGCAATGACTTTTTCTTGAAGGAGATTGCATGATCCGGTCATCTCTCTTATGTCAACTTCCTTTCCAATTTTTTTCAGCTTAAAGTCTCTGCCAAAAGATTGGATGCCAAGCTCAACAAGCCTCTTCTCAAAATCCTCATCTTTGAGGGAAGGTTTTTCCTCTTCCACTCTTTTCATGCATAGAGCAAGTGCATCAGGAGCAGGCAAAAAAATTTTATTGGATGTATGAAGATCAAGTGCCAAAAACTCCTCTTTTGACTCTTCTTCTTTGTCAATAAAATCTTTGGCCACCTCAGAAGCTTCAGAAATGGTTGTAATACAGTAGTCCTCCCTCATATTAAGCAGACACTGGATATGATGGAGAGGGATATACTCTTTCCCATTGATAAAGAAGTAGGGAAGGTTTTGAATAGTAAGGGAAGCTTCAGATACCTCTACCTCATGTGTTGGCTCATCAATGACAGTACTAGCTCTAAATTGAGCCACATCAAAATTTGCACTCTCCTGCTCCTCAGCTGCAACATCAACTTCCTCCTCTTCTAGAATTTCACTTTTCTCAAGGTGCAAAACTGTGGAAACATTTTTATTTGTTGCCTCATCTGTATCTTTCACTTCATCAGCTTTGCCTTGCATGTCAACTTTAAGGAATAAAAAGAAAAGAAAATCAACTTCTTTTGGAACAAGGTTACAAGGTTTTAAATGTAATTGACAAGAAATGGTAGGTGGACAAACAAAGGAAGTCTTCTTAGAAAATCTTCCAAACCTCCTTGTTACTTTGCTCTTCTCAATTGAGTTTGTAGTATATTCGGTTAGATGACAATAAGCCTTGCCATCTAAAACCAAACACTTGCCTTCAACTGCCTCTTCAAACTCTTTGAATTCTTCTGCCAAGAAGTCCTTCAAATGGTCTAACAAAGCTGCAAGATAAAACACAGGGTTGAATATTTCATATGCTTTGGTGTACACCTCCATGTCACCACCATCCATCACAGCCACCAATAGTTTCTCACTTGGACTCTCCTCCAAAATCTCCTCCCGGCCTTCATTATGGTAGAGGAAAAGTCAACAGGTCAAGCTAGGTACAAGGTCCGGAAATACGCCCAAAGCGATATAGAGCGAGGAGGGGGAGGGCTAAACTGAGAACAGAGCGCCCTAGCACGAAGCGATAGGGGTGGGTTCCAAGACTAACAACTTGCTCGTATCGCATCGTGTCGGTGCCAATGAGAGGCTGAACCCAACGTTTGCAAATGTACCAGTGCCAATGACAAACCCGAGCCACGCGATATGCACTGGACCCCAGCTGTGGAACTGTCTACTAGCGCGTCGTGCGAGACAAAGCCACACCAAAGCAAACAAGAACCCCGAACCACGCGATATGCGCTGGACCCTGGCTTTGGAACTGCCTCCCTGCGCATCGTGCGGGACGAAGACACACCAAAGCGAACAAGAACCCCGAACGACGCGATAGGGGAGGGACCACCGATGTGCAAATGCAAACAGGCGCGTCGTCCGAGATGAGAGGATTAGTACACAAAAATGAATAATAACTCGCGTCGTATGCGACAAGTGAACGTGCAACATTAATAACATTCGAGACCAAGCTTTATATAGGATCCGAAATATGACCGTTATTGACACGTGTCAGCCATGCATACGTGCCACGTGGCCTGCGTACAATGGTCGTCCGGTCTTATGTATATAAATCCTTGTCACGTGCTCATTCTTTGATTTCTCCCATACTCCACATTTGCGTCGTGTCGTCCTCAACTACCCGCACTTCAAGTCATCCGCACTTTGGACTCTTCCGCGATGTGCGTAAACCGTCCACTAAGCCAAGCCAAGCTTCTTCTCAAACGATGCGACCCGGATGTGTCCAAACATGTGGGTGCACCTTCTATCGCTTCGTGAAGGTCTTATTTCTTGAAATACTCTAAGCATTACATACGACGCGATAGGCGCATGTTGCAAAGTCTAGGTGAGCCTCTCATCGCGTCGTGTGGGGGTTTCTGCTCGGCTTACTAAAAGTTTCCAGAGCCCGCATACGATGCGATACGGTGATGTTCTAGGGTGTGGGTGTGCCCTCTATCGCGTCGTACAAGATGCTTTGTGAGATTTTCTTTGGAGGTTGCGGTGCTCACATACAATGTGATACGGACGTATTCTAGAGCCTGGGTCACCCTTGTATCGCGTCGTGTTGTTGTCACCCTTCTCTCTCCCCAATGCCATTCTCTTCACACATGGCGCGATAGAAACATCTTGCAGGTTGTGGGTGACGCGTCTATCGCATGGTGCTGTGTTTTTTTACCCAAATGGCGAGGACTAAGCAGAATGCAAGGAAGGTCTACCAAGCCCCAACTGATCCAGAAATAGATGATGTTGAGAAAGATGCAAAGAAAGCACCCCCTCCACTACCTCGTCAGAGGCCCAATGCCAAAAAAAGATTGAATTATCAGGTGAAATCCCTAAGAGAAATAAGAAAAGCACAAAAGTCTACTTGTCTACTGATTCCAAAGCTCTCTTTCATAAGAGTTGTCAAAGAGATATCAGATAGACATGTAAGCATGATGAATATCAAAACTTTTGTCTCAGTAAGGTGGCAATCTCAAGCTGTGATGTGCCTTCAGGAAGCTGCTGAGGATTTTCTCATAGACTTTATGAATGATAGCTACATTGCAGCTGCATTTGCTCATAGGGTCACACTTATGAGCAAAGATTTTGTGCTTGTGTCAAGGCTAAGGTACAAGTTTGATAAGGCTCGTGAGCTCATTCCTAGTGAGGATCTTAGAGCCTTCCAAATTTTAAACATCCCTCCTTCCAGGCAGTAGAAAGATTCCGGGGTTGTCATTGAGGATGTTACACATGAGTACGAGACAAGAAAGGCCCAGGATATCAAAGCAGGAAAGGAAGTTGAGAGGGAGCAAGACATGATATCAGAGGATGCAATCCTTAAAGAGCAAGTTGAAATTTTAAGAGCATCCAACTCTCTTCTTTATGAAAAAGTCACAGGCCAAATGGTGGTGGATGTCTCCTTGTTTGGAGATACTGAGGCGTATTTGGACATATTCCCTCAAGACACAAGTATGCTTGTAAATCCCAACATTGAGCTTGGTGACATTGTGCTCTATATATGTCTCAAGTATGTGTTGCTCCTTTGCTAATTATTAGTGCATGTGCAAGGCAAACAGGCACAAGGGGCTCATTGGGGCTTGTGTTTTCTTTTCCAGGTGTCTTATGAGGGATCTTCCAGAGGCTCTAGCTATGCAAATTTCCATACTTGACCCTCTAGTGACACAGTGCCTTTTTAACAAGCAAGGAACCCTTTCAAGTTTTTTTGATGATTTTAACATGCTGACCTGCAATTACATATTATACCCCTATGTTGAAGGGTAATTCTTAACTCCTTACATGTTATTTTTAACATTTTGTGGTATTCTTAGCTAATTGTTTTTTATTTTGTAGAGGACATTGGAGTCTTATTATCTTCAATCTTTTGGAGAAAGATATTATATTTATGAATTCATTGTCAAGTATCCATGGGAAAAGTAAACTGTAAGTATGAAGCATAATCTATGCTTGATGATGGCCCATTGTTTTCTATTAGTAGCTTTTTGATTCAATGTCTTCTTGCAGTGCTGCCAAACTTATTGTTGGTCACCTGAGTACCACAAATAAGGATTACAATATAGAAGCTTTCAAGTACTACAATCAAAAAGTGCTTTTACAGACAGACTCAACATCTTGTGGATGGAGGGTGCTTGCAAATGCATGGAGATATCTTGAGTCAAGGTGCTGGATGACTACACTCACTGTAAGTGTGGCTCATGTATTTATTTTGATGTTTTATGTATGTATGTACTCATGTCCTTTAGTTCCTTTTTCTTTTTTTTCAGTTGCATGACTATCCAGAGTCTTGGGTCACGTGGGTGAGAGAGAAGGTTGTTTCTATGGTTTTGGAAAGATCAATAAATCCAAATGATCCAGAATCTCCTTTGCCACCAAAGAAAGGTAGAGCCACCAAAGGTTTGGATGCAAAGAAAATGGATCAAAAGAAGAAAAGTCCTTCAAAGAAGATCCATACAAAGAAAATGGATCACAAGAAGAGTCCTGCCAAGGGGAAGAGTCCCACGAAGAAGAAGATCCCTGCCAAGGGGAAGAGTCCTACCAAAAAGAAGATCCCTGCCAAGGGGAAGAGTCCCACCAAGAAGACTGCCAAGGGGAAGAGTCCCACTAAGAGCCCTGCAAAAAAAAAGAGCAGATACAAAGGGCCATCCATTCCACTCACCATTGAAATTCAAGGTTCCAAAGCGTCGTACACTTAAGAACAGTAAGGGGGAGGCACCTAGCTCACCTTTCAAGCTACCATTCATGTTGCCAAAGAAAGTTGCCAAATCACCCAAGCCAGCCAGTCCTCAGGAGCCCAAAGCACCAACCCCTGCCAAGTCACCACCACCACCCACTCCTGAACTTTCACCCCCTTCTGAACACAAAAGGAAAAGGGTCTCTGAGGATGCAGAATCCTCTCAGGCAAAAAGAAAAGTGGAATTTCATGATTGAATAGTCCACAAAAGCTATGTACACTTTTGTTCATTTTTGTCCATATGAACATATATATATACCCTTTGGTGATTCATAATTTTGTACTTCAAATACTTAATACCAACTGTCGATTCTTAAATGTGTATCATGATGTCATGTAAGTTTAAAACAACATAAGTAATGTTCACAATAAGGTAGAGAAAAGATAAATATATTTGCAAAATGATTACAATATTGAGCTTGTTTTTTCAAGTCCTTGCAAGTGGCTCAAATACAACTCTTTTTGGGGGAAGGCATGTGATGCAAGAGGTTGAATTCTCCATCCTTGTGCTCACCACAATTTCATCCACTTTGAATCTATACTCGGGAGATGTTTCATCGAGAAACTCAAGAGATTCTCTAACATCATTTAGTCTCCAATTTGTTGTTACTATCAGGCTTCTATACTTGGTGTGTGGATGGACTGTGACCTTTAGTTCAAACTCTGGACAATTTTTCTCAGAGTCGAGAGGAACCCAACTATCTAATTTGCTTCTCCATCTCCTATAGTCGTAGCCCAGAACTAATGATTGGCAACATAGTTGATATGAGATAGACATAGAATTTGGGCTTACTCTACAACTAATATTGTCACCAATATGGAAAGTTTCTTTGGTGCTGCATCCGTCTCCAAGAACATTATCCAGTTCAGTCATAGAAAGTCTTCTATTAAGCCACATCGTCTTTGTCCTCTGCAAATCCATTGTTTTGAAACATGCCACAAAGACATGTATAGGCAAGAACCACTGAACTTTAATCCTTCTTGATATCCTGCCCGGAGACATAGCTTTAAGGATGTCTTCTTTGATCTTGGATTTGAAGCTTGATATAGTACATGCATCAAGAGCTTCCCAGTCAAGTGAACTTATGGTGGGAACGGGTGGAACTTTGTATTCTGCAAAATAGACAAACAAATCCATTGTTTTGTAAAAGGAAGGTGGCTTGTCAGCATACATAGCATCTGCAATCCCTTTATGCATTGCTTTGAACGTCCCACTTAGACTCTCCATAGGCTGCCATTCCACGGTTGTTGAAGGAAATATATCTGGAAGGGAATCAAAAAATGAGAAAAACAATGGGATAATGAAAAAAATTCACTGTATCAAATAGTTTTTTTTTGTAATTACAGTAAGAATGCAGTGTGGGATGTTCTTCCCAGTCTAACACCATATCCTTGGCCATGTACACATGTTGAACCTTAGCTAGCCAGCCATTGTCGGTCACTTTGAAAGCAAGAACACGACCTTTCCAATGGTTTTTTACTTTATCGCGTTTAGTTCTCTTCACTCTGTGTACACCTTTGCATGAAGGAAGCATTGTTACCCAGTCATTCACACGAAAAGATATGGGCTTCCAAATACCATCCTCTCTAACGTTATGAAAGTCACAAGAAGTTATGTTATGTGAAGGGTGACGTGCAAAAGATGATACAACCTGTAACCTTTGCTTTCAGGACTATAACCAACAAAAATACATTTGACAACCTTATCATCCAATTTTTAGCGTTGTGTTTGTGGCACCAAAGCATATGCCAAACACCCAAAAACACACATGTGCTCAATAGAAGCCTTTTTATCATGCCATGCTTCATATGGAGCAATAGACTGCAAAGCTTTCATAGGACAGCTGTCAAGTACATAAGTGGCACACATGATGGCCTCGAGCGAAAAAGAATGCGGAAAAGCTTGACTTTTGATCATACATCATGCCATTTCCGTAAGTAATCTATTTTTCCTCTCAGCAGCACCATTTTGCTGAGATGTATAAGGTACTGTACATTGGTGTTTTATCCCACAACTAGCCAGAATTGCATTAAATTCATGAGACATATACTCCCCCCCTCGATCGGAACGGAGGGTGCCCATAGTACATTTTGATACATTTTCAGCCATAGCCAAAAAAAAATTGAAGCACATAAAATCTTCGGACTTTGCTTTAAGCGGGAATACCCATGCATGCCTGGAGTAATCATCACTGAAAGTCACAAAGTAAAGGTAATTGCTGAAGGATGGAGTTTGCATGGGCCCACAAACATCACTATGCACAAGCTGCAACCTGCATGTGGCCCTAACTAAACCAACCTTTGGAAACTTAGAACGCTGCATTTTACCCAAAATACAACCTTCACAAACATGATTCAGGTTCTTCAAGAGTCGGGCAAAGAAGCAACCATATCAGATTTCTGCAAACGCAGCAAACTGGTAAAATTCAGATGTTCAAAACGTGCATGTCACAATCTTAACCCTCACGGCTCATGGGCACCCTATCACCTACGATGGACGTTGTATTATTTACTTGGTGCTACCATATACATGTGGTAGTGATGTGTGTGAACACACTAGGACCGCCATGGCATTTTTTCCCTCTTTAGGAGGTTTTTTTCCCCCGTGCATTGTATATACGCCCATCACTCTAGGGTTATCTATCTTTCCATTGCACACTAAGTAACATACTCTCTATCGTGTGCCTTGAGCTTCCTTCGTCTTCTCCAAGCCATGTGTGTTTCTCTGCAACCCTAATTCCAACAATTGGTATCAGAGCAGGTTGCATCCTCTCAGGCTTAGTCGTCAACTGCTCCAGCACACGCCTACTCACTTTCTCCAATTTCAGTAAGCTTTGGCGAGCGTTCGCAGGTCGACAAATATTTCAAAAAATCTCGTAGAGCTCAGTCTGGTCAGATTTTTGATTTGGGCTCATTTCGGCCTCCGTTTCCACTACAGGCAGTGTTGCACAGGCTATTTCGTCATTTTGTGCAGAGTTTCTGTCAAGTGCCGTTTTCTGCATTATAGGTGCCTTACAGTCTTCTATGGTTTGTGCTATATAGCACGTGTTGTTCCCGCTCCGTTTCTCCTATTTTCGTATAGTTTTCACATCAGGTGCAGCATTTACCATGGCTGACAACAACAACACAGATGTGTTTAAGATGTTTGTTGATGAGGACAAGTTGGATGGGGACAATTACTCTATGTGGGCTTATATGATGCAACACATTCTTGTGTCAAAGGGCGTCTGGAATATTGTGCAGGGCATTGATGTAGGTCCTGGTTCTAAGGATATAGGCGATGTTGAGATGTTGCAGGTCTTGTTGTAAGGATTGTTGTTGTTAGAGTTGTTTAGCTCATTGGGATGTTAAGGATGCGCAGGCTCATGCATTGATTGTGTTGTCTGTGAAGCACACCATTGTTCCTCACATCTGTTCAGCAAAATCTGCAAAACAGGCTTGGGATATTCTAGCAGGTCTTTATGCAAAGCCGCAATGAGGCTAAAATTGCTTTGATGTGTAAAGAGCTGGAGTCGAGGATTATGCATGAGGAAGATGATATGGACACTTTCCTTGCTAGTGTCAAGGATATCAATGAGCAACTTATTTTTGCAGGAGAAGTCATTTCAGACATTTCCCTTGTGCAGACTATTCTTGATGCCTTACCAGATTCCTACCAGACTTTTGCTAGTACTTGGAGCCTTATGACCCAAGGAAATCCAAAAGTTTTCAAGTTTGATGCATTATGCACATTGTTGTTGCAAGAGTCACTTTCGAGAAAAAACAGGACTAGACAGCGTGCAGTTGAACAGGCTTTTATTGCTTCTCAAAGAAAGGGTGGTAACTGTTATGGAATTGATATTTTATTATTTATTGCAGCTGACGGGTGGAAAAGGCTTGACAGAGCTAGGCTATTGCAAAGGATATCATATTTTATGTACATTGCATGATTCAAGTGCTCTTTATGAGCTTTGGCCATTTATGACCGGCCGGCCAGTTTGTACTCACATTGACTCCCATTGAAGAAATCTATAAATGAAATACGTGCAAGAGGGATATGGTCACTCTTGCACGGGGGGAGATTGCACCCAGTGTCTGTGTTGCTCTTCTCTCCTCTCTTCTCTCTCCTCTCTTGTAGTGCCGGCGTAGCACTCCGCTCTAGGAGGTGCGCCTACACGCGTTCTTTCACTCTCTTCCGTTCTCTATTTCTCTCTCTTCGCTTACGGCTTCGATTCTGTGCTACGAGACTTTCCAGGTATGTGGATTTGTTGGTTTTATGGTCACGACATGTTATTTTGCTATTTTGCAGGGCCACCGCGTCTTCCGTTTGTAGCAGTGGTATCAAAGTCAAAGGTCGACATCCTTGGTGATGCACAAATGGTTTCTATGGAGGATTCTATTTTTTGCAATATTGATACAGCTAAGTTAGTTTCTAATTTTATCTGCCTCTTTTCTCCCTTTGTGTTTATGGACATTGATTTTCTATATTCATCGCCGAAGCACTTGATGTATGTATCGAAGGAGTTCATGGCTTTTGTATATTTCAAATGGGGGTGTACAACTCATAAGAGACTTACCTTACAATAAAACGATTTTAGTTAAACACATAAAAGAAAAATTTGTAAACATATGTACATCGATTAGTGGAAATATCTCTGTAAGCTGGTAGATTAATTCATATTAGATAATACAGTTGATAAGAAGAAGATATGGACTGAACTCACATCTCATGGGAAGGAAGAAATTGCAAAACAGAGATGGGATTTTGATCATGAACACCATGCAACCCTCCGCTTAGGACCAAGGGGTGAGAATTACGGGACCTTGTTCCCAAGCAATGAATGGTCACTGTTGTGGGACACGATGCCAACAAACCATTCAAAGGAATTTGTTTTCCTTTCTTTTGCATTAGAGAGGTGCAGATGATGGTTATGAAATAGGGCAAGGGGAGCGCATCTGTGACATTGGATTATATCAATCGTCCAACGGTAGCACGACACAGTCCCATCTGCACGGCATGTTGCAATTGGTGAGAGTTGTATGCACGCACTGTCAATCTCTGTTGCTTAGTCAAGTCAAGTTTATCTTGGCTTACAACCATACTGCGACTCTCGAGCTTCCTTCATTCTCACGGCTCACAGGCCTGCACCATGCAAGGAACTACTGGTGCCGTCCAACACCGTTTGTTCACGACAGCTGCACGTACCAACCTTTTCATGCATGCGTAGTACCACACTCCTTTGAGTAAACTTTGTGGCGCAATTTTTTTTTTAACTACTCACAACTACACCATGGCCATCGTCAACTGGCAGCTATACACTCCCACTATCACTAGCGCCTGCCAACCCTTTGTCGTCCGTTGCATGGCTATCACTCGAACCACCCACCCCACTTGCATGCAGTGGCTTGCAGTTATCTGCACTCTCCTCCCTCCATAGCTACCCTTGCGTCCTTGTTTTCCCCCACCGCAAAACTCCTGCAGGCCCGACCCGGTAATGCTCATATACCCATGGAGGAACAGCTCGGTCATGGCACTGCAGTTGGCGAGTATGGAATCGATGCCGGCGTCTGTGATGCTTCGCCTGCTATACCTAAGCATATGATATGGAGTGAGTTGCACAGAGAGGCGACGGGATACCAGCTGTTGGCAGTCAAGCGCCAGAGATTCGAGGTGCGAGTCCATGATGGGGTGGCAGCGATGGCCCTTTTACAAACTCTGGAGGCGGACATGGGTGATCAGAGCAGGGCAAGTAGGGTGAGCGCTTTCATCCACTGCGGGTCTTGGAAAGACACGTAGCGGAGGTGGAGGGAGGTGAGGCAAGCCAAGCTGCGTGGCTGAGGTAGCGAGAAAGAGGCAGTGAAACGCGGGGATGAGAACGTCGGGAGTTGCCCACGAAAAGCCTTCAATGGTGATGGCTTTGGCTTTCGGAACGCAGCAACCGCTTCTAGAGCCTCTATTCCCACGTCTCGCCATAACTGCTCGTGCCGGCGTATCTCGTAGTGTGCGTGCCCTTGCATCTGAAAGATCGTAATGTCCTTGCTGCTCATGGGGTGCAGGATGTGCAACGCTGCTCCCGGACGACGACCGCAGTCAACAAGCTTGCTCCACTCCCTGTTGGGGTATAAAGCCCAATGTGGTCGCCTAGGTAAGTGGGCGGGCCGCCAGGTATGTACACATATTCTTTTGTAAAAACCTAATAAGAACTCACTATGCTCTACACATTACAGTAGAGCGAGTTCACCATATCGTCGTGCTCTTCTTCTCGCACTCTCTCTCGCGTCACACTTCCGCTCGTACTCCTTCAACTGGTATCAGAGCTCAGATCGAGGCTCGGGGCAGCATTTGCAGGTAGCCAGAGTCACTTGCTCAGATTGGAGTGAGATTCGACACGCGAAGACACGGCCCCAAATCCAGTGAGGTAATCTCGGCCACCGTTCAGCTTCGACAAAGTTCTGCGCAAGCCATTTTCGACTACGTGGTCTCAGCGGGTGCAGATCCGACTCTGCAAATTTGGGGTTTTTCGGCCTACGACTGCAGGTGTTGAGGATATCGACACTCCCAGAGTGTTGATTTGTGGTTGTCTACACCTCGAAGGACGGCTCACAGTTCTTGGAGGCGTGTCACATACGACACGGGCGCATCTACACACAGACTGTAGGCGACATCCACTAGTTCATCAGGTAGCTTGTGTTTGCTACTTGATATTCCAGATTTCATCCTGACATTACAAGTACTTCCACATGGGATGTATTGTCAGAGATGATGTATGTTTGTTGAGGGTTTGCTAGCTGTGAGTCACGCAGCAAACAACCGCCGCAGCGGTTACAACATATAGTGGGAAATTTGTGGATGTATGACTTTGTGGGAAGTCTATGTACTGTCAGATTTACTGCAGCCTTTGTTGAGGGTCGAGTGAGGTTTAATTGATCTGGGGGATTCTCGAATGTTGAGATCCTTTCGGTGATACAGGTCTTGGAGCGATCCCTCGAGCACCCTTAGATAGGCAGCTAGGATGTATTGACTGTGAGTTAGACAGTTGGGATTGCATCTTTGCTTTACTGCCGTTGAGGCATTGTCGCAGTCTATGCTTACAGGACAGTGACAGAACAGTCAGAGACAGTACAGGTGTAGGACAGGTTTACCCACAGCTTACAGTGTCAGAGAGACAGTGTTTTTGAGCTGTTTTTTGGTCTATTTTTGAGTACACCAGAGCCATTTTACAAAGGAGACTCTTCCGAAATTTATGAAGAATCTGAAGCTTTCTTGGTTCATTTGACAGGTTGATATTGGTTCAGAGGTCAGTTTACAGGGGAAACACTGCCGAACTTTTCCCAGGAAAGTAAACTACTGTGAAGCGTAGCTATGGCTGGATCACAAGACACTGCTCTTTACAATATCAAGAAGCTGGATGGAACCAATTTCCCATTGTGGAAGCAGCAGATTTGGCACGTGTTGGTACAAAAGAAGCAGATAAAACCTATAAATCTCAAGGGGATAAAACCAGAAGATATGGACGAAGATGAATGGAGCGAAATGGATGAATTGGCACTTTCTACCATTATGCTGACTTTGGCAAAAAGCGTTTACTTCAATGTAGCAGACGAGATGTCGGCTTATCAAGCATGGTTAAAGCTGAGTGATCTTTATGAGAAGCAGAGTGCAGCTTCACAAGTATACTGGCTTAAGAAGCTTGTTGACTTGAAGATGAAAGAAGGGACACCTATGTCCAATCATCTGAATGAATTCAACACAATCTACAGTCAGTTGTCATCTCAAGGTGTCAAGTTTGATGAACCTGTTAGAGCTATGTTCCTGTTGATCACATTGTCGGAAAGTTGGGACACTTTTCGCACAGCTTTGAGTAATTCTGCACCTCCAGATGGTTTGAACATAGCAGGTGTAGAAGGAAGTCTGCTTACTGAAGAAACCAATAGAAAGACAATGGACAAAGGCAAAGGAACAGCCTTAGTTGTCAGGGGAAGGACCACAGAAAAGTACAAAGGTGGAAAGAGGAATCAGTCTCGTAGCAAGTCCCGCAGTGCTAAAGGCAAGAGTGACATAGAATGCTACCATTGTGGCAAGAAGGGTCACATGAAAAGAGACTGCAGAGAATGGAAAGCAGAAAAAGGCAAAGAGAAAGCTGAAGACCATGGTGAGAAGAACAAGTCCTCAGTGAAGATTCAAGAAATAAATGTGACAAACATTGTTGTAGAGGATGACAGTCTAGTGTCAGGAGACATCTACTTCTTGAAGAATACAATGGACTCAGCTCTTCTTACAGCATCTGATGGAAATGCACTGAGTGACTGGATTATAGACTCAGCGGCATCACTTCATGTGTCTCCAAACAAGGAGTGGTTTACCTCTTATGTGACCACTAAAGATCATGTTCGGCAAGGCAATGGGCAAACATGTGAGATCTTAGGTGTTGGAGATGTTCAATTGAAGTTTTAGAATGGCTCTTCTTTCACGCTGAAGAACGTGAGACATGCTCCCGCAATTACAAAGAGCTTGATCAGCACAGGTTTACTTGATGATGCTAGCTACGTCACCATTTTTGGACAGAACATGTGGAAGATATCCAAGGGTTCTATGACAATAGCACATGGAGTAAAGTCTGGAGGACTTTACATGATTTATGTATCAAATGTCTCTAAAAATATAATCAATGTAACCGAGCAGCTGAACGTTTCTTTGTGGCATAGCCGGTTAGGACATATGTCCAAGAAGGGAATGGAAATCTTGTCTCGTTCTGGTTATTTGCCTGGCTTTTCATTTAATGATTTTGAATTCTATGAACATTGTCTGTATGGTAAGCAAACACAGCAGCCACATAAGCATAGAAGCAGTAGAAGAGATACACAATTGTCACTTGTTCATAGTGATTTGTGTGGACCTATGCCTAACCTATCTCTAGGGGGAGCTTCTTACTTTATGACATTTATAGATGATTACTCGAGGAAATTATGGGTTTACTTTCTCAAGCACAAGGATGAAGCGTTTAGTGTTTTCAAAACGTTTGTGACACTTGTGGAGAATCAGAGTGGCAAGAAGCTTAAATGCTTACGCACTAACAATGGTGGAGAGTATGTTTCAAAGGCCTTTCAGGACTTTTGTGAGTCAAAAGGTATAAAACGTGAACTTACTGCTCCTTACAATCCTCCTCAAAATGGTGTTGCTGAGAGGATGAATAGGACCATACAAGAGAAGGTCAGAAGTATGTTGTCTAATGCACAGCTGCCAAATGGGTTTTGGGCTGAAGCTGTATCAACACCTGTTCATCTTGTAAATAGATCTCCTAGCAAGGCTTTGCAGAAGGATTCAGTGCCAGAGATGGTATGGTCAGGCAAAATGACCTCATACAAGCATCTCAGAGTCTTTGGCTGTGAGGCATATACTCACGTTCCAAAGGAATTTAGGAACAAACTTGAGCCAAAGAGTAGAAAGTGCATCTTTCTAGGCTATGGTAATTCTGGTGAGATGGGGTACAGACTTTGGGATCCCGAATCCAGAAAGGTTGTCCGCAACAATGATGTTCACTTTAATGAATCTAAATATCATTCTAAACCAGAGAGGGTTGAGGAGATTAGAAGAGTTGTCTTCCAAGAAGATGGACCTGCACGTGCAAGACAAAATTTCAGGGCTCAAGAGGAGCAAGGACAGGATAGAGTGGAACCACAGGTTGTGGCTGAGCCTGAGCCACCTATTGTGCGTAGATCTGGACGTGTCACGCGACCTCCTGATAGGTTTGTTCCATCTATGAACTATGTCATGCTGACTGATTGCAATGAGCGTTCATGTTACAAGGAAGCAGTGCAAATGAAGGACTCCAGGAATTGGCAATTGGCCATGCAGTCAGAGATGACAGCTCTACATAAAAACAAGACATGGAAGCTAGTTAAATTACTACAGGGCAAAAAGGCTCTACCTTGTAAATGGGTTTACAGGTATAAGATCACCGCTCATGATAGTCAGCCAAAGTACAAAGCAAGGCTTGTTGCCAAGGGCTTTAAGCAAGAACAAGGCATTGACTTTGATGAAGTCTTCTCTCCGGTGGTCAAGATGACTACATTGAGATGCTTTCTTGCATTGGTTGCCATATTAGATTTGGTGTTGCACCAAATGGATGTCAAGACAGCGTTCTTGCATGGTGATTTAGATGTGGAAATTTACATGCAGCAGCCAGAAGGGTTTGTTGAGAAAGGCAAGGAAGATTGGGTATGCCAGTTGTTAAAGAGTCTTTATGGCTTAAAACAAACACCGAGGGCATGGTACCATAAATTCCACAAGTTTATGCTTTCTCAAGGCTACAAACGTACTGAGTTCGATCACTGTCTATATACAAAGAAGGCTAAGGATGGCAGTTGGCTGATCCTTATTTTTTATGTGGATGACATGTTGATTGCTGGCAAGCACTTGGAAGAAATTTCAGCTTTGAAGTCAAAGATGGCAAAATCGTTTGACATGAAAGACATGGGTGAGGCAAGTCATATACTTGGTATGCGCATTGAGAGAGACAGATCAAAGAAGTTGATTTGGTTATCTCAAACAGAGTATATTGACAAGGTTTTGCAACGTTTCAATATGGAGAAGGGAAAGGCATTGAGTGTTCCATTGCCACCATATGTAAAACTTAGCAAACAAGATTGTCCTGTGTCTGAGGAAGAACAGGCTGAAATGGATAAGATTCCATATGCGTCTGCAGTGGGTAGTTTGATGTATGCAATGATTGCTACTCGCCCAGACATTGCATTTGCAGTGGGAGTAGTAAGTCGATACATGTCAAACCCAGGCAAGAAACATTGGGAGGCAGTGAAAGGAATATTGAGATACCTGAAAGCTACAAAGAGTATGCATATATGCTATGGGAGTGAGGAGCTAAGTGTAAAGGGTTTTACAGACTCAGATTATGCAGGTGACTTAGACAACCGAAGGTCTACGTCAGGGTATGTCTTTACATTGGCTGGTGGAGCAGTATCATGGCGTTCTAGATTACATGATTGTGTTACTCAGTCTACTACAGAGGCTGAATATGTTGCAGCATCAGAGGCATGCAAAGAATCAATTTGGCTTTATCGACTAGTAACAGATTTGGGAATCAAAGAAGAGATGCCTGTGTTATATTGTGATAGTCAAAGTGCTATACAATTGGCTCGCAATCCAGTTTATCACTCAAAGAGAAAGCATGTGGATGTGAAGTATCATTTCATCAGGGAAATGCTCGAGGATAAGCAACTTCAGCTTGTCAAAGTTCACACCACAGAAAATCCTGCTGATCTACTTACAAAAGGACTTCCCTCAGAGAGCTTTGCGCATTTTCGCAAGCAGTTAGGTGTAGGGTAGTACATCACTTCTCTACATCTCTTGTATATTAGCTTGTATAGTAGCTTCTCTCACACTTAAAGTACCACATTGGACTTTAAGTGGGAGGTTGTTGGGGTATAAAGCCCAATGTGGTCGCCCAGGTTAGTGGGCGGGCCGCCAGGTATGTACACATATTATTTTGTAAAAACCTAATAAGAACTCACTATGCTCTACACATTACAGTAGAGCGAGTTCACCATATCATCGTGCTCTTCTTCTCGCACTCTCTCTCGCGTCGCACTTCCGCTCGTACTCCTTCACTCCCGACAGGTGAGCGTGGCCGTATCTTTATCTTCCTTGATCTTTAGCTTGGACAGAACCTGCACCAGAGCAGGGTCCGACAGGTCCTGCATGCTACGGATCCCAGCCATTTTTGGCCCCATATTTTCACCCAGCATTGTGTCTCTTTATCTTTGAACCTGCATATTCTGCAAGTATTGACACGTTGTTTTCGGCTGCTCACTTCTTCTTTTTATTGCAAGTCTCGCCTTCATGACAGCCCGCAAGAGGTCATACAAGTTGCGGCAAAGCATCGATCCAAGGTAGAAGCTCTACAAGCTTAAGGAAGTGTGTTCTATGCCCATACTGCATCAGAGTGGAGTACTCCTTTCTCTCTCCCTGTGTGCATCGTCTATGAGGACGATGGTGTCAATGGGCACACGACTATGGCAAGACAGAACGCGAGACAGATCCACTTGTTAGTATAAGGAAACACACACACACATTGTAAGCTGTTTGCAAATTACATTTTGTCATGTATGTGGCTCGCTCAACTACCACGCCACCTTCTCTCTGGTGAGGTGACAAACTCTCTCTCTCTCTCTCTCTCTCTCTCTCTCTCTCTCTCTCTCTCTCTCTCTCTCTCTCTCTCTCTCTCTCTCACACACACACACACACACACACACACACACACACACACACACACACACACACACACGACTACCCATAGTGGCGATATTGACAATGTTCTCCATTGACCGATGCAATACGTCATCTGACAACGCGCCCGACATTTGCCATCCTTAGATTTCATTCTATTTTATACCCAAAAATTGTAGTAGATCCATAAAGATTGTATCATTGGTCCCATTGGCCTTTGGAAGTCGACATTTCCTTTCATTTTTCTCTCTCCCTTCCCCTCTTCCACTATGACTCCATACACAGGTGGACATTCACGCAGTTTTCCTGCACCTACTACAATACTTTCTCGCATGACGCGCTTTGCCACGTATCCTCCGACATACCATGATCTTGATGATGATTTTAATAATGCCTTTACGCTTTTAGTTTTAGTCTTTCATTGAACTTCCTTTTATTTTTGTATCCACAAATGGTTACACCGACAAGGATTGGGTCTCATAGGTAATTTTGGCCTTTTAACGACGATTAAGATAACATTTCATTACATTTCTATCTTTCTTCCTCTCCTCTTCCCCTTACCTTTTGGACCGTGATTAATATCACTATTGCAACCACACTACGGACCCTCCATTTGTATTCGATTGTCCCCAACCTCGCAAGTATATGCATGCACACTCACACACACACACACTCACACACACACATACTTGTTTGTTGTATCCATTCAACGATGACCATCGAAAGTAGTTCCTACGAAATTTTTCACGTGAAATTCTCTTTGAGAGAGCAATGGTGGAAATCAAACTTTGGATCATAGTAACCATAGCAATGTTTGTTGATTGAGTTAAGGCTTGCCAAAAACAACTTCCCTAACTGAAGAAATTAAGGGCACATGACCTAAAGCTCTTTTGGAAGATTTTCAGGTATTCACACTAAAACTTGTCAAACTTTGCCGATTTACTTGAAGGAAAGTATGGAATCTAGCTGATGTTTTTCTATTTTAGCTAGTTTCAATAACACAGGTGAAATCTTATTAGCTTCTCATTTTCTTGCAACAACAATCAATGGTTTAAAAACTTACTCACATATACAGTTCACCTCACCAATATCTGACACCCATCTGTACGACTTGAACTTTATGCCATTTGCACTTTGGTTTGTTCTAACTTGCATAACATTACTCAAATGATGAATTTTGCTATTGACCTTTGTTTCCAAGAAATTATTTAGCATTTGACGATTTGGATACTAGTCACTTCCTCAAACCACCTCCAGGTACGTAATTTATCGTTGTTTTCCACGGTATTTCAATTTAATGAATCCATTCCTATATATATCTATGGCTATCATATTTCTTAAGATCTCATCAATTATGCAACATATCCTGTCTGCCTATACTGCACTGACATCCCTTATCATACTCTTACAATAATACTTACTTTCTCTACTTGCTTGGAAGTTTATTTTGGTTGTGCATATATTTAAGGACACAAAGTGAAGCAGTTTGTAATAGGGATAATACCATTGGACAATTTGAAAGCAAAAAGATCTTTTACTTCTTTGCATTTTCTTATGGCATATGAAATTAAGAATCCCTAAAGTTCTGGCTTGTGCTTGCACTGCATGTAATTTCTATTGAGAGGATTTGACATTTAGCTATGCAGCTACTCATACGAGCTGTGGTGCTTTGAGTTAGTGAACAATTATTTTTTTGTAAGTACTCTGTTACTCAGCTATACTCCAACGTGATGTCACACAAGTAGTAAATGTTTTGTCTTTTTATGTCTTATCTAGTCCATTGGTCACCTGCACACAAATTCGCCGATTTAGGCAATGTGTAAATGCTCACCTTGGTGTAGATTCGCCGATTTAGGCAACACCAGTTATCTGTGCAGATCCGCCGATTTAGACAGCACACTGAAAAATTGCAAAGTCACAATGGTAAATGTAGATTCGCCGATGTAGGCAGCATTAGTGCAGATTCGCCGATCTAGGCAGCACGTCTTATTGCTGTAGATTCGCCGGTTGAGGCAACACCGATCACGAAATCATGCTGCAGTTGGCGGGACACCACTACAACTGGTATGATTTTGTTACCCGGGTACATAATGAAAATGATTTGGATTTGGACTTATATTGTGGAATTGGAATTGGATTGGGATTTGGTATTTGGTGATTATTTATCAGTGTTTTGAGACTTGACATTATGAGATTTATGATGAACGTGACCAATGATATCCTGATTCATCAGGGTATGACATATACTGCTTATTCTAGTGGTATGGGACACTAGAATAGGTAGTATGTGGATGACGACAAGCATAAGCAATGTTGTCTAATTTTACGAAATTTTTTTATTATTTCATATATATTTCTAATCATTGTTTTTTGACAAGTATTGTTTGTAGATTTTTACCTTTGCAACTGAGGACACTTGCTTTTCAACGGAGAGGTATGTTATGGAATTGATATTTTATTATTTATTGCAGCTGACAGGTGGAAAAGGCTTGACAGAGCTAGGCTATTGCAAAGGATATCATATTTTATGTACATTTCATGATTCAAGTGCTCTTTATGAGCTTTGGCCATTTATGACCGGCCGGCCAGTTTGTACTCACATTGACCATTGAAGAAATCTATAAATGAAATACGTGCAAGAGGGATATGGTCACTCTTGCACGGGGGGAGATTGCACCCAGTGTCTGTGTTGCTCTTCTCTCCTCTCTTCTCTCTCCTCTCTTGTAGTGCCGGCGTAGCACTCCGCTCTAGGAGGTGCGCCTACACGCGTTCTTTCACTCTCTTCCGTTCTCTATTTCTCTCTCTTCGCTTACGGCTTCGATTCTGTGCTACGAGACTTTCCAGGTATGCGGATTTGTTGGTTTTATGGTCGCGACGTGTTATTTTGCTATTTTGCAGGTCCACTGCGTCTTCCGTTTGTAGCAGTAACAACAATGCAACCACTTCTTATGGTTCTGCTGCGAGTGGCAAAACTTCTGTTCTTAATGCTTCTGCTGGCAGCACTTCGTTGGACAATTCTAGTGACAAGGGCAAAAAGAAGATGTGTTGCCATTATTGTAAAGCTAATGATCACTTGATCAAGTCCTATCCTAAGTTGAAGGCCAAAGAGGCTAAGAAGAAAGAGGGTGGTTCCACTGCAAATGCTGGTTCCATTATAAATGCAGCCATTGTTGAGTCTTCTCTAGAAGGAGACTGTAATGCTGATGTTGATGTAGAATGGGCTTTTAGCACAGAGTGCACTTACAATCCTGATGTCCATGATGCATGCTTGTCAATTGCTACAGATTCACATGTGTGGTATTTCAACAGTGGTGCTACAAAGCACATTACCTCACATCGTGAATTGTTTACCTCTCTCGGGTCTGTCCCTCCTGGGAATTCAGTCACTTGTGCCAACACTGTCTATTATCCAATTCAGGGAGTTGGAAAGATTGTGCTCACTGCTGCTAATGGCAGTTCCTTCACACTTGTTGATGCACTTTATGTACCTGGGATAAAAAAGAATCTCTTATCTGTATCCGCACTTGCTAGACTTGGACTTGTAGTCAAATTTGTGGATGACAGATGTACAGTTCATGATCTCAGTTTTCGTGATGAAATTGTTGCATCTGGCCTTTTGTGTCGTGGGCTGTATAAGCTCACTTTGTATGACAAGTGTGGACAAAATTTTACAAATGCTGTTGCAGATTCAAGGGCTATTTCAGATGCAAAACTTTGGCATGCACGTTTTGGTCATCTGAATTTTGTCAGTTTGCTGCGTTTGCAGAAATCTGATATGGTTGCTTCTTTGCCACCTCTTGAAGCACCTGTCAAACATGTTTGTGAGGGCTGTATTTTGGGTAAGATGCATCGTACACAATTTTTAAAGGATGGTTCATCTCGGGCCACATGCAGGTTGCAGCTTAAGCATATTGATGTTTGTTGGCCCATGCAAACTCCGTCCTTGGGCAATTACCTTTACTTTGTGACTTTCATTGATGATTACTCAAGGCATACATGGGTTTTTCCGCTTAAAGCGAAGTCCGAAGTTTTTATGTGCTTCAAAATTTTTTTGGCTATGGCTGAAAATGTCTCGAAATGTACTATGGGCACCCTCCATTCCGATCGAGGGGGGGAGTATATGTCTCATGAATTCAATGCATTTCTGGCTAGTCGTGGGATAAAACACCAATGTACAGTGCTTTGTACACCTCGGCAAAATGGTGTTGCTTAGAGAAAAAACAGGCCACTTACAGAAATGGCACGATGTCTGGTCAAAAGTCAAGCTTTGCCGCATTCTTCTTGGCTTGAGGCCATCATGTGTGCCACTTATGTACTAAACAAGTGTCCTACGAAAGCTTTGCAGTCTATTACTCCATATGAAGCATGGCATGATAGAAAGCCTTCTATTGAGCACATGCGTGTTTTTGGTTGTTTGGCATATGCTTTGGTGCCACAAACACAGCACTAAAAATTGGATCATAAGGCTGTCAAATGTATTTTTGTTGCTTATAGTGTTGAAAGCAAAGGTTACAGGTTATATCATCCGCAAACAAAACTTATTCTGGTTTCTCGGGATGTAGTGTTTGTGGAAGATTCTGTTCAGCCCTTGTTGTCATGTACTAGAGACAGTAATGTAAGCTCACAGGAAATTTATGACACTTTGTTGCCTCTTTTCAATGGTGGAAATACGAATGTAAGTTCCAATGAGGCAAATGTACAGCCTATGGGGGTTTCTAAAAATGTTATAGATCAGCTTATTACTGATGCAGATGTATATACGCCCATCACTCTAGGGCTATCTATCTTTCGATTGCACACTAAATAACATACTCTCTATCATGTGCCTTGAGATTCCTTCATCTTCTCCAAGTTGTGTGCGTTTCTCTGCAACCCTAATTCCAACACTTGGTAGAGTCAGGCATCGGGCTTGTCGGTCCAATAGGAAAAGGGTAAGAGTGATCGCCAATGGGAGACGCACTCTAACTGGAACATTCAAGGGATTAGTTGGCTAAGCATGGGTGCCCAAGTGTGAATGGGGCGAGCTCATATAAAAGTCAACTAAACCTAAAATTCACTCATTCTCTCATTTGTGCAATTGAAGAGTGATCTTGCTCCATCTCCATCTTCTTCTTCTTCATCTCCTTGTGTGTGTGTGTGTGTGAGAGAGAGAGAGTGTGTGTGTGTGTGTGTGTGTGCGTGTGTGTGCGATCGAGCATTGCGGCGGCACGACGGCGGCGAGGCGGTTGAGCGCGGCGTAGCGGCGTCTCTCTCTTCTTCGCGGCGAGGAATCCTCCACGACAGCAAGCGTAGAGCGGTGAGTGACACACCATCGCCATCTTTGAGGTTACTAGTTTAGGCTTTTTGTGTGCTTGGAGCCATTTGTGGCTCGCACACAGTGTATCGGCAAGTTCCTTGCATTGACACGTGCGACATACGTGCACATTTTTGGCGCCATTGCCGGGGAATGCCATACACTAAGCTTGAATGGCACTCTGTGCTTCTTTTGTGGTGCAATTTCAATTGTAGGAAAGGTAGGGAAGGAAGGTGTGTGTGTTGAGAAGAAGGATTTTGTGTTGCTACTGTCTATTTCTTTGTTAATGAAGTTTTGAAAGGTTACTGTGTTTTCTCTGTGTAAGGTATTAGTATTAAAGTTGTTAGTTATGTGTAATGTAAAGTACAGTAAGTAGAAAGTAGATCTGTCAGAGCTAATGAAGTGTGTTAGTGTGTAACAGTAGGTGTATTAGTTGTAAGTAGGTAAGTAGAGTGTGTATTAGTTGTAAGTAGGTGTATTAGTTGTAAGTAGGTAAGTAGGTAAGTAGAGTGTGTGTGCTCGCGCGCAAGCCGCGGCGACCTTATCCAAAAAATATAAAAATTAAAGGTAGGACCGGGATCGGGAATATCTCCCAGACCCAAGCCCAAGCTCACGCTCAGGCTCAGGCCTCAGTCGCCCTTTAAAATTATGTATTTTAGCTTCACACGTAGCTAAAAATCGACTTTTTTGAGGTCCAACGGAGCTTCAGGTGACTGAACATTGTGTTGTAAAGCATACCGCGACCCTCTAAGTGATACGCTCGTTTTGAGCTATCACACACTTTAATAAAAAAAATTGATCATTAAAAAACATTAAAAAAAACGAGTGAAAACGGATGCCTAAAAAAGTAAGCGGTTAACCTTTGAGGTTATTCGTCGACGCTTGTAAGGTGCCAAAGGCACATGCATCTGCGCTCTGGTCGTGTGCTAGAGATGGAGCAACTAGAGAGAATTTCGACTTACGCAAGTTCTTATTATCCATCTACCTTAGGTTCCAGGCCCTCGGTGGGGACCCAAGGTAGTACAAACCAAGACCCGAACATAACGGTTAGTGACTCTTCCTCTGACTACGACGTCATGGAGGGTTTCCCAATGCCTAATCCCGATAGCTCAAGCCAAGACATGCATGCCATGGGCCCACGGTCCAGGCCGAGCGTGCTTAGCCGCTTGAAGGAAACCTTTAGTAGAGCCACTCGCTCCGAACATGGAGCTAATGATGTAAATGAAGGGGGTGGGGAAGTAAATTCTCCATTCATGACCAACATAGACCCTATGCCCTTAGAGAATGTGCACGTGAATACTCCATTCACTGCACCCCCTAACTCTTCAGAACTATTTTCCTCCGAGGTTATATTACCCGATGGTAGAAGCCTTGCTGAAGTGCAAGAAGTTGAGCGATACATCCTTGCAGCAAGGGAAAAGGAAATTGAGAGGTTACACAAGGCGGAGCAACGAAGAGAGTTAAAATCGAAAGGTCCCCGGGGGGTTCACCTTACATAGTATGTAACCTATCACGTGAGTTCAACAGAAGGGTATTTAAATCCCTTAAAACTTACAGAAATAAATTTACATAAGGATATGTTTTTTACAATTCTAAAAAAAAATTACAGAATTTAAAAGAAAAGGGTTCATTATATTTCCTACAAAATTCACAGAATAGGGATTTTAGAAAAAGAGCCTGAACGCACGTGATATAGTGGTCTTAAATATAGTGACCCCCCCGGGGAAAGGTCCTATGTCAATATCTTTGCTAGGAGAGCAATCGAGTGCTCCTGACTTAGCAGCCGCTAAGGGCCAACCCCTAGAAAGCAACATTGCATCTAGCTCAAAGGACACCCCTAGCACCTCAATCCTAGATGGAGCGTTCTTAAATTAGAACTGGGAGTACAAACTACAAACGGCAACTCTGACCGACCTATACACAGGTCACACCTATCATGTGGGTTGGTTAGATGTCCTACAATCCACAATGGGTGCTATTAGCGTGGAGGACCAACAACAAAGAGTTTGTGAGGTCATCCATAGGGTCATTGAGTTAGAGAGATAGAACAAGGGGATCAACATGCCTTCAACAGGTCTCATGAGATAACTATCACAATTACATATCTTCCACATTCATTGTTTACTTTCCTCAAAGTTGGATACATTATAAGGAGCAACTTCTTTGATTTTCTCATGGCATGGGTATGTAGTTATTCCCATTGAAGCTTTTGGTTCTTTCTCAAAAGATGATACAAAGGTTCTGCCACATGCGCATAATGTGGAATCTAGCTAACATAGAACACACATGCACCCAAGAACCTTCAAATCTCAATTACATTAATACATGTCTCTTTCATTCTTTGAATCACATCAATCTTTGTTGGACAAGGCCTTCTACCATATGGCCTGCACATATGTCCCACAATAAGAACTTCGCTCACACCAAGCATTGACTTTTGTCCAGACAAGGTAAGGTTCATGCCTTCCAACCTTTACAAGATATTATCACAATCATTGATATGGTTTTCCGGATAAGTTCCGCACCCCCTTGAGTCCAGAGCCACATCTATATCACTTACATCACATCCTTCGATTGGCATATCATCACGGAAAGACATTGTAGTTTGCAATATGAAGTAACATAGGACTTTGTTCATACCATTCATCATATGTGCAACTGAATTAGTTGATCCCTAAGGCAAGGTGCACATCCTTACCGAACCCAAAGGTGTCCTCATGGTACTCAGGTCCCTGCTTTCCATTGCTAGTTGGAACTGATCATACCTTGAGTACAAATCGCCCATAGAATATATTGGACTTCCTGCGAATGCCTCTGCAAATTCATCTACAACTAGCCATGTACCCACATTTTTAATCGTAACCTTTTTTATAGGTTGCATATCCTAGATAAAGCATAAAGAACCATTTTTCTTTGGAACTGTGAATCACATGTTTGAATATGGAGCACAAGAAGGCTCCAAAATACCCATCTTGATCTTTTCATTGAGCAACTCAATGAGTTTTGGCAAATGGGTCTTGGAACCGGAATAGGCCTCAAGTTCCAAGGTACATGAGGGATAGTGAAGAATACTATAGGAGCAACAATGGATGGATCAACACACCCTATCTCACGCGGCTCAAATGCAAAAGCCTTCTCATGTTTGGAAAGCATTTCTTCAAAGCATACTCTTTCAACATTTGTCAAATTGTCCTTGCAACCAATCTTTAACTCCTTCAAAGTATCATGTGTAACCTTATGTCCAACCTTGCTCGGCTCACGAAGATTAGGTTGCAAAGCAGCTTGATCCATCTTATCCGTATAGTCTTTTGGTAGAGGTAATGCCACTGGTTTCACTTTCTTTGCCACAAACTTGTACTTGGTCTCCACTCGTACATCAACACCTTGAGCATTTTTGAAATCCTCAATGACTTTGTACATTTCTATTGAGCAAAATTTCATGACCTCACTTCCCATACGCAAATTGCAATCCACTAAAGAGTCCAAGTCTTGCATAGTATTGCAAATGAACACTCATGAAACACACCTGCAATGCATTCACCATCTTCTAGAAAACCATTCATATTCAAACCTCTTTGTACAATATTTACATGTTGTCATTCACCCGCTTTAAGTCCTCACATTTTGTAAAAGCAATAGATCCATAGTCTGTTAATCCTACAAAACCTGTAAAAAATGTTTCCTTTGCATAAACATCATGTGAGAACTTATCTTTTCTTGTACCACTGTAATCCCGCTCTACAATGGTACATGACCAAAACCCCTCATATCCCTGTAGTCCTTGAATTCTTTGTTTGTCTTTGGCAAGGGTTGATCTCTAAGACTTTCAATATTCCTTTCATGGTCCACACAAAAAATAAGAAACTATACTGCACGCTTCACATCCCTGCTCCTTATCCTAGCATAAGCTGACCCATCGTCCATCACCTTGGTTTCCATGCGAGTAGCAATGATGTATTGCTTCCTAAGGATAAGAGGGTATGTAGACATCTCCTACACAAAGAAATTTTGATCATCTTTCACATCTCCTATAGTCATCGTTAGATTTGGACAAGCTCTGTACAGCTCCCCTGAGATGATTTGTTTGCTATAGGAATCATCCATCCATGATTGATATCAATTGGCCATTTTCCTTTTTGATAAAGACTCTTTGACATGAGTTTAATTTTTGACCCATGATCTATCAACGCAATGTATCGCTCTTCTAAGTCTCCCACTTTTACCAGGGTCTCAGTAGTTGCTCTTGCCTAGTGACTCTTCAAATAGTAACTCTTGTGAATGGTCTCGACATCATCTTCATCATCCAAGAAGCGAGTGTGTTTCTTGTAGCATCCAACAACAGTTCCTTCACCTTGCTCGCCATAAACCTATACACCCTGTGCATTCTCTGGAAGATACGCTTGATGACCTTCGTAGGTTTGCTTCTTCAATGAGGACACCCAACGTGCATTCAGTCTAGGTCCACATGTGACACATGCTCTGTATCCGCTTGTTTGAAGCCTTGCATGTATACACATGACAATAGATAAGCGTTTTTGCTAGTTTTGCACGGTTTGAGAGATATTCAGTTCAGATAGCAGGGTGGTCTACCTTCGTCGGTTCTTCTGTATACAAGTTTTTGTTGCAATGCAGTTAGTGCAACATTGGTGTGCATCTGCTAACCCGTCATTATTGGAATTTCTGTCATCTTTATGCGTATGCATTTGATAGTGGGTAGAGGTTGCAGTGCAGAAGGCTAGGGTAGGTACCTCCTGGGCAGACTAGTGGCAGCGGAAAATTATGTCTAAAGCGGCTTTTTAAGCCACAGAGGCTCAAAGACGGCTCAGTAGGGGAATCAAATAAAGATGTCTGATGTGCTCTCTTAGTGTCCTGAAATGTAGTGCTCGAGATGCTCTAGAAGCTGGTCCAGACGGCTCGTCAAACGGAGCCCCGGTGTGCAAGATACTAAAGTTTAAAGGTACAACTTTACAGACTGTACAACCCAAATATAATTGTAGTCAACTAGTATTCGTCCATATCCCAAAATCATTGTTGTAATGCTTTTCTTTTGCCTAGTCGTGCTGCCTGTGCTTTCATAAGTTTTGGAAGCTCGTCCAAAAATGCTTCACTAGTCTCCATCATCTTGAGTATCTTCCCATGTGGCTACCAAGCAAAGCAAGAACACATGTATCTCCTCCATATTGCACTACCACATCTCCCTTTTTGGTGTACATGTTCAACGTTTGATATAGATAGCAATGTCCACGTTCCATTCCTCATGCAACAAGAGGACTTTTGAGATTAGGAGAAAAGTAGAGTTATCAATTACCCTACACAGAAAAATCAATCACCCTACACAGAACTAGATGTACCTCTCAATGGTGTTCCATTTTCTTGCATGATCCATTCACCCTCTTGGATTGTATCTAGCCATGTGTCCTCATCTGGTTTCAGCACTTCAGCAATTTGGACTTGGTTTTTCTTAAAAGCGGTAAGAAGAAGTGATCTTATGATCATATTAGAATCCTTGCATACTGGTGTCTTGCAAACTGTGACTATAGTGTATGCTAGCTCCCAGCCTGCGGTGGCTGCAACACCATGTACCATTCGATGTTGGCTAGGTATGCAAACAACAACAAATATGCCATTGTCATTTGCTATCAAGAAACTCAGACGTGAAACTTTGCCAAAATGACAGATGTCCATGTCATTCCATTCCTGTGCAGATGACGAAGGTATACCGTGCATAAGGCAATTTGGAGGCAGAAACATGATTGAAGTGGACACCGAAGCAACCACCAAATCCCATCTCAGACATACACATGGTCGTCCTTTTTTACATGGCCTTCAATCCATGCCAACATGGAGTCAACAATCTCATTTTCTTCCATGCTTGTATCCAAGAAGGAGATAGATACATTCTGCTCGTCGAACACTGAAGAACACAACCAAAAAAACAAAGTTAGTCAACGATATACGCTTGAAAAATTGATAGCATTGAAATTCTCAAAATAGATCTTGCAAAAACCTAGATCATTGCTCGCCACCATCTGTTGATCTCCCTCTTGATCTAACAATTGCTCCAAGGACTGGGAGAATTCTTTGAGCTCTTTTTCAGTTGGCCCGACCCCATCATGCTCTATATTATATAACAGTTAAAAGGGTTCTTGCTAAGACAAGATCCTCCGAGTTTGCAATAACTAGATTAGTGCAAGTAGTTTGCAACTCACTTCTTTTCTTTAGCTCGCTTGAGGACGGTTTCTTTTCTATGTCTTTTGGGGTCCTAGTATGCAACAAATAACTCTTAGCGAAGTAATAATTTCAAAATGACAAATTCAAAATTTTCCAAGCTCTAAACATACTTTAAAATACGATATTTGGACAACTTTCTGAGATGTAGTGGCTGTTCTTGTCGCTGTAGTGGGTTTTGTAGGTGTTTTCGACGTGTCCACTCAGTCAGCCCTTCGAAACATTCATTTGCCAGTATGACATAAAACTCATAGTACATAGGTTGTCTTTAGCATCATACTAAGGTGGTTGATAGAAAGCCTTGTGTTGTTTGTTAACAGGCAACCCATTCATCTATAAATATAGCATTAATCTAACAAAAAAATCACTAGGTTATCAACAACCCTTGTCTCATGGATTCTTATCAAATGGTGAGTTTGGAGGAGCTAAGCCACAATGAAGGGAAATCTCCACATCCACTTCTCTTCACCTCCAATCAACCCAATCACACACACTGAGGTGTTTGCTCTTTTGCATACTTCGGAGGGTGAGATTCAAACTCGTGTGAGGGATAGTGTCATGATAGGGGGGGAATTCCACTTCATTTTGGATTCGACTTTTGCAAAGAAATTCTTGATCATTCAAAATGAAGGATCCTCAGTAATATGAATTCTGTTATGTTTCAAAACAAGAAGAAAGAGCCTATGATCGATATATCATTAAGTTCTTCGGATGGGCTTGATGAAAAGCCAGTGCCCCCATCCTTTGAATATGAGGTGCTTAGTGACAATTGCAACGAAGAGGCAGTAAATGACTTTGGATTTCTTGGTGCCCTTGACAACCATGACATAGATTAAAAAATGGAGAATTTTAAGAGTATTACACCTGATTTCGATGGTGTAGAAAGCACTTTGAACTGCATTCTTTTGTCTATGCACAAGTATCACAGATTAAGTAGAATTATGTCAAGCTATGAATTTTTTGAACAAGTTGATGAGATTCCACGGCGCTACAATGGAAATTGTGTATACGAATTGCCCCCTATTCGCGATGGTGGCTCAACTATGGTGGGGATGGAATAGAAATATGATGGTCATTGTTGGGTGAAGCCGGTGCAAACTAGGATGAAGTTTCCTGCTATGGTGAGGAGAAGCAAATGTGGCAGACATCTAATATGCAATAACCTTATGTGTCCCATTAGGTCACATAGTGGTGTACCAAATGAGACAGCGTGGACTAGAAAACTTTTACATGTTATCCCATCAGTTGGTATCAAAAGCACTGCAAATGGTTCTCTCACTTGCTTCCATTGCGGTGAAGCACCGATAATGTTACAAGATTGCCCATGCTACGTATATTATGTGTTGATAGATAGCAATAAGACTCGTTTGCTCATTCATCAAGGTACACATAATCGTCCAGTGGCCAAAGGAGTGACGAGATCTACTATCATGAGAACACGTGAACTTGTGTCTCGTGTCATTTCAGAGGTACCAACAGCAGCACCGAGGCAAATGCAGTTGAATCTTCCTAAACAAATGGTGATGAAAGCTATCATATGAGAGGATGGCGATGAATTAAATAGTAACGAGCTCTTGTCATTTTTGGAAGAGATGAGACCCTTGGTGCATATGCATAGGTTTATTTTGTAACCAGTTTGAGTGGGAATGTTTTTTTTCCCCATTTTAGGCGCTTATACATTTTGTTTTATGTAGATCAAGCAAATGATGAAGGAGGCAAGTGGTAGCAGAATTGGTATTGGTGTCGAAACACAAGTACTAAAATTAAAAGGCACTTGTGGATATCCTTTTTTCCACGGCATCTTATTTCCTGGTCAAAGTAGTGACCCATATAGAAGATGTCATGTTTTCAAAATGTCAACCGCTAGACCTGGATCTGGAATTGAGCTAGTTAATAGAATGCTTCAGGATGGATCTGGTGATCTACGTAGGAGTTGGGTTTGCTTTGATCATGTTTGACGAGTGCCCGGTTGGACAACCATGGCAGCACATGTGTATGATCCAATGTATGTTTGTGTGAATACAATCGGTCAAGTCATTGCTTCTAAAAATGAGTTCGTCTTATATAGTATTGCAGGATCCAAAAGATGCAAACTATAGCAATATGTGAAATGAAAGAGGAGGATACAAAAGCCCAAGTCATGTTCTGGGAGATGATGAATGCAGTGATGTTGGATAATGGGCATCCACCAGCGGAGTTTTGAGGGTTCATGGCTGACGAAGCTGCTGCAAATTGGAGAGCAATACGAACTGTTTATAATGGAGGACCGCAAAATTTGATGGATGGAAGAGAATGCTCATGTTTGTTTCACTAGGAACAAAGCCTAAATATTTACACTAACCAATTTTCACACAAGAACTTTCAAGACGAACACAAGAGGCTTTGTGAAATGTGGCGTTGCACTCAGAGTGAGGAAGAAGCTACAACCATATATAGACAAATTCATTCTTGGTGGGCTTCTGGCAAGGTGTCTGATGTAAATATTCCCCAAATGGATTGTTGGATGAATTGGTGGCATGTTCGCTACCCACATTGGAGGAAGTTTCTCGTGGAAGTAAGTAGATGTAGTGCCCATGTTGTTGGTGGTCAAATTTTGAACCATTTTTTAAAGGCAATAATGACGGGATATTTTTTCCGGATCCAGAGGACATTACATTCATTCCAAAAGCAAATTTATCTGAGACAAAGCATGCTAGCTGGCTAGCTAGAGAAGGAAACAGACAAATGCTCAGTTTGTATGATGCAAGTGTTTCTGATCTAGCAAACTCCTTGTTGCAAAGCGTGAAGATGCTTGCATTTGTGGAAGGTAGATACTATGGGGTTGGACTTTTCATAGAAAAACTAGCAAGAAAGATGTCACAAGGGCGTGCTTCAACTGCTGGAACGCTTTCTCGACAGGTGGATGAAGCGATCGGGGGGACCCCAATTTATCGACAGCCTCATGTGGAAGGAGATAATATCATAGTAACACAAAAGCGAAGAACGAGTGGTACTGTGACACAAGAGGAGGGAAATGCTTCCCATAGACTAGAGTATGTCACTCATAATATACCAAGGAGGGTAAGACAGACCTCTCATTCAACATCAACAATCATGGAAGAAGACAAAAATGAAAAGATGATTATTGAAGAATCTGATATTCACAAAACAATGTGGGCAATTCAAAGAGTCCCTAGAGGTAGCAGAGTGCAATGTCAAGGATGGTTGGGTGGTCAAGCTGGAAAATGCAAAAAGAATATTAGAAATACTGGAATGGGTGTAGTAGCACCATCATTTTGGGGCATTAAAACTTGGGACAATGGAAATGAGGGACGGCAAGGTCGAGGATCAAAAGCTCAATAGATGTGGTTTTGCAATGACAGTGTGGATCACACGTGGCAAATCTGCAACACAATATCCCATTGTCCAGGGCGAGTGCTAGACACATGGCCTGTGGAAAAAGGGACAAATTTGACTCCAGCGGAAATGAAGATGCTAGAGGAAGGAGGATTTAAGGTTCAAAAATGGTTAGTGAATGAGCCGACAAACATGCACTATTGTCTAGGTGTCTCAATCGCTGCAGCCAAACGAATTCACTCTGCAATATCTATGGAGGCTAAGGTTGAGGAGCATGTTGTAATCAAATAAAAATAGCATGAGAGGTTTATGGTGGGGACTTTGAGCTTGCTCGTACGTGATGAGGTGTACGAAGTTCACATCGCCACAAACCCCATGTGTACATGTAGAAACTTTGCAAATCAAGCAACACAAGGACGACCGTACCTAGCATGCAAACACATCTACTATATCTTCCTGCATATCTTTGGGTTAGATGTAAACCATAGTATGTTCATCCATCAATCTAAGCTCACAAATGAGAACCTTGCACACATGTTCAATGCGCGTCGCACCTTCTAGATTGTGGGAATTTCATGTCCTTTAGTCAAACTCCTAATTAGAGATCATTGCTTATCGAAAATTGTAACTTTATTGGCTTCTGTAATTGTGTTGGTTCTCCGAGCTCATGTATCGAGAATTTGATGGAGATTTTGACAGCTAAGATCTTGGAATTGGCCTATTTTTGTTCCCCGATTTATGTTCATTGTTTTTCATCAATTTAACCCTTCTAATTCTAAATCTTGAGTTGTTCAATGACCTTGGATTGTTGGTTGATCTTCACACTATCTAACTTAACTACTATCATTGCTTCACTATATATATTGGAGTAGACCAAGCTCCAAATTCAAGTTGGTGTTTGAAGAAAACAGTTCGCCACGAGTTGCGAACTGTTTTCTTTGTTGTCTTAGTGCCACAAGAGTTATAGATCATCACTTAGTGGTAATACATGAGTACCTCTTAAGCCAGGACAATCGAAAGAGCGGTTAACAGGCACATTAGTTGGATTTTGCAATGTACTGCAAGATTGTTATTCTCTTGAGACAACAAATTAAGACTACACGCATGTGAAAAAATTAGCAAGAATGATTCTCTCAAGTCCGATATTGAAAAAGCAAAATAGGTTTCATAGATTTTTTGACCCTCCTTACTTATACCTAGTTTTACCAATGCAATTCACATACACACAATGGCTTTCTGTTCACATGTCAAACAAAGGAATAGCCAATGATGCACTTCAAAGAAAGAAAGACACAATAATGGGATGGAAGGAGGACCTACTTTCCTTTATGATAGAAAATTGAGGACACACAGGTAACTATGGCATTTTGAACTAAGGAGCGATCTTTTGAAAGATATTTGCAAGTGATAATTTTTTGAGCTAGTTTTTTGATTGGAGTAAGCTTTAAGAGTGAGCTTTTTTTATCGGGATCGAGCTTTGTAGGTGAGATATTTCAGGGAAGACCAGCCACACGGCACAAGAAAACTAAAAGCTCGCTCCACATCTCCCTCACACAGCTCGCTCCAAAGTTGCACTCCTTTACGAGGTCATGACTCACTATGGGTGGTCGTAGACTGGTTGACTATATTATACAAGTTTATCCCAACCAAGTCGACCATAAAGACTCCAGAATTATCTAAATTATTTGTACAATCTGTACAAGTTGTATGGCTTGCCAAGTAACATTGTGAGTGATCGTGATCCCAAGTTTAACAATCATTTTTGGAAGGTTGTGTTTAAACGATTGGGTACACAACTCAACCTCAGTACATCAGATCATCCAGAAACGGATGGTCAAACTGAACGAGTTAACCAAGTGCTAGAGGATATGCTACGTGCATACGTTAGCAAGAATCAAACAGACTGGGAAGAGTATCTACCTCTTCTTGAGTTTGCTTACAATAGTGCTAAGCATGTCACGACTGGATTTAGTCCTTTCATGCTCATGTATGGTTTTCAACCTACGTCACCCATTATGATGGGGTTGGCAGCTGAAAAACTCCAGCATAGCCATATGGTCTTGGATTTTCTCCAAGACCATATGGCTATGCTGAAACTCGCTCGTCAAAATGTCCGGTAAGCGCATGATCGGTATAAGAAGTACGCCGATGAGAAACGTTGGTAAGTTACCTTTGAGGAAGGGGAAGAAGTGTTTTTGCGTGTGCCAAAGCATTCAGAAAGTCTGAAGATTGGGCCAACACCTAGATTATCTTCAAGATATTGTGGGCCTTTCAAGATACTCAAGCGAGTTGGTGATCGTGCCTACAAACTCTCATTATTGACACACTCTCGCATCCATCTGGTATTTCATGTAAGCCGTTTATGTAAACGATTACATGGGGACAACAATGTCATTGACCAAGAGATTCTGGTCAATTTCGTTGAACCTCCTACCCCACCGCATGAACCTGAGAAAATTCTTGACTATCATGATTTACGTACGACTTGAAGAAGGTGCCACTTGGGAAAACATTAGTGTTCTTAAGAAGAAGTTTCCCACTTTTGTTTTCGAGGACAAAAATAATTCTCCAAGGGGGGAGTAATGTCATGCCAAGGGCATACCCAGGGGGGGCCACGGGCCCGGGCCAATAGGTGGCCGGTTGCTAGTGTGGAACAGGGGATTCGATAGCCAGGGACTATATAAGGGAGGTTGGGTGGTGAATCCAGCCATGGCAATTCCCTGGGCCTCTCATCGTATTCCCATGAAACATGCCAGTGTCACATGTAACTCATTGAGTTATGGTCTCATCACATCAGAGAGGCACTTCCATTGTGGAACTCGACAAGTTCCATCATGGATAACTACGTAATTTGTCGAGTTACGTGGTTTGTCCATGGTGGTGAGTTTTGAATTTCATAATGGAACTCGACAAGATCCACATTGGACTTCCATGTAATTCGTCGAGTTATTGTGGCATGTCCATGCAAGCGAGGTATTTTGTCCGCCGTGGAACTTAACAAGTTATATGTTGGATAACACGTAACTCATCGAGCTACGCATGAGGCTAGCTTTCTTACTCATTTTCCCTTTAAAATAGCTTGTCAAGTTATGAAACTTTACGAGTTATTTGGGACCCCAATGTCTCGTTCGGGCCCCACCTGCACAAAAAGGATACACCCTATGTGGAACCCGTCCATGGTCACAAATATAGCATGTTTTTTAGCAGTGGTTTTTTTTGGATTGGGCCTCTTGCAGCAATACAAAGACGAGATCGTCAAACTTAACAACATATTTATTTACTCATTGAGACCTTTGAGCCCCATTAAAAATAGATCCATATCATCCTCCTTGTGCACAATTTGGACTCTAACTCTTTTCACAAGTAAGAAATTTTTCATCAACTTTGTACCCACATACCAAAAAGCTATAGCCTATGCCATGCTTGCTTTGTTGTTTGTGTTGAGTGAATGTGTGGAGAAATAGAACGCTTTATAAAAAACTCAATCACTGCATGAGACTATGCATCCTTATCCCAACATGCTTGCTTAGTAGTAGGCAAAACAAGTCTAGCAGCAAAACTGCTAGAACTTGCACCGTCATCCATAGAGCTTGTATCCATAGAACTTGGTCTTACAACATAACCCATAACAATTTTCAAACACCCTTTGGAACAAGATGTTGCATCATGTATGCCCAATGTGGGTAGTTATCCCCATCCAATTTTCCTTCACTAGACATCGTGCAAAAAACATCATTATTGACAACCATAACCAATGATTGCACCTCATGCAAGAAGTGTATGTTCAAAGAAAAACTACACAAAACCAACTTATGCTATATAAAAAATCCCACAACAATCTAGAATGTGCATGTTTTGTAGAAATCTACATTGTCAAAAATCATGCAGAAAAGGATGAAATTGCTTGTAGATCGGTACTTCTAGTAGTGGAAACGGAGGTCGAAATGAGCTCGAATCAAAATATTGACAGTCCACAGATAAATTTTTTTACCCGAAGTTTATGTCGCCATGATGCTCACCAAAAATAACCTCAATCAAAGAATATGAGACAAAGGGTTGTTGGTGATGCTATCTTATTAGATGTCGAAGCCAATTAAACGAATGCATGCAAAGATGGAGAAGATGAAGGAGAAGCTCAAGAGCACACAACACAAGAAGTAATATTACTTTGTGTGCCAATACAAGGATGATGCTTGCCCTAGAGTGATGGGCATCTATACAAGTCAAGGGAGAAAACCTCCTAAAGAGGGAAAAAAATGTCTTGAGCAATCCTAAGTGTGTTCACACACATCACTATCACAACATGGTGACACTCACTACATTATGAATTTCTCATCTTATTATCCACCTTGATCACTTCATTAGGCACAATTCGAGAAATCGGGAAGCAATCTTGATCGGCAAGGTACATTACAAGATTCTTGGCAAGGATCCTCACATTAAGTGACATAGGCATGATTGGCAATTGTTGTGAAGCAACAATCTTAGATGCAAGATCTTGTCATGCAAAAAAAACAAGCCAAAGGAGACTGTGACTCAAAACAATTAGTTATAAGGAGGTATTCATACGAGAAGGGGATGCTTAGCCGCATCCCATTAGTGTGGAATAGATAACAATCCCCATGAAAAATATGACTAAAGGAAAAACTAAAACTCATAGCATTAGTAATGGCCCCAAGTTGTTTACACAAAGGGCCTTGGGAAAGAGGCTTACGTTGTCCAGAAGTGCGCAGTACGACTAGGAAAGTATAGGGCCTCTAACTGTGAGGATTTGTAGCAAAATCAAGCAAGGCGTTGATGATTTGAAGCAAAAAACACACTCAAATAGAACAAAACTCAAGCCATGAAAGCACCACTTTGAAAAATATTTAATACTAACTCAAAACACTTGTGTGTGTGAAGATTAGGTGTAGCCTCGCTCCCAATTGCACAGATGCAGTGCTCATTCAACCTGTTAAAAACCCTAAAATGATGCTTCGATTCCTCATCGTGACCATTTCATGGAAACTTCAGTACTTCATTGGAGAAGCCCAAGTAGTTATTTGAGGAGGGGAAACCCTAATTGGAGGCCTCATAGCCTCGGACATGTAGTGGAAGCAGCACGGGACTGCACTAGCACCTTGTGTTGGAATGGATATATCTCCTTGCTTATATACCCAAATGAGATCATTCTCGGCTCTAAACTTTCCCCTCAGCTTGAGTAACGTCATTGATGTGGAATTTTGAGCCATTTTTGACCAATTTATGGCCATTGTTTTGCCCAAAAATGCCCCTTTTTGTCCGTGAAATGCCCAAACGAATTGGGGGAAACCCATACATTTGTAGAAAAATCCCATTGGGCTCAAATTTCATGTTGAACCTCATTTTCCCACTTGGTAAGCACTTTGGACACATCTTTTACGCCCGCGCACGAAACCTGCTATTTTTTGCCAAAATCTGAAGGAGTACGAGCGGAAGTGCGACGCGAGAGAGAGTGCGAGAAGAAGAGCACGATGATATGGTGAACTCGCTCTACTGTAATGTGTAGAGCATAATGAGTTCTTATTAGGTTTTTACAAAAGAATATGTGTACATACCTGGCGGCCCGCCGACTAACCTGGGCGACCACATTGGGCTTTATACCCCAACAACCTCCCACTTAAAGTCCAATGTGGTACTTTAAGTGTGAGAGAAGCTACTATACAAGCTAATATACAAGAGATGTAGAGAAGTGATGTACTACCCTACACCTAACTGCTTGCGAAAATGCGCAAAGCTCTCTGAGGGAAGTCCTTTTGTAACTAGATCAGCAGGATTTTCTGTGGTGTGAACTTTGACAAGCTGAAGTTGCTTATCCTCGAGCATTTCCCTGATGGAATGATACTTCACATCCACATGCTTTGTCTTTGAGTGATAAACTGGATTGCGAGCCAATTGTATAGCACTTTGACTATCACAATATAACACACGCATCTCTTCTTTGATTCCCAAATCTGTTACTAGTCGATTAAGCCAAATTGATTCTTTGCATGCCTCTGATGCTGCAACATATTCAGCCTCTGTAGTAGACTGAGTAACACAATCTTGTAATCTAGAACGCCATGATACTGCTCCACCAGCCAATGTAAAGATATACCCTGACGTAGACCTTCGGTTGTCTAAGTCACCTGCATAATCTGAGTCTGTAAAACCCTTTACACTTAGCTCCTGACTCCCATAGCATATACGCATACTCTTTGTAGCTTTCAGGTATCTCAATATTCCTTTCACTGCCTTCCAATGTTTCTTGCCTGGGTTTGACATGTATCGACTTACTACTCCCACTGCAAATGCAATGTCTGGGCGAGTAGCAATCATTGCATACATCAAACTACCCACTGCAGACGCATATGGAATCTTATCCATTTCAGCCTGTTCTTCCTCAGACACAGGACAATCCTGTTTGCTAAGTTTCACATATGGTGGCAATGGAACACTCAGTGCCTTTCTCTTCTCCATATTGAAACGTTGCAAAACCTTGTCAATATACTCTGTTTGAGATAACCAAATCAACTTCTTTGATTTGTCTCTCTCAATGCGCATACCAAGTATATGACTTGCCTCACCCATGTCTTTTATGTCAAACGATTTTGCCATCTTTGACTTCAACGCTGAAATTTCTTCCAAGTGCAGGTCCATCTTCTTGGAAGACAACTCTTCTAATCTCCTCAACCCTCTCTGGTTTAGAATGATATTTAGATTCATTAAAGTGAACATCATTGCTGCGGACAACCTTTCTGGATTCGGGATCCCAAAGTCTGTACCCCATCTCACCAGAATTACCATAGCCTAGAAAGATGCACTTTCTACTCTTTGGCTCAAGTTTGTTCCTAAATTCCTTTGGAACGTGAGTATATGCCTCACAGCCAAAGACTCTGAGATGCTTGTATGAGGTCATTTTGCCTGACCATACCATCTCTGGCACTGAATCCTTCTGCAAAGCCTTGCTAGGAGATCTATTTACAAGATGAACAGGTGTTGATACAGCTTCAGCCCAAAACCCATTTGGCAGCTGTGCATTAGACAACATACTTCTGACCTTCTCTTGTATGGTCCTATTCATCCTCTCAGCAACACCATTTTGAGGAGGATTGTAAGGAGCAGTAAGTTCACGTTTTATACCTTTTGACTCACAAAAGTCCTGAAAGGCCTTTGAAACATACTCTCCACCATTGTCAGTGCGTAAGCATTTAAGCTTCTTGCCACTCTGATTCTCCACAAGTGTCACAAACGTTTTGAAAACACTAAACGCTTCATCCTTGTGCTTGAGAAAGTAAACCAATACTTTCCTCGAGTAATCATCTATACATGTCATAAAGTAAGAAGCTCCCCCTAGAGATAGGTTAGGAATAGGTCCACACAAATCACTATGAACAAGTGCCAACTGTGTATCTCTTCTACTGCTTCTATGCTTATGTGGCTGCTGTGTTTGCTTACCATACAGACAATGTTCACAGAATTCAAAATCACTAAATAAAAAGCCAGGCAAATAATCAGAACGAGACAAGATTTCCATTCCCTTCTTGGACATATGTCCTAACCGGCTATGCCACAAAGAAACGTTCGGCTGCTCGGTTACATTGATTACATTTTTAGAGACATTTGATACATAAATCATGTAAAGTCCTCCAGACTTTACTCCATGTGCTACTGTCATAGAACCCTTGGATATCTTCCACATGTTCTGTCCAAAAGTGGTGACGTAGCCAGCATCATCAAGTAAACATGTGCTGATCAAGCTCTTTGTAATTGCGGGAACATGTCTCACATTCTTCAGCGTGAAAGAAGATCCATTCTGAAACTTCAATTGAACATCTCCAACACCTAAGATCTCACATGTCTGCCCATTGCCTAGCCGAACATGATCTTTAGTGGTCACATAAGAGGTAAACCACTCCTTGTTTGGAGACACCTGAAGTGATGCCCCTGAGTCTATAATCTAGTCACTCAGTGCATTTCCATCAGATGCTGTAAGAAGAGCTGAGTCCATTGTATTCTTCAAGAAGTAGATGTCTCCTGACACTAGATTGTCATCCTCTGCAACAGTGTTTGTCACATTTATTTC
The DNA here is from genome assembly GCF_014529385.1 of Adiantum capillus-veneris. Classification (NCBI taxonomy): domain Eukaryota; kingdom Viridiplantae; phylum Streptophyta; class Polypodiopsida; order Polypodiales; family Pteridaceae; genus Adiantum; species Adiantum capillus-veneris. The sequence goes on along the minus strand of NC_140944.1, from coordinate 97,948,344 downwards.
TTGAATCTTTAATGAGGACTTGTTCTTCTCACCATGGTCTTCAGCTTTCTCTTTGCCTTTTCTCGCTTTCCATTCTCTGCAGTCTCTTTTCATGTGACCCTTCTTGCCACAATGGTAGCATTCTATGTCACTCTTGCCTTTAGCACTGCGGGACTTGCTACGAGACTGATTCCTCTTTCCACCTTTGTACTTTTCTTTGGTCCTTCCCCTGACAACTAAGGCTGTTCCTTTGCCTTTGTCCATTGTCTTTCTATTGGTTTCTTCAGTAAGCAGACTTCCTTCTACACCTGCTATGTTCAAACCATCTGGAGGTGCATAATTACTCAAAGCTGTGCGAAAAGTGTCCCAACTTTTCGGCAATGTGATCAACAGGAACATAGCTCTAACAGGTTCATCAAACTTGACACCTTGAGCTGACAACTGACTGTAGATTGTGTTGAATTCATTCAGATGATTGGACATAGGTGTCCCTTCTTTCATCTTCAAGTCAACAAGCTTCTTAAGCCAGTATACCTGTGAAGCTGCACTCTGCTTCTCATAAAGATCACTCAGCTTTAACCATGCTTGATAAGCCGACATCTCGTCTGCTACATTGAAGTAAACGCTTTCTGCCAAAGTCAGCATAATGGTAGAAAGTGCCAATTCATCCATTTCGCTCCATTCATCTTCGTCCATATCTTCTGGTTTTATCCCCTTGAGCTTTATAGGTTTTATCTGCTTCTTTTGTACCAACACGTTCCATCCAGCTTCTTGATATTGTAAAGAGCAGTGTCCTGTGATCCAGCCATAGCTACGCTTCACAACAGTTTACTTTCTTGGGAAAAATTCGGCAGAGTTTCCCCTGTAAACTGACCTCTGAACCAATATCAACCTGTCAAATGAACCAAGAAAGCTTCAGATTCTCCATAAATTTTGGCAGATTCTCCTTTGTAAAATGGCTCTGGTGTACTCAAAAAACAGACAAAAAAAAACAGCTCAAAAAACATTGTCTCTCTGACACTGTAAGCTGCGGGTAAACCTGTCCTGCACCTGTACTGTCTCTCACTGTCCTGTCACTGTCCTATAAGCATAGACTGCGACAATGCCTCAACGGCAGTAAAGCAAAGATGCAATCCCAACTATCTAACTCACAGTCAATACATCCTAGCTGCCTATCTAAGGGTGCTCGAGGGATCGCTCCAAGACCTGTATCACCGAAAGGATCTCAACATTCGAGAATCCCCCAGCTCAATAAAACCTCACTCGACCCTCAACAAAGGCTGCAGTAAATCTGACAGTACATAGACTTCCCACAAAGTCATACATCCACAAATTTCCCACTGTATGCTGTAACCGCTGCGGTGGTTGTTTGCTGCGTGACTCACAGCCAGCAAACCCTCAACAGACATACATCATCTCTGATAATACATCCCATGTGGAAGTACCTGCAATGTCAGGATGAAATCTGGAATATCAAGCAGCAAACACAAGCTACCTGATGAACTAGTGGATGTCGCCTACAGTCTGTGTGTAGATACGCCCGTGTCATATGTGACACGTCTCCAAGAACTGTGAGCCGTCCTTCGATGTGTAGACAGCCACAAATCAACACTCTGGGAGTGTCGATATCCTCAGCACCTGTAGTCGTAGGCCAAAAAAACCCCAAATTTACAGAGTCGGATCTGCACCCGCCGAGACCACGTAGTCGAAAATGGCCTGTGCAGACCTTTGTCGAAGCCGAACGGTGGCCGAGATGACCTCAGAATGAAATTCTGACAACACCAAGCCCTTCGGGCTTGCCCACGAGATTTGGGGCCGTGTCTTCGCCTGTCGAATTTCACTCCAATCTGAGTTGGTGACTCTAGTCTCCTGCAGTGCTGCCCCGAGCCTCGATCTGAGCTCTGATACCAGTTGAAGGAGTACGAGCGGAAGTGCGACGCGAGAGAGAGTGCGAGAAGAAGAGCACGATGATATGGTGAACTCGCTCTACTGTAATGTGTAGAGCATAGTGAGTTCTTATTAGGTTTTTACAAAAGAATATGTGTACATACCTGGCGGCCCGCCCACTTACCTGAGCGACCACATTGGGCTTTATACCCCAACAAGATCATCCGCATTGAACGTTCTAGGCAAAACATGTGTGCCACTTCGAAACACTTGACATTTGTACATTTCTAAAGCAAATTAAGCATGCTTTAATGTGGTAAAACATGCAACGGTGCCACATCCTTGGCCTCGCCTGCCCGACAAGGTATGTACACGCCTTCAACCATGGCATCCGTTTTCGTATATAGGACACTATGTACATTGTAGCATTAGGTCCCACACATCAAAAACGTTAAGAGTGAGGTAGATATTTTTATTTTCACATTATGCACGTGCCACGGCACGACAATGTGAAACTCTTCTACGGCTGGGTTCAGACGAGCCAAAAGCAAAGAAAGCAGCAGGGTTGCGCATCCTCCGTGGACTACAACGATTGGCTGAAGGTATCGATCTTCTCTACCGGACCCACCATGAGTTGGGCGAGCCCCCCTCCCTTCGAAAATTGCAAGCTTCTGCCCTCCTTTTCGAAGGGATTTGCGAGATGTGCAGAAACAATGAGCGCGCTGGCCCTCCATTCGCTCAAATGCATGGTCTTCATGTTGTTCACCCATTACCACCAGGTGTCGTGTGAACTGGGGAGACGAAGGCAGGATAGGAAGACTGGCTTTGCCGCCGCCTTCGTCTAAATCCACCCTAAATGTGACATTGTTCACCCGTCAAAGGCATACAATTGTAGTGGTACACGTGGAATCTCGAGAAGCACTAAAGAGCACATTCAACACTGAAAGGTATTTTATTATTGCATGTAAACATTAAGAGTAGATGCAATAGCTCACAAAGTGAGCATTGAGCGAAATAGAACAAGTGATAAAATCACAAGGCTTGCCAGGCATGATAAAAATTTCTTTTTGACATGCAATTTTTTAAGCCCCCTTTCATATGCTTTGTGTAATGCAATCAACTTATATAATTTGCCATATATAACGTTAACTTAAAGATATAAATACAAAAAAATGATAGGCAATTTTGAGATTGTTTTGATAGGCAAAATAGCCTTTGACAAAAAAATAGGCGTCAATTTTAGGCTTTGATCTGAGGCTAGATCCCACTTTAAAATCACTACATCTCTAAACTTTTTTTAAAAAACATAAGCACATAAAATTAAATTAGAAAAGCACTCTTAAGTTCTACACCTTAAGCTTTAGATCCCTATGCTCTACACCCCACTTTGAAAATTCTATATTTTTAAGCTCTAAAGCTTTTTTTACAAATTTAAAACTGTAGATCCCTAAGCTGTAAATCTCACTTTAAAAGCTTTAAAGTTCTAAGTCCTAAATCTCTACGTCTCGGGGTGATCCTCCCCTTATTTGTGGAACCATGTAACATTTTCACTTTCTTTAATTCAAGATTTTACCTTCTAATTAAAAAAAAAACTATAGGTCCTCATTGGATCATTCGAGATCTTACTTTAAAAGTTCTACATCTTTAAGTTCTAAACTTAGCTTTAAAATCTCTAAAAATAAAAATAAAAAATCTTTAAAGATTAAAGCCCTAAATGATAAATTTCTTCCATAAAGTTTTAACTAACAAAAATGAAAACTTTAGTCTTTTACCTTAAGTTTCAAGAGATCAACCAAATTCTTAAAATGAAAAGGTGGGTAAAAGAACTTCTCATATTTCAAAATGAAAAGGTAACTCTCCTGATTTGTGGAGCCTCTAAGTTTTATCATTTAACATGCAAGGCTTTAACTTTTTATGCTTCCAAAGGCATTGCGCAACCCAAAATCTTTCCCTTGATATATAAGAATTCATTTCATATTTCAAAACTCAAGACATGTCCATTATTAGATTTACACAATTCATTTCAATGACTGTCCACTATCTTATTTCAACCAATCAACATTTTTTATATATCAAAAAATGCTTAAAAATACAACTCAACCTTTTTCCTATTTTAGTGAGAAAAAAGAGAAGGCAACGCTATAGCCTGGCCCTTTGGGCAGGCCAAAAAGGAGGACTAGACCGAAAGAATCGCAAAGCCAACCAAACCTTGTAGAAAGCCAAAAAAGATTTGAATTTAAGATCACTACATGCGTGAACCTTTCGAAAAATTGTGCTTTAAGAATCACTGAAGGTTGATTTTACAAAGCACCACTACCTTAGAAAAATTGAATTGAAGCACTACGCAACGTATTGAGTTCTTATAGGCCAGACAAAACACAAGGCACTCCTAGGTGCCTAGCTCAGTTGCAACTATATCTTGTTAGACATAGTTACAAGCTAAAGCCAACTCGATGAAGTGTGGCGGCTTAGTTGCAACTAAATCTCGATTGTGTAATTGATATGTCCTAGGTGCAAGCTAGATCCAACTTGATAACAAAGTTGCGATAAGCATGCACATGGCTAAGTCATCTAAAAAAGGAATGGATAACTAAGCCTCATGTGAGCATGCTCTTATTGATGAGCAAATTTCTATCATTTTCTCCACCAAACCTTCAAGGTAGTGGGAATGGGAAGAGTACAAGCTGGAAAAGGAGGCCAAAATTCTCATGCTGTATGTGTGGGGCTAGGCTAAATCATGATGTTGAAAATGGGTCATAAAATGGGAGATCCTTATGTTCTTTACAAGTAATGTTGAGGAACAAGTGTGGGTTTGGAACTCTTTGATGGGGACGACACACACAGAGAGAGAGAGAGAGAGAGAGAGAGAGAGGGGCAAACTTGCACAGAGGCTTCAATATAACTGCCCACCTAATTGGTCCCGGTTTACTATTGTTTCCTTTTCAGAGGACGTACTGACCAAGAAACATCGACATTGTAATTATCTGTTTTCGTCTACTCAGGATTGGCAGAGAGAGAGAGACAGAGAGCGCCTTGAGAGGTGAGCAAATGTGCTTGTACGAAACGGGTGAGTGCCCAGAGAGAGAGAGAGATGACGTGTCGATCAGAAAGTGGCCTTCTCTGAAGGAATTTGGAAAGGCGTGTGCGTGCAGCAGAGAGTGATTGAGAGAGAGAGAGAGAGAGCGCTCTCCATATAAGCTTGAGCTTCCCCACATGGTCAGCCGGTGAAGCAGGGCAGAGAGGCAGGTGATGGATAAGATGATTAGCACTAGCTGGGTGAGTGTGCGTAGAGAGAGGAGAGGACGAGGGGGTGAAGCTGGGCATGATGATGAGAGGAGGGGAAGAAGTATAGTAGTGGGGCTGCTAATGGTGGTAGCTGCAGTGGGCGGCGTGGTGGTGGTGGTGGAGGGGGGAAATGTGAGCTACGACGGACGGGCGCTGCTGATCGACGGCCAGCGACGCGTGCTTATCTCCGGTTCCATTCACTATCCTCGCAGCACTCCCCAGGTCATTACTTTACTTCTCTCTCTATATCTGATAACGTTATTTTAGGCCCCTGTCACACTGGGGCCGGTGCCCCCGTAATCTTTGTGCTGGCGACCACCCATTTCGAGTCACATTGGGTTTTAATTAAAAAGTTGACCTTCTCAAGCAGCAAATCATCGATACCAAAGTGGAAGCGCCTACGGTTTTCACGCTGCCAGAGCTGAATGCGAATTGTACGCAGTCCCACCTCATCTTTTGCAAATGGCCTCCACTTTTGAAATGTTGGCCGAGGGGTTGAGGCTGTCCCTCTGACACGCTCGCGAGGCCAAGACTCCTTTTTCCTGTAGCGAATGGTTGGCCGCCACCTGGCTTGGTCACCCCTTGGGTGTCCCAATGTGACACGCACCTTATTCGCACGCTCTCCCTCTCTCGCCCACCTCTTTATCTAGGCCTATGCTCCCTTGCTTCTCTCTCTCTCTCTCTCTTCACCCCGAAATAACACATGTAATGCTTTTGTTTTGGTCCCATGGGTCATATCTGACCTCCGTTAAATCTATCTATCTATCTCTCTTCCCCCCCCCCCCCCTTTCAATTCAACTTTGTTAGTAGCTTACCCTCATCACTATATCATACGTGGTTTTGCTCTCCAAGAGGTGAGATCGACAATGATGAATATGGACATGGTTTTCATGACAAAGCGCATCTGTTGGTGAATGGCGATCGAGTTTACTTTTTGGGATTGAGTTTACTTTTGTCTGCGCATGTTCACTTTATCATGCTGTGAAGTGGAGTGTTTGACAACCAAACCCACGCGGACGCGTGATTAATACACCAGCCTATCAATGTGGAGGTCGCGGTTTTGAGATCCAGCTAGGGAACCAGAAAGTCAACGTCATCGACATTTTGGGTCGTCTATCTCTCTCTCGATCCATGCAAATCTCTGTCTGTTGTCGATCCCACTCCCTTGAGATCCGCGCAAATCCCTACTCGCTATCGATCCCATCTCTCAAGTTTCATGAAATACCTCGTGTGATATAATGTTGTGGTTAGCTTACGTCTCTTTTTCTCACGTCTCAAAACTAATAGTTTTCGAGGCTAGGGGAGGGGAGCGGGGGAGGGAGGCTCATCTAGGCCTATTTCTTTTCCGCAAGGTGGGTTTAGACAAGGAAGAGGCAAAGAGGAAAAGAAATAATTCTCTATTATCCTACCTTATGAACATGGAAATTGTTACACTCAATGATTGATAGATCCTTGCCAACACAGCTAATGGCGCAAGTGAAGTGGTCGCGTTGACCATGTGGTCGATTGAGCCAAGTTATCTTTGCCTCCGTACCAATTGGACTTGTCTACTCGATGGTGGCAACATGATATCACATGCCTTTCTCCATTTGCATTTGGACTAGCCAACCTAACGCCTACCCATAAAGGAGCCACAATCACCTCTTAGTAGATCGGCCATATGAAGTAAGGGGCCTCTTATCACTTGTCTTGCACTCCCATACATCGCTTTACAACTGGTTGAAGGTCCTTGCTATTGGCCGGCCATGCGTATTGTTGTAGAAACTGATATGCGATTTTGGAGGTGAGTGGAGGGTGTTGGACCACACCCTCCATTTCAGAGACAAAAGCTTCTGGAAATTTTTTAATGCAATGTGTTTAACCATTTATGAGATGTGTACACGAGACAGTTAAGTGCCAATATGAGACCTATGAGAAGATGGTGTTAGTGGGAATTGCAACACTCCACCTAAGTTTTTATGTACACTTTTGTTTTTTGTGGAAAAGAGAGAGAGAGAGAGAGAGAGAGAGAGAGAGAGAGAGAGATTATTACTAGCATTGACTTTCGAAAATAATGTGAAAAAGAAGAAGAGAAGAAAATTTAGCATCACTCCCATTGCAATAGATCATTGTGTTTGTGTGTATGTGTGTGTGTGTGTGTGTGTGTGTGTGTGTGTGTGTGTGAGAGAGAGAGAGAGAGAGAGAGAGAGAGAGAGAGAGAGAGAGAGAGAGAGCGCGAGAGGGAGAGGGAGAGAAACAGAAGGAAAGGAGGGGGAGGGGGGGCTCATTGAGTCGCACTTTGTGCAAATAAGGAAAAGGTGGCAAAGAGACCCAACCTAGGAGGTGATGCATTGGAGAGCTTGGAAAAGATATGTTTGGGATCTTTTGATTTTGTGTTAGGTAAATGAATGAATTGAATTCTAGAATAGCTCGATGTCAATTTAAGGGTCATGTGGGAGATGACCCTAAAGGGGACTTGGTTGGAAATGGACTATATCTAGGGAATGCTTTAGAGATTCTAGGAGATGGGCTACGACGAGCTCTTGGAGATCTCGATCATGGAGATTCCATAGCCGACTGTCTTGCACTCAAGCGAGAAGTCCTTGGTCATCCAGATGTGGGATGATAACCTATATACCCAAAACGACGGGGTTTTCCAGCAATTACACATGTTATGTGATACAAAGTCACTTCATATGATAATACATGCACATTTCTAAGAAATATGATTATCAAAATAGAAACCCTCATAGAGTGTAAAATAACCTTAAAAGTGAGACATTGAGCTTTCTATAGTGTAAACCCTTCCCTTTTCCATTTCCAACTATTGGCCACGATTTTTTGAATTTCTTCGAGCCGGTACCCCTACTCCTCCAATGAAGAAACATGAAACTTCAATACAAAGGCCTATCCTCCTTTTATATAACAAGAGCTTGAAGTGGGTGGAGAGAGGGAGGACTTCCTATAGAACCATGAGAAAAATTGTAACCCGTAAGAGACCAAATTGATCTATCTTCAACTTGAGAAAAAAATGAATGAACCAATAAACACCTCCCCCGCACGCATTGTCCGCCGCCCCCTCCTTCTTCTTCTCAGTCTTGACAAAGACGTACACACTCACACATGCATAATATAAAACCGTTGTCATGATAATTATTGTTAAAGGGGAGATCAAAGTAAGCGTCAGATCTCTGGTTGTAAGAGGAATTAAGCTAGTTTACTTAGAGTGTAAACCAACATTGACTAACTGTAGATGATTAAAAAGAGATCGAGATAATTAGAAAAGAATTAGAAACCAATAATTGTAGATTAATCCAAATCAAAGAACCAAATAATCCAAACAAAATCAGTCAATTGTATGCTCAAAATCTTGTGGGCACACACTTTGATGAGTTCATCTAAATGAATAACAAGATTAGATTGCCTGTGTAGATACAACAAAGATCCAAAAACTCTATAGATGATGGATTTCTCTCCTATATTTTCCCACACCAAGATGTAAATGACACTTTTGTAAAAGGGAATCAACTAAGAACACAATTGTCAATGGCAAGGACCCTAAGAACAAGCCATTATTAAGATTTTAAAAATGTTCACAAGGCTCAATCATAATTTTGACCCTTGAATCTTGACTTGACAATTTCCTCCCCTTCTTCCTCTTTTCTCTTCTTCTTCTTCCTCCCTTCTTCTTCAACGCAACAACCAACACCCCCCCGCGCCCCCCCCCCCCCCCCAGTTTCTCTCTCTTTCTCCCTCACTCTCTCATGCACATACACCCCCCCCATGTTAGTCCTTTTGATTTTGTAGCATGTCTATTTTTGGCACTTTTGTCCTTTTTGTTTGGATAGTCAGAGGACACATTCATCCACATTGTCTAGTCTTATAGGTTGATTTTGACCTCTAGAGGACGTTTATAAATCTCTCTCTCTCTCTCTCTCTCTCTCTCTCTCACACACACACACACACACACACACACAAAATCAATTGCTTATGCAAAACCACAATACAGTTTTTATCAATGTGTATAAATTGAAGATTGTACATGGTATGCTTTTTTGTAGATGTGGGGAGATTTAGTAGGCAAAGCTAAAGATGGTGGGCTCAATGTCATCGAAACCTATGTATTTTGGAATGCTCATGAGCCCAAACAAGGAACTGTGAGTATCTACTTTACAAGAGGAGCTGTACATTTGAGTTTCATAATGTGGGTATATATATGCTAGACTGTATAAAACTTTGTTTGCCTGGTGACATCTTTTGGTCGATCTATGTATGTGATGTATGCATGAGGCATCATAAGACTTTGAATAACCGATGAATTGGGGTGTTTTGTGAACAAAGTACAAGATTTTCTCATGAGATTACAGTTTTTATTTTTAATGTGCAATCCGATGCTTTGCATCCAGGATTGAGCCCACACACCCACACCCACATGTTGCAAGGGTTGAACCATAGCGGGCATGCATTAAACCCTTGGCCTTTACCACCAGGGCAACCATAGCATTTTCTTTTTTTGGCAAAAAGAAGCTTTTATGATGAAAGGTCAAAGATCATCCACCTGCTAGTGTTGTACGTGTCCCTCAGCTGTCTCCAAAGTCACGTCCAAAGTCCTGATAACTAAAGGCAATCAACTCAAATTTTCTAGTGTGGGGTATGCTCTTGAAGAGCTACCTCCAAAGGACCATTTTCTTTTTTGTCATCACCTTCCTTGTAGGTCTTAGCATGTCTACACCTTGTTCTAATAGGAGGGGAGTCTTTTCCTAAAAGCCTACATGCTTATCCACCTTTATTGACTAGTAAGCCTTTGTAGATTATATCAAAGAAGGAATATTCTTATTGATTGTTGGTCAAACAAAGAGAACCATACTATCCTTGGCCAATTGTCATCTGAAAAGAATTAAAAAGTATTTTCTTGGGACAAGTCTCTATATTGAAGTGATTAGACCCACATTGTAGTTCAAATACAATTTCCTATATTCCTCTTTGTTACTCTCATTTTATTTTTGGCTTTGTAAAAGAAGCCTTAGAGGAGAGTTGAAGTAGGCATACTTTTCATGTTTTCAATGATGATTGAGACTTACTTTGAATCTTTTTTTCAGTTTAAAAATATTAAATGGATATTTTTATTTCACCTTTCATTTCACATCCTCACATGGCTTGACTTCTCTTGCATTCTATTTGTTTAGAATGCTAAAGTGAAGCTTCACCTTGCATACTTCTGACACACACACACACACACACACACGAGCAAATCATGGTAAAGGAAAAAAAAATTGATGAAAAATGCGAGGGCTTAGCTCAAAAATCTTACAAATTTCAAAAAATTTGTTAGTATTTTCAATTTGCTTCTTTGCAAAGAGGAAACTTAGTCGCTAAATAAAAGAGACATTATCGAACAATGCTTCACCATATATTAATGCAATTAAGCTCAACGTAATGATTATATCACTTTCTTATTGTTTTAAAAAGCCACTGTGACCCTTTTACTTGTTTCTTTTGCTTTATGGGGTGTGTTTCCTTGGTTGAGATATTGAAACGGTTCGATCTCCACATTTCTCTTATCATGTGATCGTTTTTTTTTTTTTGCAATAAGAAGAAAGGCATACAAATATTTTGAACACCTTTTTTTCAAGTGGGGCCCTTTGTAACATATAAGGTATATGTAATTATGTGTGTATAATAAAATAAACCATTTTATATCAAAACACAACAAAAATGACATATGATTGTAAGTACTCATTTAAACCTACTCTCCATAACTCTCATCCCCCCTTAACTTCAAGAGGTCTTAGTGACTCCTGAGCTTGAGCTTGTCCCTTTGAAAGGCTGAAGTGGACCTTTTTATAAAGCTCTCTTCTTTCTACAAATATTCCAATGGCTTTTACGAGGTGGGGAATCTCCCTCACCCCCACTGTTCCGGGCTGGAATAGGCGAGGTGGAGGCCGAGCTTGTTCCCTATCTCGGAGCAGTGGGGGTGAGGGAGATTCCCATCCATCATGCATTTGTTCTCTTCACTGTTAGAATGCTAATGCAATGGACGGTTGAGATTGCTTGATGCGCTGGAATACACAGGCCCAAGGCATGACCGAGGAGGAATCACCTTGTTGTTGTGTGGTCCCTTGAACATAAGCAATGCATCTTCTTAACAAGCTAAAAGTAGCAAGTAGTTAAACTGTCTAAAGCTCATAGAAATGTAGTTATGCTCTTCCAAATGGGTGTTAAGCGTTGGAGAGATTAAAATGTTCTTAACAAAAAAATTTATGTGTAGTTTACCTCTAGGGAAAAAACGTCAAGGGACAAAGAGATTTGGATCTTCTTGAATAAGAATTTTAATCTTCTTGTATTTTGGATGTATTTTGACTGGTTGTTTCTGTTGGTGGTGGCACATAGTATAATTTCGAAGGAAGGTTTGACTTGGTGGGCTTTCTCAATGTGGTGAAGCAAGCTGACCTCTATGTCAACCTTCGCATTGGGCCCTACGTTTGCGCTGAATGGAATTACGGGTTGTGTTTCTCTCTCTCCCTCTTTGTTTCTTGTTGTACACAAAAAAATTCTAATTTTTTTTTCCTTGCTAGCTCAAGTGATGATAAAGAGTCTTTGTTTTATCTTGCATGTTATGATATAATGATTTCAATAATTTGTCCAATATATATATATTTTTCCCCTTGAGACAAGTGTAATGCTAAAAGATAAAGACACATTATTTTAGCTCACTCGCTCAAATGATGATAAATAGTCTTTGGTTTAACTTACTATAAAATGATTTCAATAATTTCTCCACTATCATGACAAATGGCAATCCTCGCGACTAAATGTCACAGGGTCTTAAACGACCCTCCAACCATGGGATCAACGGTGGAGGTTTGAGGGCGGGCGTTTCGAGGAGTTTTGATGGTGACAAAAAATTTGGCAACGAGTGTTGGGCTTCAAATTTGATCTCAGACGGATGTTGTGGCAACCTCATACTCTAACCAAGTGTGTGTATGCATTTCATTGAAGAGTAGACGTGTTCACATTACTTATGATTGTCTGAGTGTAATCTCTAGATGTCCAAGTTTACAAAATTTGTCTGAATTTATTTTAAAAAAAATCCAACGGGTTCGTTCGTCTCTATTCTTGTGCGTGCACTTCTCCTATGTGAATCCCATGGTTGGGGGGACCATTTAAGACCCGGTGTTCTTTAGTCCCGAAGAATGGCAATGGTAACATACCAGAACAAGTATAAAAAATGTTACATCATTTTAAGTGATGTCTTTAAACACGTGCCTTCCTTTTACAGCTTAAGAAAGAAACAAGTTAAATCTTACATGAAAGGGAAAATCAAACCACAAACTTACAATTGATTTCGGTGGTTTGGGTTAAGAGAATTAAGTAATAGAAAACACTCAACTTATCATTTTTACTCATTATTTTGACTTGAAAATAGCTCACATCAAAACTCATCATCAATAAATATTATTTTCTTTTGCTATACGTTAACTCAACATTTCTATGCATCCCTCTATAAGATTCCCATGCTAAGCACTAACAATTTTACTTCGTCCAGGAATCAAATGGTCTGCACTATCTCTAGCATTATTGTGTGGCTCATTTTAGAAGACTTGTATGTTTTGAGTCTTCTACTGCTACTAACACCCTATTGCTCGACGACAAGTGTTTGAAATATCTCAGAAGGCCTTAGTTAGCGTTTGCTAATAATGTTGTTAGGGTGCCCACCTTTCATCCTCTTTCTCATTTTGCAACCTACTTGTCTCTCTCATAGATTGATCTTGCATACTTGCAAAATGTTATTAAGGTGATATGATTTGTGTTATTGAATGACTTATATAGAGGATCCGTTCTCTAACCTTCTGGTTCTTTCTCTCACCCTTCAATTTATGCCATTCATTAATTATAGGTTTTCCCATTTCATGGCAAAATGGATCAGTCATCTTGTTTAGTCTCGGGGGAGGCTTCATGGGGAAGCCTCCTTCGCTCCTTGATTTGTTGGTTGCTCTCATTGAGGCTTTTCTGTTGTATCCAAGGCTTTTAAGGCTTTTTTTTGTGTAAAAGATTTTTTCTTTAATACTATTTCCTAGCGGAAAAAAGGGCCAGTCTCATCACGACCCTAGTTCCTTGGTTGGCCTAAGAGGCTAAGAGTTTTTTTTATATAAAATGAATCTAAAGGTGGATCCACGTAGCATTATTACCTGTCATTGATGAAAAGCAACATTGATGTTGCTCTAGGCTCTTGTGTTGCAAACGATGCCGCCATCAGCTTTTCCTGCTTCTGGATTGCAGCTTTTTTGATTGCCTTGCTCCGAGGTTGTGGCAACCTTCATTTTTGCAAGGTTTCCCTCTCCCTTCTATGGAAGGTCTACCTTAGAGCCCGTCCTTCTTTATGAAGGGCACTTAAATTTTTTTTCCTTCAAATTGTACACATTTTGTTTGACCCTTCCAAATATGCAATGGCCAAATCTACACTTAATTTTAAGTCTATATAGATAAATGCAACCTTTCAAATTTGGTCTCCAACCTTCAGCTCTACGAGGAAAATCATCGTATTATACTTAGTACAATATATTATACATTATTTGTATCATTTTTTTCTTTTAAAAAAAAGGGTGCCCTTCAAGGGCAACATTGTCTTTGATCTGCTCTTCAAAGAAGAAGGGGAAATTTAAAAAGAAATAGCCTTTGTCGAGATTTTCCCAAGTTAGGCAAATCCTTGAGGTCAGAAGTCGCCTTGAAGGCTCTGCAACCTCGCGATCCAAGCTCCAGCGTTGCATGAAGCTGGTGCGATTCAATACGGAGCGAACAGCAAGCAGAACTAATGAGCCTTCGAATTCTCCACTAGATGATGGTTGATCTTGAGCCGCCGCGATCAACAAACTGATTATAACTAGGTGTTGCTTGGAATGCAGGATGCTGATGCTTGCCCTTGCTGAAGCAGTGTCAGCTGTGACGATACTTTGAGCTGTATGGGTTTGCTGCCCAGTCTGTATGCTGGTTCTAGGCGCATGGGTGGTGAGGACCAGGAGGAGGGCGACAATGCAACCAATCTGATCGGAGGCAAAGGCATGCTCTTGCGTTTTGGCAGTTCTGTATCCAGAGAACTTGCATTTTCCCTTGAGGTGCCGATGGACTCAAAAGCTAGGCACAACTAAAAAGCAACAGATAGGATTAATCTCATTAGCCGGATATACGGTTTGCAACGATGTTCATATGTGGAGACTTGGAAGCTACCCAAATAAATTATGTAGCAAGGGAAGATGGTGATGACCAACCTGTAGCCAGTTTGTAGCTGCGAGCACAACCCCTCTCAATCATGTGCAGCCACCAGATCCACAATCTACCACAACATAACTTTTCCGCATCCTAGGCACAGTTCGATTCAAGGCATCCCAACAAGGTGAGCGTCAGGACAAAGCACACATCGCGAAGCTGCACTCTCTTCTCTGTGCACATGCACACAAATGTGTATGTTTACTTGGTTGGCCTAATGCCTTTTATCACAGTTAAGCTTTTGGAGGTGGCTGCTTGGCATGATCCAAGCCATTTTCCTTAAACCAAATCACACGGCAATGCTGGTGCATCCTTTTAATGAGATCACTACGGAAAAGGAAAGCCAATCGAGAAATGCAGAGTTCCAGACATAACAGAGTCTCATCTATGCTGGGCTTGATGATCTTTTTGCCATGTTGCTACTACACCAGCCGTCATGTATCAAGTCTTGAACAGAAGCAGCCTCTTGCCCCATGTGCACTCCGTTGCTATTGCAGCCTCTTGTCCTTGTGTGCCACCTGTTGCCGGCACTTATGATTAGCAGCCCATCCCTCCCCTCAAGATAGGAAAACGGCTATGGGTGATCTGCAAGCATCGAATTGGCTTTATCTAATCAAACTGTAGTTCATGATGAAGGCGGCCGGGAGGCTTGATGGTGTGCTTAGAGGGGCAACAGGCCACGACTGAGGAAGAATTCCTGTTATAGGCAAAACAATCAGCTTGTAGCTAGGCAATTGCGCCTCCTGCAGATAATGGCTCAAACATGCTACATGTATCTCTTCACCTCAAAGTTACACGGAACAAGAACGGGGGGCTCCCGGGGTGGCGGAGTGGGAATGGAGGCCGGAACGGTAGCCTTGAGGGAAAGGGAAAGGGAGAGGGAGAGAGAGCCTTGAGGGAGAAGGTGAGGCAGAGAGCTTGAGAGAGAGGGTTTAAAGCCCTTCTTTATATAGGAGAGGATGGAAATAACACCCCCCCAAAAGTTCAAAAGACCTGTCCCAAACTGTCATCTTTTTAAACTTTGCCGTTCCGGTTATGCTTGGGAAGGGAACGGCGTTCCGTTTTTGTTTCGAGGAGGCGTCGGGCTTGGGAACGCGTTCCGGGAACGGGAGGGCCCCGTTCCGCCCATTCCCTGTTACTATGCTTCACCTTCCTCAGGTCGGCTTTGTATAGCTTGTGGCTCCATCATCATCATCTCCTGCGGCTTCATCATAGTCTCTGTCTATCCCCTGCACTTCTTGTATAGCTTCAGGCAATGAACAATATAATATCCCCTCAACAACGACTCCCTCTTCCATGGGCAGCAGCTCTGCATGACTGGCAAGAGAACTTCAAGAGTTCAACTCACGTAAATGATGATTTTGTTATTTTAAGCAAGCAGCCATGCAGGGAACCTGTTGCCTCTTCAAAGATTCAAGTCTGGAAAGAAAACCGGTAGATCAAAGCAACACAAGACAAGACCTTCACATGGGTGACATAATTTACAATGAGATTACTAGACAATGGCTATTGGAGAAACATGTTGTGCTTGGCAATTATTTCGTCTATATATATGCAAAATGTAGAACCCTTACAAAAGCACATAAAGGTCTTGATGAGATTTTTGTTTAAATGTCATCTTTTTGCAACATGTTGATTGAAAGATATCCTCAACATGACTATGGCAAGGAAGCTTTGGGGTGTTTTCACCATATGTAAACTTGATGACCTTTCTTCAAATGTAATTACCTGTACTTGTACCTAGAAGGCATGTGGCCTTACAGAAACTTGCACGGGTGAGAGAATACATCATGAGATTAGTGCTGGAGAAAAACATTCGGTGAAAGCCTGAAAGAGAATGGCGCTGAGCTTCTTAGTACTTCCACATAAGTTTTCTGATGATAGAGAAACAAAAGGGAGCATTCAGATTCAAGCTTCCATGGGCTTTCTGTCCCTAATGACAGATGGAGAATCAAAGGTCTGCAAAAGGACCTTGAGCATGAGGCAAGGAACAACACAAAAGTAGTGGTGATTGCAGACATGGAAGCAGAAGTGAACCCAACAGTCACAGAAGAGATGATGATGGAGATCACAGTAGACACGGTCGACATGAGAGAAGTATGAAAACCAAAGAGACTATGATAGAGAGGCTGAATGTAGAAGGGATGCTAGCCACAAGTATGGTGACTGAAGGACTCACAGAGGACATCATGCATGGTGATCGAAGGAATCACACCAACAAACAAAACTCTGCATCAACAACTTGTAAAGGTTTGTTATCTGCATCCAAATCTTCATGTCTATGCGTTTGCTTGGATTGCACAACTAGACTACCCGGCAGGGCATGGCTTTATAATTTTTTGGGAAGACACATTGCTGCCTCTCCACTATACTTCTTTATGGCACTTTTGTATGGCATGCACTATATGGTCTGTAGTTTGTGCCATTTTTACATTACATGGTTTAACTAGTCACATGGTTTTTATGTAGCTTGACAAAACAATGTTCTTTGCTTTGAACACTCGCTCGAAACGCTTACTGGATGACCAGATCAGTAGTCCAGTTTAATTCTCTACAATCTACTATATGTAAAAATATGGTTTTTGACTCACAACATCACATCAACACTATACTGTATCACCAAATTTCTATGGCAAGGCAAAATCCTAGCAAGACTAGTTGCTAGTTGGTCTACAAAAAAGCTTCTTCCTTTAATAATGTTTCCTAGCTTTTATGGAAAAACAACGCTGGTCTCATCACGCCCCTAGTTGCTAGTTAGTATGGTCTGAGCAGGGAAGTTGGCCGAATGGAGAGCTCTACCATGGACAAGAGGATGATCCGCTGCATGCCACTAGTTGGTCTGAGTAGGGAAGCTGGTCCATTGGAGACCTCCACCCTGGACAAAAGGATGATGCGCTGCTTTGTGGCTGCTCCTTGTTGTTGCATTGGTCAGAGTCACGATACTTCATGCAGACTTCTTTGCCTTACACTAAACAATTTGAAAGACTCGCATTGGCAGATGCTATCTTGGCAGATTGGAGACAACTATTGTGAGGTTAGTTCAAATGCCTACCTATAAGGGAGAATGGAGTTCCTCCCTAGGTTGAAGCTAGTTATTTGCTGGCATGACATGATGTTGTCAATGATGGCTTTTGATCGTGGCCACTATCAATTTCTTTTTGATATCAAGTATATGGTGCACTAGTTCTAAGGTAGGGGCGTCTTAGTGTGACGGGTTTTAGGGTTAGGATTTCTGCGTTGAGGTCATAGACGCATCGGATCAATGTGTTCGTTTGGCCAGTCACAGACTCACTTCCCTTGGAAAGGTGGCCTATGCCAATCTCTGTGTCAAAGAGAGAATCCTCTGTGCCGTGATTAGTTTCTCTATGTAATATTTGCATCTGTGTGGCCTTCGGGTCTTGGACTAACTTGACTAGGTTTTGCAAGAACCAGCCGAGAGGCCTAAAGCCTAGTAGGTGGTACCAGCTGGCGTAAATTCTGAAAAGATGAGAATCACGTGAGATCCCTTTCGAAGAGGAACGAGAAGTGTCGTCGGGCGTTGAAGTAGGCAAGATATGGGGGGAGGGGGATGCGAGGCAACCTCGGCAAGGGCAATGGCCGTGCACAAGGAGCTGGAAGCTATGGGTGTAGAGGCGGTTCATGCTCTTTTTTAGAGATGTGGGTTGCTTGAGGTAGCAACATCAAGTGGATGTTGGGTTGGCACGTGAGCTTCATATGACGTCGCTTCATGCAACTGTTGCATGTTCAAATCCTTCATTCACCTTTTATAGGGATGAGAGAGATCTCTGATAAGTCCAAACGTTAGCATTGGGACGTAAGGATGGGATCTGGAGGAGATATTGCATGAATGAATGAATATAATATCATATGAGCCAATATATTCCCCAACTTATGGGAACCAGCCAAGGGGGCCCAAGTCCTTAAATAAAGCGCGCACACACACCGACAACTTTTGCCTAGAAGAGCGGATAACGTGGCAGCAGCGGCTTGCATTTTGCGCTGACAGCAGATGATGTGGCAACACTGCACGGTCAACCTTTAGGCGCTTGCTTTTAGGGCACAAATGCTTTTAGAAGTACTGTTTTTCATGCACATATTTTGATTTTGGCCAAGGGCCTATAAAGATGTAACTAGGGATCCCTCTCTTGGATTCTACCGTGTAGAGAAGCAGAGGAGAGTCCCAAAATTGGATCTTTGTGAATTACTAATAAAGGAATAGTGAAAGGGGCACCAGTCTTTGAGGGCAGTGCCGTCTAGGGTGGAATTCCGCCACTCTGTGTCTCTCGCATGGATTCTCTCTCTTTCTCCCTTTTACAATTATTTAAGTTGTTTTGAAGTACTAAAGTGTTGTTAAGATTGTAGATTGCAGTTATCTTCGTGTTTTCGTCCGATCTGTCATCAGAAGTGATCATAGTGGTATTAGAGCACAACTTGCTTCATTGCCCTCTGCAAATCGAAGCATGGTCCTCACATCATGGACGGAGCACTGTCGAAGGGCAAAATCCACCCAGCCCAATCACTCAGAAGCAACCGGAGGAGACAAATTCCTAGTACATGGTTCGGTAGTTGGTATATCTAGCCAAACAACAAAAACAGAAAGTGACGGATGATTGAATTGACTTGGAAGGTTTGCACAGCTATTTGGGCACCTTCAATCCTCTTGCTAACCCTGTTATTCCTCCCCAACCTTCTCAGATGTACTCTCTTTCTCTTTACCCTTCTCGAAATCCCCCTGTTACCTCACGACAGAACTCTCGAGATGTTTCTCAGTTTTTGGGAGGCATTTCTAAGCATATGGCTTCAGGAGAACGATTGCATGTAGCTTCTGAAGCACTCCTACCGTCTCCTTTCGCATCTCCACCCTATGTCCAACCACCACCTACTGCTACTCCTCTACCCTCGTATTCATCAGATGGGCACCATCATCGCTACTATTGTTATTGAGCACCTCCAAAACCCTTTTAAGGATGGTGGTGCTATAGTTATATTTTTCACCTTCTCAGGCGTCCAAGATTTTCACAATGCTTTCAAGTTCCTACAACAATTCGATGCCGTGTTCTCCTACAAAAATTCGATGTCATGTTTAGTAATGGTAACTTTACAGAAGAATCCAAGTTGCAAGTCACCTCTTTCCTTAAAGATAGTGCCTTGACATAACCAGTTTCCACTTTTCGAGACATTACTTTAGCAGAACAGATTGAGAAGTACACAGTGGGCCTACCTTTTCCGGTGCGGGATTATTGTATCGGGAAAGTGGTCTCAAATATGCGTCAACTCATGTCACATGCAAGAGTGGGTTATCACATCTTGAAGAAAGAACTAGTATTTACCGACATTACTACTTCTTCCCAAAAAAGAAACCAAAGTTTATGATCCTCTGTCCAAGATGCCTCACATCTGCGAGCTAGCATAGTCTCAAAAACTTCTACCTGACGGCTCACTCCCGGAGAGATGGCACAATACCAATCAGAAGGAACGTGTTATAGATGTGGCATTCATGGCCATATTTCTTGGGGCTGTCCGACATATCCGAATAGCAAAAGATCACTTCCATATGAAAACACAAAAAACAAGAAACCGCGATTCTCAGTTGGATTGATTTTTGACTTGATATGTATTCGTACTATTAACACTGTAATAGTCTTCATAGGTGTTCGAACACTGTAATAGTCTTGGATACTCCAAGCCAAAGATCTAAGGCAATACACATGAGGGAAATTGAAAGAACTGAACGAAACTGAGAGAAAGAGACGACATGCACAACATGGCGGAGTTTCGTGCCTAGAGGTACCAGCCTCACTGGCTGGTGCCCCTTCGTGGTATTTCTTTATTATTATACTTCCACAAGTACGAGGTATGAGGGTCCTTTCTCTCCGTAGTGCTTCGAAGCTACTCTGCTTGGAAAGCAATATTTCTAAAAGCATTTGGGACCCAAAGCAGCGCTAGGCTACCAGCATGTCAGGTGCAACGGAATTGAAATGGTGAAGATCTAGGTTTTACACTTCCACAAATCCTTCACTTCTTTTCCTTGTGTTAGTGATTGCTTTTAGCTTGAATGATGGTTCCTTTTACTTTTCCCTAAGAGAGAGAATGAGAGCGGTAGAGATGTGTGTAGAGAGAGAGAGAGAGAGAGAGAGAGAGAGAGAGAGAGAGAGAGAGAGAGAGAGAGAGAGAGAGAGAGAGAGACCCGATGGGGTCCCAACCAACTCAAGGGCCCCCCACATCGTTGCCAATGTTGTGTTTGCTTTAGATTGCGTAAATGGAATGTACACACATGCAATACCTCAAGTTCAGACTCTATTGACTCGAATGGTTAATGTCGCCGTGGTAAATCCTCAAGGCGAGGCACCTCCAGGGCTGATTTGATGCACCTTTGAATCCTTCTCGATGTGGGATTGCGGATGGCCACCAAGGGGAAGATCTGCTGCTGAATTGCACTCCCGATTTGAGAGGAATGAAGGGCTGAAAAGGCAGATCTCAATGATGTCGATGATAGACATCAATGGAGCCTCGATGACGGCGAGGGAATGGGCGAGGAGAGGCTCAATGTCACAAAGTGATGATGTGGCATGACCTAAAGGACAGACTCCAGACAGAGAGAGGTCAGAGCCCTACTAAAAGATGCGGAAGAAGTGTTACCAACTTGCAGAGCCTAGCCGAGAGACTCCAAATTAAAGACCAAAGATTTTTTAAGTTTGTTCTAACTTATGGGACCCTGGTTGACACGGCCTAAAGGGACACTAGCAGATCAAAATAAAGCAAGAAGCCCCAAATCGCGTGGAGATGTTGAGTGGTAGCGTTGTGCGGACGTTCTGCAATTTGCGTTGGCTGCTCACGTGGCACGTGTACGGATATTTTTGATTTGTGCTGACAGCAGTAGCGCAAGCTTTTGGGACCCAGATGCTGTTAGACTTGAAGCTTTACATGTACACTGCTTTTGGAAGGCCGAGGGCCTATAAATAAAGTGCTAGGGCCTTAGTCTCAGGCAGATACGCTTGGGAGCATTGTTGAGACGAGGACTCTCAGACAATGTACTTTGCGAAGCGATAAGAATAAAAGTAATATCGAAAGGGGCACCAGCCTTTGGGGCCAATCTCTGTGGCACAGAACTACGCCGTGCCGTGTCATCTCTCTCTCAGCTTTGTTCAGCAGTTCTTCCAGTTTGCTCTCGTGTGTTGTGGTAAATTCTCGTCTTGGAGTGTCCAAGTCTTGGTATCAGAGCTCAGTCGATTCTTCTTCTACGAAAGATCCAATCCTTTACTCACAGCATACATGGATTCAATCGACGAATCCCACCAAGAGGAAAGTGTGACATCCGACCATTTCGGCTTCGGGCGAGAATAATGAAGATTCCAATGGGCATCGTCCATCTTCTGAAGGTTTGGAACAATATGGGCTATCTCCACCTACTGAGTACGAAAGGATGGAGATGCAGTGGAAACAACAGGTTGACGCTTGTGCCTGTAGATGCTTCAGTACTCCAAGGATCCTTAGTATGCGAATTTTTTTGGCCTAGCACCTGCTTGACGAGATGCATTCCGGATGGCGCTCCACCATCAGATCACCTTTGAAGTCAGCATTGAAGAAGCCGACCACACCTAGAGGCTAGGACTCCTGCTTAGAAGGTGTACTCAGAGGATGAGTTTGAAGAAGCAGTAGAACAATAAGTCAGCAGACTCATTAAGACCAAGAAGTCACTTGGAAAGCAAAGTTGAGCAGCAGATTATCCAAGCTACTTGGGTCGGAGATCTACTTTTGAAAATGCCAAGAAGACAAAGAAACGAGTGAGATTTGAGGATGTTTCCAGTTTGTCCTCATCTTCTTCAAATAGCTCTGACAATTCTTCGACCTCCGAGTCTAGTGATGAGGGAAGAAAGAGCAAGAAGAGGAGAAAGATCCAGTGATTGAGTAGAGGCAAGAAGAAGGCAAAGAAGAGTCGATCCCATAGATTATCTCGGAAGTATTTTGACAGTTCACACGAGGATTCCTCTTCTTCGGATAGTTCAAAGTCGGATGAGCCGATGTTTACAAAGAGGAAGCACTTTTACAGAGCCAACCAATATGATTTTCTCGAGGATAGGAAAATCATGTGCAAAGATTTTAAAAAGGGCAGACAAGCAGAAGTCCGAGTCCATGCAACAATTGATGGGACATGCAAAGCAAGGGTTTGCAATGCATGGGGGCACTCTTACATACCCTACGGATAGATTGGTAACAATTCAGACCAGGCAAGATACGAACAACAGTAATAAAAGGAAGGGAAAGCAACAAAAGAAGAGACCTTCAGGCCTTCAACTGTCGACAGAGCAACGTGCCGAATACTTAGAGGAGGTTAAATGTTACGGTTGTGGGGAACACGGGCATGTGTTAGCTAGGTGCCCTAACAAGGCACCAAAAGAACAGCCAAAGGACAAGCTAGAGAGTTCTAAAGTAGCGGAGGAGCGAGCAAAGAAGGGAAAGACAAAAGCGGGATTGGTAACAGATTTCGTGGGGACCAACCCTGAGCAAATGGATGAAAGTATGGAGCTCTGCAAAGCGTGGGGCAAAGTACGAGATCAAGAAGCCCTCATCTTCTTCGACTGAATTGGCGGCTCGACTTTGAATTACGTCGGATGAAATGGGACCACCGACTGAGGCAGTTCTAGCGGCACCCAAAGATTCTTTCACAAAAATGTGCATGTGTTGCAAAAAGGATCGGATCCTTCGTAGAAGAAGAATCTTTCTGAGCTCTAATACCACTGTAATAGGCTTGGACACTCCAATCGAGAAATCAATAGCAACATACGAACAGAAACTTCAAAGTCATTGAACTTTAACAGAGAGAGAGAGTCGACACGGCCCGACGGAGTTTTGTGCCCAAAATATTGGGCCCAGAGTCTGGTGCCCCTTTCGGTATTTCTTTATCATTAATCATTGCAAAGTACAACTCTTGAGGGACCTTTGCTCTCAGACTCTGCGTCTAGATGCTCTGCAGAGTGAGGCCCCAAGGGCTCTTTAAAACAGAACAAGGGATGCCAAAAGTAGAGCCCCAAAAGCAATTAGTTCAAAAGCTTCAAGTTCCAAAAGTATCTAGTCCAAAAGCTAGCAGCGCAAATTGCGGAATTCCGTATAGTTGCCACATCATCAGTTAGCGCAAAACGCGGAGTGTTTGTACAACTGCCACATCAGTATCCTCTACACGATCTCTCTCTCTTTTTATTACTCTAGTGTCCCCCGAGCCCCATTGGACGGGACCATAACTTTAAATTCTTGTCGAATTCCGGGCGGACATGCCAGTCATTATTTTGTGATAGCCTACCCTAGGAGAGCTTGATTTGAATTTGAAAGGAGCGATGGCTTCTAATCTGAAGGCTAGTTGAAAGGAGTGTGATTGGTTGTTGCTTTAAACGAAGTGCGATATGCCCAAAGAATGCTGAGGATTGCGTGAGCCCATGGTGCTGGATGCAAATGGAACGCTGTCCGGAGGAGGGCAATAAGAACCTTGTTAGTGCTCTCTGCTTTCTCATTGGCTCTTGGGTAGTATGAGCAAGATTTGCGATGAAAGACCTTGTAGTTAGTCAGCAGTGTCGAGATCAGCTCGTCGACAAAGTGACTGCCGCGATCACTTGTAATCTCGAGGGGACACCCAAACCTGCAAAAGATATTCTCATACAAAAACTTAGCCACTATGTTACTTGTGCAATCATTGGTAGCCAGTACTTCAGCCCATTTGGTGGCATAATCAGTAGCGACCAAAAGATATTTGCGATTGCTTGGTTGAATAGGGGGCGAAATTGGACTAACAAAATCTAAACCCCACCGTTCAAACGGAAACCATGTCATTGAAACCTGTGAAGGGAGATTGGACTGCCTGCTGGGCTTCGGTTCACAATGTTGACAGACATCACAAGTCTTCACATGAGCAATTGCATCCCTAAACACATAGGGCCACCATAAACGACTCTGAATGATTTTTTGTGCTATGATGTGACCAAAGTGATGGCCAACTGTGGGACCACTGTGGGCATCATCCAAAATATGCTCCACTTCATGAGGGAAGACACATCTGCGCAACACACCATCCAGTCCAGACTTGTAGAGCTGACCTCCAATCAGAGTAAATGATGTGACCAGAGTGATGGCCAACTGTGGGACCACTGTGGGCATCATCCAAAATATGCTCCACTTCATGAGGGAAGACACATCTGCGCAACACACCATCCGGTTCAGACTTGTAGAGCTGACCTCCAATCAGAGTAAATGGTCGAGACTTCAGTAATAGTCTTCTTTTCTACAAGGGAGAGGCGTTCTTTGGATATAGGCCAGTGCACAACAAATACAACACATTGCCATACCATTCCGGGGTTGTGTCTACTTGAAAGAGAGTGCTATCTAGAAAGTCATCATCATGTGTAGTTTTTCACCTGTGTGTATGCGAGAGAGGTG
Organism: Adiantum capillus-veneris; assembly: GCF_014529385.1. NCBI lineage: Eukaryota > Viridiplantae > Streptophyta > Polypodiopsida > Polypodiales > Pteridaceae > Adiantum > Adiantum capillus-veneris. The sequence goes on along the minus strand of NC_140944.1, from coordinate 97,923,525 downwards.
GTTGGCCATGACGTGACGCTTGATTGGATGAAGGACTACCTCGAAATCAAAAAGTAGTCACCGCCAAACTCGGCCTGCAACTTGTGGCCGATTCCATAGATAATGCAGAGCATGATAATCAATAATGATTGTGAAGTGAACCCCTAATAAATATTATCGGAATTTTTGCAGCACATAGACAATAGCAGATACTTTCCGTTCTGTGGTGCTGTAGTTTCGCTTGGCTTTGGTGAGCAGGCGACTTGCATAGTGAATCAAGCAATCGAGGTTGAATTCCTAGCTAGGCTGAGTCAGAACAACACCCACATCAAACTGACTAGCATCAATATGTACATGAAAAGTGAGAGACGAATCTGGGGCAGCTAAAATGGGTGCCTCAGGCGGCGCTTTTTTAAGTATGTAAAAGCCTGGGCCTAAGCCTCGGACCATTGAAACGGTAGTGTGGCCTACAAAGCTCTGAATACCCTTGGGGTTAATAGGGGGAGGCAGCCTCATAATTGCCACGATTTTTTCAGGGTTAGAAGCTAGACTTTTAGCAGACACCAGATGACACAAAAGCGTACCTTTCGTAACCAAAAAGTGGCATTTGTTGGGAATGAGCTTAAGATGTGCCTCTCGACACTTGAGGAAGATTGCACAGAGCTGAGCTAGATGCTTCTCCAAATTTTCTACCGGGGTGGAACATTGAGCACCGTAGAATGTCGACACCGGGGTGGACACAATAGAGGAGGCTGAGAGTTGGGAAAATTCTTGTAAAAGTGATTTCCTACCTCGTCGGTGGTCTTTGATAGGCCTCAACAGTAGGAGCATTTAAGTCAATATCTGTCATGACCTCAACACTTGTTTCTGGGCCAGGTAGCATACTAGGCCTGACTACTGTAAGGGCGGTGGGAGATGGGGTATCCTTTGGTAAGATAGGATAAAAATCATATAACAAGGCATAGACTTTGTAGCTTCCAACCACTCAAGCAGGTCCTCCTCTTGTCTCTCAGGTGGGGTAGGTTGTTCTAACTTCTAGGTCGGGGTTGAACTCCACTGACAAAGAAATATGATGCACTTATGGATCCATGCTTCCTTCGAGTCGAATGGGTTTCATTGGGGAGCTAGGAGTATGTATCCACATTGTATCATTTCCCCAATCATGTAGTGCTTTAGTGTGCCGCAACCATGGTCTACCAATGAGCAAAGGAAAGCCACCCCCAACTTGGGAAAGACGAACCACAACAAAATCCAAGCTACAGTTAAGTCGTGCACTTTGCAGAGGCACCTTGTCTACTATGCCCAAGGGGTAGGTAGTCCTCTATTCTGCCAAACTCATTGTGAATGGGGCGGGCCCAGTCGGCTGGAGACCCAATGCCAGCATAACGAACTGAGGCATTAGGTTAATGCCCGATTCATCATGCACGATTAGCCCTGAGAATTGGCGTCTTAGAATAGACACAGTGAGACGAGGACCCCTGTAATCAATGAGAGGAGCAACGGGATAGGAGATCATGTAGGACTCAAAGGTTGCACTAGGATGTGCCCGCCACTGGCCCTGCACCGGGGTACAAAGATTGAATGAATATAAGGGTATCACTTCAAAGATTTGCATCCAGCCAGAGCATGTCGTAGAGTGACACTTGCTGAAAGGTGTTCTTCAAGATAGTCTCTGCTGTAGGCTTTTCTCCTTTGATCAGGGCCTTCTCTTGTACATTGATATGTTGCAAGTCAGCCACTGCTTCCAAGAAGGCGCCATCAATATCAAATAGCATGGAGGTAGGTCGGCCTTTGGCACCAGTGGATGGCTTGTCAGTTGCTGTAGGTTGACTAGGTTGTGGAAGTTGGGATGGAAAAGTTGGACCTTCTGGAAGATTGAGGCCGAGGGCTGCACTTTGTGCCCGAGTGAGGACACCAATGGGCTCCTCCACTTGTTGTGACGATTGAGGAATGGTGCTCACCGCTATCAGGTTAATCTTTGGAAACGTGAACTCTTGCTGGTATGGACTCAGGCTCGAAGACGTGGATGCCCATTGCTTGGGACAATCCTTATTGTAGTGATCCTTACCCTCGGGGCAATGACGGCAAGGAGGAGACCCTTAGGCAGGGTACACTTGATTTGGTAACTCCCATATTCCTCACATCTGTAGAAAATGGGATGATTGGATGGCCGAGTTGGGGGACGAGGTGGTCTCTGCTCCTGCTGCATGGAGGCGGAGGCTAAGGTGTAGAAGCTCTAAGGGGCTGAGGGAGCATTAGTATGATAAAATCTTTGAGATGGAAAAGTGCTCTGCATACCTTGCATAGGAGGGATTGTCAGCAAAGGTGGCATGTGGTTTGGATGGCGATAGGGGGAAACCATATTGGATGCAGGTGCCAATGCCTGGTGAATGGGTTCCAAGCCTTGTTGAAGCGCAGGGACGAGGCTTTGTTGTAATTGCAGCAATCCTTTTAGAAATAAGCAATTTTTGTCGTCATGTCCGGGCAGAAGTAGTAGTAAGCTCGAAGCGGGCATTCTTGCGGAGGATTCCCAGGAGAGTGACACAAGCTACACCACACAATGGGCTTAGTCTCTTGCTGAGCTCTGAGCTCTTCTAGCTCCCGCTTGATTTGGTCCAAAGCTTCTTGATGTGGAGGCTTCTCATGTCGAAGAGAGAAGGATCACTCTTGTCGAAGAGCTCATTGTAAGTTCAGTGCTTCAAGTTCCCTGCGTAAAGAAGTCAAGGGGTTAGATGGACTTTCTAAGAGTACTGAGGTAGTCTCTACCTGAGGATGGTCGTGGAATAGCTTTCTTGCCACTTCTATCTGTAACAAACTTGGACACTCCGAGTCAAGAATATACCACGACACGATAGGAATTCACTTCAAAACAGTTCACAATTTGATTCGACACCGGCCCGACGGAGTTCCATGCCAAGAGGTATTGGCCCGAAAGACTGGCACCCCTTTCAGTATTTCTTTTTGTATTAAAATCTGTGCTCAAAGTACAAGGGAGTGATTGGGTCTCACTCTCAGACTCTGCGTCCAGATGCTCTGAGAAGTGGGAGCCCAAACCACTCTTATAAAGGTTTACAAGGGATGTCAAAAGCAGAGCCCCAAAAGCTGCCCATAAAAAGCATTCAAAAATAATGGTAACTCCTCTCACAAGCAAAGCTAAAAAATAAAGCTCTTTCTCTCTCTCAAACTTGCGTGAAAATTAAAGCAGCTCTTGCGTAGAATTTCCCAGCTTGACTTGCGCAGAAAAAGATACGTGAGACTATCCGTACAGCTGCCTGTAAAAAGCGAGAATGTTCGTAGCTGCTGCCACGTGGCTGTCTGTACAGATTTCCGTGATTTTCGAGGCAGTGCCACGTCAGCGTTTCAACCAATCTTTCCCGGGGTGGGGTGCATGTGTGTGTACAAGCCATCCACGTCACTAGTTTGTAACATACCCCCCTCTTGAAAGCATTGTAATCGCCCTCGATAATGCCCGCAAAAAAGACAGAGGCCATAAATTGTCTTAGTAGACACTGACTATTAGTACCGACGCACGAGGAACACACATCTAGCACATGTACCAATCGACAGTCACATCACACAACATCACAGGATATCACTTGACATCACAGGACATCACATGACAAATCATATTTAAAGATTCATCTAGATCTCAGACCATGATTAATCCGCAGCGTATTTAGCAATCGCATCTAGATCCACTCGGGACCTCATAGATGCCCGATTAACTAATCCTTATTGCAATCACGCCTATTGAGATCTTTCAGAACCGAAATGCTGCAGTCATTTCATCTATCAGTCCCTACACTTAACCCAGTCAAGTACAAATCAGTATCGGGAATTCCAGTTCATAAAGTCATACAGTAGAATACTGTCAGCTCACAGTATCCCTGAAACTCAAAAGAGACATGAGTGACTTTAGTATCAAAATCGGGGCAATCTGTTGACAAAGGAGTGGAGAGACTCCCCTCTTGTGCATACCCATTACACCAAATTCCGCCCAGCTGAGTTCGGGGTTCAATTTTGGAATAGACTATGCTAAACCAAAAGCTTCAAGGTAAAAGTTCATGATCTGAGGAGTATCTGGTCTTCCTGCTCCATCCACTTCACATCCAATGCAAGATAGTTCTTGAATTTAACCAAGAACTGCCTTATTATTTTACCTTTTACCTTTCTTTCTTTATGTGCCAAAATCTGTTTTGGAACGAGTATCTCCTCGTTTTCGTCCACTTCGGGTTGCTCATCAGGCTTCCCATCATCGGGTACATCGCCTTTAAAAGGCTTTAGGAGAACCACATGAAACGCATTGTGAATCCTCCAAGTATCAGGCAGCTTCAGTCTAAACGAGACATCATTTATCTTTTCAGAAATCTAGAAAGGTCCATAGTATCTCATGCTAACCTTTGGAAAAAGCCGCTCCTTTCCCCTTTTCTTTCTCAAGCATGTCTTCTCAAAACGTAAGAGCACCCAATCGTTCTCCTTTAATTTCAAATCGCGACGATGTCGATCTGTTGCCTTTTTCTGTTTTTCTTGAGATTTCTCCAAAGCCTTCCGGACCTAGTCCAAGTCCCTCGTGAACTGGTCGGCTTCAAAAGAAAATAATTATCTTTCGTGCTAAGGAAGGGTGGAACCTTCGTAGAAAATTCAATAATCTCAAATGGCACCTTCCCCATCAAAGAGTTGATCGTGTTATTGTAGGCATATTCCACCAAAGGTAAAAACCTTTTCTCATGTAGTCTTCTGATCCAACGAAGAAGACTTCAACAAATCCAGTATGACTGAATTTGCAATCTCAGATTTGCCCATCTTTCTGCGAGTGGAAAGATGATGAGAACTGCAACCGCATGCCAATGTTCTCCCAAATAGCCTTCCAAAACAAACTCATGAATCTGGGGTCTCTGTCGGAGACAATTGTCTCAGGCATGCCGTGTAATCTGAAGATCTAGGTCACAAACAATCTTGCTAAGTGATCCGGCTTGAATGTTTTCTTCACTAGAATGAAATGAGCTTGCATGCTAAATTTGTCAATAACAGTCCAGATACCATCGTGACCCCTCTGTGTTTTCGGGAGATAAAAAATGAAATCCATTGCAATACTTTCCCAGGGGCGGGTGGGTATGGGTAAAGGTTGTAATAATCCCTGTGCTTTATGCCTGTCAAACTTGACCTTCTGGCATACCAAGCAACTGCGTACAACATCGTCCATGTCCTTCTTGAGTCTCAGCCAAAACAAGTTTCTCTCCACACCTTTCAAGGTGGTAGCAATGCCGTGGTGACCGGCAAATGGTGGACAGTGGCATTTGGTTAGAACCTTTTCCCTCAACGGCTGTGTAACGCACAACATCGTTTTCTTCATCAAGTAGCCATCCCGAATGGAATATCCCGCTACTACCTCCCCATCTTGTAGCTGTATCTGTAGCATACTGATCGACATATCCTCGAAGCTTCTATGGTGTATCGCTGAAATAGCTAGAACCAACGGCTTCTGAGACAAAGCATCTGCGACCAAATTCTTCTCTCCCTGCACATGGACAATCTGGAAGTGAAACTGTGACAATATGTTCGCCCACCGCATCTGCTTTTCCGATAGCTGCGTTTGTAACAAGAAATAGCGTAAACTTTGATGATCTGTGAAGACTGTAAAATTCGCTCCGAGTAGGTAATGTCGCCACTGAGTAAGAGCATGGATAACCGCCTAAAGCTCTTTCTTATAAATCTGTGCTGTCAATTCCGGCCTTGAGAACAATCGGCTCTCATAGGCAATGACATGGCCTTCTTGCATTAAGACCGCACCCAGACTACGACCACGAGCATCACAATAAACTTCGAATGACTTCTGCAAATCTGACAAAATCAAAACTGGTCCTGTAGTCAATTTCTCTTTCAATGTCTGAAAGGCAGTCACCTCTGTGGGTCCCATGAGAAAGGGACTCCTTTCTCTGTCAAGATATGCAAAGGGGAAGCAACCTCTGCAAACTTTCTAATGAACTGCTGGTAGTACGAACATAAGCCCAAGAAGCTTCTAACTTCATGGACATTCTTCAAAGCGGGTCAATCACGGATAGTCTCTATCTTGGTCGGGTCCATCTGCACTCCTGCTGTTGAGACAATATGTCCCAAAAAGTGTATCTCGGGTAGGAAAAATTCACCAAGGGATTTCAAGGAGGACGTCACAACCTCCCAAGGGCATTACGTAGAAGTCCTTGTGCCCTAAACACCCCTGACATTGCAAACGAAGTTTGCCAACGATCGATGTATTGGCATCATCCCGTCCGGGTGCCGCTAGAACTACCTCCGCCTGTGGCCTCGGCCTGTCGGGCATAATTCCATTCAAGTGAAAAGAAGTTGGCCTTGGCTCCTCCATCAAAGAAAATGAGGGCTTCCTGATCTGTCACTTTGCCTAAGTGCGGCAAAGTTTTATACTTTTGTTCATCTGATTCGGTTCGGGCCCCATGCAATGTGGTACTAGTTCTGTTTTCATCTGCCTTTTCCGCCACATTCCTCTGCTGCTCTAGAACTCTCTCGCCTGTCTTCAGTCCGTTCTTGCTGTGCCTTTTTGGGGCACTTTGCGGAGATGTGCCCATGTTCCCCACATCCAAAACACTTCCCCTCTTTGAGATAGATAACCCTTTCTCTAAGAGTATGTCTGAAACGTGTATCATTCTTTTCTTCGTTCTAGGATCTCTTTCGCTTTCTACTTTCATTTGAGAGGTCTGTTGGGTTCTCTGAGTCAAGATCTCATCAGTGGGGTAATGCTAATTTCCCGAATGTATCGCAAAAACCCCGTTTCACATGACCCATCAATTCTTCAAAAGAATTCAACTTCTGTTCCAAGCAGTAGTCTCGGATCTCTGTAGGAAGTCCACAGCAAAACTGCTCAATCTGTTCCTTAAACAAGACCTTCGTAAATGAAGAGGTGGGTAGAAAAGAGTTCCAAAATCTCTCGCAATAAGCGTCCAAAGAATCTCCCTTGATCATCCGAAGATGATTCCAAGCAGTTCGTATATCTCTTTCGTATTCCCGAGTCAGCCAAGAAGAAATAAAAAGCCTTTCAACCATTTAACCGGAGCTTCCTTTCTCAGTAGAAGAGTGAACCACCATGTTCAAGCATCTCGGAAAGGATTCAAATCGAGTGTCCACCTTTAATTTCTTTTCCTTTCTTGCTTTTATCTTCGAGGAAGTCATATTGGTTGGCTTTATAAACATGTTGCTTCTTTGCATAAAACATGTGATTGTCGGAGTCCAAAGTATCTGAGGATGAGTCCTCGGTAAAACTGTCAAAAACTGGGCAAAATCTATGCTTCTTTGCCTTTTTCTTGCCCTTTCCGAAGCTTTGCTTTATTGGCTTCGCTTGTCCATGTCTTTAAGCGAGTACAGGTTCTGCTTTTCTGCACTCGTCTGTCTTTTCGGCTTTACTCCCTACCTGAGAGTAGCAATGGCCACACGCCGTCTCGAGTAAATCTTATCAGTCTGGTAATTCTTTAGGTGTATCACCAATCTCGGGTCCTTGGAGTACTTAATCAATTTGTTCACACATATGTCAATTTGCAGTTGACGTTTGTACTCCTTTTTTGGTAAACTTGTCCAAAAAAAAATTTGCCCAAATCTTCATTCTTTTCTTCAGTTCCTGCGCTGGATCTCCAACTTTTCTTTGCCTTCTCACTGAGAGGTGTCATCTCTGTCAGATTCTTCAACAGAATCCATGTGTAATCTGGGATTTTTAATGGCTTTATGCCCTGTAAGACAGAGCGATGAAGATGGGAGCAGGCCCGATGCGCGATGTATGAAGGGTGGGAGTCGCTAATACGTCCGGGGTCGTCAGGGCACGAAGGTTCTTTCCCAAAAGCTGTGTGCGCTGTAAAAAGGATCGGACCCTCTGTAGAGGAAGAATCTTTCTGTGCTCTGATACCACTGTAATAAACTTGGACATTCCAAGTCAAGAATCTACCGTGATACGACAGGAATTCACTTCAAAACAGTTCACAATTTGATTCAACACCGGCCTGACGGAGTTCTGTGCCAAGAGGTATTGGCCCCAAAGACTGCGCCCCTTTCGCTATTTCTTTTTGTATTAAAATCTTTTTGTATTGCGTCCAGATGCTCTGAGAAGTGGGAGCCCAAACCACTCTTATAAAGGTTTATAAGGGATGCCAAAAGCAGAGCCCAAAAGCTGCCCATAAAAAGCATTCAAAAATAATGGTAACTCCTCTCACAAGCAAAGCTAAAAAATAAAGCTCTTTCTCTCTCTCAAACTTGCGTGAAATTAAAACAGCTCTTGCGTAGAATTTCCCAGCTTGACTTGCGTAGAAAAAGCTGCATGAGGCTTTTTGTACAGCTGCCTGTAAAAAGCGGGAATGTCCCTACGCTACTGCCGCGTGGCTGTCCGTACAGATTTTTCCGTGATTTTCGAGGCAGTGCCATGTCAGGGTTTCAGCCAGTCTTTCTCGGGGCGGGGTGTGTGTGTGTGTACAAGCCATCCACGTCACCAGTTTGTAACACTATCCTAGTAGCAGCAGGGACAAACTCCTCCAAAGTGGCTTCAGGTCGGAGACTCTCTCGGTGTTTTTGGTGAGAAGTTTTGGGGAGAGCCTTCTCCACCCAGTTCTTGACCCACTCTCTGCATTCCTCGTCATACGAGCTGTTTTGAGGCATGTTCCCAGCTCCTCTCTTCTGAGCAGGTTGAGTATGTGGGTATGCCTCTTGTGCTGTTCCATGTAGTATCTCTGTTAACTGAGAAGTAATCTCCTCTACAGTATATACTGGCTTGGCTGCCCACATCCTATTATAGATCTTTTCCACATAGACTGAGTCAGTTTCTGGCATGAAAGTATATCTTGTGTGTGTCTTCTTCCTTTGTACTTGAGAGGCATTGTATTAGAAGGAGATTGATAAGGTCAAGAGAGCATGATCCATTGCAATCCCAACCGGTTTGGGTCCCACCTTAAAGTCCTTGATACTAGAAATAAAGCTTGGTGAAGTCATGACATAGTCCACTGTACTGGCCCCATGCCTATGTGGGAAGCATTTGAATCCCCCAGACAACGGGAAATTCTCTAGACCATTAAGTATGGCCAAACCATGTATGGTGGCCATCTCCATGAGATGTCTCCCATATTCAGTGTGTTCATTATCCTGTGAGTTTCTAGTAAGCCCCCTCTGTGATAAATCCACTTCTCTGAGCATTTCTTCAGAAGTATCATAGAATACTGGTTGAGAGTTGGCCGTTCTGGCATTAAAGTCTCCTAAGAGAACGATGTCTCCATCTCTAGAGAACTCCCATATGTCATTATTCAATATGGACAAAGGGGACTGTCCTTTAGGTGAGGAGTAGACTGAGGTACTTGGAGGGAAGTAGCATATAGCGATAGATAGAAATCTACCTGTCTCGGCTCTCATTCTCACCCACATATACCTTGCTTGCTCATCTTTCCTGATAATCTATAGTAGTGGCTTCAGCTCCTCTTTAAATAAGATTGCTACTCCTGCTGAACCCCGGCTACCCTGTAGAGATCTCTTGTCTGGTCGACTAGCTGTTTCCCATAAATAACCCTTCACATGTGGCATACGCTGTCCCGGTATCTGGTGTGTCTCTGAGTAGAAAACTATGTCTCTTTCCCTAAAGCTGTCTTCAAAGGCACCTACATCTAGCCTATATGATCCATTACAATTCCACGCCGCTATCTGTAGCGTCGCCCCATAGGTCTCGCACCGTCATGCTGAGCGCTTTTCCAGAATCACTACTTTCCCTCCTCTATAAAAGGCGATTTTTTCCTTTTCTCTTGCTGCCCTGATCTCTGGCATCAACTCTTGCATGTGTGCCAGTTGTGCCAATGTAAGATCATCTCCCAGGAAGATACTGGTTTTCTTAAGAGTTGGCCTCTTCTTTAGGAATTCTTTCCTTATTTCTATATTCGGGAAGCAGAGAATAAGTGCCCTATCCTTTACGTTTCCCTTCTCATCGATTCCTTTCTTGCCCACTCTCCATGCACTTGTGTGAGTAGGCTCTGTGATGCCCATGCGTTGTAGCAGTTCCTTCACTTCTTCATCTACATTCTCTTTGTCTTTGAGTCCTGTTACCCGCACATGTAGAGCCCGATTCTTCCTTTTCTGCTCTTTCTCAATTGTCATATTAATAATGGTAGAAGCAGGTGTGGTCTCGAGCATCTGGGCCTTCCCTTTCTTCGCATCCTCAATCCATTTCTCTGCTTCATCAACCTTTTCTTGTGACTTAAAAAGACGTTCCGTCCATGAGGATGCCGTTTTCGATTTTTGTTCATCTTCTTTTCGTAGAGCTTTCATTTGATCCTTCATGTCCTCAAGCTCCTTGAGCACCGAAGGTTGGTCGTCTCCCTTCTCCTTAGTTGCAGATTTGCAAGCCGCAAGTTCTCCTTTTAGCTCCTCGATTATTGCATCTTTTTCCCTCATGTGCTTTTCCATATTTGTTCTCCATGCTTCGAAACTTGCTACTGCCTCATCGAGTTTCTTTTGCGTAACGCATTCTGTTACATTTACTTCGGCCTTGATTAGGTTTCGTAGTTCTGTTTTCAAGATCTGAATCTCCTCATTTTGTATCCCCCGGGTCTCTCCCCTTAGTTCTCTCATCATGTCTCCATACATGGAGTTCCTGTAGCTCTCCGCGCTCGCGTGCATTTCCTTCTTGATGTCATCTCTCATGTAGTTTAGCTCTGATTTGAGCATCATCTGGACCTTCTCCATCATTAGTCCATCATTAGAGAGAGAGAGAGAGAGAGAGAGAGAGAGAGAGAGAGAGAGAGAGAGAGAGAGAGAGAGAGAGAGAGAGAGAGAGAAAGAAAGATATATTAACGTCTCGAAAGAGCCAAAATGGCCCATGAGACAAGAAACTATACATCTGGTAATACATCTCTCGTCTACTGAAACAGAAAAAAGATCTACTCAACATCATAGTGATGTTTGAGTCTACAAAGCTAAAACTAAGCTAAAACTGGGAATATGTACAAATACATGACTGATCCCATCCAAATCTGACCATCAACTTCTATCTCCCCGTCCTCTATCCCAGGATATCCCTGATGGGTAGATCCAGTATAGAGAGGCCGCTGAAAGGTGGCACTCGTCTCCGATGTCGAGCGATGATGCCTCTGATTTGGTGCAAATGGCGGAGTCTGGGTCGAGGCCCGGGTGGTCGAGGACGGCGAGTACGACCCTATGCAGTGGCCTGATCAAGACGGACTCCTCTAGGCCTCGATGGACGTGGTCCTGGGGGTGTGGTTGTATCCATAGACGGAGTCTGTGTCCCAAGGTCCTCTCCCTCTCTACTGAAGAAGTCACGCAAAGTGCGCTGTCGATCTGTTGGTGGAAAACTGTCTTGTAATAGTTTATCCCTGTGCCTCCTCAGCTCTAGTAAAAAGAGTTCGAGGCATCTCTGGTCTTCATAATCCATCACTCGACGTAATGGTCCAAAGCCCTCTCTAAAAAGGCAATGGTATCTCCCCCTGATCTCGTAATAGACTGTGCAGCGGCAAATGTAATGCTCCTCAGATTAACAAAATAAATTAAACTAGTATAACAAAATATAAATACTGCGGAATCTTAAACTAAGCTGATAGGTGTGAGAGGTGAAAGGCGTGAAATGTGTGAACTAAGCAGTATAGTGTGTAGACAATATGGGAGGGAAGTAGAGATCCATCTTCATCTGCACTCTGGACGACGAAAAAGTATGGCTCGAATCCTTTGCTGTAGCCTCCTTCGAAACTGAGAGAGAGAGAGAGAGAGAGAGAGAGAGAGAGAGAGAGAGAGAGAGAGAGAGAGATGATATGATATGATATATTAACGTCTTCAAAAGGCCAAAATGACCTATGAGACCATCAGATACAAAGTGGTGAATCTAATACAATGTCTGAAGTACAAGTACAAAAAGTACTGAGAGTACAAAAAATGAAAACTGAAAATGAAGTGTGAGATATGAAATGTGAAATGTAAATATGTAGAAAAGGCCCTCAATGGCAATCTGGGTGTCGTGCTAGAATGCCTCTGATCCTCTGCTGGAGTCTCCGTTGATGGAGTGTGCTCCTGTGTCTCGGTCGTGGTCGTCTCGATCTCCCGAGCTCAGTCGCCCTGTCAATGAGGGTGCCTCTGGTATGAATGCGGGTACAACCCTGTGCTGGTGGTTGGTCTCTTGGCTCCCTCGATCCAAAGAAGTCTGTGATCTGTCTCTGCGACTGTCGTACTCCATGTCTCCCCAACAGACTATCTCTATGTCGGTGTAGCTCAAGTAGATATAAGCCAAGGCATCTCTGGTCTTGATACCTCATGACTCTATCTAGGGGTCCAAAACCCTCCCTGAATAAGCAATGGAAGCGCCCTCGTATCTCATAATACACAGTGCAGTGGCATATGTAGTGTAGCTCTGTCTCTGGCTCTTTACCGCATAGTTGACATTATCCTAGACTCTGGTGGTATCCCTCTAAATCTACCCGTCTCAATCTTCAGCTGGTGTGAGGATGTGCGAATCTGACCAATAGCACATCGCAGACCATGAGATAAATGAGTGTCCATGTAGTTCGGACGAGTCACAAACCCATCTCCTGAAAGTTGGAGAAGGTGATCTTTGTAGAAAGCCATCTTCGTGCCCAACTCCTGTATCGGCTCTACCCATGTCCTCCTGGTGTCCAACTGTATAAGATCTTGACGAATGAGTCTAGTGATCTCCGTCCGTGTGACTGGCAGGGAGGGTGCATCCAGGGAATACTGAAAGGGAGGCAATCTATCCATGCTGAGACCATGCCTCTGAAACCATGAGGTCATCTGTGCATACCAACATGATGCATCTCCCTGCATGGCTAACTGTCTAGAGGACTCAAGAGCCAGTCTAGTATATCTGCCTCTATGTGTATCCCATAGACTGTGCATAAAGGACACTGATCTGGTAAGAGCCTCAATCTCTATAGGAGGGGCGACTACTTCCGCTCGAATAATCGCATGTGTAACAGAGGCCTTGGCTCTAATCATCCGGGATATCATAAATACCAAGGGTCTCTCCATGTTCCTCCAACTGTCATGATTCACAGATAGTCTCCAAACTTGGACCCCATAAAGCATAGCTGAAGCAACCAAAGTATCAAAGAGCCATAGTTTTGTTCGTGATTCTTGAAACTGAACCTGCGAACACATCCTCGCTAGCCCTCCCAATGCCGCATAGGCTCTGGATAGTCTAGTCTCTGCTGCTCTCCTCAGAGTAAGCCTCGGTCCCGTGAATACCACCCCGAGATATGTATATTCATCTGTGTACTCCACAGTGTCTTGACCATATACGAATGCAGGTGCCGATGTCTTGACCCACTGTGGTGTGGTGTTAAACACCATAACCTTGGTTTTACCAAGGTTCACAGACAATCCACTATCCTCTGCAAAGTTGTGCAATGCATCCAAATGTCTCTGCATGCCCTCTGGCGACTTTGATATGAACACAATATCATCAGCATATAATAATAAAGGGATCCATGTCCCTGCCAGCTGAGCGCCTCTGTCACCCTCTCTGTCAATGTAGTCAGAGACCTCATCTACATACATACCAAAAAGTGTAGGGGACAAAGGACACCCCTGTTTCACTCCAATAGTGGAATGAACAATGTCAGAAATCCCCTCAAGAGTGCGTACCTGGCCAGTCACTGAGCCGTATAAAGCCATGATCCCCCGTATGATCTCTGTGGGTACTCCCAACTTCAGTAGCCTGTGCATCAATCTGGCCCTCGGCACTGTGTCAAATGCCTTGCGGAAGTCCAGAAAGCAACAATACATCCGTCTCCCATGTGCCCGACCCTCCTCAATAATGGCTCTGAGTGTAAGAATATGGTCCAAAGTGGAGAAACCCCTCCTGAATGAAGCTTGTCCTGCTGCTCGTATTCCCTCATTTTCTGCCCATTTACTCAATTACTGTTCAAGAATGGATGCATACAACCGTGCCAATGTGTGCCCTATCATAATAGTATGGTAGTTCCCTGGCAACGTGGGGTCCCCTGCCTTGAAAAGAGGTACAATAGTAGATAATCTCCAGGACTCGGGTAGTCCCTCACACATGACACGGTTAAACAACCGCGCAAGAACCTCTGACAGGAAATCTCTAGCATGTATCAAGTGCTCTGCCACCAAACCATCATGATCATATGCTCTCCTAGTCCTCATCCTGTCAATGGCGTTCTTCACCATCTCAGTGGTAAAGAAGGTACTAGTGGCTGGACATGGCTCTAGAGGGTCTGGTAATGGTGGTTGCCCATGTACTGTATATAATGATGCTGCATATTGACCCCAAATCTCGGGAGAGGTAATCACTGGAGGAGGTGAGTGCTCATGGAAGAGACGCCAGGCCTCACCTGAATCGCGGCTCAAAAAGAGCTGATACAAATCACGTTCCATCTGGGCTAAAAAGGTCCGCTTGTTCCGTTGCACTAAACGCCGAAGGGCAATCCGAGATTGTCTATATGTAATGACTCCAAGTATAAGCTCGCTCTGAATCTGAACTCTCATCTCTCTGCACTCCTCATCATACCAACTATTCTGAGGCATGTTCCCAGAACGTCTTCTCTGATCTGGTTGAGTGTGTGAGTATGCCTCTGCTGCTGCCCCATGCAAGATCTCCGTCAATGAAGTGGTGATCTCCTCCACTGTATATACAGGCTCGGCTGTCCCCATCCCTCTGTAAATCTCTTCCACATAAACTGAATCCGTCTCTTGTGTAAAAGTATACCGTGTGTGTGCACTCCTCTGTGGTGTCTGAGAGACACTATACTGGAAAGAGACTGAAAAAGTCAAGAGAGCATGGTCCACTGCTACTCCAACAGGCCTAGGGCCCACACTGAGATCCTGAATATGAGAGATGAAGCTCGGTGAAGTCATGACATAGTCCACTGTACTGACCCCATGTCTGTGTGGAAAGCATGTGAATCCCCCAGACGAAGGAAAAATCTGTAGACCATTAAGTATGGCCAGACCATGCGTAGTTATCATCTCCATGAGATATCTCCCATACTCTGTGTGCTCTTTCTCCTGTGAGTGTCTGTCAAGTCCCATCTCCGATATATCCATCTCTCTAAGCATCTCCTCCGAGGTATCATAAAATACCGTTTGGGAGTTGGCTGTCCTGGCATTAAAGTCTCCCAAGAGAATGATATCTCCATCTCTAGAGAACTCCCATATGTCATCATCAAGTATAGAGAAAGGGGATTGCCCTCTAGGTGAGGTATAGACTGATGTGCTAGGGGGAAAGTAACATATAGCAATGTATAAGAATTTGCCTGTCTCAGCTCTCAGTCTCACCCACATGTATCTCGCCTGGTCATCTCTTCGGACAATCTGTAATAGCGGCTGCAACTCTTCCTTGAATAAGACTGCTACCCCTCCTGAACCTCGACTTCCATGCTGGGATCTAGCGTCTGGCCGACAAGCTGTCTCCCATAAATAACCAATCACACTTGGCATCAACTGTCCAGATTTTTGATGTGTCTCTGAGTAAAAGACAATGTCTCTATCTCTGAAGCTATCTTCAAAGGCACCCACATCCAGCCTATATGATCCATTACAATTCCATGGCGCCATCCGGAGTGTGGTCCCATATGTCTCGCACCATCATGCTGTGCGTTTTTCCAAAACCACTACTTTCCCTCCTCTGTAAAATGCAATTTCCCCCTTCTCCCTTGCTGCCTTGATCTCTGGCATCAACTCTTGCATATGTGCTATTTGTGCTAAAGTAAGGTCATCCCCCATAAATATTCCAGTTTTCTGAAGTGCTGGTCTCTTCTTTAGGAATTCCTTCCTTGTTTCCAAAGTCGGGAAACGCAAAATAAGTGCTTTCTCTTTGACGTTTGCCTTCTCATCCACTCCCTTCTTTCCTACTCTCCAAGCACCTGTGTGCATAGGTTCCGGGATGCCCATGCGCTGCAAGAGTTCCTTCACTTCGTCTTCTACATTTTCGGTGTCTTTGATACCAGTAATACGCACATGGAGGGCTCTAGTCCTCCTCTTCTGTTCCTCCTCAATGGTCATATTGATGATGGTAGAAGTCTGTGCGGCTTCTGGCATCCGGGCCTTCCCTTTCTTTGCACCTTCGATCCATTTTTCTGCTTCATCAACTTTCTCCTGTGTTTTAACAAGGCGCTCCGCCCATGAGGAAGCCTCTTTCGAGTTTTGTTCTTCTCCTTCGCGCAGAGTTTTCACCTGCTCCTTAATATCTGCGAGCTCCTTTAACATCGAGGGCTGATTTTCCCGTTCCGTTTTGGGCATAATTTTGCAAGCTGCAAGTTCCCCTTTAAGCTCTACAATCACTGCATCTTTTTCCTTCATGCATTTTTCCACATTGGTTTTCCATGATTCAAAGCTTGTAATTGCCTTATCCAACTTTTTCTGCATAATACATTCCATTACATTCACTTCTGCACGCATTAGAGCCTGCATCTCCGCTTTCACAGATAGATACATCTCATCATGCCTACCAAGCATCGCTTTATCTAATTCTTTCCTCATATCTGCATACATAGAATTCTTATAACTATCTGCGTTTGCGTACATCTCTTTCCTGATGTCATCTCTCATAAAGCTGAGCTCAGATTTAATCATCACTTGAACCCTTTCCATCATTAAATCATCTTGGACTCTGACGGTTTTCCCTGCTTGCAGTGAGCTTGGCGAGAGTATACTATCTCTGTTCTTCCGCTTGAAAGTCGCTTTCATTTTTTTTTGGGGTGGTGAAGCCACTTGCATCACCATCCTCGATTGGTTAGTCCATCTCAGAAAGAAGAACAAAGCGAGCACTGAGTCAAGGCCCTCACCAGCGGACGCCTTGGTTAGCCTTGCCCTAGTCACCAGGTACTCGCCCTAGTCCTGGCTGACTCCTCGCCCTAGCCCTGGCAGGCTGGTCTCATCCCGCCCTCCTGACACAGGACCAACAGCTTGCCCAGGCCTAGCAGCTCGCCCTTGATCAGGTTCAGCAGCTCGCCCAGGACCCTCGTCCAACGGAGAGAAAGGTCGCCCCCTCGTCCCTCGTCCAGCAGGTTGGCAACGCGACTGCTCACCCTCGCCTCAGCCAGCTCGCCTTCGCCCGCGATCCTCGCCAAGAGCCTGCTCGCCTTTGCCCTGAGCCTGCTCGCTCTCGCCTCAGCCAGCTCATCCCTCGCCTCAGCCGGCTCGTCCCTCGTCCCACGTCTGAGCTTGCTCGTCCCTCGTCCACAGCAGAGGTCGCCCTCGCCCTCGCCACAGCAGGTCGCCCTCGCCCTCAGAGAGAGAGAGAGAGAGAGAGAGAGAGAGAGAGAGAGAGAGAGAGAGAGAGACTATGTTAGACTTTCTTCGTGCTCAGAGTCATGCATTTCGTGGCTTGACCATGCCAGTACCTTCAGCTCCAGACCTTATCGATCAGGAGTTTGCTGATGACACTATGCTGATGTTGCGCTATGAGTTAGCAGCTCTTGATGCGATGCGGGGAGCCCTGGAGGTTTTTTGCATTGCCAGTGGTGCACGCATTAACTGGCATAAATCCTATGGGTTATTGGTTGGCACTGATGACATACCTACTTGGGGGGTAACTGATGGTTTCACATGGCTACAGCCAGGTCAGACATGCAGATATCTGGGCTTCCAGGCTGGATTTGACGTTTCCTCACAGCAGCAGTTTGCACTTGTGCTACAGTCTATTCGCAGGAAGCTTTGTCATTGGTCTTCACGTCATCTGTCGTTGGCTGGCCGCGCATTGGTCGCCAACCAGGTCATTCTGGCTACAGTATGGTATACGGCCTCCTGTTGGATGCTACATTCTAGTGTGATAGCTCAGCTACGCAGACTCGTGCGGAACTTTTTATGGAGTGGCACAGATGGGACTACTGATACTCGTGCTCGAGTTTGCTGGTCCACGATTATTCGTCCTAGATCAGAGGGGGGCCTTGGCATTATTGATCCAGAATTACAGAGTCGCGCCCTTCTTACCAAGCTTATTGTTCGGGGTCTTTTTCCCGGCCAAGAACCTTGGAAGATGCTTCTTCAGGCCGCTCTTTCCACAGCGACTCCGCGCCTCGGAACTAGAGATGGCCATACTTGGCAAACAGGGTATCGTTTTCTCTTCACGGATGCCCCCTTGTGCACCAGAACTCTCTCACCCTTCATTCGTTCGCTCCTTCAGATTTGGGTATCCATGCGACGCGCTATCAAACGCTCACCTCCCTCATGCCGTGAGGAGATTGAGCGCCAGCCTCTCATTTGGAATGATGCAGTTCTTGATTCTTCGGTTAATCCACCTCGTCAACTTGGAGAGAGGACTCACATTGACTGGGCTGCTTGGGACACTGGACCTGCTGCCTCTATGCGGTTGTTTCATGAGACGCGTATGTTGGATGCAGATTTTGTGGCAGAACATTATGACATTGGTCGCGGGGTAACAGACAGACTACTTGAGATTGGCTCCGCCATTCCTTCACACTGGGACGCAGTCATGCGGTGTACAGTTCAGATGCCTCCACATTGTGGCTGGGAAGGCCTCTTCTATCAGAGCACTCTCTTACTAGTTCGTTTCGACACTATGCTGTTAACAGTTGATACTGACTACTCTTCGGGGATGCATGCTAGACTGACTTATGCTACTACCTCTCCGCACCTTGTCTACCCCGATGCTCGCTGGGAGGCCATACGAGTAGTTGGCTCCCGTGGGAAGCGTCGTTGTGTTGACCCCCGTTTCGCGTCCGCTGATGCTGCACTTTGGAGGCTTTGGGTGTGGGAGGGTCGTGCCCTATCTCAGCTTTATTGGGACCCAGGAGAGTGGCATTGGCCTCACTCTAACCCTACCGGCGCACATGTATCATTCTTTGAGTATACAGTCAGAATTGGAAGATTCGCATTGATGAGACAGCACCCAGAGCAGCCCACTCGTATGCGTTTCTGGTTACATTCAGGTCTCTCACACGCCTATCTACGGCAATTTTGGTCAGCCATCTGGGATTTACATGTGGCTCGTCGTATTTCCTTTTTCCTTTGGATGATTGCACATGCAGGACTTCTAGTTGGGACTTGGTTAGCTTCTATGGGTCACGATCCGTTATGTACTCGATGTTCTTTGCGCCTACCTGAGTCACCTGCGCATTGCCTTTGGTCATGCTCGTCTTCTCATGCAGTTTGGCTAGCAGTTGGTTTTTTACTTAGCAGAGCTGGAGTTCAGCATGGATTTCTCACTTGGGGATCTGTTTCCTGGTTGATGCCGATGCCCGGACCGCATCTTTTCTACGAGGGCTCAGACACAGATCCAGATCTTATGCTTACCGCGACTGGTTACAGACGAGGGACTTTGGCTATGTTACCACAGATTGCTTGGCAAGGAGATCCTCAAACACGTGATGAAATCTTCTCAGTAATCACCAGCATTGCACTCTGGAATGTTTGGAGAGCTCGTTGTCTTCATATTCTCAGTGCGGCACCGCAGCTCCTTCAGGATACCCTCACTGTCATTTGGCTGGACATCATTCACACCCTCATCTGGCAGTGGGATTCTTCCTCAGGCACATCTAGAGCATCCGAGGCTCGTCGATTTGATTTCCTTCGGCGTTGGGCAAGATCTCCACTCTTCTTCACACTTATAGGTGGACAGATTACATGGCATTATGCGCCTCCTCAGTGGTTTCTCCTCCACTCATCACACAGACCACCATGAGATTGTACTAGTCGAGTTGTCACTATAGTGGCTCTCATCCTTACATTCAGCTTGTACACCCCACATGACAGGCTATTTTGGCATCCGTTGGGGATTCTATTGTACTCAGTAATATACAGCCCTGATTTTTACCAAAAAAAAAAAAAAAAAAGAGAGAGAGAGAGAGAGAGAGAGAGAGAGAGAGAGAGAGAGAGAGAGAGCTATTTTGGCATCCGCTGGGGATTATATTGTACTCAGTAATATACATCCCTGACTTTCCCCCCAAAAAAAAAAGAGAGAGAGAGAGAGAGAGAGAGAGAGAGAGAGAGAGAGAGAGAGAGAGAGAGAGAGAGAGAGAGAGAGAGACCACTCAAACTTGCTCTCTTTCCAAATACAGGGGATTTCCTGTATGGTTGCACTTTATTCCAGGAATTGCTTTTCGTACAAACAATGAGCCCTTCAAGGTCTTTGTTATCTCCTCCTGGGTTTTTCCCTCCAATTTTTGCATCATGATAGTACATGGAGCCTGTTCTCTTGAAGTTCCCTTTTCTCAGGTCTTTGACTCCTTACCAGGCTGAAATGGAGAGATTCACATCGAAGGTGGTGGAGATGATGAAAGAGGAGAAGCTCTTTTATTCGCAAGGAGGACCCATCATCTTAGCACAGGTATGCTACATGGCTAAAATCTTCATCCTCCAGGTTCCAAGCTATGTGTGCTAGAATTAAAAAGGTACTTGGTCTGGGCTGGCTTAAAGGGTTGTTTCTGATAGGAATGCTTTAAGAAATGTAAAATGTAATCGAGTGAGTCCTCAAAAGAACACGCAACAAATAAAGGAAGCCTAGAGGCTCTTCAGAGACTGTGATGAAGGAATTATTTAGGGGAGTGGGGCCTTGCTCTGGGTGATGGTTTCTCTGTTTGGATCTCCTGTAAGTTTCAATGTATGGGGGGTATGCCCTCAAACTCCTCATGACCTTTAGAGAACATGAAGTTTGTGCTACTTCTTGCAAGTGGAAGTAGCAATAGAGAACAGGAAGTGCTAAGTTGTCTTTTACACTAAGAAACTGCATTGCTAAATATCACTTAAAGAAAGTTTTGAAAGTAGGACAGTTTAGCTACAATGCGAATTCTGAGCTTTTATGCCAACAGTCCCTGGCGTTCTCAGGATTGTCTGGTTAATTAAAAAATATATCTTGGTGATTGTTGGCAGCCAGCGATTTGATTGTGGGTTTGTTTAAAGATAAAAAGTTGCACTAAATCTACTGGCGAAAACCTCAAGAGGACCTTCAATGTATCTAGAAAGCTCTAAAGAAGATCCCTGCTTAGGGGTGGGATATCAAGTGTTTAGAGATGATTCGAGGAACCCATGCCTGGGAATTTCTTGCTCAAACCTATGTTTTTTCCAGAAGCCTTAAAGGGTGTTATACTTGCACATTTGAAGTGGTGAATCTGGAAGGCTGTCTCTTAGTAAATTTTCTCTAAGCGAAAAGGACATAACAGAGTTCATGAGGACATGCTTCTTATTTGTTTTCTCCCTTTTCTTGTGACGAAATTATATTGGCAGCATTGGCTTTGAGATTTTATTTTACTCCAGCATACTACGACCTTGGTTGTATTCGCTTTTCTTTTCTTCTGGTAGAAGAGTTGCTATAGTTATCACGGTTTTTTTTGTGAATTGTGTGAAAATGACAGATAGAGAATGAGTATGGGAATATCGACTACAGTTATGGACAGGCTGGAAAAACTTATATGAAGTGGGCTGCAGAAATGGCACTTGGACTAAACACTGGCGTCCCGTGGATTATGTGCAACCAAGCAGATGCCCCTGATCCTATTGTATGCTCTTTACATTACAGTCTACTTGCAGTTCTCTCTGCAACATGTCACCCTAATATCTTTCCATGAGTGATCAACAAAAAATCTCTTTACAGATCAATACGTGTAATGGATTCTACTGTGATAGTTTTGAGCCAAACTCAAACAAAAAGCCAAAAATGTGGACCGAGAATTGGACCGGCTGGTATGCATTGCTTTGCCTAGCTTTTACTTTATATGGGTCTCATGAATCATGAGATAAACAGCTTTGCTTGATGAAGAACTAACTTTCTAAAGCCACTAGCACAAATTTGATACGACTGTGATTCTATATTTTTTATGTGCGATCATATTTCTACCAAACACTTAATTGGTCTGCATATACCCGGGGGGATTCACTCTATACACAAAACGGAACGCCACCTGCAAGCAGACAACTTTGATAAAACCCTTATATACGACTCATATTAGGGAATATGACCCCCTTTTCTACGCTTATAAGACAATCAATGCAGAAAACTATCAGACCCCTACCTTACATATAAAATTTAGTCTCACATGATTTAACTAAGTAAAACTAGTCAAAGAGCGTGTAGCATAGTGATTTGCAACATATTAAGGAACCACTTCTGTTGATAACTAGATGTGCCCTCAATGTATCTTAGTTTGAATTTCAAACTATGTGCTCGTTCAGCCTGCACTTTAACTACTCGTCAAATTTTGACCCACTTAAATTACTCAAAAAACACGGTTATAAAGTTGTGTTAAGTTCTTCATGTAAATTTACATCTATACAAACTCTTTACAGCTTTTATCCCTCAATAAATGAACTATAATCACAAAACAAGCAATTAATACAAAGGATTGCTAGTTCTCTTTGTAGCTATTGACTCACAAGTTTGAGGGTAGACTCTTTTGAGAAGCCATGATATTGAAACACAAAAACTCTCTCTCATTTTCCCCTTTTCTCACTTCTTCCCCCCCCCCCAAAATATAATACCCCCTCCCTTATTTTTAAGCTTGGGAGATAAATTATTGGGGGCCTATCCCTAACTTATAAGTTTATGTAACTTGTAAAAAAGCCCCCCTCCCTTGCACTTACGTGGTGTGGTAAGTTTTCCATGGTGAATCCCCCGGGGCATATACATTGTCATAAGTAGGCAGTATGTTTATAGCTCAAGAGGCAAATCTACCTGGCAGGTTCCAAAACTTTGGAGGTCGAAGACCCCACCGTCCTGTGGAAGATATTGCATATGCTGTGGCTCGATTTTATGAGAAAGGGGGAACCTTCCAAAATTATTACATGGTACTTTTGAGAGCTTTCTTTTCTCGACTCAGGAGGATGGGTTGATATATTTTATGTGGATATTGTTGATCTCTTTTGCAGTACCATGGTGGCACCAAC
Source organism: Adiantum capillus-veneris (assembly GCF_014529385.1). NCBI lineage: Eukaryota > Viridiplantae > Streptophyta > Polypodiopsida > Polypodiales > Pteridaceae > Adiantum > Adiantum capillus-veneris. The sequence continues at coordinate 97,900,692 of NC_140944.1, read as the reverse complement.
TTTGGACGTAGTGCTGGAGGACCCTACATAACAACGTCCTATGATTATGATGCTCCCTTGGATGAATTTGGTTTGTAGAACCTTCTGTCTTGCACCTCTTAAATTGAGAAGCTCAATCTGCTTGTTCATGGGATGCATAAAGCAAGTTCATGTGTTGACCAGCCCATTTAACATCCTGGTCAAAGGTTATTAATTATACAAAAAATACTTATTGCACTAAGGTGTCTCACAAGATGTAGAGGTCATCAGGTTATCATCTATGCAAAAAATACTAAGGTGTCTCATCTGTGCCAAGGCAACATGGAGAACACAAATACGAACCATCAAAGTTGTTTTGATTTTCCACGCTTTGATGACCTTTGTTATCGTGTTTCCCCTCTCTCGTAACTAGGAGATCCAGGTTCTGAAAGGCTCTTTTTATCATTGTATTTGGTATGACAAAGTTGGTGGCTATACTGCATTTTTTCTGTTAGTGTTTTCAACTGGGCAATAATTTTCACTGCTTGGCATGTGTCCTATCTTGACTTGCACATTGATTATTAGAAGCCCTCCCTGGTAAAGAGGTATCTGATGTAGTATTTTTGTTTGTGTTATCCTTCTTTACTTTGGTTGAGCAACTCGTCTTGAAATTTTGTAGGAAACGTCAATCAGCCAAAGTGGGGCCATTTGAAAGACTTGCACCTCGCAATACAGCTATGTGAACCAGCCCTTGTTCTGCAAGCCCCTACAAGGGTAGGACTTGGTTCCATGCAAGAGGTCAGGAGAGATTTTCCCTTTAGATTCAAGTTGAAAATCTGGAAGTTATTGAAGTGTGACATGTCTGCAGAAATTGTTGTATGTTCTGGCCAATTCTACCCATTGACATTGTGATTAGAGCTCCTTAAAATCTGTCTCTTATTTTTTTCTGCTGATAGATTTGATATTGACAAATATTTGCGAGAAGATAACCTTTACAAATGCAAAACACTGCTGGCGTACTCTATTTACCAGTCCACTGGATGGGCATAGAGGCACTGATGAGGCAATTGAGTGGAAGCACAATGTCTACATACATACTAATGAACCTGCGACGATAACCTGTATGCAACAAAGCTCTGTACACCTTAAGAAGGGGATCGCTTAAGAATAGCAATCACCTTCTCAAGATCAGGTGCTAGCCCCTTAGTTGAAACTACATGGCCCAGAATGTGCCCTGAATCTCCAAGAAGTGACATTTATTTGCGTTGAGCTTTATATGGTCCTCCGTGCATTTCCCAAAGATAACGGCCAAGTAGGAAAAGGGCTCTTTTAAAGCTTTCTAGTGAGTAGAGCCTGAACTCCTTAGAAATTTTAGAAATCATCCATGAAGATCTGGAGGTTCTCAGGGAGCGGAGGTCTAAAGATAATGTAGACGTCTCATGGAGGTACATTCTTCAGTTCAGGATGCATCTTTGTATACATGAAGGTACCCTAGGGTGTTACAAAAGCTGTCTTGATCTGATCATAAGGGTGGATGGATACTTGGTTGTAGCTGGTAAATCCATCCATGAAGCTGAACAGGGCATGCCTGGCTACATCTTCCAACACTCTATTAGTAATGGTGTGCAGAAGTCATCTTGGAAAGTAGCCTTCTTCAGGGCCCTAAACTCCACACATACTCTAATTTTATTCGAGCTTTTCTTCGGATCAATGATCATAGGGGACAGCTACCGAGAGTGCTCCACTAGAACAATGATGCTTGCCTCCTACAGCTTCTTTATCTCTGGCATTAAATTGATACTCGACCCTCCATCCACAATCACCCTTGAGAAGCACTTCCTAAGAAAAGGGACCATAAGGCGGGGGCTTCGATAGTTAGGAAGAGATGTTGAGGGATAGGTCACAATGTAGGTCGTGACAGTAAAAAGCCATGAATTGGCGGTTTTATTTGTCGATCAGCTTTATAAGCTGTATAGTTTGCAAGAAGACATTGTAAGTGAACGAGGTACTAAGTTTTCTGGGCGATTTTGGCAAGATGTGTTCGCTCACCTTTGGAGGAAGTTGAGTATGTCATCCTCTGATCATCCCTAGTCTGATGGACACACTGAAAGGATGAATCAGACGTTAGAGGACATGCTGAGAGCTTATGTCTCTCACTGGCAGTCTGATTGGGAGAGATACCTTCCACAATTAGAGTTTGCCTACAATAGTAGCAAGAATTCTGCTATTGGATTTAGCCCATTCATGTTGATGTATGGATTTGAGCCTAAATCCCCTATTGCTATTGGCTTATAGAAAGTCAAGGATCTCCAGGCTCGAGATTTTTAGTATGATATGCAAGAAATGCTCAAATTGGCTAAGGATAGTATAAGGACAGGTCGTGATTGAGTTACTTCTTATGCTAATCAAAAAAGATCTCCAAGGACTCTAGAGGTGGGACAATGGGTTTAACTGAAGATACCGAAAGATTCCAAGACTATGCGAACTAGAAAGCATTATAAGCTTTTAGCTAGATTTTGTGGTCCATTCTTGACATAGTGGTCTCGTACGGTCCCGTACGTTTTGTGCGCGTACGATGATGTGCGGTACTAAACGAACTAAAAAAATTTATGATGTACGATGACGTTATGTACGTTCAAATTAAAAAAAACAAATAATTCTCAAGTCTAAGGCTTAGGCCTTATAGAAACTTGACATTTGTATAGATTACAAGTTACAAATTTACAATACTACAATGCAAAGAGTCAAGACTCAAAGACTAAAGAGAATGAGCATTACATAAACCAAAATGATCATTGAAATTTGATAAGTAGAGAGACAAGACTCAAGATGATACAAAAAAGTGGGGGGACCAAGTGGCAAGGGCTACAAAGTACTCAAAAAGTGGCACACCATAATAGAGAGACTAAATAGTAAAGTCTAAAGTAACTAGTCTAAGAGCTTCTAGAATCTAGTCACTAGTCACTAGTGCTCTCATCATCTTCCTCTTTTGAGCCTTGCTCATCAACATCATCCTCTTCCTCACAGAGTCGAAGGATGACGGCTCATAATCTCCATCACTAATGAGGTTGCCTTCATCATCATACTCTGGCTCTCGAGGCTCTCTATCCTCCATAGTGATGGCCACCGCACAAGAGCCGCTTCCGGAGCCTCGCCGCACATAGGTCCTAGGAGCCTTCGTGGGTGTTGTTGATGCTCTGCCTCTACCTCTTGTAGCCCTAGCACCTCTGCCTCTTGTAGCCGATGTAACTCCATGGATGACGACCTTCTTGCATGATCGTGAAACCCGGCGATCAATCTCCTCAAGCTCCAAGTAGAGCTCACGAAAGATCATTTGCTCCTCAGGGTCTTGCTCTTTGTTGACACTCTTTAGAGTGTCAATCGTAAGTGTGAGCTCATCCATGTTGACCTATTTGACATTTACAACATTGGACAATAAAAACATAATTAGTATACTCAAACTAATTAAAGACTAGAGTATAGAAAATGGAGGGAGTCCTGATTATAATTTATAATTGTAGCGCGGATAATGTGTCGTGCTCTCTACAGTGTGGGTGCCCCTCAGTGCAATGTGCGTGACAATCTCACTCAAACAAATGAAAACTCTCTCAAACAGAATGAAGCACAGAAACAACGGATAACAACACAGAAACAATGGATAACACCAGAGACACAACAGTGGACCAGAACATGTGGACTCGACTAGCTCAAAGAACCATGTACAGACTCTGGCGTGGCAGCACACTCCGCTCCAGCCCAGGACTCACAGGTACAAAAGGGGTGTCGAGGCTCAGATGTCGGGGATGGTGAAGCAGTGCTCTGTGTAAGACTTCCTCTAGACAACTACGTGCAAGATAAGATAGAACTGCCCCAAAACACGACTACTCATATGTACAACCCATAAGAGCCACCAACGGCCCATAAATGTCTAGCCAGCTAAGTCTATCTCCAAACTGAGTGGTGGTGGTGACCTGGCCACGATGTCCACTAGACCACCGTAGGTACCCTACCACGTGTCACTCCTAGCCCAAAGGGTCCGTCCAGTGTGAACCAGACCAACTGTAGCTAACTGTCCAACTGCCTGTCCTGTGAAGTGACTGTAGCCCTGCTACAGGTTGCCCGCCACAAGACCGCTCACCGTCTCGGTGAGAGGAAGACTGAAACTTTGAAAGAAAACTACTAGTATGTACAATGGTGAGTTCCTGGATCTGTCATCCAAGAGATAGAGTGGTGGCCACTGCTGCATCCGAAGGATGAGCCTCTGGAGGTGGGGCCATCAAATCGATTGTGGGGCCTTGTTGTATGCGAGCTCTCCTGTCAGTAAGTGTGTTTCCTGAGAAATGACCAGCCACCTGCTGCTGAGCCGATGGTAGCACCTGTCCTGTAGTGTACTGAGGATGTCGAGTAACACAGCCATGCCCGTGTGCTCCAGCAACTCCATCACAACAAGTCATATTTTGCATCTGATGCAATGGTGAAGACTGAAACCCCTGAGGAGGAGGATACTGTTGTTGTTGGTTGTAGTACTGAACGGGAACTGGAGTCTGTGAGTAAAGTCCCATAAAATATTGAGGACCCGTTGTTGCATGCTGCATTGGTGTACCTGCTCCAGTCCACCCATATCCCATACCCATCATCGTAGGCTGCCTTGCCCTATTTTCCTGTAACAACAATTCTCTAAATCCTTGTAGTTGATTCTGAAGGTCACTAATCACTTGAGACTTTAACTTCAGGGCCTGCTGGAGTGCGAAAATAGTGGCATCCCTATCCGCGATGGCGCTCTCAGCAACCTTCAGAGCTCCCTCCATAGCTGCGTAAGTAGCTGCGTGACGCTGGTGTGTGGCTGCTAAACGCTCTGCTCCTAGCTCAATGGTGGCAATGGCTTGCCTAGACTCCTGGAATATATCCTCCGATAGCTGAAAAAATGATGTAGAGTCCGATCCTGTAGAAGGTCCTGTAATAGTGTCAGGGTGAAGAGAGCTGGAGAGTGGTACAGCTGGTGGGACTGCTGGTGGGACTGGTGTGACAAGTGGCACTGCTCGCGGTGGACTAGGAGCATGCCTCTCTGGACTAGGCGCATGCCTCTCTGTCGAAGTAGAGATGGTAGGAGTGGTTGCCTCAGGACTAGGCATAGGAGAAGAAGCAATTGCCACTGGGACATGGGAGCTAGTCATTGTGTTAGGTGTAAAAATAGCAGCAGTAGAGAGAGGAACACACACTGTAGAAGTCACAACTGTGACATGCATAGTGTGATCTGGACCACCTGAACTTACCATCGAATCAGTAGTGACCGTATGCGAGGAACGTCGAACTGGTTGCTTCACTCGAAGCTGTTGGCTTTCGGAGACTGGCAGGGATACTAAAGATGCTACTGTGTCCTTCACTACCTTTGCCCTCTTTTTCTTTGGCTTTTCAGATAGATCCTTTGTTTTTTCAATATCTTTCCCTTTTCTCTTAGAGCTTTTACGCTGCATCGCCGCATCCACATCCATAGGACTAACAGGTATATTAATCACCCAGGCCAACATCGGAGCTGCGAAGCATTGAAAGCTAGATTGCACAGATTGCATCTTAGCTCTGAATCTTTTAGCCCGAGACTGTAAAGAGGTAAATAAAATTTGATGAAAGCCACATGGGATGGTGTGGATGAGGCAGTATAGGCCTTCGCAGTGCGAGAATATAGTAGGCACGTCACATCTGGCCTTGCCCTTGCCCTTGCCCTTGCCGACTTTAGGATCTCTGACCAAAAAGTAATACTTGAAAATGGACCAGAGTTGTTTATTCCTTGCATAGCCAGCATGATTAGTACTGAGTAGTTCTTTGCATGCCTCGATTGTCGCATCTTTCGAAAGTTGGGAATAGGTGCGCGTATCCGGTTTCACTGCAGGAAAAGTTGTCATCCCCAAGGCGTTACCTATTCGTGTAGCAGTCAGTGGGTGTCCTCTGACTTTGGGAAAAAACTTGAGGAGTGCATGCACCATATCCATGGGAATATCCGAAGGCAGATCGATGTCTGCTAATGCTGACAATCCTAGCTTGTGTAGCTGGTCTTTTGATAGGACTTCTCGAAGCGACGGATGAGGCTGCTGCAGATGGAAGTTCAATGTGAACTTGGTTTGGGTCTTGGAAGAAGGAGGCCGAGGAATTGGATGACCCAGTACCTGCATGATGGCTTTTCTCTTCTTTTGGTTCTTTACAGCTTCTTCTTCTTCATTCTCTTCTTCTTCCTCGTTGCTCGAAGACTCGGAGTCGGAAGCAGAGCTTGATTCGGACTCCTTGTAATTTTCATCACTGTGATCAGTGGAGGACACATCAGTGAGGCCATGGTTGGATGTATCCACATCCTCTGCCTCTGCAGAACTTTGGGATGTCTCAGTTGGCCTCTCTGGAGAGAGAGCTTTTTTTTTCCTTACTTGCTTGCTTGTTCCAGCCATTGTAAAGAGAATTCTTGGTTGTGTCAATCTGCAGTGTGCAGTGCTAACTCTGAAAAAGCTTGAATATGCAAGAAACGAATAGCTTGTCCTTTCAAAGCGATGGAGGCAGCGGATGATGAGTTAAAAAAAGCTATGGCTGTGTTAAAGCACGCGATGGATTGGAAACGATGGGTTCTGATTGCTAATCGATGGATGCAGGCGGAATTGGGCGAGGGGATGCGTATAGGATAGGGGCGAGGGAGTAAGGGAGGTAGGGTCGAGGGATATTTAGAGGATAAGGGCGAGGGGGTTGAGGGTAGGTAAGGGCGAGGGGGAATAAGTGGATAGGGGCGAGGGGGTAGATAGTGGATAGGGGCGAGGGGGAGAGAGTGGGTATGGGCGAGGGTGATGGGGGTGAGGGAAATAAGTGGATAGGGGCGAGGGGGGAGAGAGTGGGTATGGGCGAGGGGGTTGAGGGTGGGTAGGGGCGAGGGGGAAAATAGTGGATAGGGGCGAGGGGGGAGAGAGTGGGTATGGGCGAGGGGGAAAATAGTGGATAGGGACGAGGGGGTTGAGGGTAGGTAAGGGCGAGGGGGAATAAGTGGATAGGGGCGAGGGGAGAGATAGTGGGTAGGGGCTAGGGGGTTGAGGGCAGGTAAGGGCGAGGGAAGTAAGGGAGGGTAGGGGCGAGGGGTTGGTATAGAGTAGGGGTGAGTGTGTTTGTGGAGAGGTTAGGGGCGAGGGGTTTGGGGTTGGGATAGGTAGGGCGCAACGATCACACTCGGTACAAAGTGATAAAAGTGATAGCAGAAGCAAAGAGAAGGTACAAAGTGCTAATTTTTGAGCAGCTACAAATCTCGAGCAGATAAAAGGGAGGGTAATTTTGACTCATTAGGAGATTAAGGTTCCTACAGCAAAGCTGAAAGTTTAATGGCACCAAAGGTTTTTTCTGCTATTGGAATCAAAGTTCTTTGACATAAACTCTGCCATATTCTTCCCATACACAGTATGGCATTGGGAGTCTCATCAAGTCAAGTCCTTGATTACACCTTGTTCATTATCCCAATTGCCATCTAAGTAGAGTCCCCAAGAGTCCCCAAGCAGATTCCACTTGTCAAACTGAACAAAACCACTCCGACGAGAAGCTTGACTGAAAGCTTAACTGGAAGGACCTTAATACTTAACCGCAAATAACAAGACATAGCAGAAATTGAGACAGTAACAGAGCATGCATTCTGGTGGAAAGCTAGTCGTGAGGAGAGCATAACTGAGAGAGTAACAAAACACCCGTTCTGATGGAAAGATAGTGGGGAGGAGAGAGATGGGACATAGAACCTACAGATGGCGGGATAGTTGCAGACCCTTTACTCAGAGGAGTAATAGCACTTGATTCTGGAGCCATTTACCAGTGGCAAAGGAACGCCTTCCAAAGTGACTAACTGGACAGCCCCCTGTGGCAAAACCTCCTGTACTCTAAAGGGCCCTTGCCAAGCTGGAACCAGCTTCTTTGCTTTTTTCAAATATTTTGCCTGATAGAGTAGCACCAATGTGCCTTGCGTTATTTTTAGCTTTCTGAGGTGGCGATCATGCCACGCTTTGCGACGAAGTTGTTCCGCTTGCGGAGCACGAGAAGCTAAAAGGCGGCTTTCATCCAATAAGTTGAGACGGGAGATAGAGGCAGATTCCATGCCCCAACTTGCACGCAGACTGCCCACCCTAGGGGAACCGGAGTTGAACTCAAATGGAGCTATGGCTTCCAAACCGAAAGCGAGTTGAAAAGGCGTTTGATTCGTTGTTGCTTTGAAAGATGTGCGGTATGCCCAAAGAGTGCCGTGCATAGCCTGAGCCCACGATGCTGGATGGAGATGACATGCTTTCCTCAGTAGGGCGATCAGAACCTTGTTGGTGCTCTCGGCCTGTCCATTGGCTCTAGGGTAATAAGAGCACGACTTGCGATGAAAAATCTTGTAATTGGCCAGCAAATTTGAGATCATGTCATTGACAAAATGACTGCCTCTATCACTGGTGATCTCTAAGGGACATCCAAATCTGCATAAAATATTTTCATATAAAAATTTGGCCACTGTATTGCCAGTGCAATCTACTGTCGCTAGTACCTCTGCCCACTTTGTTGCATAGTCTGTAGCCACTAGCAGATATTTGCGATTACCTGGTTGAGCCGGGGGATATATTGGTCCCACAAAGTCCAAACCCCATCTCTCAAAAGGTAGCCACGCCATCGAGACCTGCAAAGGACGGTTGGATTGCTTACTCGGCTTCGGCCCACATCTCTGGCACACATCACAAACCCTAGAATATGCTATTGCATCCTTAAAAATGTAGGGCCACCACAGACCACTTTGTAGAATCTTCTGAGCAGTGATGTGACCAGGGTAATGGCCACCAGTGGGACCATTGTGGGCATCCTCCAGAATATGCTCCATCTCATGAGGCGAGACACAACGCTTCAGAACACCATCTGGTCCCGCTTTGTAGAGCTGGCCCCCAATCAGAGTGAAAGGCCTGGACTTCAACAGCAATCTCCTCTTTTGCAATGGGGATGGCCTCTCTGGGTACAGCCCAGTAGATAGAAAATGTAGGACCTCGCCGTACCATTCCGGTGTTGTATCTATTTTAAAAAGACTGCTATCTGGAAAGTCATCCGCAATCCCGGTAGCTTCTTCGCCTGTGTAAATGCGAGAGAGGTGGTCAGCCATTACATGATGCTTACCAGGACGGAGTACCACTTCAAAATCAAACTCCTGGAATAGGAGGAGCCATCGCCATACTCGGCCTGCAACCTGTGGCTTATTAAGCAGATAGCGCAAGGCATGGTGATCAGTGATAACTGTGAAGTGGACCCCTAGCAAATAGTGACGAAATTTGTGTAGAGCATACACTATAGCCAATCCTTCCCTCTCTGTGGTGCTATAGTTTCGCTCTGCTTTGGTGAGCAGGCGACTTGCATAATGTACAGGGCGATCCAAGTTGAACTCTTTGCTAGGCTGAGTCAGCACAGCACCCACAGCCAGCAGACTGGCATCTGTATGCACATGAAAAGGTAGGGCCCAATCCGGGGCAACTAGAATAGGCGCTTCAGTGAGACGTTTTTTGAGGTATGCAAATGCTTCGGTCTCAGGTGTTGACCACCGGAAGGGAACAGCAGCACTGGTGAGCCGGGTCAATGGTTGAGCCACTTGTGCATACATACGTATAAACCTGCGATGATAGCCGGTGTGGCCCGCAAAGCTCTGAACACCTTTGGGATTTATGGGAGGAGGTAACTTCAAGATGGCCACTATCTTCTCTGGGTCCGGTGCCAAACCTTGAGCAGACACCACATGGCCCAACAATGTGCCCTCTGTGACCAAAAAATGACATTTGTTCGGATTGAGCTTCAAACGTGCCACTCTGCACCTGATGAAGACTACAGAGAGCTGAGCAAGATGCTCCTTTAGATTTTCTACTGGGGTCGAACATTGAGCACCCGAGAAGGTGGAAAAGTCATCCATGAATATGCGAAGGTGATCAGTAAGCAGAGGACAAAAGATGATATATACTATGCGATTGAAAGAAGGCGGTGCATTTTTAAGCCCAAAAGACATTCTAGTGTAGATGAAAATACCCCAGGGAGTCACAAAAGCTGTTTTGATTTTGTCGTCAGGATGTATTCCTAATTGATTGTAGCCGCTGAACCCGTCCATAAAACTATACAGTACATGGCCAGCGACATCTTCGAGGACTCTCTCAGTAAAAGGTGTCGGAAATCCATCCGGGATTGTGACCTTATTCAGAGCCCGATAGTCGACACAAACTCGAATTTTGTTGGACTGCTTCTTTGGGGCAATAACCATAGGAGACAACCATTCTGAGTGCTCTACTGGTACAATAATACCTGCTTCTTGCATTTTTTCCAACTCGATTTTGACTGCTTCTGCATACTTGGGATTCAGTTTGTAAGCCCGTCCTCTGACCGGCTTAGCCCCCTCAACCAGAGGAATTGTGTGGACTCCTAGCTCTGCTGGGATTCCTTCTAAGTCGTGGTAAGACCAGGCAAACACATCTTTGAAAGAGCGCACGAAGGAGATTACCAGGTCGAGTAGAGCGGGGTGATCCCATAACCAAGTGGCTAATAAGATGGGCTGATGGTTGTCAGGGCCGCCTAGGTTGACCTCTCTGACTGGGTCAGGCGGTGCAGTGGTCGAGGCTGCGTCAGGTGGAGAAGACTGTGCCGCCTCTGTTAGCCTTTGGACATTATGAGCTGGCATCTGATCAATGTTGAAATCAGCATACTCTTCCTGCAACCAACCTGATGGAAGCTCTGCAAATGGTAAATCCTCAGATACCTCAAAGTGCTCCGGAAGGGGTGGAGAGTCAGATGGAGTAGAGGCTAAGGAGGGAGCTGGGGTGTTGGCCAAGTCTTGCAAGGGAGACTTTTTTCCCCTTCTATGGTGGGTTATAGGCTCACCCAGGCCGACGGTTTCCATCAAGGGACCCTCTGAAGGATGGGCACCAGAGACTGGTCCACTTGGTTCTGACTCACTTGAGACTGGTCCACTTGGTTCTGGTTCACTTGGCTGACTGGGATTCTTGGTCTCAGGTGTAGCTTCAGATGTAGGATCAGGGGGAGAGGGTGAATCTGTTGGCAAAGGTTGAAGAGAGACTACATAGCATTGCATCGAAGAGGTGGCTTCTAACCATTGCAGTAAGTCTTCATCGGACCCATCGGGAGGGACCGACTGCTCCAAGTCAGGGTTGGACTCTACTGACAAAGAGCTATGTTGAACGACCGGATCCATACCTCCTTCGAGACGAATTTGTTGCATTGGAGAGCTAGGAGTATGTATCCCAAAACGTCTTCTCTGATCTGGTTGAGTGTGTGGGTATGCCTCTGCTGTTGCCCCATTCAAGATCTCCGTCAACAAAGTGGTGATCTCCTCCACTGTATATACAGGCTCGGCTGCCCACATCCGTCTGTAAATTTCTTCCACATAAACTGAATCCGTCTCTGGTGTAAAAGTATACCGTGTGTGTGCGATCCTCCGTGGTGTCTGAGAGACACTATACTAGAAAGAGACTGAAAAAGTCAAGACAGCATGGTCCATTGCTACTCCAACAGGCCTAGGGCCCACACTGAAATCGTGAATATTAGAGATGAAGCTCGGTGAAGTCATGACATAGTCTACTGTAGTGGCCCCATGTCTGTGTGGAAAGCATGTGAATCCCCCAGACGAAGGAAAAATCTGTAGACCATTAAGTATGGCCAGACCATGCGTAGCCGCCATCTCTATGAGATATCTCCCATACTCTGTGTGCTCTCTATCCTGTGAGGGTCTGTCAAGCCCCATCTCCGATATATCCATCTCTCTAAGCATCTCCTTCAAGGTATCATAAAATACCGTTTGGGAGTTGGCCGTCCTGGCATTAAAGTCTCCCAAGAGAATGATATCTCCATCTCTAGAGAACTCCCATATGTCATCATCAAGTATAGAGAAAGGGGATTGCCCTCTAGGTGAGGTATAGACTGATGTGCTAGGGGGAAAGTAACATATAGCAATGTATAAGAATTTGCCTGTCTCAGCTCTCAGTCTCACCCACATGTATCTTGCCTGGTCATCTCCTCGGACAATCTATAATAGCGGCTGCAACTCCTCCTTGAATAAGGCTGCTACCCCTCTTGAACCTCGACTCCCATGCTGGGATCTAGCGTCTGGCCGACAAGCTGTCTCCCATAAATAACCAGTCACACTTGGCATCAACTGTCCAGATTTTTGATGTGTCTCTGAGTAAAAGACAATGTCTCTATCTCTGAAGCTATCCTCAAAGCACATCCAGCCTATATGATCCATTACAATTCCATGGCGCCATCCGGAGTGTGGTCCCATATGTCTCGCACCATCATGCTGTGGGTTTTTCCAAAACCACTACTTTCCCTCCTCTATAAAAGGCAATTTTTCCCTTCTCCCTTGCTGCCTTGATCTCTGGCATCAAATCTTGCATATGTGCTATTTGTGCTAAAGTAAGGTCATCCCCCATAAATATTATAGTTTTCTTAAGTGCCGGTCTCTTCTTCAAGAATTCCTTCCTTGTTTCCAAAGTCGGGAAACGTAAAATAAGTGCTTTCTCTTTGACGTTTCCCTTCTCATCCACTCCTTTCTTTCCTACTCTCCAAGCACTTGTGTGCATAGGTTCCGGGATGCCCATGCGCTGCAAGAGTTCCTTCACTTCGTCTTCTACATTTTCGGTGTCTTTGATACCAGTAATACGCACATGGAGGGCTCTAGTCCTCCTCTTCTGTTCCTCCTCAATGGTCATATTGATGATGGTAGAAGTCTGTGCGGCTTCTGGCATCCGGGCCTTCCCTTTATTTGCACCTTCAATCCATTTTTCTGCTTCGTCAACTTTCTCCTGTGTTTTAAAAAGGCGCTCCGCCCATGAGGAAGCCTCTTTCGAGTTTTGTTCTTCCCCTTCGCGCAGAGTTTTCACCTGCTCCTTAATATGTTCGAGCTCCTTTAACATCGAGGGCTTATTTCCCCCTTCCGTTTTGGGCATAATTTTGCAAGCTGCAAGTTTCCCTTGAAGCTCTTCAATCACTGCATCTTTTTCCTTCATGCACTTTTCCACATTGGTTTTCCAAGATTCAAAGCTTGCAATTGCCTCATCCAACGTTTTCTGCATAATACATTTTATTACATTCACTTTTGCCTGCATTAGAGCCTGCATCTCCCCTTTCACAGAGAGATACATCTCATCATGCCTATCAAGCATCGCTTTATCTAATTCTTTCCTCATATCTGCATACATAGAATTCTTATAACTATCTGTATTTGCGTACATCTCTTTCCTGATGTCATCTCTCATAAAGCTGAGCTCAGATTTAATCATTACTTGAACCCTCTCCATCATTAAATCATCTTGGAGTGTGACGGTTTTCCCGGCCCTCAGTGAGCTTGGCGAGAGTATACTATCTCTGCTCCTCCGCTTGAAAGTCGCTTTCATTTTTTGTGGGGTTGTGAAGCCACTTGCATCACCATCCTCGGCTGGTTGGTCCATCTGAGAGAGAAGAACAAAGACTCACCAGTAGAGGTCTCGCCTCCGCCCTGGTTGGCCTCGCCTTCGTCACCAAAGTCCTCCCCCTAGCCCTGGCAGGCTGGTCTCGTCTTGTCGCCCTTGGCTCTGCTCGCCCTCGCCCTTGGTAGGCAGCTCGCTCTCGCCCTTGGCAAGCAGCTCGTCCTCGTCTTTTAGAGGTCAGGACCCTCGCCCTTGGCAGGCAACTCGGCCTCGCCCTTTGGTAGGCTCCTCATCCTCGACCCTTGACCAGGTCCAGCAGCTCGCCCCTCGCCCAGTCGAGCTCGTCTCTCGTCCAAGATCAGCAGTTCGCCCTCGCCCAAGACTCTCGTCCAGCAGAGAGAGAGCTCGCCTCTCGTCCCTCGTCCAGCAGATTGGCAGCGGGACAGCTCGCCGTCGCCTCAGCAGTTTGCCCTTGCCAAGAACCTGCTCGTCCTCGCCTCAGATTCCTGCTCGCCAAGAACCTGCTCGCCCTCGCCTTAGCCAGCACGCCCTCGCTAAGAACCTGCTCGCCCTCGCCCTCGCCCTCGCCTCAGATTCCTCAGGCAGCTCGCCAAGAACCAAGAACCTGCCTCGCCAAGAACCAAGAACCAAGAACCAGCCAGCTCGCCAAGAACCTGCTCGCCCTCGCCGAGAGAGAGAGAGAGAGAGAGAGAGAGAGAGAGAGAGAGAGAGAGAGAGAGAGAGAGAGAGAGAGAGAGAGAGAGAGAGAGAGGCCAAAATGAAATGATATATTAACGTCTTCAAAAGGCCAAAATGACCTATGAGACCATTAGATACAAAGTGGTGAATCTAATACAATGTCTGAAGTACAAGTACAAAAAGTAGTACTGAATGTAAAAATGAAAACTGAAATTGAAGTGTGAAATGTGAAATGTGAAAAGTGAAAATGTAGAATAGGCCCTCAATGACAATCTGGGTGTCATGCTAGAATGCCTTTGATCCTCTGCTGGAGTCTCCGTCGATGGAGTGTGCTCCTGTGTCTCGATCGTGGTCGTCTAGATCTCTCGAGCTCAGTCGCCCTGTCAATGAGGATGCCTCTTGTATGAATGCGGGTACAACCCTGTGCTGGTGGTTGGTCTCTTGGCTCCCTCGATCCAAAGAAGTCTGTGATTTGTCAATAGCACATCGCAGACCATGAGACAAATGAGTGTCCATTTAGCTCGGACGAGTCACAAACCCATCTCCCGAAAGTTGGAGAAGAGAGACCCAAGGGAGCTTGAAGGAGAGAGACCCAATGGAGACTCGAGAGCTTGAGCCCACTTGAGAGCTTCAATGGAAGCACATGGATGATGAGAAGCTAGAGCATTGAGAGGCTTGCATTGAGAGGCTTAGGGCTAGAGCTTATACAATGTAGCTTGTAGTTGTAGGTTGTGTTGGATAAAAAAGGGGAAGAGTTGCTTAAATAGGAAGAGGAAGAGCATGTGAGCAATGGGCAATAAGCATGGCAATGGCCCATGGGCCATGGGCATTGCAATTGCCTTCAAAAGGGCTCGTAAACGGCTCCAAAACGGCTACAAACTGGACGCCTGCAACAAACGGTCACAATCTGCCAACGGTCATAAACTGCCAAAAAAATCACCGTATGGAACGTACTAGTCGAACGGGACGGGACGGGTCCGGTCGAAGTTCCGTTCCGTACGACGTACGAAAACTACCCTGATTCTTGATCACAAAGAAAATCGGCCAAGTTGCCTATAAACTCGCTCTTCCTTCTGATGTTAGTGTCCATCGAGTGTTTCATGTCAGGCGCCTTAAAGAAAAGTTAGGCCAAGCTGACATTGTTGTGCCTATCGAGGAAAATGTATGGCAAGAGATGCAAATTGAGTATATTACTCGAGAACCAGAGGCTAATCTGAATTATCGTACCCATCATTCGTGCCAAAAAGCTTATGACGAGTACGTATTTAATTAAGGGGAAGCGTCAATTTGAAAGGTTTGGTACTTGGGGATCAGTTAGAGCTTTGAAAGCTTAATATCCCCACTTCATTGATGATGACATCAATGGTTCTCAAGGGGGCAAGTGTGTTATGTCTCGCTTATAGGAGAGGGGATCTGGTCTAAGACACCATCGGGATGGGTGTCTGGTGCGCGGGCGGATGTAGTGTGAACTCGGCAGTGTGGCTGGTCACTTTTATAAAAGGGAGGCCAAGGTCTCATTTGTAGTTATCAACCCCCACTACTAGAGTGCCCAATGGTTAGCCTATGAGGCTAGGAGTGTGCGAGGTCACCTCGAGGAGGTGAGGCCGGGTGGCATGGAACGCTTGGTCATACAGGTGCACACCTACGTCCTCGGACGTTGGCATTAACACGAGAGTGCTGCCGGATGGTGGCTATGGTCGGCTGGTTCATCCGATGCATGTCTGTAGGCAGTCCGTGTAGCTGGGAGATCCTCTCCGCATGTTCGTTTTAGTCTTTCTTACCTCCCTCAAGCGTCTTTGTGCAAGTATAGGAGGCTTGTGGTCGCCCAAGGCCTGTGAGATGGGCTGCACTAGTTTTAGAGGCTGATTCGGTGAAGATCCATTGCGGTAGATCCGAGGTCCGATGGTTGCCCGTGCTCGTGAGGAGGTTAGCTCGCAATTGCAAACTTGATTGTCATTTGATTCACCTTTACAATTGCACCTTTGCCAGGAAGCCTTTCGCTTTGGACAATCTCTGTATAGTGATCTTTGGCTTGTGGGCAATGACGACAGGGGGGGAGAGCCCTTAGGTAAGGGGAATTTTCCTTGATAGTGCGTATTTGTAGCAAAGGATTGGGTGGTTGGACAACCTTGTTTGAGGTGGGCGAGGGGCACGTGGGGTGTCACAAGACGAGCACCACGTGCCCGTAGAAAAGAACAGACTGAACAGACTTTTAGCACTTCAATAACAACTGACTGAAAGAGAGAGAGACGACAGGCAACACGGAGTGGCAGAATTCCACCCAGAGAGTATTGGCCCCAAACCTTGGCGCCCCTTTCAGTATTTCTTTATATTGCATGATCAAAGTACAAGCCGGTACTCCATCCTCTGCACCTTCGTCCAGAAGCATACCAAAGAATGAGCCCATGGCCTCATATATAAAGGCCCTAGGCCCAAAAGCAGTTTACATGAAAAGCCTTAAACTCAAAAGCATCTTGTCCAAAAGCTACCAACGCAAATTACGGAAATCCGTACAGTGCCTCGTCAACGCCTATCAGCACAAATCACGGAAATCCGTACAATCTTCCATGTCAGCAGTCAACGTGAAACGTATAATTCCATAGTCTGCCACGTCAGCAAGCCAGCGTGAAATCTGGAGTTCCGTACACTTTGCCACGTCATCTTCTTCTATTGCTTCTGCTTCTTAGGGTTTAGGCCCCTCGGCCGGTGATCTACACAGTGGCTCCGTTCTTCAGTGGCTTGACACGTCAACAGTTTGTGACATGGGGCTTGGGATGTGGTGGGGCTCAAGTAAGGTGCAATTGTAGTGTAGAAAGTGTGGGGTGTGCATAGTGGGAGCTATGAGGCTGGAGGAATTGGGACGTGTTGATGGAGGTGAGTAGAGGAGGAAGGGGACTTGGTCGTCATAAGGTGTCACCAAGTGAGATAAAAGTGGAACTCCTAGAAGGTAATATGGTGGATGTGCTGAGTCGACTAGGTTTTGCAGAGATTGTGTTGCGTGAAGCGTCTTGTTAAATCAGCCTGAGGTCCTTAAGATAGCAGTAATTTTATCAGCATGACCGCTCTTCTTGCAAAGATGGCATTAGGCCCCTAGATGCGGAGCTCTCAACTCTTCTAGCTCTTGCCTCAGCTGCTCAACTACCGCTTGCTGCAAAGGCATACTGTTTTTTTCAAGACATTTAGCGAGGAATTTTTCCTCCTGCAAAGCTCGTTGTACCTTTACAGCCTCTAGCTCCCTGCGTAAGGAGACCAAAGGGTCAGAGGCATCTTTTGATAAAAAAGAATAGTGGCTGGCATACCTCCAAATGGGTCTCTGAATGGCCTTCTAGCCCCTTCTATTCTTGTAATAGCTGTTAAAAAATCTTCCAAACTCGAGTCTGGTTTGAGACTCTCTGAGCTTCTGCTGAATGTCTTGGAGTGAGCCTTCCTTACCATGAAGTCTCCTGGTTGTTTGGTGCAACTTGGCTACCAATGCGTTGGCCTGTGTCATAAGCTTTGCAGAGTCTCTCCTGCTTGTAATGCAAGGTTCTCCAGCTCATATAAGGCTTTCTCTTGATAGTCCCCAGGCTGAAAAGCAGCACAGAAAGCCTTCTCTAAAGTGTCCCAATCCGCAAAGCGGTTCTTTGCGAACTGACTCTATTGTTTGTCTGCAAGGCTGACCAATGTGGATGGAAAGAGCATTACGTAGGTATCCTTCCAATTTAGACCTCTACTTTTGCACACCAAAAGGTGCATTGATAATGAGCGAAGACTTTTAGAAACACACCCAATTTGCACACCAATATTAAATTCACCCGACCATCTTTCTCATTAGCAAGCATGTATTTGATGCATTTTGTCTTGCAAGTTCAAACATTCAAAGCTGTTCAAAATATTATCATATCTTACTTAACCAAGACACATGTTCTCTGATGTGTGCCCTCAATCTTTGTCATGTAATTGTGGTTGTGGTTGGTTATAAAAAGCAGAGTTTATGGAGAAATCTTTTCACATGTTCCCGGGCTGGAAGCATTGTTCTGCGTTTCCGGAGAGGGCACGCATTTCACAAGCCTTCAAAAGAGCCGGAAATGGGACTCAATAGTTGAGCTATTCCTTAAGGCGAAAACAGGGCTGCGTTCGTTACAGGAGGTCCTTTAAACTCAAACGGTCTCTAAACTTGCTTTTGCTACGAATTTATGCACACAGAGAAAACTAAGAGGAAATATTCTCTACAAACTGGTGATTCTCTGCAAATCATGTAAGATCGACGCACGTCTTTAAGAAATCAAAGTCTTTATTGGGTGCAGTTCCAGCATTTCCTGGTCAGGGAGTTTTTTGTTTCATGGTAAGTGGTGCAGATTGCTGCTTTTGTGCAACAAAGGTCAATTCTGTTGTTAATCTACTTCAGATGGTGAAGGTTGGGTAGCTGAATTAAACATGAGAAGAATAGCATATTCTAAGCATCAGACCTGTTGACCTCGGCTCTTGCGACACCAAGCTTTTGATGTTTTATTTTATTTAAGTGTAGACATCAAGACATGTAACCTCATGTAGGGTTTCAAAATGGCTGCAACAGTTGGAATTTTTAACAGAGAGTTCATTATGTTCAATTACAATCCCTCTTGTACGATCTTGAAATTGTGTGCTTTTCAGGGTCACATCTACACAAATGGACATGATATTTGTGCTGCTTTTTTGGCAAACATTGACACCAAGGCAGATGCTACAGTTACCTTCAGAGGTCTATCATACCATCTTCCTGCTTGGTCTGTCAGCATCTTACCAGACTGCAAGAAAGTTGTCTTCAATACTGCACAGGTACATATTGACATTTCAGTATTTTGCAATATCTAGGCAAGGGGAGGGTTGATCTTGAGCTATTTTGATTGGTTAAATGCTTGAAACAAGTCCTTTGTAGATCAGAACTACTTTTCACACAACTAAAGTCCAAGAATAGCATTAAACTTAGCCAAGTTACATGTGAAAACGCATATTGATTGTCACCTGTCCCTGCTGATTTTGCACCCACTGCTTTAGAACAGGTGTCTAAGCCAACGTGAGCAGTTCCAAAATCTTTTATTTTCCTCAATGTAACCAAGTAAGTTGCCTAGGCAAAAGTTTAAACAAAAGTTGCAGCAAGCCACCTCTAGGCTCTGCCTTTGTGACCTCTCTAGTTGAAAGGCATGATGCATTCAACCTACGATCAACATCCTGCTGCAGTATACCTATAATTTGTTGAAACTATGTCATCTGTTTGTGAAAAGCCTAGTTTCCTTCCTGTGTTCTATTACAGAACAATCCTCTCTGTTGGAAGACAAAGGTAATGCAG
Organism: Adiantum capillus-veneris; assembly: GCF_014529385.1. Classification (NCBI taxonomy): domain Eukaryota; kingdom Viridiplantae; phylum Streptophyta; class Polypodiopsida; order Polypodiales; family Pteridaceae; genus Adiantum; species Adiantum capillus-veneris. Next base: position 97,881,303 of record NC_140944.1, on the reverse strand, counting down.
CAGACAAGATCCTGATTTTTTACCAGAACTTAATAATAGAGAGCATTTGAGCTCACACAAACACAGCTCAAGAACATGCAGAACTTAAAATGTCGTAAAAGTTATCAGGGCAAGGAAGCAAGGGAAATGGGCTTAATATTGTCGAAATAATTATTGGGGACATTTGAAAGGACAAGTGGAAGAAGGATAACTCGCGGTGGTTTAAGTGCATGCATAGAGTATTCTAATTTAACCTTATGTTTGCTTTTATTGTACGCTAATTACCTAGTGGATTGTGATGAACATTGGATATTCAGTGGATTGTCATGAACATTGGATATACTTGAAGTTTTCCCATATGTTCTTCTTTCTTATCTATTGTAACATAAACTACCTAGCCTGATGAGTTTATCTATACATAACAACATAGAATGTGTCGCATTGACATAAAGCAACGCACTAAGCGAACAACCTCGATACAGCAAGCATCTCAAATTCCAAGAATCTGAAAGTCCCAAACCAAGAATGCATCGCGCTGTCCCACCCTCATTAGCCTGTAGATAACATCACAAAACTTTGTTTCAAAAGCCAGCGTTGTCATGATAGCTGCAATAAAGTCCCAATGGACCGTATCAAAGGCCTTAGCAATGTCAACTTGCATGATTAAAACACATGTGCACATTTGCATTATCATCCAAAATTTGATGTTAAGGTACAAAACCATATTGAGAAAAATGCAACCCTGTATGAAGGTGCTCCTTGAGATTGTTAACTAACATTTTGGTCAACAATTTGTAAACAGCTGGCATAAGTGAGATTGGTCTCCAATCATTAAGCCTCTCACATAATTATTTTTTGAGTAGCAATTTCAACAAATCGTCTTTGAAGGTGATAGTTACAAGATTTAGTAGACCAAGGCATCCGCGAAAAGATCATCACGTTTTGGATGTGATTGTTAAATAAGCCACAATGATCATGATTTTCATCAAAGATCTCGACAAGGATGGTGGTGTGAATGTGATGCGAATGTTTAGTGTCGTCTTTGTGCAAGTGCTGGATGTGTGTAGTCTAGTATGTCGGTACAGTGTCTACTGAGCTAGTTTTTGGGCGATTTCATTTCTTTCAAGAGGGGGGTATGTCACAAACTGATGAGGTGGCATGCCCAAAATATTTAGCCCCCAAAACGCTTCGGAGTGCAAAGCTTCTCCATGGATAACAAACGGAGTTCTTTCTTGTGGGAATTGGTGCGCCACAAATGAGATAAAGTATTAGACATAAGCGATGGGAGGGGAGTATGAGGTCAATGTAACAACGGCAAGTAAAACTGAACATATGCCATCATGATGCTCTGGACAGTACGGAGCGGAACATGTAATGGCCATGTGGACAGTTTCCAATATTGCAATTTGACGTTGAGGCGTTGCATAACCCAATCCACCTAGTGAGTATTGGTTACCTGCCATCCAATAGGATACCCAAAGTGTCTGACAATCACATGCAGATCAAGAATATCTCGGGGCCACAAAAGATGATGCCAATCACGTGCATTAAGAGGCAAGACTTTGGATTTTTAGAAATTGACCTTAAGGCCTACCGCAAGCCCAAACGTATCCAATGCCTACATAATCTCTTGCATGTCAACCTAGTTATTGCGAGGTATGAACAACTAGTCATCAGCATAAGCCTACCCAATAAAGTAATTTCCAGAGGGTAATGTTGGGGTATAAAGCCCAATGTGGTCGCCCAGGTAAGTGGGCGGGCCGCCAGGTATGTACACATATTCTTTTGTTAAAACCTAATAAGAACTCACTATGCTCTACACATTACAGGAGAGCGAGTTCACCATATCGTCGTGCTCTACTTCTCGCACTCTCTCTCGCGTCGCACTTCCGCTCGTACTCCTTCAACTGGTATCAGAGCTCAGATCGAGGCTCGGGGCAGCACTGCAGGAGGCTAGAGTCACCAGCTCAGATTGGAGTGAAATTCGACAGGCAAAGACACGGCTCAGAATTTCATTCTGAGGTCATCTCGGTCACCGTTCAGCTTCGACAAAGTTCTGCGCAGGCCATTTTCGACTACGTGGTCTCAGCGGGTGCAGATCCGACTCTGCAAATTTAGGGTTTTCGGCCTACGACTGCAGGTGCTGAGGATATCGACACTCCCAAAGTGTTGATTTGTGGCTGTCTACACATCGAAGGACGGCTCACAGTTCTTGGAGGCGTCACATACGACACGGGCGCATCTACACACAAACTGTAGGCGACATCCACTAGTTCATCAGGTAGCTTGTGTTTGCTGCTTGATATTCCAGATTTCATCCTGACATTGTAGGTACTTCCACATGGGGTGTATTGTAAGAGATGATGTATGTCTGTTGAGGGTTTGCTGGCTGTGAGTCACGCAGCAAACAACCGCCGCAGCGGTTACAACATATAGTGGGAAATTTGTGGATGTATGACTTTGTGGGAAGTCTATGTACGGTCAGATTTACTGCAGCCTTTGTTGAGGGTCGAGTGAGGTTTTATTGAGCTGGGGGATTCTCGAATGTTGAGATCCTTTCGGTGATACAGGTCTTGGAGCGATCCCTCGAGCACCCTTAGATAGGCAGATAGGATGTATTGACTGTGAGTTAGACAGTTGGGATTGCATCTTTGCTTTACTGCCGTTGAGACATTGTCGCAGTCTATGTTTACAAGACAGTGACAGGACAGTGAGAGACAGTACAGGTGCAGGACAGGTTTACCCGCAGTTTACAGTGTCAGAGAGACAGTGTTTTTTGAGCTGTTTTTTGGTCTGTTTTTTGAGTACACCAGAGCCATTTTACAAAGGAGACTCTGTCGAAATTTATGCAGAATCTGAAGCTTTCTTGGTTCATTTGACAGGTTGATATTGGTTCAGAGGTCAGTTTACAGGGGAAACTCTGCCGAATTTTTCCCAAGAAAGTAAACCACTGTGAAGCGTAGCTATGGCTGGATCACAGGACACTGCTCTTTACAATATCAAGAAGCTGGATGGAACCAATTTCCCATTGTGGAAGAAGCAGATTTGGCACGTGTTAGTACAAAAGAAGCAGATAAAACCTATAAATCTCAAGGGGATAAAACCAGAAGATATGGACGAAGATGAATGGAGCGAAATGGATGAATTGGCACTTTCTACCATTATGCTGACTTTGGCAGAAAGCGTTTACTTCAATGTAGCAGACGAGATGTCGGCTTATCAAGCATGGATAAAGCTGAGTGATCTTTATGAGAAGCAGAGTGTAGCTTCACAGGTATACTGGCTTAAGAAGCTTGTTGACTTGAAAATGAAAGAAGGGACCCCTATGTTCAATCATCTGAATGAATTCAACACCATCTACAGTCAGTTGTCAGCTCAAGGTGTGAAGTTTGATGAACCTGTTAGAGCTATGTTCCTGTTGATCACATTGCCGGAAAGTTGGGACACTTTTCGCACAGCTTTGAGTAATTCTGCACCTCCAGATGGTTTGAACATAGCAGGTGTAGAAGGAAGTCTGCTTACTGAAGAAACCAATAGAAAGACAATGGACAAAGGCAAAGGAACAGCCTTAGTTGTCAGGGGAAGGACCAAAGAAAAGTACAAAGGTGGAAAGAGGAATCAGTCTCGTAGCAAGTCCCGCAGTGCTAAAGACAAGAGTGACATAGAATGCTACCATTGTGGCAAGAAGGGTCACATGAAAAGAGACTACAGAGAATGGAAAGCAGAAAAAGGCAAAGAGAAATCTGAAGACCATGGTGAGAAGAACAAGTCCTCAGTGAAGATTCAAGAAATAAATGTGACAAACACTGTTGCAGAGGATGACAGTCTAGTGTCAGGAGACATCTACTTCTTGACGAATACAATGGACTCAGCTCTTCTTACAGCATCTGATGGAAATGCACTGAGTGACTGGATTATAGACTCAGGGGCATCACTTCATGTGTCTCCAAACAAGGAGTGGTTTACCTCTTATGTGACCACTAAAGATCATGTTCGGCTAGGCAATGGGTAGACATGTGAGATCTTAGGTGTTGGAGATGTTCAATTGAAGTTTCAGAATGGCTCTTCTTTCACGTTGAAGAATGTGAGACATGTTCCCGCAATTACAAAGAGCTTGATCAGCACAGGTTTACTTGATGATGCTGGCTACGTCACCACTTTTGGACAGAACATGTGGAAGATATCCAAGGGTTCTATGACAATAGCACATGGAGTAAAGTCTGGAGGACTTTACATGATTTATGTATCAAATGTCTCTAAAAATGTAATCAATGTAACCGAGCAGCCGAACGTTTCTTTGTGGCATAGCCGGTTAGGACATATGTCCAAGAAGGGAATGGAAATCTTGTCTCGTTCTGGTTATTTGCCTGGCTTTTTATTTAGTGATTTTGAATTCTGTGAACATTGTCTGTATGGTAAGCAAACACAACAGCCACATAAGCATAGAAGCAGTAGAAGAGATACACAGTTGGCACTTGTTCATAGTGATTTGTGTGGACCTATGCCTAACCTATCTCTAGGGGGAGCTTCTTACTTTATGACATTTATAGATGATTACTCGAGGAAAGTATGGGTTTACTTTCTCAAGCACAAGGATGAAGCGTTTAGCGTTTTCAAAACGTTTGTGACACTTGTGGAGAATCAGAGTGGCAAGAAGCTTAAATGCTTACGCACTGACAATGGTGGAGAGTATGTTTCAAAGGCCTTTCAGGACTTTTGTGAGTCAAAAGGTATAAAACATGAACTTACTGCTCCTTATAATCCTCCTCAAAATGGTGTTGCTGAGAGGATGAATAGGACCATATAAGAGAAGGTCAGAAGTATGTTGTGTAATGCACAGCTGTCAAATGGGTTTTGGGCTGAAGCTGTATCAACAGCTATTCATCTTATAAATAGATCTCATAGCAAGGTTTTGCAGAAGGATTCAGTGCCAGAGATGGTATGGTCAGGCAAAATGCCCTCATACAAGCATCTCAGAGTCTTTGGCTGTGAGGCATATACTCATGTTACAAAGGAATTTAGGAACAAACTTGAGCCAAAGAGTAGAAAGTGCATCTTTCTAGGCTATGGTAATTCTGGTGAGACGGGGTATAGACTTTGGGATCCCGAATCCAGAAAGGTTGTCCACAGCAATAATGTTCACTTTAATGAATCCAAATATCATTCTAAACCAGAGAGGGTCGAGGAGATTAGAAGAGTTGTCTTCCAAGAAGATGGACCTGCATGTGCAAGACAAAATGTCAGGGCGCAAGAGGAGCAAGGACAGGATAGAGTGGAACCACAGGTTGTGGCTGAGCCTGAGCCACCTATTGTGTGTAGATCTGGACGTGTCACGCGACCTCCTGATAGGTTTGTTCCATCTATGAACTATGTCATGTTGACTGATTGCAATGAGCCTTCATGTTACAAGGAAGCAGTGCAAATGAAGGACTCCGGGAATTGGCAATTGGCCATGCAGTCAGAGATGACAGCTCTGCATAAAAAGAAGACATGGATGCTAGTTAAATTACCACAAGGCAAAAAGGCTCTACCTTGTAAATGGGTTTACAGGTATAAGATCACCGCTCATGATAGTCAGCCAAAGTACAAAGCAAGGCTTGTTGCCAAGGGCTTTAAGCAAGAACAAGGCATTGACTTTGATGAAGTCTTCTCTCCGGTGGTCAAGATGACTACATTGAGATGCTTTCTTGCATTGGTTGCCATATTAGATTTGGTGTTGCACCAAATGGATGTCAAGACAGCGTTCTTGCATGGTGATTTAGATGTGGAAATTTACATGCAGCAGCCAGAAGGGTTTGTTGAGAAAGGCAAGGAAGATTGGGTATGCCAGTTGTTAAAGAGTCTTTATGGCTTAAACCAATCACCGAGGGCATGGTACCATAAATTCCACAAGTTTATGCTTTCTCAAGGCTACAAACGTAGTGAGTTCGATCACTGTCTATATACAAAGAAGGCTAAGGATGGCAGTTGGCTGATCCTTATTTTGTATGTGGATGACATGTTGATTGCTGGCAAGCACTTGGAAGAAATTTCAGCTTTGAAGTCAAAGATGGCAAAATAGTTTGACATGAAAGACATGGGTGAGGCAAGTCATATACTTGGTATGCGCATTGAGAGAGACAGATCAAAGAAGTTGATTTGGTTATCTCAAACAGAGTATATTGACAAGGTTTTGCAACGTTTCAATATGGAGAAGGGAAAGGCATTGAGTGTTCCATTGCCCAGACATTGCATTTGCAGTGGGAGTAGTAAGTCGTTACATGTCAAACCCAGGCAAGAAACATTGGGAGGCAGTGAAAGGAATATTGAGATACCTGAAAGCTACAAAGAATATGCGTATATGCTATGGGAGTCAGGAGCTAAGTGTAAAGGGTTTTACAGACTCAGATTATGCAGGTGACTTAGACAACCGAAGGTCTACGTCAGGGTATGTCTTTACATTGGCAGTATCATGGCGTTCTAGATTACAAGATTGTGTTACTCAGTCCACTACAGAGGCTGAATATGTTGCAGCATCAGAGGCATGCAAAGAATCAATTTGGCTTAATCGACTAGTAACAGATTTGGGAATCAAAGAAGAGATGCCTGTGTTATATTGTGATAGTCAAAGTGCTATACAATTGGCTCGCAATCCAGTTTATCACTCCAAGACAAAGCATGTGGATGTGAAGTATCATTTCATCAGGGAAATGCTCGAGGATAAGCAACTTCAGCTTGTCAAAGTTCACACCACAGAAAATCCTGCTGATCTAGTTACAAAAGGACTTCCCTCAGAGAGCTTTGCGCATTTTCGCAAGCAGTTAGGTGTAGGGTAGTACATCACTTCTCTACATCTCTTGTATATTAGCTTGTATAGTAGCTTCTCTCACACTTAAAGTACCACATTGGACTTTAAGTGGGAGGTTGTTGGGGTATAAAGCCCAATGTGGTCGCCCAGGTAAGTGGGCGGGCCGCCAGGTATGTACACATTTTTCTTTTGTTAAAACCTAATAAGAACTCACTATGCTCTACACATTACAGGAGAGCGAGTTCACCATATCGTCGTGCTCTACTTCTCGCACTCTCTCTCGCGTCGCACTTCCGCTCGTACTCCTTCAGGTAATTGCAACCCATGATGGCGACCAAGCAAAGTTAGGTGATGTGAATGCAACAACAAGGGGTGAGTGGCAATGGCATACAATAAGGCATTGAAGGGGCAACCTTGCTTGACCGAGCATCCAAGTGGCCAAGGGTCAATCAACTCACCATCAAGAAGGCGAGAAGATCTATAGACTTAGGACTGAATCCAAGGGCTTGCATTGTGTCAGCAATGCAATGCCAATGTACCGTATCAAAGGCCTTTTCAATGTCTACCTTCATCACGAGTACATTTTGCTAGGTATAATTGACATATTCCATTTCAATTTAGGCATTAGCCAAATTGTCCATGATTTCGCAACGAGGGGTGAAGCCATACTGAGCCGGATGGATACCCGTAAGAAGAGGCTCCTTGATGTGATGCACAATCATCTTAGCCAATATTTTGTATATGATCAACATAAGTGTGATCGGCCACCAATGAGAGAAATGCTCACAAAGCGCCTCTTTGGGTAATAATTTCAGCAAGCCTTCTTTCCAAGATAATAGCAAGTTCTTCTGCGCAGTCCATGCAACATTCATCATGTAGAGTAAAGGCTCTTTCAAGGCTCCTAAAAGGAAACAAAAAATTCCACAGTGAGCCCCAACCAGGGGAACGCCATTGGCCTAGAGTAAGTAATGCTAAGTGAAATTCATTTTCAGTAAGTCCACCTCCATTGCTTGTGCATCTTGAGACAAGAGAATTGAATGAACCGTAGATAACAAAAGCTGGTGTGCATGATGAGTTTCAGCAGAAGTCGGAGGAGCAGCAGCAAACATAGTGTGAAGCCATGGCATCAGCCAGCTCACGTTTTGAGGCTGTCCAAGAGACCGATGGGAGCATAATCCTCTTGATGGTTTGAGAGGCAATTGAATGGTGTAGGTGTTTAAAAAATCGTTCCGAGGCACATCCTCTATCCACAAACGCTTGATGTCGAACGCGAGTCTCGCCATTTATCTAGTTTGCGTTCATCATTATGTTGTAGGCATACACGAGCCTGACAAAGCGTTGTCAATTCACATTCAATCAATAAGCGCGTATCATCCAAAAGGTGTAGCTCTCGATAAACATATTTGGCATCCTCAACATCCCCACGTAACTGATGCATCTTGTCATAATCCTGAATCACACATTGCATGCGCATGATGAAACGATACCAATTCAACCTGTTTCTTGCGCTTGTATATAGCTTCCTCTGCCAGAATGAACATACCACCATTCCCTTTGAACAAAAACATGGCAAAGATAACCCTTGAAGAAAGGGTGGAGGAAAAACACTACCAATAAGCCTCGTATCCTCACACTGACACCGTGCTAAACCGAGAGCTGTACAGAAAGAAAACGTAGAAACTAATCGCTACACTAAATAAAACTGAGGCAAAACAAACGTAAGGCTGTGCGGAAGATTGCGCAGAAGAAACTTCCTACACCGAGAGCCTGCAGTGGGTACACACACACATCCACACACACTCTAGCACCCTTGCTCACGCACAATAAAACAAGGGAAGGCTACGCCTGCTAAAAACCCACAGATGCAGGCGACGTGAACAGCCCTGACGATGTGCAAATACCCAACTAGCGGCACAAGGGGCCAAGGAGGCCAGCGTAGGGAGATAAACGCGCCCAAAGGCAGCTGATTGCGACACAATAGACACCACACACACACATTTTTTTTGTAAATCTTGTCAATAGAATTTACAAATGGGAAACCTCAAAGTGAAGAAAACCCACAAAAAATAAAAGATAAAAAAGCGGAGCACCATGAGGCTCTTAAGGCTAGAAACAGTCAATGTAAATCCTACAGGCATCAAGAGTGATGTCCCCAGCGAAATGCAGCACTTGACCAAGAGATAATTTGAAATAGGGAAAGGGGTCAACATCAATGCCTTGAAACATTAATGAGTTCCTATGGTGCCAGATGGCCCACATAACTCAAAATCGGACCCAATTGAAAAACATCGTGAATTGAGATTGCGGAGACTGGAGCACCCCAAAAAGCCAAAACCATCTGTGAAAAATGCCAGAAAGGAAAACGCAGCGGAAGAACAGCCGACAGTTGCCGAATAAAGGCTCTGGAGCAACGACAACCCCACAATAAGTGTGGGACAGTCTCCTCAGTTTCATGGCATCTTAGGCAGCGAGAAAGTGCAATATGTCGTACATGTAACAAGAAAGTGCAATATGTCGTACATGTAACAAGCTGCCAACAGGTAGAGCTCCCATTAACCAGCACCACAAGAAAATACATTCCTTTAAAGGTAGATGACTCTGCCAATTACTAGACAATGCTCGTTGCCACCACAAGGATGACTTGGAGAGTGATCATAGCTGACTACCATGATGCACAATCCACACTTCAGATTGCAAGAGTGCATAAACATTGCCAGTCGAAATGGATTCCAATCTGATAGTAGCAAGATTCCAATCAGAGAAGCGGAGTCTACATCCAAAGAAAGAATGGGTGAGTGATCAGCAAGCACCCTTTGAATGTCCCACCAAAGAGGAGAATAGTGGAGATTTAAACGAAAACGGGAGACCGCATCAGCGAACAAAAGAACATGACCCGTGTCATCCACCACGTGATGCATCTGGCAGATTTTTTTTGGGGAAAGAAAATATACCGGGTGAGGAGACCGCTGAACTGAAGTTGTAGAGAATTCCCTGCTCCAATGCAGACTCTTCAATTGAAGGGAGTTACCCAAAGAGGATTGTCTACCATGCCATGCCAAATGGGAAGTGACAGCCTTCTAATCAACAATGAGAGAAGAAGTAAAGGGACATCCTGGAATGTGTCCTTCAAGCTTCCCAAAAATAACGTCCCAATATGCCGACTGCCAATGACCAAAAGAAGGCGTGACAATATGCGCACACATATGTGATACCATGAGAGTCCGCGGTTGCTTATGCTCCACCAAGACTGGCAATAGCATAGCTTTCCGAGCGAGAATATGAAGTCGCAAGTCCAAAATATTCAGCCCTCCAAGCCGCTTGTCCATAGATAAAATTCGAAGACCCTTGGTGCTAGGCGAGGTCCATCATAAATGCTCTAAAATACTAGACATAAGTAATTGCACGCGCAACTGAGACCAGGATAATAAAGGTAAATAAAATTGCACATAAGCCATGAGAATGCATTGGACAATCACGAGACGCACATGTAGTGGCCAAGTTGACAATTTCCAATAATTAAACTTGGAATGCAGACATTGGAGTACCCAGTCCAATTTCAACGTAGTGGATACATCCCAAGCCAACGGATAACCCAAATGGCGAACTATAATGTGCGGAGGAACAATCTCGCCTGGCCACAGTATCTTGTGCCAATCACACTCTTTCAAAGGTAATAGCTTGGATTTACGAAAATTAACTTTGAGACCTGTCGCCAATCCAAACAAGTGAAGAGTGTACATATTTTGTTGTACATCATCATAATGATTGCGAGGCATAATTAAACAATCATCAGCATAGGCCTGGCTGATAAAGTGCTGTTGAAATGGTAATGTTAGCTTGCAATCTACCAATGGAGGTCAAATAATCCGAATACATAAGCAAGGGGTGTGTAGTGATTGCATAAAGCAAAGCACTGAGAGGACATGCCTGCTGTAATCCCAAAGAACAATATCAAATGCCTTTTCAATGTCAACTTGCATAACCAAGATATCCTGTCGAGTGTATTTTTCATATTTCATTCCAATGATGATATTCACAAGGTTATCAGTAATTTGACATCGTGAAATGAAACCGTATTGAGATTGATGCAAGCCTTCATGCAAAAATCACTTGAGTAGGCTAACAAGCATTTTGGCCATCAATTTATATTCCACAGGTATGAGCGTAATAGGCCGCCAATGAGAGAATTCTTCACATAATGCATGCTTGGGTATCAACTTGAGCAAGCCTTCTTTCCAAGAGGGCAATTCCTGTTGCTCCCAGGCCGTATTCATCATAATCAGTAGCGGTAGCTTTAAGTAACTCCAAAAAGACAAGAAAAATTCCACAGTAAGACCATCCCTTTCCACCGGCCTAAATCAAGCAAGCTAGCATACAAATTCGTCTTAGTGAAAACAACTTCCAAGTCTTGCGCCTGCTGCAACATGCGATAGAAACAAGTGACGCGGTTGGCGAGCTTCTTGCGTTAGAGAAGGAGCCTTAAAGATCTTGCCATAATGAGAGTGCAAGAATTGTGTGAGTTCTTGTAAGGAGGTCCACTTCCCTGACGATAATTTAACTCTTTGTATAGCTTGAGACTGCCTAGAATGATGTAAATGCTGGAAGAATTGTTTAGAGGCACATCCCTTATGTGCAAGAGTGTGTTTGGCGAGCTCGAGTCTACCATTTGGCCAATTTCTTCTTATCGTTATGCCGTAACATAGTGCAAGCAGAGAGCAACTCAGTTATTTGAGTCTTAGGAAGAGAAGAATTGTTAGCCAAGTGCATTAATCTGCTACAAGTATCCTTTGCATTTTTAACATGCTCCCTTAATTGTGACATATAATACCTGCAACAATCCTGGATAACACATTGAACATGCATAACAAAGCGAAACCAGGTTGTGTCCATATCAACATGCATCTAAGAGGTCAAAGGTAGGATGATGTCCACATCATGGTGCGAAAAAGCTCATGTTTGAGAGTAGCATTATTGACATGCAAAAGTCTCCTCTTGTGTAGGGATTCATTGACAGAAAAGGAGCCAAAATGGAGTTTCAAGCATGTGGGAAAATGATCCGAGAGACACATAGCATAATCAATCTCCATATCACATACAAATTCGTCGTACTACTGCATGTGAAAAAGTTACCAGCAATCCAATCGAGCGCGATACATACATCGAGCATTATGTTGAAACGTGAATCCTAGATCATCCGCATGAAAAAGAGGCCACACATCCAGCCCATTACACGTCAACATAAATTGATCTCATGATTTTCGTTCCATATGAAGCATGTGAGAGTGGCCAATAGTATTATCCGCAAGGTTTGGTGCATTATTAAAGTCCCCACAGAGAAATGCATTGGAACGCCAACAATATGAGGAGACGCACTCCACAACCATGCTCTATCAACAGATGATGTGTATGCATATAATCCGCCAAATTCGAAGACTTCCCCATTAACAATACATTGGATGACCATAGATCTCCTAGTTGGGTCATTGAAGACCAAGCTCGGGAAGAGCTCACGTTGAACAAGCATAAGCACTCCAGAGTAGCCAGTTGATCCTGCATAAGCTATCCTATAGCCCGCAAAGTAAGAAGTTTACTCGGAAAATTGATACTGGTTATGTTCTTGAAGAACCACTATGTCCGCTTTACATTTTGTGAAATGAAGTTCGCAAGAAGTGCTCCAAAAATGTAGACATAAAGGACCTCAAGCGCAACCGAGACCAGGGTAACAAGGGTAAGAAAAACTGCACATAAGCCATGAGAATGCACTTTACAATTCTGAGACGTACATATAGCGGCCAAGTGGACAATTACCAATAATGCAACTTCGAATGCAGATGCTGAAGCACACAATCCAATTTATGTGCAGCTGATACATTCTAGGCCAACGGATAACCCAAATGGCGAACTATGACATACGGAAAAACAATCTCCCCAATCATAATAGCTTATGCGAATCATACTCATTCAAAGGCAATAACTTGGATTTGCGAAAATTGACTTTGAGGCCCGCCGCGAATCCAAACAAGTGAAGAGTTTGCATAATCAGTTCTACATCGTCAAAGTGATTGCGAGGCATAAACAAAGAGTCATCTGCGTAGGCCTGACCAACAAAATGCTTCCCAAATGGAAGTCAAACAATCGACCAGAAGAAGTCAAGAGATCCAAATTGTTCTATTCTTCCTTCGGATTCCTTGAAAGACCTTCTCTCAAGAGGTACTAAATATAGACTCCCTTCGTCGAATGACTCTTGCCTTCTCAAAATCATAGAGAAAGGAATTTCTAGTTTCGTAGTAAAGTTTGAGGAGTCTTTAGGAGTTCAAGGTGTTTTTACCCATTAGAAGTCTATAGTTCTCAAGAAAGCTTCTTTGAAAATAGCATCTTGCTCTAGGAACGTTTCTTTAGGAAGGAATAGCTTATCTTTTTCTGATCGTGATGCTCTTAGGAAATTTCATCATGATTGTGTAATCTCTTACGTAGATAAGTTCTCTAATAACTTTGTTGTTACGCGCAAAAAGTTTTATTTAGAATGCTTGTTAGGTGAAGTAAACTCTCAGACTTACAATGGTTGTGATCTTTCAATGCAAGAGATTATCTTGAAACATCAAGACTTTTGTAAGTCTTTTGGTTTCTGGTGCGAGCCTAAATTATCTTTTTTATATACCGTTTGGAAGTTCCACAAGAACCCTATAAAGCCTAGATTTATAGCTGCTTCTTGTATCACCTCTTTGACCGATGTTTCTAAATGGCTTAGTTATTGTTTCAAAGCCATTTTACCTAGCATAAATGAATTGTGGAAAAATCTGCTAAAGGAAGCAGACGTACTTACCGATTCAAGTTGGATTTTAAATGATTCAGTAGGTGTGATTCCTTTTTATAAAGTTTTTGAACTCTTCAAGAAGCCTTAAGGAGAAATCTTCTCCTTTGTCTCCAAACTTTCAACTTTACAGCGCTATATACGAAGCTAAATTTGAAGGACCTTAAATTCAAGTCTCTTATTTCAAAAGTTTTTGCGTACAAGCTTGAGAAGGATAGGTACACCGCATTGCTAGTAGAAAAGTTAGCCTTGAACTTTGACTTCTTATGGTTAAAAAGTAAGAATGTAGATGTAGACATAGGAAGAAAGAGATTCACCAAGATTGTAGATGACATTAACATCATATCTTGGTTAGATTTTCTTTAACCGTCGGTGACTCTCTTTTCAAGCTAAGTACGGTGTCATTTGCTCTCAATTATTTAGATTTTCTCGTCTTTGTTCTAGTAAATCTGCTTTTGTTATTCAATCGTGCCATCTTATTTCTTTACTCGTAGAGAAAGGATACTCATTCAAAAGAATCATGAAAAAAATTCGTTCATTCTTGCATTGTAGAAAGTTTATTTTTAATGTTTCTTTCTTTGGAATGTTCAAGACAATCAATAGTAAATTCAATAAAAGTGGGGAGCTTAAAAGCCCACTTATTGTTTGGCTTAGTAACACACTACTTTTTTGTTTTGATCTCTAGCGCTTCTAGTATTTTTACTCTAGCTTGACAAATGCTAGCCTTTATCATGGTTGAGTATGCCCATCACCTTCGGAGGGTGATAGAAACTCAGCTCGTTGGTTTTGTAGAGTATGTTCAAAGCATGAATGACCTCTATACAAACCTGCACCTACTCTTGGGCACTGACGACATGAGTAGGGATGTCATAGTTGTTGTCCAAGCTATGCATGATAAAGGTGATAATCTTATTCTTCCTATCTGGACAAGCAGCAAAGTTGAGGTCACATTTTGTCAAGTTTGGATCTTTGTACTTCTTTGGTTATTTGCAGCCTCTTCTTCGTAGGTTTGTAGTAGTATTCATTTTTCGATTTCGTATTTAGCTTGCGTTAGGACTTAAGGATTTGCTCCTTCAGAAGTTGTTGTGTGAAGTTTGATTTCTAGGATTAAATTTTTAAGATACCTTATTCTTTTTTGTTTAAAGTCGAGTACTTGTTTTAAGTTTTAGCCAAGTAAGCTACATCAACTTATTTTGTGCATGCCTTTTCTAGAAACATTTTCAAGTTAATAATGTTGCGTCTTATCTAGTTTTGTTTCGTAGCAAATAAAGTGATTTAGTTTTTCTTTTCTTTTCTTGTGTCCCTTGATTTTATAGTTTTATGAGTGCTTTATTCCCTCTTATAATTCGTGAGTTCAGACTATTCTGAACTTATGAAGGTATATAAGAAATCCAAATACACAAGCAGGGGATGGGTAGCGATTGCATAGAGCAAAGCACCGAGAGGAAAACCTACTATTCTGAACTTATGAAGGTATATAAGAAATCCAAATACACAAGCAGGGGATGGGTAGCGATTGCATAGAGCAAAGCACCGAGAGGAAAACCTTGTCTAACTGATCGGCCCAGAGGCCAAGGGTCTTTGAGAGACCCATCCAACAAGCCCGTGGAAGAACTATGTGCATACAAGAAAAGACCACGTAGGAAAGCTTGGGCCCAAAGCCCAATTGTTTCATAACATCTACAATGTAGTTCCAAAGAACAATATCAAAAGCCTTTTCAATGTCAACCTGTATGACCAATACATTCTGTTGAGTATATTTCGCATATTCCATGCCTATGATGATATTGGCCAGATTATTAGTAATTTGACGGCGCGAATGAAGCCATATAGAGATTGATGTAGGCCTTCATGCAGAAAACCCTTGAGACGACGATTAACAATCATACTAGCCATTAATTTATATACCACAGGCATGAGCATAATAGGTCTCCAATGAGAGAACTCTTCACATAGTGCTTGCTTAGGTATCAACTTGAGGAGGCCTTCTTTCCAAGAGGAGGGCAATTGCTGGTGTTCCACACACACACACAACACACACACACACTCCAGTGGAGGGTGAGAGTCATAACTGCCCCAATCCCACCAACCGACATCTAGGGAGGTTGTCTATAGCAGGAAGAGATTGTCCTAGCCCGTAGATGCCCGAGAGCAACAGGATACAAGGTCCAGATAGCATATCATAGGGACATCCGAGAGATTTGACTACGACGTGAGCAGACCAGACAGAGGGAGAAAGAGAGGGCTTTCTTAGACCCTGCTGCTATGCTATGGGGACTTTTCAGTTGCTACCCACCTATGCATGCCATACCTCACCTCCATTTTTATACCAGATGGAGGAGAGATGGAGCTAGCTAGTCTTTTCCATATCATGGTTGTACGCCCTGACACATATAGCTCCACATCCATTAGAGTGAGAGCTTCATCCCTCATACACATGTTCACACACCCGCATGTCAGTCTCTTTTATTCTGTATCAGGTTTATTTTTAGCACTTTTGTCCTTTTGTTTGGATACCATTGTTGTATGTCATAGGCAGACGTCGTCCTCTAGAAGACTTTAATAGAGATTTCTTTATGTGTGTGTGTGTGTGTGTGAAATGTTAGACTATACAGGTGAATGTACACAGGTGCAGGTATGGCAAACATTGATTCTCCCGGTGTCCTTGACAATTCTTAGGAGTTTTGACATAATTGTTTGAATATGAAGCATTCTGTTTTATATATTGGTGGTGCCACAAGTGATAGCCGGTTAGTAAGGCTATGTTACTGAAATGTGCAGGTTAATGCGCAATCATCCAGACTGACCACTAGTGGTGTAGTAGTGGATGAGGAGCTACAATCACGCAAAAACATCATGACATTATCAAAGGCAGCATGGGAAATCTATCAGGAACCTCTTGGAGATAGGGCTGAAAGTTCCTTCAGTGCTAAAGGCCTTTTGGAACAGATAAATACAACAAAGGATGATAGTGACTACCTGTGGTACTCAGATAGGTAAGTTTCTGGTTCCCATGAAAACTATTCATAAGAAGACAATGAACTCATCAATGCCATGTTTCAACTCCATGTTTTATCAGGGTCATCAACATGTATATTCACACATGTGCACTACGTGATTTTTTCTTTGTGGATGCACTTGTACAATAGCTAATAAATTTTAGTGGATTTTGTAGTGTTGCTATGGATAGTAATGGAAACTTTACACTGTCGGTAAGCTCATTGGGGCATGCCTTGCATGTGTTTGTCAATCAGAAATACTTAGGTAAGTTAAAATACAAAAACTCATCTACATGAAAGGAAAACTTTTTGAGGGTTTACTAAAAGTGCACATGGTTTCTTGAACTCACAGGTAGTGCTTCTCGCAGTGGGCAGCTAAAATTCCCTTTACTACTAAATTCTGGAAGCAATCAGCTAGATCTTTTAAGTATGACTGTTGGCTTACAGGTAGCAATCTTGACATTTCTCAGAACATGCTTCCATTAGTTTAATGCTCCTTTGGCTCATTTCTAACCTGATTATAATCAAACATGTGGTTTATATACTTCATACCAATCAGCTATAGGCCTTTTTATGTAAACTCAGAATTATGGCGCTTTTTTTGATACTTGGGGTGCGGGAATTAACGATGTTGTGTTAATCGATGCAAAGAGTGGTGGATCTCATAACCTGTCATCAGAAGCATGGATATACCAGGTCTGTTGTTGAACATGTCTTATATTTTTGTGAGATGGCCGTAACTAGTTTTTTGTATGTAACTGGTAAATTTTTGCAACTGTGCACTCCTCAGAGAAGCATAGTGTTTTCTATTTCAATATTAAGAAATAAACCAAGAACCAATGTCTCTGTTGTCTGAAATACGGAAAAATTATGGCAAAGACTCATTGAAGGGAGAGTATAATAGGTTCTCAAGAGTATAGTATTAGGATTGTGGGCTTTGGCCTGTATTATGCTTCTTTGTGTGCACCCCACCCTCTCTAGTCTACTAGGATGCCAACGTGGCATGAGACATGTGATATACCATAAGATAGCATGTGGTTACTTTCCACCTAGGATGAAGATGTATATGGTGAGGTTTCACCCCATGATGTACTTATGATGTCACCCTATATTAGAGGCTTGTAATCTCTCTTTTCAAATGCATGATCTAGGGTCTCCATCTTTCTTTGATCACACACACACACACACACTTTTTTTTTGTAAATTTGCTTTGATTAATTTACAAGTGGGAAACCTCAAAGCGAGGAAAACCCACGAAAAGAAAGGGATACAAAACACGGAGCACTATGAGGCTCCGAAGACTAGAAACAGTCAAAGTGAATCCTGTAGGTATCAAGAGTGATGTCTCCAGCGTCATAGACAAAAGGCAGCGCTTGACCAAGAGATAATTTGAAATAGGGAAAGGTGTCAACAAAAGTGCCCTGGAACATTAAGGAGTTCCTATGATGCCAGATGGTCCACATAGTCCAAAATCTGACCCAGGTGAAGAAGACCGCAAACTGAGATTGTGGTGACCGAAGCACCCCAAAAAGCCAAAATCGTCTGTGAAAAGAGCTGGAAGGAAAACGCAGTCGAAGAGCAGTCGACACTTGCCGAATGAAGGCTCTGGAGTGACGACAACACCACAGTAAGTGTGGCACAATCTCCTCAGCTTCAAGGCATCTGGGGCAGCGGGAAGGCGCAATATGCCGAGCATGCAACACACTGCCAACAGGTAGAGCTCCCACCAAGCACAGCCAGAAGAAAACACGTTCCTTCAAAGGCAGATGACTCTGCCAAATGCGAGACAATGTGTGTTGCCACCACAAGGATGACTCAGAAAGCGACCACAGCTGATTACCACGATGCACAATCCATACATCAGACTGAAGGATGGCATAGACACTCGTAGCTGAGATGCAATCCAGTCTAGTAGTAGCCAGATTCCAGTTAGAGAAGCGAGAGTCCACATCCAGAGGAGGAATGGGTGAATGAGCCATCTTTTGAATCTCCCGCCAAAGAGGAGAATAGTGAAGGCCCAACCAAAAGCGGGAGACGGCATGAGCGAAAGAAAGAACATAACCCGAATCATCAACCACCTGATGCACCTGACAGATTCCTTTTTGGGAAAGAAAATACTCTTGGCGCGGAGACCGTTGAACCAAAAACCCTACTCCAATGCAGACTCTCCAAGCGAAGAGAGTTACCCCCAGAGGATTGTCGACCATCCCAAGCCAAATGTGAAGTGACAACCTTCCAATCAACAATTAGAGAAGAAGTAAATGGACATCCAGGAATGTGTCCATCAAGCTTCCCAAAAACAACATCCCAATAAGTCGGTTTCCAATGACCAAAAGAAGGGGTGACAATGTGCGCACACAAATGTGTTACCATGAGAGCCCAGGGTTGCTGCTGCTCCACTAAAACTGGCAACAACATAGCTTTCCGAGCCAGAAGATGACGTCTCAAGTCGAAAATATTCAACCCTCCTAGCCGCTTGGGAGAACACAGCTTGCTCATAGATAGAAGCCAAAGGCCCCTCTTGCTAGACGAGGTCCGCCAAAAATGCTCTAAAATATTGGACATGAGGGATTGTTGTGCCTTTTTAGACCTTAAGATTTTTCAGACTGCCTTGGGATTAGAAGTAGATATCTATGATAAGCGCTTTGAACTAGAATATGCCAATCTAAAAATCATCCGTATGCCTCACATTTCTTCGAACATTTCTCTTTTAGCTAAGTACGGTGTCATTTGCTCTCAACTATTTAGATTTTCTCGTCTTTGTTCTAGTAAATCTACTTTTGTTGTTCAATCTTGCCATCTTATTTCTTTACTAGTTGAAAAAGGATACTCATTCAAAAGAATCATGAAAAACGTTCGTTCATTTTTGTGTCGTAGTAAGTTTATTTTAATGTTTCTTCCTTTGGAATGTTCAAAAGTAAATTCAATAGAAGTGGGGAGCTAAAAAGCCCATTTATTGTTTGACTTAATAACACCTTATGTTGTTGTTTTGATCTTTAGCGCTTATAGTATTTTTAATATAGCTTGACAAATGCTAGCCTTTATCATGGCTGAGTATGCCCATCACCTTCGGAGGGTGATAGAAAATCAGCTCATTGGTTTTGTAGAGTACGTTCAAAGCATGAATGACCTCTGTATAAACGTGCACCTACGCTTGGGCACTGACGACGTGAGTAGGGATGTCGTAGCTGTTGTCCAAGCTATGCATGATAAAGGTGATAATCTTATTCTTCCTGTTTGGACAAGCAGCGAAGTTGAGATCATATATTGTCAAGTTTGGTTCTTTGCTCTTCGTAGGTTTGTAGTAGTATTCATTTTTCGATTTCATATTTAGCTTACCTGAGGACTTAAGAATGTGATCCGTTAGAAGAAGTTGTGTGAAGTTTGATTTTTAAGATTAAGTTTTTAAGATGTCTTATCCTTTTTTTGCTTAAAGTTGAGTACTTGTTTTAAATCCAGGAGGTTGCATCAACTTATTTTACACATGCCTTTTCTAAAAACATTTTTAAGTTAATAATGTTTTGTTTTATCTAGTTTTGTTTTGTAGCAAACAAAGTGATTTAGTTTGTTTGTTTGTTTGTTTTTGTTTTTCTTTTCTTTTCTAGTGTCCCTTGCTTTTATAGTTTTATGAGTGCTTTATTCCCTCTTATAATCCGTAAGTTCAGACTATTCTGAACTTACGAAGGTATATATTGGACATGAGGGATTGCAAGCGCAATCGAGGCCAGGATAACAAAGGCAAGTAAAATTGCACATAAGCCACAAGGATGCATTGGAAAATCCTGAAACGCACATGAAGTGGCCACGCGGACAATTTCCAATAATTCAACTTGGAATGCAGACGTTGGATCACCCAATCCAGTTTCTGCATAGCCGATACATTCCAACCCAGTGGATAACCCAAATGGCGAACCAGAACATGTGGAGGAACAATCTCCCCAGGCCACAATATCTTATGTCAGTCACACTCTTTCAGAGGCAATAGCTTGGATTTGCAAAAGTTAACTTTAAGACCTGCTGCCAATCCAAACAAGTAAAGAGTATGCATAATTTGTTGCACATCATTTTAGCTATTACGAGGCATGAACAAAGAGTCATCCGCATAAGCTTGACCAACAAACTGTCGACCAGAAGGTAAAGTCATGCCATGTAGCCTACCAGTGGAGGTCAAGGAATCCAAATACATAAACAAGGGATGAGTAGTGACCGCATAAAGCAAAGCACTCAGAGGGCAGCCCTGCCTTACCGACCGTCCCAAAGGCCAAGATTCTGTGAGAAAACCATCCAACAAGCCTGCAGAAGTACTGTATGCATACAAGGAAAGCACCACACGGGATAGCCTAGGCCCAAAGCCCAAACATCTCATAGCATCCGCAATGTAATCCCAAAGAGCAGTATCAAATGCCTTTTCAATGTCGACCTGCATGATTAAGACATCCTGTCGAGTATATTTTGCATATTCCATACCAATGATGACATTCGCGAGGTTATCAGTAATTTGATGTCGTGGAATGAAGCCATATTGAGATTGATGCAAGCCTTCATGCAGAAAGCACTTGAGTCGGTTAGCAAGCATTTTTTCCATTAACTTATATACCACAGGCATAAGCGTAATAGGTCGCCAATGTGAGAATTCTTCACACAATGCATGCTTAGGTATCAGCTTGAGCAAACCTTCTTTCCAAGAGGAGGGCAGTTCCCGTTTTCCCCAGGCTGTATTCGTCATGAACAATAGAGGCACCTTCAAATACTCCCAGAAAGACGTGAAAAATTCCACAGAGAGACCATCCCAACTAGGAGTCTCCATCGACCCAAATCAAGCAAGCTGGCATACAATTCTGACTCAGTGAAAACAACTTCCAAGTCTTAAGCCTGCCGCATCGAAAGAATGGAAGTAACATGCGATAGAAACATGTGACGTGCTTGGCGAGCTTCTCTCATAGGAGAAGAAGGGGCCTCAAAAATCTTGCCATAATGAGAGTGTAGGGCTAGTGCTAGCTCTCGGAAAGTGGAGGTCCACTCTCTTGACGGTAATTTAACTCTCCGTATAGCTTGAGACTGCCTCGAGTGATGCAAATGCTGAAAGAATTGTTTAGAAGCA
Organism: Adiantum capillus-veneris; assembly: GCF_014529385.1. Taxonomy (NCBI): domain Eukaryota; kingdom Viridiplantae; phylum Streptophyta; class Polypodiopsida; order Polypodiales; family Pteridaceae; genus Adiantum; species Adiantum capillus-veneris. The sequence goes on along the minus strand of NC_140944.1, from coordinate 97,859,626 downwards.
CATCCTTTAATTGCAAAAGCCTGTTGACGAGCTCGAGTCTGCCTTTTGGCCAATTTCCTGTCATCATTGTGCCTTAATATAGCGCGAGCAGAAAACAACTCAGTCATTTGAGCGTCAGTAAGAGAAGTATGATTAGCCAAGTGCATTGATCGGCTACAAGCATCCTTTGCCTGGTTAACCTGATCCCTTAATTGTGACAAATAATCCCTGCCATAATCTTGTATAACTGATTGAACATGCATAACAAAACAGAACCTGGCTATGTCCATGTCAACATACATCTGGGAGAGCAAAGGCGGGATGATATTCACAATCACAGTGCGAAAAGGCTCATGCTTGAGATGAGCACTATTGATATGCAAAAGTCTCTTCTTGGGTAGGCGATCATTGACATCAAAAGAGCCAAAACGAAGTTTCAAGCATATGGGAAAATGATCCGAGAGACACATAGCATAATCAATCATCATCTCGCATACAAAGTCATCATACTATTGCATGTGAAAAAGATACCAGCGATCCAACCGAGCGCGATACATAGATTGAGCATTGTGCTGAAAAGTGAATCTTGGATCAGTTGGATGCAAAAAGGGCCACAAATCAAGCCCATTACAGGTCGACATAAATTGGTCCCATGATTGTCGTTCCATATGAAGCATGTGAGAATGGCCTGTAGTATTATCTGCAAGGTTTGGTGCATTATTAAAATCTCCGCAAAGAAAGGCATTGGAACACCAACAATAAGAATAGATAGCACTCCACAACCGTGCCCTATCTGTAGAAGCTGTGTATGCATATAATCCTCCAAATTCGAAAACTTCCCCATTAACAATACATTGGATGGCCATCCATCTCCCAGCTGGGTCATTAAAAACCAAGGTCGGGAAGAGTTCATGTCGAACAAGCATAAGCACTCCAGAATGGCTAGTTGATCCTACATAAGCTATCCAGTAGCCCGCAAAGTAAGAAGTCTGTCGGTAGTCACGGGTTCGCTACTGCTGTATCCCCCCCCGCTGCGCCATCGCTATCCCTCCCCCGAGCGCTGCCCGCCAGTCCACGCTGCCCCCTCCCGTTGCCCAGCCTTCCCTCTCGCCTCCCCTGCTCGCCCGCGCATTGCCCTGTTTCGCGTTGCCCCTGCCCTTGCGCTACAGCCTGTGCTCCCGCCATTGTCGCCCCCGCACCCCCCCCCTTTCCTTCTTCGTGGTAGTTTTCTGCAATTTCGGCACTTGCAGCACTCAGACAGTTTGGGGCAGTGCTCGGCGCATCCAGTTGCAGATTCTCCCCGCCGCCCTTTTCTTACGCCACAGCAGTAGACACAGATGGAGGCTCCAGCTCCGCCACAGAGAGACTCGCCCGAAGCCCCCTCGCCCGACCCTGCTGAGCCCACCATTCGACTTGCTCTTTTGCCGAGGACAGAGCAAGCGAGCCTAGCCGCAGAGGTAGAGCGCTTGCAGGCGACTTCGGTCATCTGCAAGATTCTCGGCACCCGACCTAGCAGAGGAGAGTTGCGTGACCTTCTCCAGGCCCGCCTTCTCGTAGAGGTGGGCAAGATCTTGGACGTACAGATTCTCGAACGAGGTTACTATCAGATCGAGTTTGAGACCTCCGAGATGGCGTCCAAGGTCATTGCCATGAGTCCACTGACCATCCGAGCAGTAGGTGCCCACTTTCGACAGTGGAGACATGGTTTCGACCCTGCTTCCGATGTTCTAGTAGAGGAGGCAGACATCCCCATCTTGGTCTGCTTTCTGGGTTTGCGGAGGGAGTACTTACCACTGTTATCCAGGATCGGCTCAGCCATTGGGACTGTCCTGGAGACACCTCGTACGGCAGCCTCAGTAGCCGCCAAGGCGGCTGACATTCCCTTAGTTCGAGTTTTGGTCAGAGACACTCACACGCTCCCAAAGGTTATTCTTTTGCCTCGGGTGAGTGAGGGTTGGTTTAGACAGAGTGTGGAGTATTCGGGCCTCCCGAACCAGTGCTTCATTTGTCGACAGATGGGCCATCTATCGAAGGCCTGTCCACGGAGGAGGCCTCGACCTACACCACAGCCTCAGCCCCAGCCTGCAAGGGCTGGCCAGCAGCCACAAACAGAGACACAACGCACACATGCAGAGCCACCCTCTGAGCCTGGGGCTCCAACAGAGGAGGGATGGCAGCAGGCCCGTGGTAGTAGACGACAGGGGCCACAGCGTCAGTCTGGCACTCAGAGTGGCCCTCAGGCGCCTACTCAGCAGCATTGGGTTCCCACGGGGAACCGCTTTGGTCCTCTTGAACAGGAGGAGGTCCCTGCTCCAGCCCCCACCCCAGCTTCACCCTCGATATCCCCTCCCCCCCCCCCCAGAGTTTCCCCCCTCTTCCTCATCCTCCCCCCCGCCTCCTGCTCCCGCCGCCTCTCCACCCCGCCCCTCTGCCTCTGTCGCCCCCTCCCGTCCCTCTTCTCCACTGCTTCCCCCAGCTCCTTCTCCCCCCCCCCCCCCTCCTACTCCAGTTCCACAGTCGGCTCAGGGGCAGGGCCTTCTCCGGCGGCTAGGAGATCTCTTGGCAGCGCCTTTGCCATGAGTTGCCTAGCGAGAGAGGGTCACCCTTTCTTACGGCCCCCCTGCAGGTAGAGACATCTTTCCTTACAGCTATCCCTCGTGGTCTGACGAGCATTGACATCCGGTGCCGATGGGACTTCTTCGACTACGGCTTCACTCGTTTTCTCGGCGACCCCTGAGCAGACCATGAGGCAGCCTGCTTCAGGGTCCATGCTCTGTTCCTTGCCGCTAGGGGGACAGCAGCCTTGGACTCAACAGTTGGCTTCTCCTTTCCCCTTTGCGGCAAGGCCCAGACAGAGTGTACTCTTGACTCAGTGTTGGGATGGTTGCACACACAGGTTCTAGAGTTCTCTCACTACATGGGAGAACTAGGAGTTACATACATGCTACAGACTTTGTGGCCATTGGCCAAGTTTGCGGTGACACCTCCAGACTCAGCAGGATGTAGGCACATTGTGGTTTACTTCTTTGCTAATACACAGTGCTTGCCATGCTATGTATACATTCATGAGGACTCCTGGACAGAGGAGGTTGCTTTATGTACGGCTCGCTCTGCTTGGGCTTGGGCTAGGCACTCGTTGCAGCCGCACCTATCTAGAGGACGCTCGGATGCTGATTACTCCCCATCCAAGCCAGCCTCGAAGATAGCCGGTCTAGCTGTTGCGGCAGCATCTGTTCTCTCTTGCTCCCCATGAGGATCGTCTCATGGAACGTGCAGGGACTAGGTGGGCCCCAATTTCAGCGTCAGCGGGGCCGACTGTGTCAGGAGCTTCAGCGTTGCCTTGTGCGAGGAGAGATTAATCTCCTTATGCTTCAGGAGCACCACCTGTGTGAGAGCCGCATTCGATGATGTGGTCAGCTTTTGCGTTGACAATGACACTTTTTGGTCAGCTGCTTTTGGACCTGGAGGCATCCAGGGTGGGGTATGTATGACTATTGCGGACTCATTGCAGCAGGCCATTGTGGGCAAAGGGATTATTGTGCCAAGCAGGGCTCAGTGGATTACTATGCAGGTTCAGAGTGGCCTAGTGGGTTTCCTGAACATCTATGCGCCCAATGTGGCGAGTGCTCGTGCAGAGTTTTGGTCACAGATTGTTGAGTCTCTGCCGCCGCAGGCAGAACATTGGTGCATAGGAGGGGACTTCAACATGTTGGAGGACCCTTCTAACAGGATTGGTGGCAGCCATGCTACTGTGCATAGAGTTGAGTTGGTAGCTTTTGGGAGAGGTTTTGTATGACCTTGAGGGTCTCGGATGCGTGGCAGCACTCTGGTTTTGTGAGGCCTCCAGACAGTCTTGCCTTCTCTCGATCGGACCGCAGAGTGGGAGTAGTGAATCTATCGCGGATAGATCGCTTCTACACTAGTGACCACTTCAGTGACTTGGGAGGGTCAGTGGGCATCCTGGTAGGGACCTCCTCCTCGGACCATGCACCAGTGATCCTCACAGTGACAAACAGGCAGAGGAGTGGGAGCACGATGCTTCGCATCCCAGAGAGGGTCTTGTTGGACTCAGCACTCAGAGAGAGGGTAGAGGCTCTCTGGACAGAGGACATGGACAGGCAGGACTCTCCTGTTGACAGAGTGGCCTTAGGCCTAGCTCAGATTAGCCATTGTTTTCTTCAGGAGTCTCTCGCTCGTCGGGCTGCAGCGGGAGAGGCGGAGCAGCGTCTCAGACGGGGCATTGCTTCGTTACAGAGGATGCAGGAGCAGCATCCAGACAGTCCTTGGCTGGAGGAGCAGTTACAGCAGGCTCGACAGGAGCTTGCTAGCACAGAGGAGAGGCGACATGAGTTTGCTTTCCATCGACAGGCATCTCAGTGGACTCAGGTGGACGACGGAGTGACTGGTGCTTTCTTTGAGGCAGTGGGACCTCGGCACTCGCATGCCAAGGTTAGTCAGTTGAGTAGGCCCGACGGGTCAGCTGCTTCCGAGCCCGAGGATATGCGTGCAGTTGCTACTGACTTCTACCGTGAGTTACTATCTAGAGAGCCCCAATCAGAGCGTTAGGATGCATACATGGAGCAGGTTTGGGCACAGATGCCTTGTCTTGTGACTGAGGAGATGCGTCAAAGGCTAGAGCTCCCACTTCAGCTTGAGGAGCTGCACACGGCTCTTAGGGCCCTCCCCCGTGGTAGCTGTCCAGGTGAGGATGGGTTGACTCCCAATTTTTTCTTGGAGTACTGGGACCTGCTTGGCCCAGATCTCTGAGTGCCTTTCAGTACATTTTGCACACAGGAGTAATGCCTGACAGCATGAGTGAGGGCTTGATCTACCTCATTCCCAAGGAGGATGGCTCCTTGGATGAGATTCGGCAGTGGCGCCCCATCACCATCCTCAATTCAGCCTACAAAATTCTTGCCAAGGCTCTGAGTTTGAGGATTCAGCCACTTCTAGAGAGACTTATACATGGGACCCAGACAGGTTTTGTCAAGGAACACAGTATCCTTGACAACATCTTTACTTTTTGAGAGGCTTTTGCCCTGACACGGCTCCGTGGTGAGGACCTCGTGATTCTTCTTCTCGATTTTGAGAAGGCATACAACAGAGTTGACTTGGACTTTCTAGAGGGCACTCTACGCAGGATGGGCTTCTCAGATGCTTGGATCAGAGGGGTGTCAGCCTTGTACAGACAGGCTCATAGTCAGGTACTTTTGGCAGGAGGTAGAGGTGATCGCTTCATGCTTACACGCTCGGTCAGACAGGGCTGTCCTCTTGCCCCCTTCCTCTTTCTGTTCTATGCGGAGGCGATGAGCAAGTTTTTGGTGTCACAGCAAGTTGGTCTACGGGGCTAGCACTCCCTATTCGGGGAGATGAGCTACTGGACGCTGAGTTTGCCGACGACTCAGCCTTGTACTTAGATGGCCAGAAGGCCAACCTTCACAGATGTGAGCAGGCTTTGGAGACCTTCTATTGTGCATCGGGCGCACTGATCAACTGGAGAAAGACAGTGTCTTTCTTGGTTGGTAGTGCTCTTGTGCCAGATTGGATGCCAGGAGAGGGTTTCAGGTGGATTCCCCCAGGGACAGCAGTTCGGTACTTGGGGTGTCAGGTTGGGTTGGACTTGTCTCCAGAGGAGCAGATTGGTCCCCTTCTCCTGTCTATCAAGAGAAAGTTGTTACATTGGAGCTCAGCACGACTTTCTTTGGCTGGCAGAGTAGTAGTTGCCAACCAGGTGTTGTTGGCGACTATGTGGTACATCACTTCCTGCTGGATCTTCTCGAGTTCTTGTATCAGCCAGGTAGAGAGGCTGATCAGGAACTTCCTTTGGTCAGGACGTGACAGTCAGATAGCCCGAGCCAAGGTGGCTTGGCAGGTCATCACTCTTCCTTGTTCACAGGGAGGGCTTGGGATCATTGATCCAGCACAGCAGAGCAGAGCCCTTCTTGGGAAGTTCATCGTCAGAGGACTTCTTCCAAGTGAGGAGCCCTGGAAGGAGTTCTTGCTACAGCGGCTTCGTGCTAGGGTGCCTCAGTCAGGAGTCCCTTGGCAACCTTCGACCAGATGGATCTTTACAGAGATGCGCACAGTTGGTTTGAGAAGGAGACTAGAGGACCACTTCGCCACCCCGTGAGTTTGCTTCGATCTTGGGAGCTCTTACGGCGTGGCCTAGAGCAAAGACAGCCGACGTGCACGGAGGAGCGCCTACGGCAGCCCCTCGTCTGGAACCCCATGGTTAGCACTCAGAGAGGCCACTTGGTTGGTAGTCGGCCTCATGTTTCCTGGGGTCCCATGGTAGCATGTCCAGTGTGCTCTCCAGGTGACTGGCTAGAGTTTACAGGTTTGTCACAGGAGGTGCAGGGGCTCCAGCTACAAGGCATGAGAGGGGTGCAGAGCATGTGTCAGAACATCTCAGAGTTAGTTCTAGCTGAGTGGCTCACGCCTATCGAGCCAGTAGCACCCCGGTGGATGGGAGACTTCACATGACTAGAGGTTCTCATCTCAGTCAAGGCCTGCTTAGAGACTGTCCCAGCCCGTTTCTTCGAGCTTCAGTGTGGGGGACGCCTACAGCGAGTTGCAGTAGAGGCCCCATAGGTAGCAGAGTGCTGTTTTCAAAGGATCCGAATAGTGGGCATCTGTGGGAGGACTCGCGTCATAGACCCTGACCAAGCAGCTTTTGAGACTGGACACTGGAGGCTATGGGCTTGGGAGTGTTGTCCACTGGCACGAGTACAATGGGATCCTGGTGAGTGGCTATGGAGGGACCCCTTCTCCTCTGCAGACCACCCAGAAGTCCCGTTCTTTCAGTACACTGTTCGACTGGGACGTCATATACTAGCAGCATAGTGAGAGGCCCGCCCCGCTGCAGCACCTCATTGGCAGGAGGAGGGTCTCACAGTTGAGTTCTTGGCAGCCTTTTGAGAGAGATATTGGGACTCCAGACAGTCGAGGCGAGTCACCTTGTTTCAGTGGCTAGTCGTACACAGAGCTATAGTAGTAGGGAGATGGCTAGTGCATAGTGGTCTCTCGGCCGCATGTGCACCTTGTGACCATTTGGTGGAGAGTCAGCGTCACTGTCTTTGGGACTGTCCCTCTGCCCAGCAGGTGTGGCTACGAGTTCTTCGGCTGATGCCTACTCTCTCCACGGCTCGACAGTACACTTGGGGGGCAGCGGCTTGGTGCACCCTCATGGGCCTGGCACTTCAGTTTGAGCTATCTTCCACTAGTAGGATGATAGTGATGCAGTGAGAGAGAGGAGTGTTGGGAGCTCATCAGTGGCCTGACACTCTGGTTCATCTAGCGGGCCCACTGTTTCCGCATCTATGAGGCTCTCCCTGTGCCACCAGCAGAGACTGTTCGTGATTTTTTGCTAGAGATGATCCATACCGTCTCAGAGGACAGCTTGAGGGACTACAGGGCAGCTCCGACCGCATGCGCGAGCGCCGCGAGGCTTTCCTTCGACTCTGGCGTCCTAGGCCTTTCTACACCATAGTCCAGGGTGTACTCCGATGGCATTATTGACCACCTGTGTGGCTCTTCCCTCCCCCCATCTCTTGATTTAGCCCCATTGTACATATACTGGTTTTTTCATTGGGAGAGTCTCCCACCATGGTTGTTGTAGCCCTCTCTTGAAGAGGTTGTTGTAGCCCTATGGGCAGTTTCAGTAACTAATAGAAGGATCTTTTTCTTGGAAAAAAAAAAAAGTAAGAAGTCTGTCCTGCAAATTGATGCTGGTTATGCTCTTGAAGAACCACAATGTCTACTTTACATGTATGTACATAGTGCCAGGTAAGCCGCCACTTGTCTTGATTACATAACCCACGCACATTATAGGAGATGCAATTCAAAGAACTATGCATTCTATATGGTATATATAGTGGACGAGGAAACAGGAAAAGAAAGGGGGGAGAAAACTCAAGTACCAGTGCCCATCGACACATCCTCCCCAGCTGTAGGTGCCTGAGAAGGTGGGTCAAGACTTGGATCTGGATAATTGAAAGTAAATGCAACTTTCGATGAAGAAGCTTCTCCGGTAACAACTTCATTGTAAGAGCGAACCACCTTGTCCCAGGCTTCAGCCAAAGAAGTGTTGTAATTACAAGGGAGTTTTTTCTGAAAAACATTCTTCAAAGGAGGCACATAATTACGAGAAGATGCCGGAACATGAGCTGTAGTAGCTTTGGCGGGTTTCTGTTACCATATACATGTGGTAGTGATGTGTGAACACACTAGGACTGCCGGGGCATTGTATATACGCCCATCACTCTAGGGCTATCTATCTTTCCATTGCATACTAAGTAACACACTCTCTATTGTGTGCCTTGAGCTTCCTTTGTCTTCTCCAAGCTGTGTGCGTCTCTGCAACACTAATTCCAACAATTGGTATGAGAGCAGGTTGCGTCTTCCCTGGCTTAGTCGCCAAATGCTCCAGCACAGCGTACTCACTTTCTCCGATTTTTGATTCAGACTCATTTCGGCCTCCGTTTCCACTACAGGCAGTACTGCACAGGCTATTTCGTCATTTTGTGCAGAATCTCTGTCAGTGCCGTTTTCTGCATAACAGGTGCCTCATAGTCTTCTACGGTTTGTGCTATATAGCACGTGTTGTTCCCGCTCCGTTATTTCGGGCAGTTTTCACATCAGGTGCAACATTTACCATGGCTGACAACAACACAGATGTGTTCAAGATGTTTGTTGCTGAGGACAAGTTGGATGGGGACAACTACCCTATGTGGGCTTATATAATGCAACATGTTCTTGTGTCAAAGGGCGTCTGGAACATTGTGTAGGGCATTGATGTACGTCCTGGTTCTGAGGATGTAGGCGATGTTGAGGATGTTATAGGTCTTGCTACAAGGATTGCTGCTATTAGCGTTGTTTTGCCTACGGCAGAACAAGCTCGTTGGGATGTAAAGGATGCGCAGGCTCATGCATTGATTGCGTTGTCTGTGAAGCGCACCATTGTTCCTCACATTCGTTCAGCAAAATCTACAAAATAGGCTTGGGATATTCTAGTAGGTCTTTATACAAGCCGCAATGAGGCTAAAATTGCTTTGCTGCGTAAAGAGCTGGAGTCGAAGATTATGCATGAGGAAGATGATATGGACACTTTTCTTGCTGGTGTCAAGCATATCAATGAGCAATTTATTTCTGCAGGTGAAGTCATTTCAGACAGTTCCCTTGTGCAGACTGTTCTTGATGCCTTACCAGATTCCTACTAGACTTTTGCTAGTACTTGGAGACTGATGACCCAAGGAAATCTTGAAGTTGTCAAGTTTGATGCATTATGCACATTGCTGTTGCAAGAGTCACTTTCCAGAAAAAACAGGACTAGACAGCGTGCAGTTGAACAGGCTTTTATTGCTTCTCAAAGAAAGGGTGGTAACAGCAATGCAGCCACTTCTTATGGTTCTGCTGCGAGTGGCAAAAATTTTATTCCTAATGCTTCTTTTGATAGCAATTCTGGTGATAAGGGCAAAAAGAAGATGTGTTGCCATTAGTGTAAAGCTAATGATCCCTTGATCAAGTCGTGTCCTAAGTTGAAGGCCAAAGAGGCTAAGAAGAAAGAGGGTGGTTCCACTGCAAATGCAACCATTGTTGAGTCTTCTGTGAAAAGAGACTGTGATGCTGATGTCGATGCAGAATGGGCTTTTAGCGCAGAGTGCACTTACAATCCTGCTGTCAATGATGCATGCTTGTCAGTTGTTGCAGATTCACATGTGTGGTATTTCGACAGTGGTGCTACAAAGCACATTACCTCACATCGTGAATTGTTTACCTCTCTCGAGTCTGTCCCTCATGGGAATTCAGTCACTTGTGCCAACAATGCCTCTTATCCAATTCAGGGAGTTGGAAAGATTGTGCTTACTGCTGCAAATGGCAGTTCCTTCACACTTGTTGATGCACTTTATGTACCTGGGATCAAGAAGAATCTCTTGTCAGTATCCGCACTTGCTAGACTTGGACTTGTAGTCAAATTTGTGGATGACAGATGTACAGTTCACGATCTCAGTTTTGGTGATGAAATTGTTGCATCTGGCCTTTTGTGCCGTGGGCTGTATAAGCTCACTTTGAAGGAGTACGAGCGGAAGTGCGACGCGAGAGAGAGTGCGAGAAGAAGAGCACGACATATGGTGAACTCGCTCTACTGTAATGTGTAGAGCATAGTGAGTTCTTATTAGGTTTTTACAAAAGAATATGTGTACATACCTGGCGGCCCGCCCACTTACCTGCGCAACCACATTGGGCTTTATACCCCAACAACCTCCCACTTAAAGTCCAATGTGGTACTTTAAGTGTGAGAGAAGCTACTATACAAGCTAATATACAAGAGATGTAGAGAAGTGATGTACTACCCTACACCTAACTGCTTGCGAAAATGCGCAAAGCTCTTTGAGGGAAGTCCTTTTGTAAGTAGATCAACAGGATTTTCTGTGGTGTGAACTTTGACAAGCTGAAGTTGCTTATCCTCGAGCATTTCCCTGATGAAATGATACTTCACATCCACATGCTTTGTCTTTGAGTAATAAACTGGATTGCAAGCCAATTGTATAGCACTTTGACTATCACAATATAACACAGGCATCTCTTCTTTGATTCCCAAATCTGTTACTAGTCGATTAAGACAAATTGATTCTTTGCATGCCTCTGATGCTGCAACATATTCAGCCTCTGTAGTAGACTGAGTAACACAATCTTGTAATCTAGAACGCCATGATACTGCTCCACCAGCCAATGTAAAGACATACCCTGACGTAGACCTTCGGTTGTCTAAGTCACCTGCATAATCTGAGTCTATAAAACCCTTTACACTTAGCTCCTGACTCCCATAGCATATACGCATACTCTTTGTAGCTTTCAGGTATCTCAATATTCCTTTCACTGCCTCCCAATGTTTCTTGCCTGGGTTTGACATGTATCGACTTACTACTCCCACTGCAAATGCAATGTCTGGGCGAGTAGCAATCATTGCATACATCAAACTACCCACTGCAAACGCAAATGGAATTTTATCCATTTCAGCCTGTTCTTCCTCAGACACAGGACAATCTTGTTTGCTAAGTTTCACATATGGTGGCAATGGAACACTTAATGCCTTTCCCTTCTCCATATTGAAACGTTGCAAAACCTTGTCAATATACTCTGTTTGAGATAACCAAATCAACTTCTTTGATCTGTCCCTCTCAATGCGCATACCAAGTATATGACTTGCCTCACCGATGTCTTTCATGTCAAATGATTTTGCCATCTTTGACTTCAAAGCTGAAATTTCTTCCAAGTGCTTGCCAGCAATCAACATGTCATCCACATACAAAATAAGGATCAGCTAATTGCCATCCTTAGCCTTCTTTGTATATAGACAGTGATCGAACTCACTACGTTTGTAGCCTTGAGAAAGCATAAACTTGTGGAACTTATGGTACCATGCCCTCGGTGATTGTTTTAAGCCATAAAGACTCTTTAACAACTGGTATACCAAATCTTCCTTGCCTTTCTCAACAAACCCTTCTGGCTGCTGCATGTAAATTTCCACATCTAAATCACCATGCAAGAACGCTGTCTTGACATCCATTTGGTGCAACACCAAATCTAATATGGCAACCAATGCAAGAAAGCATCTGAATGTAGTCATCTTGACCACCGGAGAGAAGACTTCATCAAAGTCAATGCCTTGTTCTTGCTTAAAGCCCTTGGCAACAAGCCTTGCTTTGTACTTTGGCTGACTATCATGAGGGGTGATCTTATACCTGTAAACCCATTTACAAGGTAGAGCCTTTTTGCCCTGTGGTAATTTAACTAGCTTCCATGTCTGGTTTTTATGCAGAGCTGGCATCTCTGACTGCATGGCCAATTGCCAATTCCCGGAGTCCTTCATTTGCACTGCTTTCTTGTAACATGAAGGCTCATTGCAATCAGTCAACATGACATAGTTCATAGATGGAACAAACCGATCAGGAGGTCGTGAGATACGTCCCGATTTACGCAAAATAGGTGGCTGAGGCTCAGCCACAACCTGTGGTTCCACTCTATCTTGTCCTTGCTCCTCTTGAGCCCTAACATTTTGTCTTGCACGTGTAGGTCCATCTTCTTGGAAGACAACTCTTCTAATCTCCTCAAGGCTCTCTGGTTTAGAATGATATTTGGCTTCATTAAAGTGAACATCATTGCTGCGGACAACCTTTCTGGATTCGGGATCCCAAAGTGTGTACCCCATCTCACCAGAATTACCATAGCCTAGAAAGATGCACTTTCTACTCTTTGGCTCAAGTTTGTTCCTAAATTCCTTTGGAACGTGAGTATATGCCTCACAGCCAAAGACTCTGAGATGCTTGTATGAGGGCATTTTGCCTGACCATACCATCTCTGGCACTGAATCCTTCTGCAAAACCTTGCTAGGAGATCTATTTATAAGATGAACAGCTGTTGATACAGCTTCAGCCCAAAACCCATTTGGCAGCTGTGCATTAGACAACATACTTCTGACCTTCTCTTGTATGGTCCTATTCATCCTCTCAGCAACACCATTTTGAGGAGGATTGTAAGGAGCAGTAAGTTCACGTTTTATACCTTTTGACTCACAAAAGTCCTGAAAGGCCTTTGAAACATACTCTCCACCATTGTCAGTGCGTAAGCATTTAAGCTTCTTAACCCTTGGATATCTTCCACATGTTCTTTCCAAAAGTGGTGACGTAGCCAGCATCATCAAGTAAACCTGTGCTGATCAAGCTCTTTGTAATTGCGGGAACATGTCTCACTCTTCAGCGTGAAAGAAGAGCCATTCTGAAACTTCAATTGAACATCTCCAACACCTAAGATCTCACATGTCTGCCCATTGCCTAGCCGAACATGATCTTTAGTGGTCACATAAGAGGTAAACCACTCCTTGTTTGGAGACACATGAAGTGATGCCCCTGAGTCTATAATCGAGTCACTCAGTGCATTTCCATCAGATGCTGTAAGAAGCGCTGAGTCCATTGTATTCTTCAAGAAGTAGATGTCTCTGACACTAGACTGTCATCCTCTGCAACAGTGTTTGTCACATTTATTTCTTGAATCTTCACTGAGGACTTGTTCTTCTCACCATGGTCTTCAGCTTTCTCTTTGCCTTTTTCTGCTTTCCATTCTCTGCAGTCTCTTTTCATGTGACCCTTCTTGCCACAATGGTAGCATTCTATGTCACTCTTGCCTTTAGCACTGCGGGACTTGCTACGAGACTGATTCCTCTTTCCACCTTTGTACTTTTCTTTGGTCCTTCCCCTGACAACTAAGGCTGTTCCTTTGCCTTTGTCCATTGTCTTTCTGTTGGTCTCTTCAGTAAGCAGACTGCCTTCTACACCTGCTATGGTCAAACCATCTGGAGGTGCAGAATTACTCAAAGCTGTGTGAAAAGTGTCCCAACTTTCCGGCAATGTGATCAGCAGGAACATAGCTCTAACAGATTCATCAAACTTGACACCTTGAGCTGACTGTAGATGGTGTTGAATTCATTCAGATGATTGGACATAGGTGTCCCTTCTTTCATCTTTAAGTCAACAAGCTTCTTAAGCCAGTATACCTGTGAAGCTGCACTCTGCTTCTCATAAAGATCACTCAGCTTGTCCATGCTTCATAAGCCGACATCTCGTCTGCTACATTGAAGTAAACGCTTTTCTGCCAAAGTCAGCATAATGGTAGAAAGTGCCAATTCATCAATTTCGCTCCATTCATTTTCGTCCATATCTTCTGGTTTTATCCCCTTGAGCTTTATAGGTTTTATCTGCTTCTTTTGTACCAACACGTGCCAAATCTGCTTCTTCCACAATCGGAAATTGGTTCCATCCAGCTTCTTGATATTGTAAAGAGCAGTGTCCCGTGATCCAGCCATAACTACGCTTCACAGTAGTTTACTTTCCTAGGAAAAATTCGGCAGAGTTTTCCCTGTAAACTGACCTCTGAACCAATATCAACCTGTCAAATGAACCAAGAAAGCTTCAGATTTTGCAGAAATTTCGGCAGAGTCTCCTTTGTAAAATGGCTCTGGTGTACTAAAAAACAGCTCAAAAAACCACTGTCTCTCTAACACTATAAGCTGTGGATAAACCTGTCCTGCACCTGTACTGTCTCTCATTGTCCTGTTACTGTCCTGTAAGCATAGACTGCGACAATGCCTCAACGGCAGTAAAGCAAAGATGCAATCCCAATTGTCTAACTCATAGTCAATACATCCTAGCTGCCTATCTAAGGGTGCTCGAGGGATCGCTCCAAGACCTGTATCACCGAAAGGATCTCAACATTCGAGAATCCCCCAGCTCAATAAAATCTCACTCGACCCTCAACAAAGGCTGCAGTAAATTTGACAGTACATAGACTTCCCACAAAGTCATACATCCACAAATTTCCCACTGTATGCTGTAACCGCTGCGGCGGTTGTTTGCTGCATGACTCACAGCCATCAAATCCTCAACAGACATACATAATCTCTGACAATACATCCCATGTGGAAGTACCTGCAATGTCAGGATGAAATCTAGAACATCAAGCAGCAAACACAAGCTACCTGATCAACGAGTGGATGTCGCCTACAATCTGTGTGTAGGTGCGCCCGTGTCGTATGTGACACGGCTCCAAGAACTGTGAGCCGTCCTTCGTTGTGTAGACAGCCACAAATCAGCACTCTGGAAGTGCAGATATCCTCAGCACTTGCAATCGTAGGCCGAAACCCCAAATTTGCAGAGTCGGATCTGCACCCGCTGAGACCAGGTAGTCGAAAATGGCTTGCGCATAACTTTGTCGAAGCCGAACGGTGGTCGAGATGACCTCAGAATGAAATTCTGAGAACAGGATTTGGGGCCGTGTCTTCGCGTGTCGAATCTCACTCCAATCTGAGCAAGTGACTCTGGCTACCTGCAAATGCTGCCCCGAGCCTCGATCTGAGCTCTGATACCAGTTGAAGGAGTACGAGCGGAAGTGCGACGCAAGAGAGAGTGCGAGAAGAAGAGCAGGACGATATGGTGAACTCGCTCTACTGTAATGTGTAGAGCATAGTGAGTTCTTATTAGGTTTTTACAAAAGAATATGTGTACATACCTGGCGGCCCGCCCACTTACCTGGGCAACCACATTGGGCTTTATACCCCAACACACTTTGTATGACAAGTGTGGACAAAATTTTGCAAATGCTGTTGCAGATTCAAGGGCTATTTTAGATGCAAAACTTTGGCATGCACGTTTTGGTCAACTGAATTTTGCCAGTTTGCTGCGTTTGTAGAAATATGATATGGTTGCTTCTTTGCCGCCACTTGAAGCACCTGTGAAACATGTTTGTGAAGGCTGTATTTTGGGTAAGATGCAACGTTCTAAGTTTCCAAAGAATGGTTCAGTTCGGGCCACATGCAGGTTGCAGCTTGTGCATAGTGATGTCTGTGGGCCCATGCAAACTCCGTCCTTGGGCAATTACCTGTACTTTGTGACTTTCATTGATGATTACTCCAAGCATGCATGGATATTTCCGCTGAAAGCAAAGGCCGAAGTTTTTATGTGCTTTAAAGAATTTCTGGCTATGGCTGAAAATGTCTCGAAATGTACTATGGACACCTCTGTTCCGATCGAGGGAGGGAGTATATGTCTCATGAATTTAATGCATTTCTAGCTAGTCGTGGGATAAAACACCAATGTACAGTGCCTTATACACCTCAGCAAAATGGTGTTGCTGAGAGGAAAAACAGGTCACTGACGGAAATGGCACGATGTATGGTCAAAAGTCAAGCTTTGCCGCATTCTTTTTGGCTTTACGCCATCATGTGTGCCACTTATGTACTTAACAGGTGTCCTATGAAAGCTTTGCAGTCTATTACTCCATATGAAGCATGGCATGATAGAAAGCCTTCTATTGAGCACATGCATGTTTTTGGTTGTTTTACATATGCTTTGGTGCCACAAACACAGCGCAGAAAATTGGATGATAAGGCTGTCAAATGTATTTTTGTTGGTTATAGTGCTAAAAGCAAAGGTTACAGGTTATATCATCCACAAACAAAGCTTATTCTGGTTTCACGGGATGTAGTGTTTGTGGAAGATTCTGTTCACACAGCCCTTGCTGTCATGTACTAGAGACAATAATGTAAGCTCACAGGAAATTTATGACACTTTGTTGCCTCTTTTCAATGGTGGAAATACGAATGTAAGTTCCAATGAGGCAAATGTACAGCCTATGGGGGTTTCTAAAAATGTTATAGATCAGCTTATTACTGATGCAGATGTACATGATGTACTTGATGAGGAGAGGGCTGAAAATGAGCAGGCTAGAGGTATGCCAAAATGACTGGTGCACACTTTGCGTGACAGTAAATTGGATGCACCTTTGTCTAGTCGTACTCGTTCAGGCTCTCGCCATGCATCTTATGCATCAGATTCTTATGCTTTGGCTGTGTCTAGCTTACATGATGTTGAGGAGCCTTTGTGTTTTGATGAAGCACAGAATTCAGAAAATTGGATGGCTGCCATGCAATCAAAATATGATGGACTTATAGAAAATGACACATGGACTTTATGTGATTTGCCTCTTGG
This sequence comes from Adiantum capillus-veneris, assembly GCF_014529385.1. Taxonomy (NCBI): domain Eukaryota; kingdom Viridiplantae; phylum Streptophyta; class Polypodiopsida; order Polypodiales; family Pteridaceae; genus Adiantum; species Adiantum capillus-veneris. The sequence goes on along the minus strand of NC_140944.1, from coordinate 97,843,106 downwards.
CAAAAAGGCCATTGGTACGAAGTGGGTTTACAAGTTGAAACGCAAGCCGGATGATGAGATTGATCGCCATAAGGCTCGACTTGTTGCAAAGGGTTATGCACAGCAAAAAGGCATAGATTATGAAGAGACTTTTGCTCTCACTTGTCGTATGACTATTGTGCATTTTCTATGTGCATTGGCAGCTCTTTTTGGTTGGGATGTACATCAATCAGACATTGTTACTTCTTTCTTGAATGGTGACATATTTGAGGAAGTTTATGTAACGCAGCCTCGCGGTTTTGTCATAAAAGGACAAGAGGACAAAGTGTGCAGATGTAAGAAGGCTTTGTATGGGTTGAAGCAATCTCCTCGTGCTTGGTATGAGAAAGCTGACACTCATTTGGTTAAACGAGGCTTTCGTAACAGTCCAACAGAAAGCACATTGTATGTAAAGCGTGAGGGTGATGTACTTCTCATTGTGGTTCTTTATGTCGATGATTTGCTAATCACTGGACCAAATGAGAGACATATTGCTGAATTTAAGGCTGATTTGAATGCTACTTTCAAGATGAAAGATTTGGGGCTGTTGCATCATTATTTGTGCATACAATTTAAGCAGTGTGATGGTGGTATTGTCTTGTGTCAGAAAATTTATATAGAGACATTGCTATGTAAGTTTGGACTTGAGGATTGCAAACCTATTGCCACTCCCATGGAAACAGGTTTAAAGTTGAGTCTACATGATGCTGGCGATCCTGCTGATGTCACTCTTTACCAACCTGTTGTTGGCTGTCTCATTTATGTATGCAACACGAGGCCAGATATTCAGTTTGCAGTCTCACAGGTCAACAGATTTATGCATAGCCAAGGGTCTAAGCATTGGCAGGCTGTCAAGAGGATTTTGCGCTACCTTAGTGGCACTTTACATCTTGGCTTGTTTTATCCCAAGGGGGGATCATTGCCGCCAGACTTACATGCTTTTTCAAACTTCGATTAGGCTGGTTGTTTTGACATGCGAGTGTCCACAAGTGGTTTTTGCTTCATGCTTGGTAGTTCATGTATATCATGGTTGAGCAAGAAGCAACCTATTGTGGCCACTTCGAGTTGTGAGGCTGAGTATAGGGCAGTCTTGACAGCTACGGTTGAGTGTGTATGGCTCAGATGCCTTATGGCTGATTTGGGTGTTGGACAGGACACTGACAACACTATCTACACTGACAGTCAGAGCGCATTGGAACCCAGTTTTTCATGCTCGCACAAAGCACATTGAGGTGCATTACCACTATGCCAGAGAGAGGCTCTAAGCAGGAGAGATCAGCTTGGCTTATGTGCCAACACAGGACAACCTTGCAGATCTTTTCACAAAGGCATTGTCTCGTGAGAAGCTTGAAGCTTTCCGCAAAGCTTTGGGCTTACTCCCCTTTGTGGACTGATCATGTCCTTAGGGCATGGCACATCCCTTTACTCATGTGCTAGCTCGTTCACCGCATCACTCCAGGGGGGATTTGTTACCATATACATGTGGTAGTGATGTGTGTGAACACACTAGGACCGCCAGGGCATTTTTTCCCTCTTTAGGAGGTTTTTTCCCCCGTGCATTGTATATACGCCATCACTCTAGGGCTATCTATCTTTCCATTGCATACTAAGTAACACACACTCTATTGTGTGCCTTGAGCTTCCTTTGTCTTTTCCAAGCTGTGTGCGTTTCTCTGCAACACTAATTCCAACAGTTTCTTGGGTACTATCCAAGTTTGAGAGGTCGAAACCTGTTCTTTTCCTTTGTCTTTAATATTTGGAGAAGCAGAAAGTGCAGACAATTGTAATTGTTTCCCCTTGCCTTTAAACGCCCCAGCTGTGGGGGAGGAGGGTGAAACTCCTTTAGTTTGAACCTTAGTAGAAGATTTCGGAGACGAGCGAGGTTGAGGAGCAGGGACGGCTGAAGGAAGTGGTTGCAGATTTGGTTCCGGACATTCGGATTGCATATGACCAAATTTGCCACATCGGAAGCAAGAATTTGCAAACTTTTTTTTTTTTTCCGAGAAAAGGATCCTTCTATTAGTTAATGAAAACTGCCCATAGGGCTACATCCACCTTTGCAGGAGAGGGCTACAACAAGCATGATGGGGAGACTCTCCCAATGAAAAAACAGCATATATACAATGGGGCTAAATCAAGAGATGGGAGGAGGGAAAAGCCACACAGGTGGACAGTAGTGCCATCTGAGCACCCCCTGGACCATGGTGTAAAAAGGCCCAGGGCGCCAGAGTCGAAGGAAAGCCTCTCGGCGCTCCCGCATGCGGTCGGAGCTGCCCTGTAGTCCCTCAAGCTGTCCTCTGAGAGTATGGATCAGCTCTAGCCAAAAGTCACGAACAGTCTCTGTTGGTGGCACAGGGCGAGCCTCAAAGACGCGGAAACAGCGGGCCCGCCAGATGAACTAGAGAGCTAAGCCGCTGATGAGCTCCCAACACTCCTCCCTCTCACTTCTCCACTCCTGTGGAGTAAGATCTGTAACAGACTGGAGTGTAGGTTGCCCCCCCTGTATCACTATCATCCTGCTGGTGGAAGATAGCTCAAACTGAAGTGCCGGGCCCGTGAGGGTGGACCAAGTTGTTGCCCCCCAAGTGTACTGTCGAGCCGTTGAGAGGGCAGGCATCAGCCGAAGAACTCGTAGCCACACCTGCTAGGCCGAGGGACAGTCCCAAAGACAGACGCTGACTCTCCACCAACTGGTCACAGGCTGTACATGCGGCCGAGAGACCACTATGCACAAGCCAGCTCCCAACCGCTGTGGCTCTGTGTGCAACCAACCACTGGAACAAAGTGACGCGCCTCGGCTGTCTGGAGTCCCACAGCCTCTGCCAAAAAGCTGCCAAGAACTCAACTGTGAGGCCCTCCTCCTGCCAATGACGTGCTGCAACGGGGCGGGCCTCTCTCTGCGCTGCAAGTATATGACGTCCTAGCCGAACAGTGTACTAAAAGAAAGGGACTCCTGGGCGGTCTGCAGAAGAGAAGTGGTCCCTCCATAGCCACTCACCAGGATCCCACTGCACTCGAGCCAATGGACAACACTCCCAAGCCCATAGCCTCTAGTGCCGTGTCTCAAGAGCTGATGGGTCAGGGTCTATGACGCAAGTCCTCCCACAGATGCCCACAACACGGATCCTCTGGAAGCAGCAACTCGCTGTAATCGTCCTCCACCCTGAAGCTCGAAGAACAGGGCTGGGACAATCTCTGAACAGGCCCTGACTGAGATGAGAACCTCCAGTCGTGTGAAGGCTCCCATCCATCGGGGTGCTACTGGCTCAAGAGGTGTGAGCCACTCAGCGGGAACAAACTCTGAGATGTACTGACACATGCTCTGAACCCCTCTCATGCCCTGTAGCTGGACAGCGTGTACCTCCTCTGACAGACCTGTGAACTCTAGCCAGTCACCTAGAGAGCGCGCTGGACCTACTGCCATGGGACCCCAAGAAACATGAGGCCTCTCTAGGTGCTAACCATGGGGTTCCAGACGAGGGGCTGCCGTAGGCGCTCCTCTGTGCATGTCGGCTATCTCTGCTCTAGGCCACGCCGTAAGAGCTCCCAAGAACGAAGCAAACTCACAGCAAATCGGTCCTCCAGTCTCCTGCTCAAACCAACTCAGCGCAACTCTGTGAAGATCCATCTGGTCGAAAGTTGCCAAGGTCCTCCTGACTAGTGAAGAAAGCCATGTGACTTGCACGCTCAGGGAGCACTTATTCAACCAAACTATTGAGGCACCCTGGCACGAAGCCTCTGCAGCATTAACTCCTTCCAGGGCTCCTCGCCTGGAAGAAGTCCTCTGACGACGAACTTCCCAAGAAGGGCTCTGCTGTGCTGTGCTGGATCAATGATCCCAAGCCCTCCCTGAGAGCAAGGGAGTGTGATGACCGACCAAGCCACCTTGGCTCGGGCAATCTGAGTGTCGTGTCCTGACCAAAGGAAGTTCTTGATCAGCCTTTCTACCTGGCTGATACAAGAACTCGAGAAGATCCAGCAAGAAGTGATGTACCACATAGTTGCCAACAACACCTGGTTGGCAACTACTACTCTACCAGCCAGCGAAAGTCGTGCTGAGCTCCAATGTAATCGCTTTCTCCTGATGGACAGGAGAAGCGGAGCAATCTGCTGCTCGGGGGACAAATCCAAACCAACCTGACAACCTAAGTATCGAACTGCAGTCCCTGGAGGAATCCACCTGAAACCCTCTCCTGGCATCCACTCTGGCACAGGAGCACTGCCAACCGAGAAAGCCATTGTCTTTCTCCAGTTGATCAGTGCGCCCGATGCACAGCAGAAGGTCTCCAGAGCCTGCCCACACCTGTGTAGATTGGCCTCCTGGCCCTCTAAGTACAAGGCTGAATCGTCGGCAAACTCAGCATCCACAAGCTCATCTCCCCGTATAGGGAGTGCTAAGCCCCTCAAACCAACCTGCTGTGACACCAAAAATCTGCTCATCGCCTCCGCATAGAACAGAAAGAGAAAGGGGGCAAGAGGACAACCCTGTCTGACCGATCGTGTGAGCATGAAGCGCTCACCTCTACCTCTTGCCAAAAGCACCTGACTGTGAGCCTGTCTGTACAAAGCTGACACCCCTCTGATCCAAGCATCTGAAAAGCCCATCCTGCAAAGCGTGCCCTCTAGAAAGTCCCAGTCAATTCTGTCGTATGCCTTCTCAAAATCGAGAAGAAGAATCACAAGGTCCTCCCCACGGAGACGTGCCAGGGCAGAAGCCTCCCAGAAAGTGAAGATGTTGTCAAGGATACTACGTTCCTTGACAAAACCTGTCTGAGTCCCATGAATAAGGCTCTCCAAAAGTGGTTGAATCCTCAAACTCAGAGCCTTGGCAAGAATTTTGTAGGCTGAGTTGAGGATGGTGATAGGGCGCCACTGTCGAATCTCATCCAAGGAGCCACCCTCCTTTGGAATGAGGTAAATCAGGCCCTCACTCATGCTATCCGGCATCACTCCTGTGTGAAGAATGCACTGAAAGGCACTACAAAGATCTGGGCGAAGCAAGTCCCAGTACTCCAAGAAGAAGCTGGGAGTCGGCCCATCCTCACCGGGACAGCTACCACGAGGAAGGGCCCTAAGAGACGTGTGCAGCTCCTCAAGCTGAAGAGGTATCTCTAGCCTCTGGCGCATCTCCTCAGTCACAAGACAAGGCATCTACGCCCAAACCTGCTCCCTGCATGCATCGTGTCTCTCTGACTGAGGCTCAGCCGACAGTAGCTCATGGTAAAAGTCAGTAGCAACTGCACGCATATCCTCAGGCTCACAAACAACTGACCCATCGGGTCTCCTCAACTGTTTGACCTTGGCATGCGAGTGCCGAGGTCCCACTATCTCAAAAAAAGCACCTGTCACTCTGTCACCTACCTGAGTCCATTGAGATGCCTGTCGGTGAAAGGCAAACTCATGGCGCCTCTCCTCTGTGCAAGCAAGCTCCTGTCGAGCCTGCTATAGCTGCTGCTCCAACCATGGACTGTCTGGATGCTGCTCCTGCATCCTCTGTAGTGAAGCAATGCCTCGTCTGAGACGCCGCTCCTCCTCTCTCGCTGCAGCCCGTCGAGCCAAAGACTCCTGGAGAAAGAAGTGGCTAAGCTGAGCTAGGCCTGAGGCCACTCTGTCTGCCGGTAGAGCCTGGCTTTCCATGCCCTCTGGCCAAAGAGCCTCTACCCTCTCTCTGAGTATTGAGTCCAACAAGACCCGCTCTGGGATGCGAAGCATCGTGCTCCCACTCCTCTGCCTGTCTGCCACTGTGAGGATCACTGGTGCATGGTCCGAGAAGGATGTCCCTGCCAGGATGCCCAATGATCCCCCCATGTCACTGAAGTGGTCACTAGTGTAGAAGCGATCTATCCATAGTAGGGCATATATCAAGTAGCTCATTCAAAGATAGGACTCTCACTGACCCCCTTGTAGGCTCCTTCTTCATGGGTTTGACTACGTGCTTCCATTGCCTCTTTAACTTGGGACACATCTCCATGAGTTGCCCAAAGGTAACATCAGCCTTTCTACCCACCAAATCAGCCCTTAAACTATAGTTTGGTTGCCCTTCCCCCAAAGGAAATTCAGATGCATTGTAATGTTTTCCTGGGCTTTCTCTTCTTCTTCTCTTTACCTGTACCTGTTTCAACCTGTTTCCCTCTTTTATGGCTGGGACTTGCATCACTCATGTCATGATCTCTTGTAACCCTCTTACCTATAGGCATGACCATAGCTCCCAAATCATCCTCTTTCTTCTCCAAACGGATTATGCTTACCACTTTTGTTTTGCCCTTTTCTTCTGTTGTCAATCCACTTGGTCCTGCTTCCCCTTTAATCTCAATACCATAATCTTGAGCTCGAGAAGGAATTTGTGGAGGAAGAGGAAACATGTCGCCACCCATTCTCTTTGGCTTGTCACATTGAGGGCTTTTATGACCCCATTCACAACAATTGTAGCATTGAAACATATCCCCTCTTCCAGCCATGCCTCTTCCTCTACCACATGTATAACCCTCATTGCTTCCATAACCACATCCATATCCATAACTTTGACCTCTTCCACCTCCCATCATATGCACACTAAGATTCTTCATAAGACCTACAACCTCTTGCATCTCCTTGCGAAAGGAATTCACATCATGAGAAGCTTGTTGATCATAACCTGGCTCCCTAATGAGGACCCTTGGTTTCTCTACCGCTTTCACTTCAAGCTTTGGGTCGACATTGATTCCAAGTTGATGAAGACGCTCTGCTTTCCACTCTTTATTCTTTGCAATTTCAACTGCCTCCTCAAAGGTCCTTGGCTGCTTAAGCTCTACCTTCAAGCGTAGGTTACTCCTCAAGCTTGCAAGAAACCTGTCCTTTTTCAACATGGCTGGAGGAATTTCAGCCCCCAAAGATGTACACCACTTTGTCCACAATGCATTGAACGCCTTCACAAAGTCTTGTATGGTTTGGCCTTCACCCTGTACCAAGCCTTGAATAGACTGCCATACCTTTTGTGGGTCTTCCACCTGTTGAAAATGTGTAATAAAAGCATGCCTTACCATTTCATAAGTCATGACTTGAGGAGGTTGGGCTGATTGTAGCTCCTTTTCGTAGCCTTCCAACCATTCCCTAGCATCTCCCTTCAAACAGAAGTAGAAGATTCGTAGCACCAACGTTGGGTCTTGCTTGTCAGCAAGAAGGCAAGCAAACTCCATTCTCTCAATGAAACCTTTAGAACTTTCATTTGATTTCCCACTAAAATCTGGAAAATTAAACTCCATGTCTTCTAAAACCTGTAAACTAAAGGTAACTTGAAGCAATTCCTCGGTGGCGGGCACCAAAACACTGTTGGGAAACAAGCAAACTGAAACACCTCTATAGCGATGTCACCCAAGAGCATTGAAAGAGAATTACAAGACACCAAAATCTTTGCAAAATCCTTTTGAAACACCACAAGTCCAATAGAAGTAGTCCCCTTGGGAATTTACTGGCCGTCGCCCACCCAAGAGACTATGTCACATAGGAGCAAAACCCTGTCAAAGCACGGATTTACAGCACACGCCGACCAATGCATATGAAGACAAGAGCCTCTTCTTCCACAATCAAACATCACAAACCCACAACTTCAACATCAATTCCACAATTCATAGATACATGCCCTCCGAATCTATCTACACATAATTTGCCACTAGGCTGCCATAGCCATAACCCTGCAGAGAACTAGTCGTAACCTGAAGAGCACAACTCCAATTGGGGCACTTTAAAGCTTGAGATAAAGCTTGAAAAATGACTGGTGAGAAAGCTGAAGATGACCAAAATTGATTCCATACACCGCCATGAGCAAAATTGACGCCAACGGAAAGCTGTCCCAGCACGACTACATGTAGAGAAGGCTAGTCGGGGCAAAAAACTGCATCAGAAAGCATGGAGAAGCCCAAACGACCACAAACCTGCAAATTTCTGAACTTTGGCTGAAATTTTTTTAGTTTGTACATGAGTTTTAATTATATACAAGGCTCACTTCAAAAAACTCACTCACGGGCACTTACAGCTCGACAGCTGTCACTAGACTAGCGACTTGCAGTGCATGTACATGTGCTTGCTAAAGCAAGCTAAAAAACCCACAAAAAGAAAGCCCACACGCCCTTTTGACATCGGACGTCATGTCCATATGTACAAATTTACAAAAAACGGGGTGTCAGAAATGCGCCCAACAACGTGTTAGTTATGATTTATAGCGATAGTTATATGTGTCATGACCGGGGATATACCAGGTTTTATGCTTATTTAAGTTTGTTTATCACGTCAATGTTAGGGTCAGTTCTTAGCCCCAACTTAATACAACTTTACGTGTTTTGGGAGTTAGTTGGAATGTGTTCCTATCTATTAGTAGGTTTTTGGTTTGCTAGGTCAAGTGCCGCAATTGCTTGTCAAAAAGCTTTTGTTACCAACCGCATAGGAGATTTTGGATTACTTTTAGGTATTCTAGGTATTTACTGGACAACTGGTAGTTTTGAGATTTCCAAATTGTGTGATTGATTTGCCAAATTAAAAGAAATTGGATTTTCCAATCCAATCTTGACAAATATCATTGCTTTTTTACTCCTTGCAGGTCCAGTTGCTAAATCTGCTCAATTTTCGCTTCACGTATGGCTACCAAATGCAATGGAGGGACCCACGCCCATATCGGCCCTTATTCACGCAGCTATTATGGTAGCTGCGGGGATTTTTTTCATTGCCCGAACTTATGGTCTAATTTCTACGCTTCCCTTAGTGATGCAAGCCAGCTCTTGGCTTGGTGGAGCAACGGCTTTGATGGGTGCCACATTAGCTCTTGCACAAAAAGATCTAAAAAAGGGTTTTGCTTATTCCACCATGTCTCAATTGGGATATATGGTTTCAGCCCTACGCAGAGGCGCTTACCACTCTGCTCTCTTCCATCTCATCACGCATGCCTATTCAAAAGCTTTATTATTTCTCGTAGCTGGTTCAGTAATTCACTCAATTGAAAAAGTTGCTGGATATTCACCTAACAGGAGTCAAAACATGTTTTTCATGGGTGGCTTATGTGAGTACATGCCAATTACCGGAACTACTTTTCTTCCGGGTACCCTTTCTCTATCTCGAATACCGCCCTTAGCATGTTTTTGGTCCAAAGATGAGAATATTCACGAAAGTTGGTTAAGTTCTCTTCCACTTGGAATTCTAGCTTCTGGCACAGCACGTCTTACCGCCTTTTATATGTTTCGTATCTATCTCCTTACTTTCGAGGGGGATTTTTGCACTATTAAAACGGATTGGGCTGACTTTAACCATTTTGCACCATTGTCCATAAGTATGTGGGGTGAGACTGAAGGGAATCTTTCACTAAATCAAATTAATCAAAATGTTGCATCCGTACGATTGGGAATAACAAAAACAAAAGGTTTTCATCATCATATCTAGGAAACCCAAATGGAGTTACTAACGTCCATTTGGAGTTAGTAACTCCATTTTGCACCATTGTCCATAAGTATGTGTGGTGAGACTGAAGGGAATCTTTCACTAAATCAAATTAATCAAAATGTTGCATCCGTACGATTGGGAATAACAAAAACAAAAGGTTTTCGTCATCATATCTAGGAAACCCAAATGGAGTTACTAACGTCCATAAGTATGTGGGGTGAGACTGAAGGGAATCTTTCACTAAATCAAATTAATCAAAATGTTGCATCCGTACGATTGGGAATAACAAAAACAAAAGGTTTTCGTCATCATATCTAGGAAACCCAAATGGAGTTACTAACGTCCATTACGATCAGAGCTTGCCGAAGCCTAAAGAATCGTCTTCTGCCATGACATTTTCTCTAGTGATGCTTGCAATACCCACTACATTAGTAGGACTACCGGGAATTAATCTCATAGGAGAAACTGCCAATTTTGAATTATCCCCGAAGTGGTTAATTAATCCAGTTCACTTTTTCGAACTTAGTAAATCTTTCAATATTTTAATAAAAATATTGCTAAACTCGCGTAGCTCACTTATTTTATCTTCTTTTGGAATATTTTTTTCCTTCATTATTTATAAAAAAAGTTATAAATATTTTTATATTACTAAAAAATTAGTTGGATTTACCAAATTAGTTAATGAATTTGGGTTGCTTGTTCAATCTTGGTCACTAAATCGGGGTTATATTGATTACTATTATGATATATGCTTTGTGCATAATCTAAGATCTTTAAGTAAGTCACTTTCAAATTTTGATCGTTACGGAATCGACGGTTTCCTCAACGTAATTGGAGCCTTCAATTTTTTTGGAGGAGAGTGTATACGTTACGGAGAAAATGGTAGGATATCTTATTACTTACTCATAATTATTTTTGGAGCTATTTTATCATCAGTACTAATCTTCATCTTTTTTTATTTTCCATAAACTGCTACTTTTGTTTCACGAAACTCCAATTCACATTCATTTCTCCCGACTATTTTTCATCTTCCCCATCTTTCTAATTCTATTTTGCTTCCTCTATTCCCCCTAATTCTAGTCCTCAAAATAACGTGGAGGAAGAATCCCGCAACTATTCTACTACGCCTCCCGGAAGGGGGGAATAGAAACCACTCATTGGTGATTGATCAATACGAATCTTGGGAGGGGCTTGCCAGATTGATCTTGACCTCGTCTCGGCTAGTTGACCCTCCCACGCCCATGATTTGGGGGCCCGTCCATTCGAATGGGATTGCTATCGCCACTACTCCCCCCCTTCCCCCCCCCCCCTAATGGGGGCTAGGGAGTACGCAAAGTTTTTGCAATGGAAAAGAAAGCTTAACTCCTTCCAGATTTGGAATTGGATTCTAGAAAAAATCTATTCAGGCAAATGTGTATGGGATTGAATCCCCTACCATTTTTTTTTTCGAGCAAAAGATCCTTCTATTAGTTACTGAAAACTGCCCATAGGGCTACATCCACCTCTGCAAGAGAGGGCTACAACAAGCATGATGGGGAGACTCTCCCAATGAAAAAACAACATATATACAATGAGGCTAAATCAAGAGATGGGAGGAGGGAAGAGCCACATAGGTGGACAGTAGTGCCATCTAGGCACCCCCTGGACTATGGTGTAGAAAGGCCCACGGCGCCACAGTCGAAGGAAAGCCTCGCGGCGCTCCCGCATGTGGTCGGAGCTGCCCTGTAGTCCCTCAAGCTATCCTCTGAGAGTATGGATCAGCTCTAGCCAAAAGTCACAAACAGTCTCTGTTGGGGGCACAGGGCGAGCCTCAAAGATGCGGAAACAGCGGGCCCGCCAAATGAACCAGAGAGCTAGGCCACTGATGAGCTCCCAACACTCCTCTCTCTCACTGCACCACTCTTGTGGAGTAAGCTCTGTAGTAGGCTGAAGTGTAGGTCGCCCCCCCTACATCACTATCATCCTGCTGGTGGAAGATAGCTCAAACTGAAGTGTCGGGCCCGTGAGGGTGGACCAAACCGTTGCCCCCCAAGTGTATTGTGGAGCCGTGGAGAGGGCAGGCATCAGCCAAAGAACTCGTAGCCACACCTGCTGGGCCGAGGGATAGTCCCAAAGACAGTGACGCTGACTCTCCACCAACTGGTCACAGGCTGCACATGCGATCGAGAGACCACTATGCACAAGCCAGCTCCCTACTGTTGTGGCTATGTGTGCAACTATCCACTGGAACAAAGTGACGCGCCTCCGCTGTCTGGAGTCCCACAGCCTCTGCCAAAAGGCTGCCAAGAACTCGACTGTGAGGCCCTCCTCCTACCAATGACGTGCTGCAGCGGGGCGGGCCTCTCTCTGTGCTGCAAGTATATGACGTCCTAGCCGAACAGTGTACTGAAAGAAGGGGACTCCTAGGTAGTCTGCAGAAGAGAAAGGGTCCCTCCATAGCCACTCACCAGTATCCCACTGTACTCGTGCCAGTGGACAACACTCCCAAGCCCATAGCCTCCAGTGTCCAGTCTCTAGAGCTGCTGGGTCAGGGTCTATGACGCAAGTCCTCCCACATATGCCCACAACTCGGATCCTCTGGAAATAGCACTCTGCTACCTGCGGGGCCTCTACTGCAACTCGCTATAATCGTCCCCCACCCTGAAGCTCGAAGAACAGTGGGACAGTCTCTGAGCAGGCCCTGACTGAAATGAGAACCTCCAGTCGTGTGAAGGCTCCCATCCACTGGGGTGCTACTGGCTCGAGAGGTGTGAGCCACTCCAGCTGGAACTGACTCTGAGATGTCCTGACACATGCTCTGCACCCCTCTCATGCCCTGTAGCTGGACACCCTGCACCTCCTCAGATAAACCTGTGAACTCAAGCCAGTCACCTAGAGAACACGCTGGACCTACTGCCATGGGACCCCAAGAAACATGAGGCCGACTCCCAACCAAGTGGCCTCTCTGAATGCTAACCATGGGGTTCCAGACGAGGGGCTGCCGTAGGCGCTCCTCCGTGCACGTCGGCTGTCTCTGCTCTAGGCCACGCCGTAAGAGCTCCCAAGATCGAAGCAGACTCAGAGCGAATCGGTCCTCCAGTCTCCTACTCAAACCAACTCGGCGCAACTCTGTAAAGATCCATCTGGTCGAAGGTTGCCAAGGGCCTCCTGACTGAGGCACTCTGGCACAAAGCCTCTACAGCAAGAACTCCTTCCAGGGCTTCTCACCTGGAAGAAGTCCTCTGACGACGAACTTCCCAAGAAGGGCTCTGCTCTGCTGTGCTGGATCAATGATCCCAAGCCCTCCCTGAGAACAAGGAAGTGTGATGACTGACCAAGCCACCTTGGCTCAGGAAATCTGAGTGTCACGACCTGGCCAAAGGAAGTTCCTGATCATCCTCTCTACCTGGCTGATACAAGAACTCGAGAAGATCCAGCAAGAAGTGATGTACCACATAGTCGCCAACAACACCTGGTTGGCAACTACTACTCTACCAGCCAGCGAAAGTCGGGCTGAGCTCCAATGTAACAGCTTTCTCCTGATGGACAGGAGAAGAGGATCAATCTGCTGCTCGGGGGACAAGTCCAAACCAACGTGACAACCCAAGTACCGAACTGTAGTCCCTAGAGGAATCCACCTGAAACCCTCTCCTGGCATCCAATCTAGCACAGGAGCACTGCCAACCGAGAAAGCCATTGTCTTTCTCCAGTTGATCAGTGCGCCCGATGCACAACAGAAGGTCTCCAAAGCTTGCTCACATCTGTGTAGATTGGCCTCCTGGCCCTCTAAGTACAAGGCTGAGTCGTCGGCAAACTCAGCGTCCAGAATCTCATCTCCCCGTATACGGAGTGCTAAGCCCCGCAGACCAACCTGATGTGACACCAAAAATCTGCTCATCGCCTCCGCATAGAACAAAAAGAGAAAGGGGGCAAGAGGACAACCCTGTCTGACAGATCGTGTGAGCATGAAGTGCTCACCTCTACCTCCTTCCAAAAGCACCTGACTGTGAGCCTGTCTGTACAAAGCTGCCACCCCTTTGATCCAAGCATCTGAGAAACCCATCCTTCGTAGAGTTCCCTCTAGAAAGTCCCAGTCAACTCTGTCGTATGCCTTCTCAAAATCGAGAAGAAGAATCACAAGGTCCTCCCCACGGAGCCGTGCCAGGGCAGAAGCCTCCCAGAAAGTGAAGATGTTGTCAAGGATACTGCGTTCCTTGACAAAACCTGTCTGAGTCCCATGTATAAGGCTCTCCAAAAGTGGCTGAATCCTCAAACTCAGAGCCTTGGCAAGAATTTTGTAGGCTGAGTTGAGGATGGTGATGGGACGCCACTGTCGAATCTCATCCAAGGAGCCACCCTCCTTTGGAATGAGGTAAATCAAGCCCTCACTCATGCTATCCGGCATCACTCCTGTGTGCAGAATGTACTGAAAGGCACTACAAAGATCTGGGCCAAGCAGGTCCCAGTACTCCAAGAAGAAATTGGGAGTCAACCCATCCTCACCTGGACAGCTACCACGAGGTAGGGCCCTAAGAGCCGTGTGCAGCTCCTCAAGCTGAAGAGACATCTCTAGTCTCTGGCGCATCTCCTCAGTCACAAGACAAGGCATCTGTGCCCAAACCTGCTCTCTGCATGCATCCTGCCGCTCTGACTGGGGCTCAGCCGACAGTAACTCACCGTAAAAGTCAGTAGCAACTGCACGCATATCCTCAGGCTCACAAACAACTGACCCATTGGGTCTCCTCAACTGTTTGACCTTGGCATGCGAGTGCCGAGGTCCCACTATCTCAAAAAAAGCACCTGTCACTCTGTCACCTACCTGAGTCCATTGAGATGCCTGTCGGTGAAAGGCAAACTCATGGCGCCTCTCCTCTGTGCAAGCAAGCTCCTGTCGAGCCTGCTATAGCTGCTGCTCCAACCATGGACTGTCTGGATGCTGCTCCTGCATCCTCTGTAGTGAAGCAATGCCTCGTCTGAGACGCCGCTCCTCCTCTCTCGCTGCAGCCCGTCGAGCCAAAGACTCCTGGAGAAAGAAGTGGCTAAGCTGAGCTAGGCCTGAGGCCACTCTGTCTGCCGGTAGAGCCTGGCTTTCCATGCCCTCTGGCCAAAGAGCCTCTACCCTCTCTCTGAGTATTGAGTCCAACAAGACCCGCTCTGGGATGCGAAGCATCGTGCTCCCTCTCCTCTGCCTGTCTGCCACTGTGAGGATCACTGGTGCATGGTCCGAGAAGGATGTCCCTGCCAGGATGCCCAATGATCCCCCCATGTCACTGAAGTGGTCACTAGTGTAGAAGCGATCTATCCGCGATAGATTCACTCCTCCCACTCTGCGGTCCGATCTAGAGAAGGCAAGACTCTCTGAAGGCCTCACAAAGCCTGAATGCTGCCATGTATCCGAGACCCTCAAAGTCATACACAACCTCTCCCAAGTTGCTAACTCGACTCCATGCACAGTAGCATGGCTGCCTCCGATCCTGTCAGAGGGGTCCTCCAACATGTTGAAGTCCCCTCCTACACACCAATGGTCAACCTGTGGCAGAGACTCAACAATCTGTGACCAAAACTCTGCACAAGCACTCGCCACATTGGGCGCATAAATGTTCAGGAAGCCTACAAGGTCACCCTGAACCTGCAGAGTGATCCACTGAGCCCTGCCTGGCACAATAATCCCTCTGCCCACAATGGCCTGCTGTAGTGAGTCCGCAATAGTCATACATACCCCACCCTGGATGCCTCTAGGTCCAAAAGCAGCTGACCAAAAGGTATCATAACGTCCACGCAAAATCTGACCACATCGCTGAATGCGGCTCTCAGACAAATGATGCTCCTGAAGCATAAGGAGATCAATCTCTCCTCCCACAAGGCAACGCTGCAGCTCCTGACGCAATCGGCCCCGCTGTCGCTGAAACTGGGGCCCACCTAATCCTTGCACATTCCACGAGACGATCCTCATGGGGAGCGAGAGAGAACAGATGCTGCCGCAGCAACAAGACGGGCTATCTTCGAGGCAGGCTTGGATGGGGAGTAATCCGCATCCGAGCGTCCTCTAGATAGGCGAGCCTGTAGTGAGTGTCTGGCCCAAGCCCAAGCAGAGCGAGCCATGCGTAAAGCAACCTCCTCTGTCCAGGAGTCCTCATGTATGTATACATAGCAAGGCAAACACTGCGTATCAGCAAAAAAGTATACCACAATGTTCCTACATCTTGCTGAGTCTGGGGGTGTCACCGCAAACTTGGCCAGTGGCCACAAAGTCTGCAGCAAATCTTTAACTCCAAGTTCTCCCATGTGGTGAGAGAACTCGAGAACCTGTGTATGCAACCATCCCTCCACTGAGTCGAGGGACCACTCTGTCTCGGTCCTACCACAGAGGGGAAAGGAGAAACCAACTGTCGAGTCCAAGGCCTCTGTCCCCCTAGCGGCGAGGAACAGAGCGTGGACCCTGAAGCAGGCTGCCTCGTGGTTTGCTGCGGAATCGCCGAGAAAGCGAGTGAATCCGTAATCGAAGAAATCCCAGCGGCGTCGGAGGTCAATGCTCGTCAGACCACGAGGGATAGCTGCAAGGAAAGATGTCTGAATCTGCAGAGGGGGCCGCAAGAAGGACTGACCCTCTCTCGCTAGGCGACTCGTGGCAAAAGCATTGCCAAGAGATCTCCTAGCCGCCGGCGAGGGACCAGTCTCGTGGGTCGACTGAGGTACTGGAGCAGGAGGAGGGGGAGCAGGAGCAGGGGGGGGCGGAGGAGAAGAGAAGCGGGGTGGGGCGACAGAGACAGAGGGGCGAGGTGGGGAGTGGGCGGGAGCAGAGGGCGGAGGAGGGGATGAGGAGGAAGAGGGGAGATCTGGAGGTGGGAAGGCTGGCGAGGGTGAAGCGGAGGTGGAGGCTGGCGTAGGGGACTCCTCTTGCTCAAGAGGACCAAAGCAGTTCCCCATGGGAACCTACTGCTGCTGAGTAGGCACCTGAGGGCCACTCTACGTGCCAGGCTGTCGCTGTGGCCCCTGGCGTCGACGGCCACGGGCCTGCTGCCACCCCTCCTCCGCTGGAGCCCTAGGCTCGGAGGGTGGCTCAGAACCTGTGCGCTGTGTCGCTGGTTGAGGCTGCAACCCAACCTTGGCAGGCTAGGGCTGAGGCTGAGGTGTAGGTCGTGGCCTCCTCCGTGGACAGGCCTTCGCTAGGTGGCCCATCTGTCTGCAAATGAAGCACTGGTTCGGGAGACCCGAGTACTCCACACTCTGTCGAGACCAACCCCCACTCACCCGAGGCAAGAGGATGACCTTCGGAAGCGTGTGGGTATCTCTGACCAAAACTCGAAGTGAAGGGATGCCAGCCGCCTTGGCAGCTACTGATGCTGCCGTACGAGGTGTCTCCAGAACAGTCCCGATGGCGGAGCCAATCCTGGAGAGAAGTGGAAGGTACTCCCTCCGTAAACCCGGAAAGCACACTGAGATGGGGATGTCTGCCTCCTGTACTAGCACATCCGAAGTCGGGTCAAAACCATGTCGCCACTGGCGAAAGTGGGCGCGTGATGCTCGGATAGCCAGTGGACTCATAGCTATGACCTTGGAGGCCATCTCAGAAGTCTCGAACTCGATCTGATAGTACCCCCGTCCGAGGATCTGAACATCCAAAATCTTGCCCACCTCTGCGAGAAGGCGGGCCTGGAGAAGGTCTCGCAGCTCTCCTCTGCTAGGACGGGTGCCGAGAACCTTGCAGATGACAGAAGTCGCCTGCAAGCGCTCTACCTCTGCGGCAAGGCTCGCTTGCTCTATCGGTGAAAGAGCAAGTCGAATGGTGGGCTCAGCGGGGTCGGGCGAGGGGGCTTCAGGCGAGTCCCTCTGTGGTGGAGCTGGAGCCTCCATCTGTGTCTACTGCTGAGTCGAAGAGGCGGACGGAGAAGAACAATCTGCAACCGAGGACGCCGAACACTTGTCCGAAGAACAAATGTTGCAGAGCCAGGCGCAAAGAAACCTTCGGGGATAATGCGGACAAAAGGGGGGGGGGGGGGGGGGGGGGGGGGGGGCAGCGGGCGGGCTAGGGGGCAGCTAGGGGGGGAGGGCAGGGGGCAGCAGGTGGCGGGCAGGGCTGGGAGGGGGAGACAGCGCAAGGCGGGAGGGGGTGGGGGATGCAGTGCGAGGGCGAGGGTGGGGGCAGTGCGAGGGGGGCTGATG
Organism: Adiantum capillus-veneris; assembly: GCF_014529385.1. NCBI lineage: Eukaryota > Viridiplantae > Streptophyta > Polypodiopsida > Polypodiales > Pteridaceae > Adiantum > Adiantum capillus-veneris. The sequence continues at coordinate 97,825,541 of NC_140944.1, read as the reverse complement.
GCAACGCGAGGGCGAGAGAGAGAAGGGGGGTGAGGGGAGGCGATGGCGCAAGAGGGAAGGGAGCGTGCAGCAGCAGCGAGCCCTTTTTCTGAGAATTTGCAAACTTGCCCCATTTAAGCTTAAATGGGCGCTTTCCAATCACTGCATCCCCGGAATCGATCAAAATACCTGCTGGAGTGGGGATATCCGTGTCCCACAGAACACAAAAACGGTTTGTGTTTGCTTCGAGCTTAGGAGGGCAAATAACTTTGCCTAGTTGAGCAGCCAATAAAGGAAGAAAATGACGCCAAGTGCGAGGAAAGTCGACCATCTCAACCCAGACGGGACACTTGTGACGAATGAGACTTTGAAGTCCTTGGTAAGAGCCCAGGGCAGCACATGAGTCATTTGCGTATTGAAGAAAAGAGGAGACATTTCCAATAGAGTATCCCGAGCATCCATGTCAACCAGCAAGACTTCGTAGAACCCTCGCGCGCCAAAGTAAACCCCTCGAATTGCTTGCCGTTTGAGTAGGAAATCAACCCATTGGCCTACATACTGAGCCGTAGGCATTCTACCCGGGAAAAAAAGAATCATCGCATTAAGTGCATATTGAGCAATAGGATCCATAAGCTCCTGTATAGGGATGCGCACTTCCATGAGAGGAGCGGATCCTTCCCAGGCTTGACGTGCATCCTTGAAGTCCTCATGCAAACATTCTTTGATAAGACTCAAAGCATCCATCTCCGAAGTTTCCATGGCTTTCCGACGCTTATATATACACTGATCAGTCGAATCCTTATGAAGCTCTCTCTCTCTCACACACACACACACACACTCTTTTTTTGGAGGTTTTTGATATACGACTGCTATAGACACAGACAGACACACCGGCTAGCTGTACAGAAACACTCACACCTCTCTCTCTCTCACACAAGACGACGGAAGGACCGCGTGCAGACGAAATCAAACTTCAACCTCCGCCGCGCTGTAAAGGGCCTGCACAGGGTGGATGTTGTGCAAAACAGAGTCGTGCGACAGATGAGTGGCCGAAGGATTCACCACACACCCAAATCCCCCACGAACGTACACCCACACGCACCCAACATAGACACACCCACACACGCAGGCTGGATAAATTGTTGTTGGTCTCTCTCACACTCACACACTCGCTACACAAACACACACCACACTCACACACACCCACACACAGCTAAGCGAGCACCAGGAGCTGAAATCAGGTCGTAGGGTCTGGCTGCGCAGAAGTGGAAAACACGTAGGTTATGCACTGCACAGGACAGGGCAGCCCGCAAGGGCTGCAGGGCGTGGAACAGGGCAGCGCGTAGGCAGGCAAAACGTGCTCAGGGGGTGCAGGGCGCAGACCAGGGCAGCGTGCACACTCTTTGACGTCCGACCGGTATTGACAGTCATACACACACACACACTTTTTTTTTTTGTAAATCAATTTGATTTTACTATCTGTGGGAAACCTCAAAGAGAGGAAAACCCACCCAAAAGATGTACAAGGAAAGGAACACAACAGTGTTCAGCTGTACAAAATATCTAAAAGCATTCATAAGAAAGCTGATGTATCTTTGCCGTGATATCACCAACTTCCAAGGAAAACCGCAGAGACTGCCGAAGGGAAATCTTGAAGAAAGGTAAAGGATCCGTGTGAATGCTATGGAACATACAGCCATTACGCTGTCGCCACAGGCTCCAATATGCCCAAAACCTGACCCACATGAAGAAGGGTGCAAAGCACTTCAACGCCGGCGAGAAGATACCCAAAACCCAAAACCGCTTATGGAAGACCGTCGAAGGAAAACGTAACCGCATACACGCAGATACCCGACAAAGGAATTCTCGAGTGACACTGCATTCCCACAAGAGGTGACAAACATCCTCCTCGGTAGATAAGCAACGGACACATGATGAAGGGCGGATACGGCGCTTCCGAAGAAAAGTACCCACTGGGAGCACACCAAGTCAACACTGCCAAAGAAACAGCCGCTCTTTCAACGGCAAACGGCTTTCCCAAATTGTAGATATAATCCTACGCCACCAAATATCGGATTTATGCATGTGCCAAATAGCGTTGCAATGATCAGCAATCCATGGACGAGGTAGAAGAAGAGCATATGCCCGGCTAGCAGAAATATCTTGAAATGACATGTCCCCAAGCTTCCAGTCAGACATTCGATCACCATCAGCCAAAGGGGAAACAAGCAAAAAACCAGCCAACATTTGTTGTAATTCTCTCCAAAATTGGCGATAGTGCATGCCCAATCCAAAACGGCGAGCAGCAAATGGAAACTCGAAAGTAAAACCAGCTACATCCACCACATCCTCAACCACTCGAATGCCACGGCAGGAGAGAAAATACGCCTGGCGAGGCGAGCGATCGACCAAGGTAAGAGAAAAAACCCGACTCCAATGAAGGCTCTCCGCACGAAGTGAGTTTCCTTCCCTCCGAGCATTCCATGAGAGATGAATCGTAACCTGTTTCCATGCAGAAAGCAAGGTGGAAGAAAGCGGGCATCCAGGAATACGACCATCCATCTTACCAAATACTGCCTCCCACATGGATGATTGCCTGTGACCAAATGAAGATGTAACCACATGCTGACTCAAGTGTGCAAACATAAGAGTCCAAGGCTGAGATTGATGCACAAGTGTAGGCAAAAGCATAGCCTTCCGAGCAATGACATGCCTACGTAGGTCCAAAATATTCAAACCCCCAAAGCGCTTTGGTGTACAAAGTTTTGCCATAGATATCAAGCACAAACCTTTTTTGTGAGCACGCGTTCGCCACAAATGAGACAAAATGGCCGACATGAGAGAGTGAAGACAATGCCTGGGCCAATGCAACAATGGCAAAAAGAACTGAACATATGCCATGAGGATACTCTGAACAATTCGCAGGCGAACATGTAGCGGCCAGGTAGAAAGCTTCCAGTAATGCAATTTAACATTCAAGCGATCCATAACCCAATCCGCTTTCTGCTTGTGAGTAACATTCCATCCAATTGGATAACCCAAATGCCTAGTGATTACATTTGGAAGAACAATCTCTCCTGGCCACAGCAGAGCATGCCAATCACAAGAACGAAGCGGCAGAAGCTTTGATTTACGGAAATTGACTTTAAGACCAGCCGCAAGCGCAAACAATTCCAAAGCATTCATAATCTCTTGAACATCATTTTGTTGATTGCGGGGCATAAATAGCGAGTCATCAGCATAAGCCTGCCCAATAAACGTATGGCCCGAAGGTAACTACAAACCATGAAGACGCTTTGCAAAGGTCAAATGATCAAGATACATCAATAAAGGATGAGAAGCAATTGCATACAGCAAAGCACTAATAGGGCAGCCTTGCCTAACCGAACAACCAAAGCGGCCACGATTCCGTCAGTTCCCCGTCCAGAATTCCCGAAGATGTACTACAGTCATACAAGAAATGAACCACATTGGCCAACTTAGGACCAAACCCTAGGCTTCTCATTGTGGCAGCAATGAAATCCCAGTGCACCGTGTCAAAAGCCTTTTCAATATCAACTTGCATGACCAGCACATCTTGTTGCGTATACTTAGCATATTCCATGCCAATCATAAGATTGGCCAAATTATCCATGATTTGACGACGAGGAATAAAAGCATACTGAGACTGATGAAGTCCTGTAAACAAATAGTCCTTGATGCGATGGACCAACATTTTTGCCAAAAACTTGTATATCACCGGCATCAGAGTTATGGGCCCCCAATGAGAGAATTGCTCGCAAAGCGCTTGCTTGGGCAACAACTTAAGCAAGCCCTCTTTCCATGAAATTGGTAGATCCTGTTTTTCCCATGCCGCAATTATCATAAAGATGAGGGGTTTCTTAAGAGCATCCCAAAACGAGCGGAAAAATTCCACAGTAAGTCCGTCCCAACCAGGAGATCTCCACCGACCCAATGCAAGCAAGGCACCATGCAATTCAGCGAGAGAGAAAGGGTCCTCAAGGCAGTGTGCCTCCTGCGAGGACAAGATCGGACGAACATAAGAAAGCAACAATTCACGCGCTCGACAAGCTGCTGAAGACGGTTGAGATGGAGCAGCAAACACCATACGGTAATGTGAGACCATAGCCTTAGTAAGTTCCCTCTTTGAAGAAGTCCAAACACCCGAGGGAAGCATAACCCGCTTAATCGACTGTGAGACTCTCGAATGATGCAAATGCTTAAAAAATTTCTTCGAAGCACACCCTTTATCCATAAAGGCCTGTTGACATGCACGTGTCTGCCACTTAGCAAGCTTCCGCTTGTCATTTTGTTGAATACACACTTTAGCTTCACATAACTCCGTCATTTCTGAGTCAGACAATGGGCGGAAATCAAGCAATTGTTGTAATTGTTGACTAACCTGTTTCGCATCACCGACATTCTCCCGAATTCGCTGCATATGCTGCCTACCATAGTCAGAAATCACAGTTTGTACTCTCATGACAAAACGATACCAAGCAGCATCCACATCAATATGCATATGAGCCAACAGCGGAGGAATAATATCAGCAACCATATGACGAAAAACTTCATGAGTAAGATAGGCATTATTAACATGCAACAAACGTTTCTTGTGAAGAGGCCGATCACAAATAGACTGTCCAAAATACAACGACAGCAAAAGAGGATAATGATCCGATAGCTGCAGAGCATAATCTATCCTCATGTCACATACAAATTCTTCATACTGTTGCCCATTAAGCAAATACCAACGATCCAATCTTGCTCTATATGAGGAGTGAGCAGCATGCTGAAAGGTGAAACCAGAGGCATCCGGATACAAAGAACGCCATATATCAATCATTTGAGCAGAGGCAACAAAGTGATCCCAGTTGTGTTTCTCCGCAAGCAGCATATGCGAATTTCCTGTGGTATTGTCAAGCAAACTAGGAGTATTATTGAAATCTCCACATAGAAATGCATTCGATGTCCATGGGCGAGAGGAGAATTCCCGCCACAAAGCAGCTCTTTGCCCAGAGGCCGTATATGCATATTTGCCTCCAAATTCATAAACTCGACCATTCAACAAACACTGTACAACCATCCACCGACCATGCGGATCATTGTATAACAGAATAGGCTGAAGCTCATGCCGAATCAGCATCAATACACCAGAAAAATCTTGCGAGCCAGCATACGCAATCCAATATCCGGCAAAATAGGAGCATTGACCAGCAAACTCGTGTTGATTGTGCTCTTGCAATACAACTATGTCTGCTCTACATGTATCTACATAGTGCCAGGTCAGCCGCCATTTGTCAAGGTTGCATAACCCACGCACATTGTATGAGATGCATTTAAGATGACTTTGCATTGGAAACATATGTACAAAAGCAACAAGAATCAACATCAAGTGGAGGTGCCCATAGACACGTCTCCATCCACTGCCTCCGTACGAGGACCCATCCTCTGAGTCAGGGCAGGAAACGTGTCTACAGTATTCACATGCGATGTGGAAGCCTCACCAAGGAGTACCTCTTTGTAAGAGTGCATCGCTTTATCCCATGCATCAATCAGCGTGCGATTGTCATTACAAGGAAGTTGCTTAAACGATGCATTCTTGTTAGCATTAACAGAAAGAACGTAATTACGCGAAGAAAGTGGCGTGCGAATCTTCAGTGCTTTTTTCGGCACCACCCATGTATTGACATCAACAGGTCCAACATTTTTGCCTTTAGCAGCAGACCTAGTCCCAAGATCAGTACCTTGTTGTACCTTGCCTTTCCCTTTGTCCACATTCGAAGCCACTTTGGCAGTAGAAACTCCACTTTGCTTAGCCTCACTTGTGAGTTTCCCAGCAGGGATAGAGGTGGACAAAGGAACAGCAGAGGGAGGCGGTTGCAAGACCGGCTCTGGACATTCTGATTGCATATGACCAAATTTGCTGCATCGAAAACAAGAATTCGCAAATTTTCCCCATTTAAGCTTAAAGGGACGATTGCCTACCCACGGATCACCTGAGTCAACCATAATACCATTAGGGATAATCTTGTCCGTGTCCCATAGAATGCAAAACCTATTGGTATTCGCATCCAATTTTGGAGGACAAATAACCTTTCCAAGCTGCGCAGCCAACAACGGCAAGAAATGTCTCCACGTGCGAGGGAAATCAACAATTTCCACCCACACCGGGCATTTGTGGCGAATAAGACTCTGGTAATCTTTAGTGAGCGCCCACGGGAGAACATGTGTCATCTGCGTATTAAAAAAGAGGGGAGACATCTCAAGCAAAAGATTTCTAGCTTCCATATTTGCGAGCAACACTTCATAAAATCCACGCGCCCCAAAGTAGACACCACGGACAACTTGCCGCTTAAGGAGAAAATCGACCCATTGGCCGACATCCTGCGCAGTAGGCATTTTCCCTGGGAAAAACAGTATAACTGCATTCATTGCGTACTGCGCAACTGGGTCCATGAGGTCCTGTACCGGAATGCGCACCTCAAGGGCAGGCGCCTGACCATTCCATTCTTGTCGAGCCTCCTCAAAGTCCTCGTACAGGCATGCCTTAATCTCAGAGGCTGCTTCCGACGCAGGTTCCATTGCTTTCCGACGCTTAAATACACAGAGCGAGTCAAACATAAATCAAATAAAAAAAAACCCTTCTTCAAACTGAACCGGCTAGTGAGAAAAATTCTGCAATTTACTGCGAAGAATACCTTGCAAATGACAGACAAACCACAACTCTGTACATATTCACAGAAAGAAGCAACGAAGGCCCACAGCAATATACATTTTCGATTTTCTGCCAGAGATTCGAACCTATGTGCAAAATGCCCTGTCGGTCCCCTGTGGTCACACTTGCCGTACCAACCCTGCCTCTCTGTCTCTGACAGTAGTGCTGGGCAAAACGGTCCTCAGCAGATGAAGCAGGAGAGCGCGCTGACACACCACACACACACACGCGTGCGTGCGCACAAGCACTGTTGAGTCACTGCGCGCTGCTGCAGTAACACCTGAGGGCTGAAGGGCGTAAACGTGCAGGGCAGTCTGTTCGTGCAGAGCAGAGCATGAAGGTCGCGAGGGGGCAAGCTGTTCACGCTACACAGAGACCCACGAGCTGTTCGCGCTGCACCTCAGGCACCCACGAGCTGTTCGCCAAGCAGTCGTACACACACACACACACACACACACACACACACACACACACCACCATGATTGCTACTCTCGCTAATCCTCCCTAGCTCCATCATATAGAGCAAACTGGAAGAGCTTGAATTCTGGTTTATGTGCCTTCGAAAGCAATCATTATAGTCATTCTAGTTAAGAACAAGCACTTGTCCTTGTTGTGGTAGTCCACCACCACAAATGCATTTGTCCACCCTCTCATGCCTTTTGTTCTTTATCTGAAACAGCTTGTGCATTTGATGTGGATATATTTGCTCGTGTGTGTGAGGGGGGTGAAGGGAAGGGAAGCAGCACAAAATTCTTTTGTTTTTTTTTTTCCTTGGCTGGGGTGTTTGGGTTTGGAAGGGGGGGGGGGGGGGGGGGGGGTGTGCGCGCAACACCAGGTGATCGATATTCCAGGTTTTGCACGCCAATGGACTAAACCTCGACAAAATGTCAAAGTGGGCTGCTGCAGTCGACTATCGAAACCTGCTTTTCCTTGCTTCCCACTCACATGCACTAGCCCAATCACCCACGGACACATTTTTGGCCAGATTTAGCAATCTGACAAACCCAATGTCGTCACCCCTGTCATTTGTTTTTGGACTTCTGCACCATGAATCTTCTTCTTCCACCTTTTACCCATTATAGTATTCAGAGAACGGAGATTAATGCTTCAGTAGACTTGAAAGGAACTCTGCAAATGCAGTAAATGCAAACAGTTTGGTTTATTTCCACAAGGAGGTCATTTCATAGCAATGTGAAGGCTGCGTTGCTCATTGCCACTTTTCTTCTTTTGCAGCATTTCTCTGACATGACGTAGTTTCTTTTGCATGACAATGATGTTAAATTCTGTTTTTTGTGGAGCTTCAGGTTGGACTGCAAGGGGAAACATTAAGACTGTATGAAGACAATGGAAATTCTAAATGGACTTCTGTTAGGGAAGTTCCACATCATCAACCAATGATTTGGTATAAGGTACGCAATTTGATTATTTAAGAAAAATTATGATGATGGGCCAAACAGCTCTGCTCAATTAGTAGAGAAAACCACTTGTGTGTTCAAAGTTATAATAACAGCCTTCTTTTGAAGGGGAGAGAGAGAGAGAGAGAGAGAGAGAGAGAGAGAGAGAGAGAGAGAGAGAGAGAGAGAGAGAGAGAGAGAGAGAGAGAGATGAAATGTTATTTTAAATGTCTTCAAAAGGCCAAAATGACCTATGTGACCAAATGGATACAATCCTTGCGGATCTAATCCAATGTCTGGGTAGAAAAATAAAATGAAGTAAAGTGAAACTAAAACTAAAAAGACTAAAATCGTCAGACTGAAAATCATCATCATCATCATCATCATCCATGCCCAAGGGTGCCCGGCATCGGGCGTTGTCCGAGAAAGTATTGCATCGGTCGCTAAGGAGCTTCGTCAATGCCCGCCTCTGTAAATAGTCGTACTGGCGTCTCCCATGCCGTGCTAGAATAGTCCTGATTCTTTGGTGGAGCCTCCGTCCATGTTGTGGTCGCCCTCGTAGACGTGGGTGTCTAGCTCTTCTGAGCTCAGTGGCTCTGTCTACTATTATACCTCTGGTAGAAGTGGGCTCTTAAATCTGCTTTGAAGCATGCTCATCCGGGCTTCTGAGTCCCTGCTCTAAATAAGTCAGTGATCTCCCTCTCTGAATGTCTCCCACTACCTGGTCTCCTCCAGAGACTTTCCCATTCTAGCAAAAACAACCCAAGGCATCTCTGATCCTGATATCTCATGACTCTAGCCAATGGTCCAAAGCGTTCTCTGAATAGACAGTGAAAGCAGCCTCGTATCTCATAGTATACTAGATAATGAAAAATGTGATGTAACTCTGTCTCTGGCCCTATATGACACAACTGCCATATCCTGGCTTCTGCTGGTACTCTCCTAAATTTGACAGTCTCAATCTCTAGCTGATGCGATGATGTGTGCATCTGGCCAATAGCACATCGTATCCCATAGGATTAATGAATGTCCATATAGGCCGGTCGGATCACATATCCATCCTCTGCTAGTTGGAGGAGATGCTCTCTATAGAAAGCCATCTTCGTGCCCAACTCTTGTACCGGTTGTATCCATGTGCTTCTGGTATCTAGTCGAATCAAATCCTGACTTATAAGTCTAGTGCTCTTTGTCTATGTGAGGGAAAGGGAGGGTGCATCCAAAGAGTATTGGAATGGAGGTAGTCTATCCATGTTGAAGCCATTTGACTGAAACCATGATGTCATCTACCCATACCAACATGTTGTGTCCCCCTGGAGCGCTAGCTGTCGGGATGACTCAAGGGCTAGCCGAGCATATCTGTCTCTGGGAGGTTCCGTAAATTATACATGAAGGAAATTGATCTAGTAAGGGCCTCAACTACGAGAGGGGGGGGGCAGTAGCTCGGCTCGAATTATCTCATGTGGCACTGAGGCCTTAGCCCGAATCAGCCGAGAGATCATAGAGACAAGATGGCCAGTCCATGTGCAGTCCCCAAATCTGTCAGATATCCCCCATATTCATTATGCTCTTCATCCTGCGAACACCCGGCCAATCCCATATCACTGACATCCAATTCTCTCAACATTTCCTCTGATGTACCGTAGAAGGCTGTTTGAGGCTGGCCCGTCCTGGCATTGAAGTCTCCCAAAAGAATGACATATCCATCCCTAGAGAACTCCCATATGTCCTCATCCAATATCATGTAGGGTGACTCCCCCTTGGGCGATGCATAATGAGATGTGTTGCACTACCTGGGGCAAAATAGCATATTGCAATGTAGAGTGGCATCCCTGTCTCCGCTCACTCTGACCCACATATATCTGGCCTGCTCATCCCTCCGAACAATACGAATGAGGGGTTGCAGCTCCGCTCGGAATAGAATTGCCACACCACCTGACCCCCATCCTCTATGCATTGATTTCACTTCTTGCCTACAAGTAGTCTCCGAATGGTATCCCGTCACTCTAGGTAATGTGCCGCGCGCGCGTGAGAGAGAGAGAGAGAGAGAGAGAGAGAGAGAGAGAGAGAGAGAGAGAGAGAGAGAGAGAGAGAGAGAGAGAGAGAGAGAGAGAGAGAGAGAGAGAGAGAGAGAGAGAGAGAAATGAAATGAAATGTTATATTAACGTCTTCAAAAGGCCAGAATGACCTATGAGACCAAACTGATACAAAAGTGGTGAATCTGTTACAATGTCTGGGTACCTTAGTACTAAAGTACTAAGTGTGAAAAGTGAAAAGTGTGAAAGTGTGAAGGTAAATGTGAAAAACTAAATACAAAGTATTGAATAAAATTCTTAGGAGCATTCTGGGTGTCTGGCTAGAATGCTTCAAATCCTTTGTTGTAGTCTCCTCCGGTGAAGTGTGCTTCTGCATCTTGGTCGTGGTCGTCTCGATTTCCTAAGCTCAATCGCTTTGTCAATTAGGGTGCCTTTGGTATGAATGTGGGTACTCCTTTGTGTTGGCTGCTGGCCTCTTGCTTCCCCTTCCACTCCTGCTTCTCTCGATCCGGAGAAATCTATTATTTGCCTCTGAGTTTGTAGTGCTCTTGTCTTCTCATTAGATTATCCCTGTGCCGATGTAATTCCAGTAGGTACAAGCCTAAGCATCTTTGATCTTGGTATTGCATGATTCTATCTAGAGGTCCAAAGCCGTCTTTAAAGAGGCAATGAAAACGCCCACGTATCTCATAGTCTACTGTGCAGTGGCATATATAGTGTAATTCTGTCTGCGGCTCCATTCCGCATAACTTGCAAATTCTGCTCTAAGGTGGGATTCCCCTAAATCTGCCAAATTCAATTTCCAACTGGTGTGAGGATGTACGAATCTGACCAATTGCACATCTCAAACCATGAGACAGGTGGGTATCCATGTAACTCGGGCGAATCACAAATCCATCTTCAGATAGTTGTAGGAAGTTTTTCTTTGTAGTCGGCCATCTTTGTGCCCAATTCTTGTGTAGGTCTACCCATGTCCTCTTAGTATCCAACTGTATAGGATCCTGTCGGATGATTTTATTAATCTCCGTTCGTGTAATTGCCAGTGATGGAGCCTCAAGAGAGTATTGGAAGGGGGGTAATCTTTCCATACTGAACCCGTGTCTCTGAAACCACGAGGACAGTTGCACATACCAGCATGATGTATCCCCTTTCATTGCCAATTGTCGAGAGGATTCGAGTGCCGGTCTAGTATATCGGCCATTATTTGTATCCCATAAACCATGTATAAAGGACACTGATCTGGTAAGAGCTTCAATTTCTATCGGAGGGGCCGCTAGTTCCGCTTGGGTAATCGCGTGTGGTACGGAGGCCTTGGCTCTAATCATTCAGGAAATCATAGATACCAAAGGTCTCTCCATTGACTTCCAATTATCCTGATCTACAGACAGTCCCCAAATCTGGACCCCATAAAGCATAGCCGAAGCCACCACAGTATCAAAGAGCCAAAGTTTTGTTCGTGGTTCCTGAAATTGCACTTGTGAACACATCCTCTCCATCCCTCCCAGGGCCGCAGAGGCTCTGGATAATCTAGCATCTGCTGCTTTCTTAAGAGTAAACTTCAGTCCTGCAAATACCACCCCAAGGTATGTGTATGCATCTGTGTACTCTACTGTATCCTGGCCATATGCAAATGTAGGTGCCGATCTCCTAACCCACTGCGGTGTGGTGTTAAACACCATAACTTTGGTTTTACCCAAGTTTACCGACAGTCCATAGTCCTCCGCGAATTTATGTAATGCATCTAGCTGCGTCTGCATTCCATCTGGTGATTCTGCTATCAATACAATATCATCTGCATACAACAACAAAGGGATCCATGACCTTGCAAGTTGAGCCCCTCTGTCACCCTCTCTATCATTGTAATCTGATACCTCATCTATGTACATACCAAATAAAGTAGGGGACAGTGGGCATCCCTGCTTTACTCCAATGGTGGAATGAACAATGTCGTAATCCCCTTCTGGAGTATGTACATAACCAGTTACTGACCCGTATAAGGCCATGATCCCCCAAATAATCTCTTTGGGGACCCCTAACTCTTGCATTCTGCGCATCAATCTGGCCCTTGGTACTGTATCAAAAGCTTTCCGAAAATCCACAAAGCAACAATACATCCTTCTCCCGTTTGCTCTTCCTTCCTCAATAATGGCTCTGAGCGTGAGAATATGATTTAAAGTGGAATAACCCCTTCTGAATCCAGCTTGTCCTTTTACTCTTATGCCCTCATTCTCTGCCCATCTACTCAATTTTTGTTTAAGAATGGATGCGTACAATCGGGTCAAAGTGTGACCTACCATAATGGTACGGTAGTTCCCGGGTATCATAGGATCCCCTGACTTGAAATAGGTACGATAGTAGATAATTTCCAAGATTCAGGTAATCCTTCACACATGACCCGATTAAACAGACGAGCAAGGACTCCTGAAAGTAGATCCCTGGCATGGATCAGATGTTCTGCTACTAAACCATCATGATCATATGCTCTTCTTGTCTTCATCTTATGAATGGCTTTTCCCACCATTTCCGTAGTAAAGAAAGTACTAGTAGTAGGGCATGGCTCTAGTGGATCTGGTAAATGGAGGCTGTCCAGATACCATATATAATGATGTTACATATTGACCCCAGATCTCAGTAGAAGTAATCGTCGGAGGCGGTGAGTGCTCTTGAAATAAGCGCCATGCCTCATGTGAGTCCTAACTCAAGAAGAGCTGATACAAATCCTTCTCCAATTTGGCTAAAAATGCCCTTTTCTTGCGACGTACTATACGCCGAAGAGCAATCCGAGACTGCTTATATGTGATGATCCCAAGTGTAAGCTCTTTCTGGACCTGGGTTCTCGTCTCTCTGCATTCCTCGTCATACCAACTGTTTTGAGGCATGTTCCCAGCTCCTCTCTTCTGATCAGGTTGAGTATGTGGGTATGCCTCTTGTGCTGCTCCATGTAGTATCTCTGTTAACTGAGAAGTAATCTCCTCTGCTGTATATACTGGCTCGTCTGCCCACATCCTATTATAGATCTGCCCAATTAGAGAGAGAGAGAGAGAGAGAGAGAGAGAGAGAGAGAGAGAGAGAGAGAGAGAGAGAGAGAGAGAGAGAGAGAGAGAGAGAGAGAGAAAGAAAGAAAGAAAGAAAGAAAGAAAGATTTTTAACGTCTATGTCAGGCCGAAATCGGCCTATGAGACAAATCAAATGTACATTGTGTGTATGTCATCCGTCTATCGGAAAGACAAATGAAACAAAATTGATACAAAACTGAGCTGAAAGTAGGTAGTGGAGTATCTGAGGAGGGATGGAGCTCTATCTCTAGGGGTATATGCATGTCTGTATGCTCAAGGTAGTACAATCATGAGAATGCATCAAGCTATCTAGCTCCATCCTGTACTAATGGGGGGGTGTAAGATGTGGTACATGGGTGGGTCTGGTGCCAAGGCTACCCGGATGAAAGCGGTCGGGTCAGCCCTCATCTGAGCCACTCGCTCCTCAGTGGCACGGCGCTCCCGGGCTCGGATCTCCTCGATCTGTCGGTGGTGGGAGCTCGCGCCCCTGTAGCCTGTGACTCGTGGTCGTCGTCTAGCTCGGTTCACCTCCGCCTGTGGGAGTGTCACTCCCCTCTGAGTGTCTGGTGAGGGGGGGCGGAAATCCTCTGAAAGAAGTCTGTGAGCTGCGATTGTCTCCCCTCTGTCTGTGTAGCTGTGTGTGGCTGTAGTAGTGTGTCCCGATGGCTCTGTATCTCTAGTAAGAAACGTCCGAGCTGTCTCTGATCTCGAGATTCCATGATCTCTCGGAGAGTGGGCTGTCCTCTAAATAGGGCCTCATACCTGCCTCTGATCTCAGTGTATGCTCTGCATCTACATACAAAGTGCTCCTCACTCTCCACCTCCTCTGTGCAGGCTCTGCAGATTCGCTCCCCCCTCGGAACACCAGTATGTCTCCCGATCTCAATCTCTAACCTGTGTGAAGCCACTCTCAGCTGACCAATCGCCACCCGTGAGCTATGTGGCATATATGTGTCCATGTAGCGTGGTCTCTGTATGAACCCCCCAGATAATATGGTGAGAAACTGGTCTCTGTAATCTGACATCCTCGTCCCCAAGCTAGGTGCCGCCCAGACTCTCCTAGTGTATAGCTGCCACAGATCCTGTCTCAATACCAAGTTCCTCTCACTGCGAGAGAGGTGAACATATGGTGAGTGGGGGTCGTACTGGAATGGTGGTAGGCTCTCCATGTCAAGACCGTGTCCCTCAAACCATGCTCTGACCTGTGAGTACCATGCTCTCTCATGTCCACTCTCTGATAGCTGTATAGCTGCCTCAAATGCTCTACGGGTAAGTCTGTCAGGAGGTAGCTCTCTCATCCTCTGGATGAAGCAAACTGTCTGGAATAGTGCCTCTACAACCATAGGTGGTGTGGCGAGCTCGGCTCTAATAATGTCGTGTGGCACTGTCTTCTTGCTGCGGAGCAAGCGTGAGATCATATATACCTGTGGTCTCTCAAGTTGTGTCCACTGGTCAGCTGTCAATCCTGGTGCCCATACTGCCGCCGAGTACATCAAGGCCGGGGTGACTAAGGTGTCGAAAAGCCACCCCTTCGTGCGGGGCTCCTGAAAGTGTGCCTGGTGGCACCTCCGCTCTAGCATGGCCAGAGCTGCATATCCTCGGGTGAGCCTGTCAACAGCAGCCTGCCTCATAGTGAAGGGTCCTGGTAGGCTGGTGAATGTGATGCCAAGGTAGACATAGGAGGTGACTACATCAACCTGTCCTCCTGCTGCTGTGAAGGTGGCGGCGCTCCTCACTGCACTGGATGTGTGAAAGATCATAACCTTGGTTTTGCCAAGGTTCACAGTCAACCCCCTGTTTGTGCTGAATTCGTCCAAGGCCTCAAGATGGCGTTGCAAGCCCTCGGGTGACTCTGAAATCAACACAATATCATCAGCATATAACATGATGTGGACCGGAGTACCTGCTAAGTCGCTCCCCTCTCCCCCTGCTCGTAGTATGTAGTCGGAGATCTCGTCGATGTATAGCCCAAAGAGTGTCGGGGAGAGTGGGCATCCTTGCTTAACACCAATGGTGCTAGCAATGGTCTCTGAAAAAACCGCCTGGGCAACGAACCCGACCCGCCACCCTCTCATATAGAGCATATATGGCCCAAATCATCTCTGTTGGTACCCCAATGCTGTGAAGGCGCTGGAAGAGTCTCTCGCGTGGGACTGTGTCAAAGGCCTTGCGGAAGTCCACAAAGCAGCAGTAAAGCCTCTTCTTCCGCGCCTTTGCCCCATCAATGAGGCAGCGCAGAACGAAGATGTGGTCAATGGTGGAGAAAGCTCGTCTGAAACCGGCTTGGCCTGGAGCTCGTAAACCCTCGATCTCTGCGTAGCAGCTGAGCTGTGCCTCAAGTACTGCTCCATATAGCTTGGCCATCGTGTGGCCAATCATGATAGTCCTGTAGTTCCCTGGGTCCAGGGTGTCGCCAGATTTGTGGATAGGCACTATGGTGTGCTGTGTCCACTCCTCTGGGAAGCCCTCCCCTATAGCCCGGTTGAAGACATGTGCAATCAACGGGGCTATAGTGGAGGCCGCATAAATGATGTGCTCACTCTGTAATCCAGTATGGTCAGCTGATCATCTGTGCTGCATGCGGCGTATGGCCCTCTCTACCATCTCTGCCGTAAAGAAGGAGGAGCACGTGGGGCGAGGCTCGTGTGGTTGTGGAATAGGAGGCTGCCCTGGCACTTCATAAAGTCGCTCTGCATAATCATGCCATATCTGTGGATCCTCAATAGCTGTAGTCGGACGTGGCTCGCATAGGGTGCGCCATGCCGTCGCGCTATCCATGCTCATGAATAGGCGGTATAGCTCAAGCTCCTGTGCCTCTTCGAATGCTCGCCGCTTTTGGCGTGTCAGCGTCTTCATATGCCGTCTGGCCTCTCTCTCTGTGATCTCTCCTAAGGCTTGTCGTGCCTGGAGGCGTCGGTATAGCTCTCTGCACTCATCATCATACCAGCGGTTCTGAGGCATAGCCCCGGGGGGGGGAGTGCGTCCTGTGTGAGTGGTGTGTGGAAAAGAGCTAATAGCTGAAGTGTGGAGAACGGAAGAGATATGTGATGTGAGAACTAAGAGTGGTGTGGATGGGTGGAGGAGACATAGGCCATGTTCGACCTTGGCCGAGTAAATAGAGGCTAACTCATGTGTGAAATGGATGGTGGTGTGTGGAGTGCGTGTTGTGGAGCTGTGTGTGATGGTATCTCCGGTGATAGAGAAAGAGAGGTATGTGTGGTCGGCTCCGATGGGTATGGGTGGAATGGTGAAGGATGTGATAAGGTGTGTAGCCTCCCTGGGTCCCAGAATATAGTCGACTGTACTCCCCCCTCCTTCTGCAACTCCATGTGGCATACAAGTCAGGCCCCCTGAGGTGGGCCACTGGACCATCCCGTTATAAATAACGAGACGGTGCTGGGAGCCAAGTCGAAGTAGATGTCGTCCATAAGCTGTGACTGGAGCTCTGTCTGCTGTGTCTCTCCTAGTAGCCTCCTCATCTAGAGTGTGTAGTGTCTCTGGGTCCTCATGGTCATATGTCTCACACTGCTCATTGCGTGTACGAGCATTGAAGTCTCCCATAAGGAAGACTTCACCCAGTGTGGAGTACTCCATAATCTCCTCCGTGAGGCATGCGTACGGTGACTCCTGCTCAATAGGGGCGAATCTGGAGCCTGTGGGAGCAAAATAGCAAAGGGCAATGTAGACGATCCTGTCTCGTGAGAGCTCGAGGCGAATCCACATGTAGCGGGCCTGTGGGTCCCGGGCAACAATCTGTAGTCTGCTGTGAAGCCCCTG
The DNA here is from genome assembly GCF_014529385.1 of Adiantum capillus-veneris. Lineage (NCBI taxonomy): Eukaryota > Viridiplantae > Streptophyta > Polypodiopsida > Polypodiales > Pteridaceae > Adiantum > Adiantum capillus-veneris. The sequence goes on along the minus strand of NC_140944.1, from coordinate 97,808,584 downwards.
TCTAAAGAGTATGGCCACTCCTCCTGAGCCGCGAGTGGTGTGCTGGCGCATACATCCTCGATGTAGAGACTCCCACTGAAATCCATGTATCCGTGGTAACCCTCTCTCCGGCTCTCGTGTGTCTCTGTAAGTAGAATGATGTCTCGACCTCTCATCACCTCCTCAAGTCTCTCTGGGTGTGTCCATAAGTCTCCATTGCAATTCCAAACCGTGACATGAATCTCCTCGTGTCCCACAGGCCGCGAGTCCCTATGCGATGGTCTTGCCATCAATGATAACCCTACCATCCCGATATACTGCCTTCTTCCCTTCTTTGCGGGCTTGGTGGACTCGAGGCATGCACGCGCGACGGTGATCTTGTTGCATCTTTGTGAGGTCATCATCTAGATAAATCGGTGGGCCGTCGATCCCTCTCAGGATGACCCTCTTTCGGAGGAAGGAAGTTCGAGACTCCTCGGAGGCGAATTGGAGGATGAGAGCTCTTTTCTTTGGATCTTTGCCGGCTCTCCAAACTTTGGAGAAAGGGATCTCTTCTTCCTTGTATCCCACTTTCTTGCATAAAGCTTTCCCATCGCTTTCGGGTGTAGACCCTTCTTCTTCTTTGATGCCGGTCACTCGCACATTGAGACGGCGAGCTTGTCGCATCTTCTCCTCTTCGATGGTTGTGTGTACGATGAGTGCTTCATCTTTTTGGGCTTCCTCTCTTGCTACCTTCTTGATGTTCTTTTTGACTACTTCGACCCATCCTTCTTTGGTGGCCTCTAATTTGTCCTCAATGCTTGCGGTGAGGGCTTTGGTGATCTCCTCCTTGAGGGCTTCCTTAGCCTCCCCTTTAATCTCTCCTTCCTCGGGGGTGAGGGATGTGAGGGAAGCATGAAGGAGATCGATTTGTGCCTTCATCTCTTCTTGCTCTTTCCTCCATCTCTCCCTCTCCTTCTCGTTCTCCCGTTCCCTTCTCTCCTTCTCCTCTTTGAGATTTTGGATTTCCGCTCTCATGTCCTCCTTCTCTTCGTTCCATAGCTTGATGAAGTTGGCTTTCTCCTCCTTCCATATTTCTCTCTCCATCCGCCATTCCTTCATGTCCTTCTCCAATTGTGCAAGCCTCTTATTCGTGAGCATGAAGGACGTTGTCTTCTTTGTCGGTGTCGGCGTCTTGATGATGGGGGAAAAGAAGGGAAGAAAGAAAAGAAAGAAAGAAAGATTTTTAACGTCTATGTCAGGCCGAAATCGGCCTATGAGACAAATCAAATGTACATGGTGTGTATGTCATCCGTCTATCGGAAAGACAAATGAAACAAAACTGATACAAAACTGAACTGAATGTAGGTAGTGGGGTATCTGAGGAGGGATGGAGCTCTATCTCTAGGGGTATATGCATGTCTATATGCTCAAGGTAGTACAATCATGAGAATGCATCAAGCTATCTAGCTCCATCCTGTACTAATGTGGGGATGTAAGATGTGGTACATGGGCGGGTCTGGTGCCAAGGCTGCCCGGATGAAAGCTGTCGGGTCGGCCCTCATCTGGGCCACTCGCTCCTCAGTGGCACGGCGCTCCCGGGCTCGGATCTCCTCGATCTGTCGGTGGTGGGGAGCGCGCGCCCCTGTAGCCTGTGACTCGTGGTCGTCGTCTAGCTCGGCTCACCTCCGCCTGTGGGAGTGTCACTCCCCTCTGAGTGTCTGGTGGGGGAGGGCGGTAATCCTCTGAAAGAAGTCTGTAAGCTGCGACTGTCTCCCCTCTGTCTATGTAGCTGTGTGTGGCTGTAGTAGTGTGTCCGATGGCTTTGTATCTCTAGTAAGAACCGTCCGAGCTGTCTCTGATCCCGAGAGTCCATGATCTCTCGGAGAGTGGGCTGTCCTCTGAATAGGGCCTCATACCTGCCTCTGATCTCAGTGTATGCTCTGCATCTACATACAAAGTGCTCCTCACTCTCCACCTCCTCTGTGCAGGCTCTGCAGACGCGCTCCTCCCTGGGGACACCAGTATGTCTCCCGATCTCAATCTCTAACCTGTGTGAAGCCACTCTCAGCTGACCAATCGCCACCCGTGAGCTATGTGGCATATATGTGTCCATGTAGCGTGGTCTCTGTATGAACCCCCCAGACAATATGGTGAGAAACTGGTCTCCGTAATCTGACATCCTCTTCCCCAAGCCAGGTGACTCCCAGACTCTCCTAGTGTATAGCTGCCACAGATCCTGTCTCAGTACCAAGTTCCTCTCACTGCGAGAGAGGTGAACATATGGTGAGTGGGGGTCGTACTGGAAAGGTGGTAGGCTCTCCATGTCAAGACCGTGTCCCTCAAACCATGCTCTGACCTGTGAGTACCATGCTCTCTCATGCCCACTCTCTGATAGCTGTATAGCTGCCTCAAATGCTCTACGAGTAAGTCTGTCAGGAGGTAGCTCTCTCATCCTCTGGATGAAGCAGACTGTCTGGAATAGTGCCTCTACCACCATGGGTGGTGTGGCGAGCTCGGCTCTAATAATGTCATGTGGCACTGTCTTCTTGCTGCGGAGCAAGCGTGAGATCATACATATCTGTGGCCTCTCAAGCTGTGTCCACTGGTCAGCTGTCAATCCTGGTGCCCATACTGCCGTCGAGTACATCAAGGCCGGGGTGACTAAGGTGTCGAAAAGCCACCCCTTCGTGCGGGGTTCCTGAAAGTGTGCCTGGTGGCATCTTCGCTCTAGCATGGCCAGAGCTGCATATCCTCGGGTGAGCCTATCAGCAGCAGCCTGCCTCATAGTGAAGGGTCCTGGTAGGCTGGTGAATGTGATGCCAAGGTAGACATAGGAGGTGACTACATCAACCTGTCCTCTGCTGCTGTGAAGGTGGCAGCGCTCCTCATGCACTGGATGTGTGAAAGATCATAACCTTGGTTTTGCCAAGGTTCACAGTCAAACCTGTGTGTGCTGAATTCGTCCAAGGCCTCAAGATGGCGTTGCAAGCCCTCGGGGGGACTCTGAAATCAACACAATATCATCAGCATATAACATGATGTGGACCGGAGTACCTGCCAAGTCGCTCCCCTCTCCCCCTGCTCGCAGTATGTAGTCGGAGATCTCGTCGATGTAGAGCCCAAAGAGTGTCGGGGAGAGTGGGCATCCTTGCTTAACACCAATGGTGCTAGCAATGGTCTCTGAAAAACCGCCTGGGCAACGAACTCGACCCGTCACCTTCTCGTAGAGAGCATATATGGCCCAAATCATCTCTGTTGGTACCCCAATGCTGTGAAGGCGCTGGAAGAGTCTCTCGCGTGGGACTGTGTCAAAGGCCTTGCGGAAATCCACAAAGCAGCAGTAAAGCCTCTTCTTCCGCGCCTTTGCCCCATCAATGAGGCAGCTCAGAACGAAGATGTGATCAGTGGTGGAGAAAGCTCGTCTGAAACCTGCCTGGCCTGGAGCTCGTAAACCCTCGATCTCTGCGTAGTAGCTGAGCTGTGCCTCAAGTACTGCTCCATATAGCTTGGCCATCGTGTGGCCAATCATGATAGTCCTGTAGTTCCCTGGATCCAGGGTGTCGCCAGATTTGTGGATAGGCACTATGGTGTGCTGTGTCCACTCCTCTGGGAAGCCCTCCCCTATAGCCCGATTGAAGACATGTGCAATCAACGGGGCTATAGTGGAGGCCGCATAAATGATGTGCTCACTCTGTAATCCAGTATGGTCAGCTGATCGTCTGTGCTGCATGCGGCGTATGGCCCTCTCTACCATCTGTGCTGTAAAGGAGGAGGAGCACGTGGGGCGTGGCTCGTGTGGCTGTGGGATAGGAGGCTGTCCTGGCACCTCGTAAAGTCGCTCTGCATAATCATGCCATATCTGTGGATCCTCAATAGCTGTAGTCGGACGTGGCTCGTGCAGGGTGCGCCATGCCGTCGCGCTATCCATGCTCATGAATAGGCAGTATAGCTCAAGCTCCTGTGCCTCTTCGAATGCTCGCCGCTTTTGGCGTGTCAGCGTCTTCATATGCCGTCTGGCCTCTCTCTCTGTGATCTCTCCTAAGGCTCGCTGTGCGCGGAGGCGTCGGTATAGCTCTCTGCACTCATCATCATACCAGCGGTTCTGAGGCATAGTCCCGGGGGGGGGAGTGCGTCCTATGTGAGTGGTGTGTGGAAAGGAGCTAATAGCTGAAGTGTGGAGAACGGAAGAGATATGTGATGTGAGAACTGAGAGTGGTGTGGATGGGTGGAGGAGGCATAGGCCATGCTCGACCTCGGCCGAGTAAAGAGAGGCTAGCTCATGTGTGAAATGGATGGTGGTGTGTGGAGTGTGTGCTGTGGAGCTGTGTGGGATGGTATCTCCGGTGATGGAGAAAGAGAGGTATGTGTGGTCGGCTCCGATGGGTATGGGTGGAATGGTGAAGGATGTGATAAGGTGTGTAGCCTCCCTGGGTCCCAGAATATAGTCGACTGTACTCCCCCCTCCCTCTGCAACTCCATGTGGCATACAAGTCAGGCCCCCTGAGGTGGGCCACTGGACCATCCCGTTATAAATAACGAGACGGTGCTGGGAGCCAAGTCGAAGTAGATGTCGTCCGTAGGCTGTGACTGGAGCTCTGTCTGCTGTATCTCTCATAGTAGCCTCCTCATCTAGAGTGTGTAGTGCCTCTGGGTCCTCGTGGTCATATGCCTCACACTGCTCACTGCGCGTACGAGCATTGAAGTCTCCCATAAGGAAGACTTCACCCAGTGTGGAGTACTCCATAATCTCCTCCGTGAGGCATGCGTACGGTGACTCCTGCTCAATAGGGGCGAATCTGGAGCCTGTGGGAGCAAAGTAGCAAAGGGCAATGTAGACGATCCTGTCTCGTGAGAGCTCGAGGCGAATCCACATGTAGCGGGCCTGTGGGTCCCGGGCAACAATCTGTAGTCTGCTGTGAAGCCCCTGTCTAAAGAGTATGGCCACTCCTCCTGAGCCACGAGTGGTGTGCTGGCGCATACATCCCCGATGTAGAGACTCCCACTGGAATCCATGTATCCGTGGTAGCCCTCTCTCTGGGCTCTCGTGTGTCTCTGTAAGTAGAATGATGTCTCGACCTCTCATCACCTCCTCAAGTCTCTCTGGGTGTGTCCATAGGTCTCCATTGCAATTCCAAACCGTGACATGAATCTCCTCGTGTGTCCCACAGGCCGCGAGTCCCTATGCGATGGTCTTGCCATCAATGATAACCCTACCATCTCGATATACTGCCTTCTTCCCTTCTTTGCGGGCTTGGTGGACTCTAGGCATGCACGTGCGACGGTGATCTTGTTGCATCTTTGTGAGGTCATCATCAAGATAAATCGGGGGGCCTTCTAGCCCTCTCAAGATGACCCTCTTTCGGAGGAAAGAAGTTCGAGACTCCTCGGAGGCGAATTGGAGGATGAGAGCTCTCTTCTTTGGATCTTTGCCGGCTCTCCAAACTTTGGAGAAAGGGATTTCTTCTTCCTTGTATCCCACTTTCTTGCATAAAGCTTTCCCATCGCTCTCGGGTGTAGACCCTTCTTCTTCTTTGATGCCGGTCACTCGCACATTGAGACGGCGAGCTTGTCGCATCTTCTCCTCCTCGATGGTTGTGTGTACGATGAGTACCTCATCTTTTTGGGCTTCCTCTCTTGCAACCTTCTTGATGTTCTTTTTGACCACTTCGACCCATCCTTCTTTGGTGGCCTCTAATTTGTCCTCAATGCTTGCGGTGAGGGCTTTGGTGATCTCCTCCTTGAGGGCTTCCTTAGCCTCCTCTTTAATCTCTCCTTCTTCGAGGGTGAGGGATGTGATGGAAGCATGAAGGAGATCGATTTGTGCCTTCATCTCTTCTTGCTCTTTCCTCCATCTCTCCCTCTCCTTCCCGTTCTCCCGTTCCCTTCTCTCCTTCTCCTCTTTGAGATTTTGGATTTCCGCTCTCATGTCCTCTTTCTCTTCGTTCCATAGCGTGATGAGGGTGGCTTTCTCCTCCTCCCATATCTCTCTCTCCATCCGCCATTCTTTCATGTCCTTCTCCAATTGTGCAAGCCTCTTGTTCGTGAGCATGAAGGTTGTCTTCATTGTCGATGCCGGCGTCTTGATGATGGGGGAAGACATGGCTGTCTTCGTAACTACCCTCTCTTCATATTGTGAAGAAGAGGGGAGAAGGGGAAGAGAGGGAGTACTTGTGTGTATGCGTGTATGTGTGTAGTGTGTGTGTGGGTATGTATCCGTGTGTGAGAGATTGGGGGCAGCGGGCCTGGTGCACTTGGTAATGCTGCAACAGTGAGGCAGCAGCAAGTGCTACAGCCTTGGCAGCGTGCAGTCGCAACAGGTCAGCCACAACGGGTTCAGCAGCAGCAGCAGTGGCGCGCGCAGGGGGTGAAACAGCAGCAGCGGTGGCGCGCACAAGGGGCAGCAGCGGTGGCGCGCACAAGGGGCAGCAGCAGTGGCGCGCACAGGGGCAGCAGCAGTGGCGCGCGCAGAGAGAGAGAGAGAGAGAGAGAGAGAGAGAGAGAGAGAGAGAGAGAGAGAGAGAGAGAGAGAGAGGAGTTCCCAACCAACCCTGTCAAGGGCCACCCTTGAAGCTACTGAACGACGACTTGGCACTAGTTAAACAGAGAGAAACAGAGAGAGAGAGAGAGAGAGAGAGAGAGAGAGAGAGAGAGAGAGAGAGAGAGAGAGAGAGAGAGAGAGAGAGAGAGAGAGAGAGAGAAAATGAAATGAAATGAAATTTTATATTAACGTCTTCAAAAGGCCAGAATGACCTGTGAGACCAAACTGATACAAAAGTGGTGAATCTGTTACAATGTCTGGGTACCTTAGTACTAAAGTACTAAGTGTGAAAAGTGTGAAAGTGTGAAAATAAATGTGAAAAACTAAATACACAGTAATAAATAAACCTCTTAGGAGCATTCTGGGTGTCTGGATAGAATGCTTCTAATCCTTTGTTGTAGTCTCCTCCGGTGAAGTGTGCTTCTGCATCTTGGTCGTGGTGGTCTCGATTTCCTAAGCTCAATCGCCTTGTCAATGAGGGTACCTTTGGTATGAATGTGGGTACTCCTTTGTGCTGGCTGCTGGCCTCTTGCTTCTCCTTCCACTCTTGCTTCTCTCGATCCGGAGAAATCTGTGATCTGCCTCTGAGGCTGTAGTGCTCTTTGTCTTCTCATTAGATTATCCCTGTGCCGATGTAGTTCCAGTAGGTACAAGCCTAAGCATCTTTGATCTTGGTATTGCATGACTCTATCAAGAGGTCCAAAGCCTTCTTTAAATAGGCAATAGAAGCGCCCACGTATCTCATAGTATACGGTGCAGTGGCATATGTAGTGTAATTCTTTCTCCGGCTCCATTCCGCATAACTTGCAAATTCTGCTCTCAGGTGGGATTCCCCTAAATCTGCCAAATTCAATTTCCAACTGGTGTGAGGATGTACGAATCTGACCAATAGCACATCTCAAACCATGAGACAGGTGGGTATCCATGTAGCTCGGGCGAATCACAAATCCATCTTCAGATAGCTGTAGGAAGTTTTCTTTGTAGTCGGCCATCTTCGTGCCCAATTCTTGTGTGGGGTCTACCCATGTCCTCTTAGTATCCAACTGTATAAGATCCTGACGAATGATTTTATTAATCTCCGTTCGTGTAATTGCCAGTGATGGAGCCTCAAGAGAGTATTGGAAGGGGGGTAATCTTTCCATACTTAACCCGTGTCTCTGAAACCACGAGGACAATTGCGCATACCAGCATGATGTATCCCCTTTCATTGCTAATTGTCGAGAGGATTCGAGGGCCAGTCTAGTATATCGGCAATTATTTGTATCCCACAAACCATGTATGAAGGACACTGATCTGGTAAGAGCTCCAATTTCTATCGGAGGGGCAGCTAGTTCGGCTTGGGTAATCGCGTGTGGTACGGAGGCCTTGGCTCTAATCATCATAGATACCAAAGGTCTCTCCATTGACTTCCAATTATCCTGATCCACAGATGGTCCCCAAATCTGGACCCCATAAAGCATAGCCGAAGCCACCACAGTATCAAAGAGCCAAAGTTTTGTTCGTGGTTTCTGAAACTCCACTTGTGAACACATCTTCTCCAACCCTCCCAAGGCCGTAGAGGCTCTGGACAATCTAGCATCCGCTGCTTTCGTAAGAGTAAACTTCGGTCCTGCAAATACCACACCAAGGTATGTGTATGCATCTGTGTACTCTACTGTATCCTGGCCATATGCAAATGTAGGTGCCGATCTCCTAACCCACTGCGGTGTGGTGTTAAACACCATAACTTTGGTTTTACCCAAGTTTATCGACAGTCCACTGTCCTCCGCGAATTTATGTAATGCAACTAGCTTCCTCTGCATTCCATCTGGTGATTCTGCTATCAATACAATATCATCTGTATACAACAACAAAGGGATCCATGACCGTGCAAGTTGAACACGTTTGTCACCCTCTCTATCAATGTAATCTGATACCTCATCTATGTACATACCCAATAAAGTAGGGGACAATGGGCATCCCTGCTTTACTCTAATGGTGGAATGAACAATGTCGGAATCCCCTTCTGGAGTAAGTACATAACCAGTTACTGACCCGTATAAGGCCATGATCCCCCAAATAATCTCTTTGGGGACCCCTAACTCTTGCATCTTGCGCATCAATCTGGCCCTTGGTACTGTATCAAAAGCTTTCTGAAAATCCACAAAGCAACAATACATCCTTCTCCCGTTTGCTCTTCCTTCCTCAATAATGGCTCTGAGCGTAAGAATATGATCAAAAGTGGAATAACCCCTTCTGAATCCAGCTTGTCCTGTTGCCCTTATGCCCTCATTCTCTACCCATCTACTCAATTTTTGTTCAAGAATGGATGCGTACAGTCGGGTCCCGGGTATCATAGGATCCCCTGACTTGAAAATAGGTACGATAGTAGATAATTTCCAAGATTCAGGTAATCCTTCACACATGACCCGATTAAACAGACGAGCAAGGACTTCTGAAAGTAGATCCCTGGCATGGATCAGATGTTCTACAATTAAACCATCATGATCATATGCTCTTCTTGTTTTCATCTTATCAATGGCTTTTTTCACAATTTCCGTAGTAAAGAAGTACTAGAAGCAGGGCATGGCTCTAGCGGATCTCGTAGTGGAGGCTGTCCAAATACCATATATAATGATGTTACATATTGACCTCAGATCTCAGGAGAAGTAATAGTCGGAGGCGGTGAGTGCTCGTGAAATAAGCGCCAGGCCTCATGTGAGTCCTGACTCAAGAAGAGCTGATATAAATCCTTCTCCAGATTGGCTAAAAATGCCCTTTTCTTGCGATGTACTATACGCCGAAGAGCAATCTGAGACTGCTTATATGTGATGATCCCAAGTGTAAGCTCTTTCTGGACCTGGGTTCTTGTCTCTCTGCATTCCTTGTCATACCAATTGTTTTGAGGCATGTTCCCAGATCCTCTCTTCTGATCAGGTTGAGTATGTGGGTATGCCTCTTGTGCTGCTCCATGTAGTATCTCTGTTAACTGAGAAGTAATCTCCTCTACTGTATATAGTGGCTCGGCTGCCCACATCCTATTTTAGATCTTTTCCACATAGACTGAATGAGTCTCTGGCGTGAAAGTATATCTTGTGTGTGTCTTCTTCCTTTGTACTTGAGAGGCATTGTATTGGAAGGAGATTGATAAGTTCAAGAGAGCATGATCCACTGCAATCCCCACCGGTCTGAGTCCCACCTTAAAGTCCTCGATACTAGAAATAAAGCTTGGTGAAGTCATGACATAATCCACTGTACTGGCCCCATGCCTGTGCGGGAAGCATGTGAATCCCCCAGATAACGGGAAATTCTCTAGACCATTAAGTATGGCCAAACCATGTATAGTTTCCATCTCCATGAGATGTCTCCCATATTCAGTGTGTTCTTTATCCTGTGAGTTTCTAGTAAGCCCCCTCTGTGATAAATCCACTTCTCTGAGCATTTCCTCAGAAGTATCATAGAATACTGCTTGAGAGTTGGCCGTTCTGGCAGTAAAGTCTCCTAAGAGAACGATGTCTCCATCTCTAGAGAACTCCCATATGTCATTATTCAATATGGAGAAAGGGGACTGTCCTTTAGGTGAGGAGTAGACTGAGGTACTTGGAGGGAAGTAGCATATAGCGATATATGGAAATCTACCTGTCTCGGCTCTCATTCTCACCCACATATACCTTGCTTGCTCATCTTTCCTGATAATCTGTAGTAGTGGCTTCAGCTCCTCTTTAAATAAGACTGCTACTCCTCCTGAACCCGGCTACCCCGTAGAGATCTCTTGTCTGGTCGACCAGCTGTTTCCCATAAATAACCCTTCACATGTGGCATACGCTGTCCTGGTATCTTGTGTGTCTCTGAGTAGAAATCTATGTCTCTGTCCCTAAGGCTGTCTTCAAAGGCACCTACATCTAGCCTATATGATCCATTACAATTCCACACCGCTATCCGGAGCGTCGCCCCATAGGTCTCGCACCGTCATGCTGAGTGCTTTTCCAGAACCACTACTTTCCCTCCTCTATAAAAGGCGATTTTCCCCTTTTCTCTTGCTGCCCTGATCTTTGGCATCAACTCTTGCATGTGTGCCACTTGTGCCAATGTAAGGTCATCTCCCAGGAAAATACCGGTTTTTTTAAGAGTTGGCCTCTTCTTTAGAAATTCTTTCCTTATTTCTATATTCGGGAAGCGAAGAATAAGTGCCCTATCCTTTACGTTTCCCTTCTCATCGATTCCTTTCTTGCCCACTCTCCATGCACTTGTGTGAGTAGGCTCTGTGATGCCCATGCGTCTACCTCTCCCGAGCTCAGTGGCTCCGTCCCTGTTCATCAGGCTACTGAGTCCCTGCTCTAAAGAAGTCAGTGATCTCCCTCTATGAATGTCTCCCAGTGCCCGGTCTCCTCAAGAGATTCTCCCTGTGTCTGCGCAGCTCTAGCAAGAACAACCCGAGGCATCTCTGATTCTGATATCTCATGACTCTAGCCAATGGTCCAAAGCCCTCTCTGAATAGACAGTGGAAGCGCTCTTGTATCTCATAGTATACCGGACAATGCAAAATGTGATGTAACTCTGTCTCTGGCTCTGTATGACACAATTGGCATATCCTGGCCTCTGTTGGTACTCTCCTAAATCTGCCAATCTCAATCTCTAGCTGATGCGACGATGTGCACATGTGAGCAATAGCACATCATATCCCATAGGATAAATGAGTGTCCATATAGGCCGGTCTGATCACATATCCATCCTTTATTAGTTAGAGAAGATGCTCTCTATAGAAAGCCATCCTCGTGCTCAACTCTTGTGTCGGCTGTATCCATGTGCTTGTGGTATCTAGTTGAATCAAATCATGACATATAAGTCTAGTGCTCTCTGCCCGTGTGCGAGAAAGGGAGGGTGCATCCAAGGAGTACTGGAATGGAGGAATTCTATCCATGCTGAAGCCATGTGACTGAAACCATGATGTCATCTGCCCATACCAACATGTTCTGTCCCCCTGTAGCGCTAGCTGCCGGGATGACTCAAGGGCTAGCCGAGCATATCTGTCTTTGGGAGGTCCCATAAATTATACATGAAGGAAATTGATCTAGGAAGGGCCTCAACTACGAGAGGCGGGGCAGCTAGCTCGGCTCGAATAATCTCATGTGGCACTGAGGCCTCAGCCCGAATCAGCCGAGAGATCATAGAGACTAGAGGCCTCTCCATACATCTCCATCCATTAGTGCTACCAGATCTGCCATTGTTGTCCACCGAGGGTCCCCAAATGTGAACCCCATAGAGCATAGCCGAAGCCACTAGAGTGTCAAAAAGCCACAGCTTTGTTCAAGGTTTGTGAAACTGGGCATGCGAACACATCCTCCCAAGGACGCATAAGCTCTCGTCTATATAGTCTCTGCTGCTCTCCTCAATGAAAACGCCGGTCCACTGAAGACTACCCCAAGATAGGTGTATGCATGTGTATACTCCACCGTCTCGTGACCATATGTAAAATTGGGAGTTGTGTAACAAACTTAGACACCCCAAGTCTAGAATCTATCGCAAGACAAGAGAGAGATTTACTTAAAACAATTCACAAGATTCAATCACAGTTCAATTGAGTTGATACGGCCCGGCGTAGTTCCGTGACTAGAGAGATTGGCCCCAAAGACTGGCGCCTCTTTCAGTATTTCTTTTTGTATTAATAATTGAGCAAGTACAATGGCCTTGGCTCTTCTTTGCTCACCGGCTCGTGAGCTCTAAGAATGAGCTAGAGGGAGAGCCTAGGGTCTTATTTAAAGGCCCTTGGCCTTGGAAAAGTAGTTTACATGAAAATCTTAAGTTCCAAAAGCATCTGGTGCCAAAAGCTGCCGCCCAAAACAACCAACACAATTCACGAAATTCCGTACACCTGCCACGCAAGCAGCGCAGATCGCAGGCAACCGTACAGCTAGCCACGTCAGAGTTCTTACGCTTTTTTTTTAATGCCTATTTGTCCCTTTGGCCCCTCGGCAGTTGTCCATAAGTCCATAAGTTGGAACAACATATAACTTGAAAAGTCTTTAAATTATGTCCCTAGGCCATGCCAGGTCATCAGTTTGTGACATGCTAACCTCCTGACCCATTGTGGTGTAGTGGTAAACACCATAAACTTGGTTTTCCCCATGTTAACAGGCAATCCACTATCGTGGGCAAATGTGTACAAAGCATCTGACATTGCATTCCCTCCAGGGAGTCAGAAATCAACACAAAATCATCAGCATATAACAATGGTGGGATCCATGTCTCCTCTATCACCATCCCTCTCAATGTAGTCAGCAACCTCATCCACATACATGCCAAATAGGGTAGGGGATAGTGGGCATGTTTCACCTCAATAGCAGAGTGGACCACATCAGAGATCCCCTCTAGAGTGCGTACATAGCCCACTACTGACTTGTATAGAGCCATGATCCCCCAAATCAACTCTTTGGGCACCCCCATCTCCTGCAGTGCGCATCAATCTAGCTCTGGGTACTGTATCGAAGGCTTTGCAATAATCCACAAAGCAACATTAGACTCCTCAATAATGGCTCTAAGTGTCAGAATATGATCAAGAACAAAGAAACCTCTCCTGAAACCCGCGTGTCTTGCTGCATATAAGCCCTCTCTCTTTCTACCCATCTACTCAACTGTTGCTCAAGGATGGATGCGTAGAACCGTGCCAATGTGTGTCCAATCATGATATTGCGGTAGTTCCCAGTCTCCATAGGGTCCCTTGACTTGAACATAGGTAATATAGTGGACAAACTTTAAGCATCCGGTAGGCCTCGCACATGGCATGGTTGAACATCACTTCTAGAAGCTCTGCAAGCAGATCTCTGGCATGTATAAAATGCTCCGCTACTAGGCCATCGTGGTCATATTCTCTCCTGGTCTTCATCCTGTCAATGGCTTTCTTTACCATGTCGGAGGTAAAGAAAGCACATGTGTGTGGGCATGGCTGTGGTGGATCTGGAAGAGGTGGCTGCCCCGAGACTATGTAGAGAGATGCTGTGTACTGACCCCATACCTCCGTAGAAGTGATGGCTGGTGGGGGGGAGTGCTCATGGAAGAGTCGCCATGCCTCGCTTGAATCCTGGCTCAAAAACAACTGATATAAATCTTGCTCTAGGCGAGCTAGAAACGCCCTCTTCTTCCATCGTACCAAATGCCCAGAGGCAATCCGTGACTGCGTGTGAGTAATGACTCCTAGAAGTACCTCCCTTTGATATCGGGTTCTGGTCTCTCTGCACTCCTCATCATACCAACTATTTTGGGGTATGCTCCTAGAACGTTGCCGCTGCCCAGGCTCAGTGTGTGGATATGCCTCTGCTGTTGCATCCTGTAGTATCTTTGTCAATATATAAGTGAGCTCCCCTAGAGGTCTCCGTGGATCCTCTGTGCATAAGCGTCTGTAGATACCATCTATGTAGAAAAAATCAGTCTCTGAAGTAAAAGTGTATCGGGTATATGTAGTTGTCTATGTCAGTCGAGCTATGGTAAACTGGAATGAGATAGTAAACATGAGGAGGTCATGATCTACTGCCTACCCCCATAGGCTTGGGCCCGATTGAAAGTCCTGAATAGAGGGTATGAAACCGGGCTGAGCCATAACATAATCCACTATGCGATCCCCATGTCTATGGGGAAAACAAGTGAACCCACTCGACGCTGGAAAACTGTGGAGGCTATTCAAGATGGACAGTCCATGTGCAGTCCACAAATTTGTCTGATATCCCCCATATCCAGTGTGCTCTTCATCCTGCGAACACCTGGCCAATCCCATATCACTGACATCCAATTCTCTTTGAGGTATCATAGAAAGCTGTTTGAGACTGGCCCGTCTTGGCATTAAAGTCTTCCAAAAGAATGACATCTCCATTCCTAGAGAACTCCCATAAGTCCTCATCCAATATCATGTAAGGTGATTGCCCCATGGGCGATGCATAATGAGATGTGATGGGGGAAAAATAGCATATTGCAATGTAGAGTGGCCTCCCTGTCTCTGCTCTCACTCTGAGCCACATATATCTGGCCTGCTCATCTCTCCGAACAATATGAAATGAGGGGTTGAAGCTCCTCCCTGAATAGCACTGCCACACCTCTTGACCTCCATCCTCTATGCATTGATCTCACATCCTTCCTACAAGTAGTCTCCCAATGGTATTCTGTCACTCTTGGTAATGTGCCGCCAGGAGTGATGCGTTTTTGAGTAAAAAATAATATCCCTTCCCTTACAGCTATCCTCAAAAGTGCCTACATCTAGCTTCATTGATCCATTACAATTCCATGTTGCCGTTTTAAGGCTGGTCCCATAGGTCTCGCACCCGTCATGCGGTGCGTTTTTCCAACACCACTACTCTCCCTCGCCTGTACAAAGCAATTTTCCCTTTTTCCCTCGCGACCTTGATCTCTGGCATCAGCTCTTGCATGTGTGCTACCTATGTTAGAGTGAGGTCATCACCCAAAAATATCCGAGTTTGCTTGAGTGTTGGTCTCTTCTTGAGGAAGTCCTTCCTAGCTTCCAACGTATGGTAACATATAATGAGTGCTCTTTCCTTTGGTCTTTCTTTCTCATCACTTCCCTTCTTGCAAACTCTCCAGGCTCCCGTGTGTGTGGGTTCAGAAATACCCATGCGCTTCAAGAGCTCTTGCACCTCTTCTTCTATTTTTCTAGTGTCTTTGAGACCTGTAACACGTACATGAACGGCTCTAGTCTTTCTCTTTTGCTTCTCCTCAATTGTCATATTGATGATAGTGGATGTTGGTGTGGCTTCAAGCATCTTATCTTTTCCTTTCTTTGCGTCCTTGATCCACTTTTCAGCTTTATTAACCTTCTCTTGTGTTCTGAATAGGTGCTCCGCCTATGAAGAGATTGTTCGTGCCTTTTGCTCTTCCTCTTCTAGTAAAGTTTTCACTTGCTCCTTAATGCTTTGGAGCTCCTTTATCACGGAGGGTTGGTTTTTCCCTCCTTTGTGGGGGTATTTTTGCAAGCTGCGAGGTCTCCCTTGAGTTCTTTGATCAATGCATCCTTTTCATTCATGCGTTCTTCCATTTTTTATTTCCAGGATCCAAACGCAACAAGTGCATCCTCTAATCTTTTTTGCATCATACATTCCATTGCATTCACTTCTACCCTCACAATCGTCTACATTTCGGCCTTCAATGATGTGTACATCTCGTCACGCTTACTTAGCATCTCTTTGTCCAATTCTTTCCTCATATCTGCATACATAGCCTTTTTGTGAGTCTCTACATTTGCATACATCTCTTTTTCAATGTCACCTCTCAAAAGGCTTAACTCTGCCGTAATCATAATCTGGACCGTCTCAAACATTAAGTCATCCTTGACTCTAGAAATTTTCTCCGCTCTCACAGAACCTGGCGATAGTGTGCTCTCTCGAATTCTGCCTAAATGTCGTTTTCCATTTAGGCGGGGTTTCATAGACATCGTCATCTCCGAGGTCGGCTGGTTGGTCCATATTAATGAGAATGAGAGAGAGAGAGAGAGAGAGAGAGAGAGAGAGAGAGAGAGAGAGAGAGATGATATGATGATGGCATTGTGCAGACTACATTTACTGCTGATGGGAATGACCCAGTTTTATTGGACTTAACAAGCATGGGAAAGGGTAGGGTGTGGGTCAATGGAGAGGACATAGGCCGCCACTGGCCAGAAAATCTATCTCCAGAAGGAGGGTGCTCTAGCACTTGCGCGTACCAAGGTGCTTATTATTCCGACAAGTGTGCAACAAACTGTGGAAAACCGTCACAAAGCAGGTGCCTAGAAAATTTTCTTTTTCATTCTAGTCAGGTTGCATTTAGGAATCACTGTGTAAGTTGCACACACTTTTTTTGGCATGCCTAGCCAAGGTCTATGCAATGTGTCTCAAAGGCAGTTCACTTCTCTCTCTTCCTTTTACCTGAAAGATCTTTCTCTTTCTTCATTTTGGCCTTTAAAGCTGTGTGTGTGTGTTTTTTCCCTCTTGATTAATATGTCTTGCGCTCAAGAATCGTGGGACAGATGTTTGAGGTCTCTTGGGATTGTTCCTACAACGTTAATACTTCTCTTCTCATGGGTGTGTGTGTGTGTGTGTGTGTGTGTGTGTGTGTGAGAGAGAGAGAGAGAGAGAGAGAGAGAGAGAGAGAGATTAAGAAGAGGTAACTGCAATGACCTTTCTATCACCCGAGTGTGGTAGATTGGTTATCCCGGTTACTTCTTGAATAACAGGTCTTGAGTTCAAGACTTGTTGGATAGATCTTTGAGGACTGTTGGGATTGTTCCTACTATGTTAAAATCTCTCTCTCTCAAAAACACACACACACAAACCATAGGCAGCTGCCCGCGGCCCAACATGCTTGTGGTAATTTCCTTTTTTTTATAAATAAAATTCTTTTCAGGTATCATGTGCCCAGATCATGGCTTAAGGACGGTGACAACATGTTAGTCCTGTTTGAAGAGATCGGTGGAGACCCAACACAAATAAAGTTCCTAACCAGCTTTGTCACTTCCGTGTGTGCTCGAGTAGCACAATCGCATGCTCCGCCATTATCTGCAACTCAATTTTCGGATAATAGACCCATGGCAAGAATTGACTGTGGTATTGATAGAGTTATCAGTGGCTTTAGGTTTGCAAGCTATGGAACTCCCCAGGGAGCATGTGGAAGCTTTTCAAGGGGTGGTTGTCATGCAGTGAATTCATTGGCTGTGGTTGAGGAGGTAAGCCTCTCTCTCTCTCTCTCTCTCTCACACACACACACACAACAGAAAAAAAGGAAACAACCAATCAAATGATTATGTACAAAAGGCTACACAACCAATATTAGACAAGCCCATAGCCTCTCTCTCTCTCTCTCTCTCTCTCTCTCTCTCTCTCTCTCTCAAACACACACACGAATCTAGTGAAGCTCATGCCTCATTTAATTGTTTTGGACAGGCGTGTTTGGGACGAAGAGCTTGCTCCTTAATAGTCTCCAATGATTTCTTCAAGCAAAATCCATGTACAAATGTCTTGAAAAGTCTTGCTGTGGAAGCAGTATGTAAGTAATGATGGGGGAAGGACACAATTTCCTCAAAGCTCAAAAGAGGAGAATTTGGTCCATGTGACTATCAAGGTAGCCCTTCTCAGTAAAAGATGAAATATCTAATGGCCTCCCCTCTATACTCTCCATAGAAGAGAGTCTCCTTGCCCTTAGGCTCTTCCCTTTAACCTTCATATATATTTATTCCCCCAAGGCACATTGTATTATCAACTTTTGTAAATTTATTAATGGACATAGATATAAAAAAGAAAATCTTTTCTTGGAACTTTGAAGCATAGATTTGCAAGGCTGCGTCTCGGCAAGTGAAAGCGCGACATGAAGTGAACGACCTCCCTCTGAAGGTGCTTTTGTATTATCAAGGCAATTTTAAAAATCCATAAAACTTTTGAATTATCCCCCCTACAGTTTGTAATGGACAAAAATTCAAGGTAATTGCTTGAGATGATGAACCTCAAATCTTTGCACATGTTAATTTTTTGGTATTCCAAACATGGTTTAATCAGCTTGTTAATTTGCATTAGTAGATCACCAGAAGGTAGAAGGTTGTGTTTAGTACCCAACTAGAAGCCTTTGTGAGCCATAGACATTGTGCTGACTGTCAAATACATCTTGGAGAATTTAACTGAATTTTTTGTCAAATATATGAATGTGTTATAACTTAGTCTGACCTTACCTTAAATCAAATGCATAGCTTGATATGAGAATGGGTTCAATCACAAGCTATAAGTTTACTTTATCCAAGACTCTAAAAGAGCAGAAGGTTCAACAATAGGTAGCCTTGGTCTCTTGTTTTGGAGAAGGTAAAGATGTTGCTTTAGGGGATTGCCAAAAGGCAATTGAAGAATTTTGAGAGTTAGGTCTTTGAGCGAGCTCAATGGAGCGAACTTTTTTTTTTTTTTTTGCCCGCCCTTCTTAGCTTTCCTTCCTCCGCCTTCCTCCTCTTGTCGCCCGTGTGCCTCCTCCCCTCCACTTGCTTCTCCTCCTCAGCCTCCTCCTCCAACATCCTCCCTCCCCTCCACCTTCTTCCTCCATCTCCTCCTCTAGCCGCCATCCTCTTCCTCCTTACTCATCCCTCTCTTCTACTTCATTCCTCTCTCTTTCTCTCTCTCTCTCTCTCTCTCTCTCTCTCTCCCTCTCCTACCCCACCAATCCCTACCCCTCCCCCCACATTGTGATGTGGTTTTTTATCTAATTGAACCCAAAAGAAAACAATTATTACGACTTGGATGCATGTTCACGCTATCGCATGCTAAAATCATCTAAGCTACAATATTCACATTCTCTCTCTCTCTCTCTCTCTCTCTCTCTCTCTCTCTCTCTCTCTCGTGTACATATCTAAAATCAAATAGATTAAAACAAAGATAGAGAGTGCATAGTAATAAACGACCCAAATAATTGTATTTATTTGATGACGTTAATAGTTAAACATTGCTGTGTACACAATTATCTTGGTCCCTCATCACATGTATATATCTAAATCCAAATAGATTAAAACGAAGACAGAAAGAGGAGACTAAAAAATGACCCAAATATTTTTATTTATTTGATGACGTTGAGTTACAATATAGCAACTAAACATTGCTGTGTACATAATGTTCTTGGTTCCCTCATCATAGTTTAGGATGTGCCATGACTGCATCTCCTTCAAGACCATGTGTCGCCTCCGTTGTGTGCTCAACTTTCCCACCATGCGTTGCAGAAACTACAATAAAATTTTGGTTAGGGACAATGCTCTTAGCAAAAACTACATTAATACTAAAAGTTTACTAAGAAGTCGTAGAAGTCAGTATTTGAAACCAATCACCTATTAAATGGATCCTATGACACATTGCGTACCCTGTTTGAAAGGCATGTTCTTGATATAATCCGCTGCTAACCCAAGATATGCATGAAGACCTTCTAGATATGGGAGTAAATTCATGAGGAGCACATTGTCGTTGCTCGCTCCATCGTAACTCCTTAATGTGACAAGCGTATGTGGTGGGTTTTCAATTGCCTTCTCAGGATTGTCATCTACTAGAATGGTGTCCAGAGGGTCCTTGATGTATGAGGCTACTAACTCAGATCTAAAGTTCTTCACAAACACCAAATTGAATTTTGGATGCTTGCCTTCGCAGAGCCTCTCTTCACCGTGTCCTTGATGCAGACAAAACTTGAAAAATGTTTCACCATACCCAACCTCTTTGTATTTACTCTTAATTAAATGGATACTGGGGGGTAGATTTTGCTCTTGCATGGAGCTCCAAATCCCTACATCGAATAGCTCAAACATCACTCTCAGCAATAGCAATATCCCTGGTCGCAATGACACACCCATTCGCCCTACATTTAGAATATTTGCAGCGTGGGAAGGAGCACTTTTCCACTGCCACCGTTTCAACAGGACACCGTTAACATCGAACACTATGAGTTTCCTTTTCGCATGGCAAGAAGGAAGTGTGCCTGTGCCTTCACGACAATCAATTACCAAATGAATCTTACTTAGCATCATATTAGGAGGGATACATAATTTAGACTTTCACACTACTCAAGGAAGAAAGACACTTACCATTACATAGATGTTGCAATTCTTCCATTGACTCTTGTCGATCTAGCAATAGTACATGTCGACCCATTCGCAGCCCCGGACGTGCCAGAAGACCGCAACCAACATACATTTGTAATACTACATTACCCTCCTCTGTATAGAGAGAGAGTAGCTTCTCGTGTAAAGTTGGACTTCTCTCCATGCCCCCTGAAGAGATATCATCATTCTAAATGTATGTCTGAAAATTTAGATAAGCAAATGGAGGTGAACTTTTTGAAAACTCACGGCATACCTCGCCAAGGACAGCCATCCGTTTTGAGTTGCCAATGACTGACGTTGTAGTAATTAAAGATAACGTCCGAATCAGGCTTTCAATTCAATCTGTAGGCACCAATTTTGCGGAATACAATGATTTCCAAGCAACACATCTGTGGGACTTAAGACTCATAATGAGGACACACTCTATCACACACTATTTTTCCAAAGCAAGCAAGTAGTTTTACCTACTGTAACACCACCATGGAGGCTGAATGGAGTAGCACACAGGACGATAGTTGTATGGTCAAGATAGTACCCATTTCGATTTGCTAGGCTAGATAATGTCCATGCATGTTCTCAACGACATATCAACACTAGATTTCCCTTCTCATCAAGATACTCCCTGGCAATACCAAAAACCTTTTGGATTTGATTGATTTCGAATTGGTTCCATTTGGGGATATTGGGTAATGTTATCCCGACGACGCTTGTGTTGGTTGGTAGATGACAAAATATTGCATCGCAACCTGCATTTGTTGTCCCGCCTCGCACCCGAAAGCTTCGCCTAGGTACTATAGCAATTTTAGTGAGTAGGGCACCTACATCTCCCTTGCACGTCTCGTCAGCAGCTGCTCCCATAGGATCAATAGCTAAAACCGTAGAATCTGATTTTAAGGAAATGAATATCCAGTTAGTAAGGTGAGACAATAATACCAGGAGTACCTCAGGTTGTTAGCATACCAGAGCTATGTGCCATTGAATTCTGCGCTTCATCGTGAGGTGGAGTGTTGCATTGCACCATTACATCTGGATATAACAAACAGGTAAGTGACTGTATTTTAAATACTTAAAGATATCTTCTCTTTGATGCTACACACTTGCTCACCTCCAACAAGAAGAGCAGGCTCTCCGCGGTGACCAGTCTCTGCTACAATAGACAATCCTGTTGAAACTTCGGTTATTGTGCCATTCGCATCATCTTCATCCACCCACTACAATAAATACATTGCTTACTGCACAATACATACCACAATCAATCATTCCATACTTACGAGGTAGACCGATAATTATTGTCATTTCCTTAGAGTGTATGGCATCTTGCATTCCTTCACTTTCAGTGGTCGCCTAGCGGTGTAAAAGAGCAGGCCCTATATTAATTCCAATCTCTGTGCACTGTCGTTGTGCCTGCTCATGTGCCTCGTCATGCGAAGGAAGAACATGAGGCTCTGAAGTGGTATGAGATGCTGGTGGAGCTTGTTCAGGCTCTAGGAAATGACTATGAGCTTCTTATGGCAATGGTTTTTGTTGTTGTTGGGGAGGTATTGATGAGTATTTGGATGGTTCAGATTGTGGATGTGTTGCAGAACTATTAGGAGCTTCAATGATCCCATGTATACCTGCAGATTCCACGGGTACATGGGTTTGAAGATGAGGTGACTTGATTAATGTGCCTTGGTTCTCTAGGATTCTCGGTGTTAATAGGTTCTCTCCCATTGATTGTGTGTCTCCCTCTTGACCTGCTTTCGGTCTTGATGTACTAACCTTGTTTAGAGGCATTGAAGTATCTCTTTCCATTACTTGACCTTTATCCTTCTTCGCGCTGCTCCCCTGTGGGAGAGCATATAAATTACAGGAGCAATATTAGTTAAACCTTTCCATTCAAGCAACAACAAGGGTGTGCGAAAACTTGACTGGGTAGATTGTGGGGCTCTTGTAGGTTTAGCAGTTCGAGAAGGCGGCACATCACTTTCGTCTTCATCATCCTCAAACTCCGAAGGACATTCACCGTCTCTACGCCTTGGTTCACGATCCTCCTCCTCCTCTTCTTCGTTATCTGTCTCCTCAGTCACAACATCTTTTCCTTTTAGGGAACGTAGGTTCTAATTCTGGCAAAATTAATTTCACGGGTTGCAGTTAAATCCTCACATGACTTGAAAATAGTTTAACTATGGTTTTGTATGCTTTTACCTCTTCTTGATGTCTTTTAACTCTGCCGGTCTCTGCCTCCTTGAACTGCTCCCGCTCGTTGGGGGAAAATGTGTCCTTCGCAAAGTCAATGAAAAGAGGACACTCAACATAGACTTTTTTGGGCCACAATGTTGCACATTGTTCTTCCGTATACATGCATGCAGTGTGCTTCACATTGAGCCACTCTTTTGTAACTGGAACTTTATCTGTCCAACCCATATTCCGCACCCATCTTGTATATGTTTGCCAAAATATACTTAATGCCATTCACTCAAATTTTTAAGATTTAGGAATCAATTAGGACAAGATTACATACCTGTAAAATGCCCGTTTGGCGGCCATGTTAGTACCCTCCTTCAGTTTTTGCTTGTTAGCTTTGAGTCCACCTTTCAATCTATCGCACTCCACTTCATACAATGTGCCACTGTACCTCGATTGCCACTCCCTTATAGTTGTCACTAGGGTGTCGTTTTCAGGGAGACGGCACGATTTCTTCAGCAAAGCATACTGCCTCGTAGCCTCGTTCACAAGTTGATTCCACCATGTCTCTCGACGTAACCAAGTGTGGAATACGGAGTGGTCGTCTACATTATTACACAACTACGTTATTTAATACTATACTCTCTTTTTTTTTGAAACATTTATCGCAAAATGACCTTACTTAGCACTAATTTTAGGCTTGGATATAATGTGGTTGGATCATCGCTAACCAAGGCCCTTATTAGCACATTGCTACGATGATCGACTAGTAGATCGGCGCATGCAAGACTGTATATTCATCTGTCAACCACTTTGGTCTCCTACTCCAGTCTATGTCCATAAGCAATCTAGAAACAAAGGTTAAAATTTTTTAAGCAGCACGTGAATGTAAACTTAACTCCCTTTGAAAGAAATCCCTATTAGTCTTACCTCGACCACTCTTCCCCTAAGTTAGGATCCGCAATTGCGGATGCCCGTTGCGTATTTTTTCCGGTTTTCGTGTCAGCCTTATAGAATGCGTTACGGTAATGGGTAGTGAACTCCTCCGTTGAGAGCTCATTTCGCTTATTACTTACAGATTGCAAAGCCTTTGTATACTTTGCCTGAATCGTGACATTAGTTCATTCTTTGTTTGATCCACTACATTGTCATGGTGAGAATAACCTAAAGGACAATGAAACTTACCGCATATAGAAGTTGGGATAGCACAATAAGAGGAACCTTGTACCAGCGTCTTCGCAATCTCCCGCGCTTATTCATTTCAGCATCTAATTCTCGTTGCAACCATCCTGGAACATCTTCCTCCAAACCATTAAGCAATGTATTCATGTTGGCCGTGCCCATTGCTCTTACCATACATAGAATATCTATGAAGGAAGTTTTTACGTAGCCTTTGTCATTAATGCTGTGGCAACAAAACTTACACCATTAAAAGACTAGGTAGCGATAATCATGCTATATCTAAGCTTATCGAATTGACTAGGAAGCAATACTCATGCTATGGCTAAGCTTATCGATTCGACTAGGATGCGTTAATTATGTTATAGCTAAGCTTACGATTCAAGCGTGCCACCACAGTGAGAACTTCTCCCTCGTTCTCTTTAGTGACCTTAACCATGCAGGCTTCCACACAACAATGGTACTTAGGCTCCTCTTTGTGAACTGCAAAGCAAAATTATCTTGCATAGTTTCACAAAATTCATCTCATCTTGATATTGAGTCAGAAGCAAAAGTGTATAAAGTAATCTACTTGTATCAATTTGTGCATTCCATGCCCGGACGGTGATTCCCATCCAATGTGTACAACATTTTTCCTTTCACGTCCCCCCACCCGGATTTATGCAATTGTTTCTCAAAATCCTCATTAAGTTGATCCAGATTGGATCCCAGGTTTTCCGAATAGCATGACTAACTTCTACTGCATCTAGATCTGGAGTCCTTATTGAAAGCATGAACCTGGCACGATGTGGAACATATCCATTTCTAGAGAACTCCAACGCTAGATTGTGCACACGATCTTGCACTAGCCGTACCGTTGTAACAAGCGGCACAATGGCACTGGTGGCAGTGGTACTTTGCGAGTATTCTGTATAACCGTACTTGAATAGCTTTCAATCTTGTAGTTTGTGTTACGAATGTTAGATGAGCATACCATTTTAGAAATTACCAACCTGAAGGCGATGCAAAGTGTCGTCGAGCAAATCCCATTTCAGCGTGGATTTCTCGGTAATAGTAAAAAGACCGCGATCTTCATCCCCCGCATCCTCTCTTTCGTCATCTTCTTCACTTGAGTAGTTCGCAATAGGGACCTGGTCCTTTGATGGTGCTGGTACCTCGGATTGTGTAGTGCCCTCTGCATTGGCTTTCACTGGCTTCTGCACTACTTTGGCTTTGGTGACTTCTTTCTTTGTGCTAGCACCTTCCTTTTTCAAAGGAATTCTACCATTTTCTTTGGGGGCTCCCAGCTAGGGTCCTCTTCTTTCTGTGTTCGTGTGACTCGCTTGCTTTCAACGACTTCACTTGCTTGATCTGCACTTCTTTTCTTGACACCCATCGACTACTTGGCCATAGGCAAATAATAATTAGCTTAGGTTACTGGAAAACAACGATTAATTTCATGAGTAAATAGTGCAATAAACTCCAGTGGCTTACCTCTACAGCAAGAGTCTTTGGAGGAGGCTTTCAAACGCTTGGTTTGGGCATAGAACCCGATGCTATGCTAGTGTCTCTTGGTGCGACAGGTACTGAACCTTTGCCTCCAGAGGATACAGTTCGTTGTCCTTTTGCCTGGACACAAAATGTTTGATGTTTCTTGCAAAAGAGAGCATGTAAGACTCGATAAAATTAATAGGTCTCATTACCAATTCTCTTATCGGCCACGCCACAACTGCACCCACTGTTGCACCTAAGGTGCACACATCATCGTCAATGGGTGGAACATGTGGCAACATGAGACCGGGAGCTGATGCCGATTGGATAGCTACTCCCAACGTGCTGATGGGGGCTTTTCACAAGCCAAGCTCCCATACCCCTCTTCTCTCGTCCCCACCCCATGAAAACCCCCTCTTAGGGAGGGAGTGATAAAAGGCATTGGAAAAAGTAAGAAAAAAATAAAGTATGATTATGTAAATATATAAGAAAGGTAAAATAGGCCACCTCATGCCTGCGGGGTAGCCCATCCCCACCTTGCCTCCTTTTTCTTCACTGTTGTCCCGCCGGGTGTCCCTTTTCCTCTCCTCCACTCAAAAAGTCAACCCCCTCTCTCTTCCCCTTGTCCTTTCTCCTTTCTCTCTCCCCTCAAGCTACCCCACCTCTCACCAATAATGCATTATAACTCACCAATAATGCACCCTAACTCACATACAACTTACCCTATCTTCCAAAATAGTATACCCCACCCCCTCTTTCTCTCTCCTATCATATTCCATGACCCAAATACCCCCCTCTCTCTCTCTCTCTAAAGGGCGCCATGTCTCTTGTCTTGTAGCTAAATAACCTCCCCCACACTCACACACACTCAGTTTCACTGAAAAAGGTGCCCACAGACCCATCCCCACCCGGTAGTTACCTGATTTTTCTTGTGTTCACACACATCTGCACACAGATTCACCTCTGAACACACTCCCCTCTCTCCCCTCTTGTAATCACTTTATTCTCCATGTCCCCTCTCACTTTTTTTCATCAACCCATCTCTCTCTCTCTTAGTCTCTCTCTCATGAGACTGCTGTTTTGGCACATATACACACAGCCAGACAAGTGGGGCCCACAGTCACACGGCCTATGTAGATAATGATTTCTTCATTTCTAAATTCTAGAATTTCTCCCTCCTCCTCCCCTATATAAAGAGGGGTCACCATCACACTAAGGACACACACAACATCACCAAAGAACACAGTATGCACTGTGTGTGCCTAGTGCACACACACACACCCACACCATCACCATCACCGCAATCACCATGCTTGTCTTGAGCATGACCTCTACACCCTTGGCTATGGAAGATGAAGGGCAACTAAATGAAGGATGATGACCATAACCCTCGTTCGAGTCTTCGTCATCAACTCCCACATATCCGCCATGTGCTCTATCACTCTCTCCCTTCTCATTCCCCTACCCTATGCTCCCCATTTCATCGCCTTATTCTCTAAATAAAGCTTGAGATTTTGTGAGTATGTTTTCTTGTAATTTTTTGCCCATGTGAGGTGTGCGGAATCGCCACCTAATCTTGTGTTTGGAGTGAGCTTGTGTATGTGTGAAGGGTGTGCGGATTCGCCATCCTTTTGTGGTGCCTAAGTACTAAGCCACTATACCCCCTCCCTCACTCTCTCTCTCTCTCTCTGTCTCTCTCTCTCTCTCTCTCTCTCTCTCTCTCACTTGATCTCATTCCCTTTCCTCTTCATCATTACTCCCAAGCATCCATCTCTCTTGGATGAAAACTTTGTTATGGTGGTGTGTTGTTTGCGTGCTAGCCGCTGAAGCTAGGTGGTGCCCCCTGTTTGCTTTACCATGACAGGCTTGAGGCGCGCCATTCGGTCCCCAGTGTTTTAGAGGACGTCGGGGTTCGTGGGTTCAGCAAAAGGTATCAACGCCGACCCAAGTAAGGTGTCCGCACTCATAGCTCTACCTTCACCAACGACCGCACGTCAACTGGTCTCTTTTCTACAGAAGGTGAGGTACTTAAGTAGATTCATACATCTACTATCACAACTTGTTCTACCACTACAACAACTCACTCAAAGATCAACTTTCACTTGGGACGAGGAAAGCGAACATCACTACAACAAGGTAAAGGAGGTCTTAGCCACTCTGCCAACTATCTCACCACCTAAGTGGGATGAAAAATTCTATGTCACCTCAAGTGTTGGTGATGACTCATTGGGGGCTGTGCTACTCCAAAAGGATACGACGACATATTTCATGAGGCCAATCTACTTCTCTAGTCGAATGATGACAGCAGGAGAGAAAGGTTTCACCCATGTGGAACACTTAGTCCTAGCTCTTAGATTTGCAACTACAAAGTTTAGGTCATATTTGCTGCCTAAGCAATTTGTGATTCTAACCACGGATGAAATATTTTCCTATGTTGTACAACACATGGATGTGTCTGCTAGAATTACTAAATGGCTAGTTCGTCTGCAAGAGTTTGACTACACGGTACAGGTAGAAAGCACGACAAGGGCAAGTTTGGGGGGACTCATGACCTACCAAGTCTTTGAAAGGAAGGAGAAGCAATTTAAGGAAGGAGAAGTCCGATTACCTCCAGTACCACCGATGGTAGAAGGAGCATACTCTCTCTACTTTGATGGAGCCTACAAGCGAGCGTCCGACAAAGCAGCTGCAGGCATAGTGGTCTTTGATGACAAAGGGACAAAGGTATTTTCGTTGGGCCAATTGTTAGATTCACATTCTAACAATGAAGCTGAGTATGCAGCACTAACCAAGGGTCTACAATGGTGCATCTCGCAAGGTGCACAACGCCTTAATGTATTTGGGGATACTCTACTTCTGGTAAGGCAAGTAAATGGAGCATGGACATGCAAGAATCCTAGTTTAAGGACTCGCTTAAGTGGTGTAAAAACCTTGTTGGGTAAGTTTGAAGAAGTTCAAATACACCATATCCCAAGGGCTCAAAACCAAGAAGCAGATGCCCTAGCAAGTGAAAGACTACAGGAAGTGGTGGTTGGAGCAATAAAACTAAAGCTCCCTCTATTTCAAGGCAGTGATGCCTTGCCTGACATCATGCATTTTTTGGAAACAGGGGAATGCCCATCAGATTTAACAAAGGGACAGAAGCAATGGCTGACGCGGAAGGCCACAAGGTATCGACTCATCAATGATGGTTTGTACTGTAAGGGTAAGGACCAAATACTCAGGAAGGTCCCTCTCTCTCACGAAATCACGGGAGTAATTGCTAGCTGTCACGACGGGGTTTGTGGTGGTCACTTTGCCCTAGACATAACAAGTAGGAAAATCTTGCAGGCAGGCTTCATATGGCCTAGCCTCAACCGTGATGTACACCATTGGTGCAAAACGTGTAAGTTGTGTCAAAAGGCCGGCACTAGGTCACTTATGTCTGAACCACAGACACCTATTCTCTCATATGGCCCATTTGAAAAATGGGGTATCAATGCCATTAGGCCATTACCTAGGGCCAACTCAGGAAAATTCTACATTATCATGGGGGTCGACTACATGACTAGATGGGCAGAGGCTACAACCACCACTAGAATCACAGCGGTAGAGGTAGCTAAATTTATCTACGAGCACATATGTTGTAGGTTTGGCACACCTTTAGAGATCATCTCTGATAGAGGGCCAGGTTTCAGAGCAGACTTGGTAGGAGAATTAATGCAGAAACTGGGCATTACAAGGAGGCACTCTTCACCATATTACCCTCAATGTAATGGCCTAGTTGAAAAGGTAAATGGAATGGTTTCTAAAATTATTACCAAGCAGGTAAACAATCATCCCGGAGACTGGGATAAGTATCTACTACCAGCTTTATGGGCCTACATAACTTCATTTCGTGCATCCTTGGGATTCACACCGTATCATCTAGTATTTGGTAAGGAAGAAATCTTGCCCATTGAAGTGCAACTACAAAGTCTCAGAGTAATGGCAAACCAACTTCAACAACCCAACATGCAATTGAGAGATCACATCATCAACTTGGAAAGACTGCAGCTGGACAGAGAAGAAGCAATAAATTATTATCCAGCACAAGCAGAGCATAGACGGCTTAGCTTTAACGAGCATCTCCGGAAAAAAGAATTGAAGAAAGGAATGTTGGTGCTCCGCTACGACAATCGCTTCGACACGTGCAAGGATAAGAAACTCCTGCTCCGATGGGAAGGCCCTTTCATCATCAGGAAAAAGTATGCCAATGGAAGCTACCAGCTTATGGAGGCTGATGGAAAACTTCATAAAACCAGGGTAAATGGTTGGCGATTTAAACCTTATTTTCTTCGATTTGACCAGGCTCCACCAATTGACATTCCAGATGAGGACACACCATCAGCCGCCACCTCTGACGATAATGATCAAACAGATGAGCTAGAGACATGAATGCGTCTAGCCAAAAGGGGAGGGCTAATGATGGGGGCTTTTCACAAGCCAAGCTCCCATACCCCTCTTCTCTCGTCCCCACCCCATGAAAACCCCCTCTTAGGGAGGGAGTGATAAAAGGCATTGGAAAAAGTAAGAAAAAAATAAAGTATGATTATGTAAATATATAAGAAAGGTAAAATAGGCCACCTCATGCCTGCGGGGTAGCCCATCCCCACCTTGCCTCCTTTTTCTTCACTGTTGCCCTGCCGGGTGTCCCTTTTCCTCTCCTCCACTCAAAAAGTCAACCCCCTTTCTCTTCCTCTTGTCCTTTCTCCTTTCTCTCTCCCCTCAAGCTACCCCACCTCTCACCAATAATGCATTATAACTCACCAATAATGCACCCTAACTCACATGCAACTTACCCTATCTTCCAAAATAGTATACCCCACCCCCTCTTTCTCTCTCCTATCATATCCCATGACCCAAATACCCCCCTCTCTCTCTAAAGGGCGCCATGTCTCTTGTCTTGTAGCTAAATAACCTCCCCCACACTCACACACACTCAATTTCACTGAAAAAGGTGCCCACAGACCCATCCCCACCTGGTAGCTACCTGATTTTTCTTGTGTTCACACACATCTGCACACAGATTCACCTCTGAACACACTCCCCTCTCTCCCCTCTTGTAATTACTTTATTCTCCATGTCACCTCTCACTTTTTTTCATCAACCCATCTCTCTCTCTCTTAGTCTCTCTCTCATGAGACTGCTGTTCTGGCACATATACACACAGCCAGACAAGTGGGGCCCACAGTCACATGGCCTATGTAGATAATGATTTCTTCATTTCTAAATTCTAAAATTTCTCCCCCCTCCTCCCCTATATAAAGAGGGGTCACCATCACACTAAGGACACACACAACATCACCAAAGAACACACTATGCACTGTGTGTGCCTAGTGCACACACACACACACCCACACCATCACCATCACCGCAATCACCATGCTTGTCTTGAGCATGACCTCTAGACCCTTGGCTATGGAAGATGAAGGGCAACTAAATGAAGGATGATGGCCATAACCCTCGTGCGAGTCTTCGCCATCAACTCCCACCTATCCGCCATGTGCTCTATCACTCTCTCCCTTCTCATTCCCCTACCCTATGCTCCCCATTTCATCGCCTTATTCTCTAAATAAAGCTTGAGGTTTTGTGAGTATGTTTTCTTGCAATTTTTTGCCCATGTGAGGTGTGCGGAATTGCCACCTAATCTTGCGTTTGGAGTGAGCTTGTGTATGTGTGAAGGGTGTGCGGATTCGCCATCCTTTTGTGGTGCCTAAGTACTAAGCCGCTATACCCCCTCCCTCACTCTCTCTTTCTCTCTCTCTCTCTCTCTCTCTCTCTCTCTCTCTCTCTCTCTCTCACTTGATCACATTCCCTTTCCTCTTCATCATTACTCCCAAGCATCCATCTCTCTTGGATGAAAACTTTGTTATGGTGGTGTGTTGTTTGCGTCCTAGCCGCTGAAGCTAGGTGGTGCCCTCTGTTTGATTTACCATGACAGGCTCGAGGCGCGTCATTCGGTCCCCGGTGTTTTAGAGGCCGTCGAGGTTCGGGGTTCGCTTTGCTCCCTTCAGTGCCTCTAGAAAACTCTCTTCCATGTCGCTTTTCATGGAGTAGAGACTGTATCATAATTCCTTTCCCAACTTCCTTGCCCTTTTCTTAAGAGCACCACGTGCTCATTCTTGCTAAACGACAATTTTTTTGTAGCCATCTGTTTTCTGCAAGAAATTTAAATGAAATCTATAAATATCAATACTATTACACAGTACTTCCCTCAGGTTGTGATGTTCTTCTTGATATTCACATAAGTTTCATTTTTCACAGATGAAATCCTTGCGGGGGGGGGGGAGAGAGAGAGAGAGAGAGAGAGAGAGAGAGAGAGAGAGAGAGAGAGAGATCATGGATAGCTACATTCTAAACATCAATTGTCATCAATGCACAAATGCTATGAAGATGGTAAGCTGTATATTAACTATACTAGATTGCATGTGAATAATGAATCTCAAAAAAAATAGAATGCTTCGACATTTGTTCAAAGGACTGACATGTACAGCTGAATGTGGTTGAATGTCCTCTAGATTTTGTTTCCTCCAATACTGCAACACCTTCAACAAAGTAACGTGGGTTTTGTTTAGTCTTACATCAACATAGAGAGAGAGAGAGAGAGAGAGGATGGACAGAGGTAGAGAGAAAAGGAGAGGGAGAGGGAGGATGGCCAACGGAGAGGACAGGGATGGAGATAGAGGACTAGTAGGAGAGATGAGGGACAACAAGAGGAAGAAAGAAAATTGGTGGGAGGGATACAAGAGGAGGGAATAGGAGAGAGGTGGAGAGGATGAGGGATAGAGAGAGGATAGCTAAGAGGGGAGGAGATGGTGAGAAGGAAGGGGGTAGAGAGGTAGGAGGATGGGATGAGGTGGTAGAGAGGGAGGAGGAGGAAAGAAGGGAGGACCATACCTGTCTGGAGCAACAACATAAAATGGTCCTCTCAATCTTTACTCATCTTTTTATACTGTAGGGAGGGGAGAGAGAGACACACATATAAAACACACACACACAGACACAATAAAGGCGAACATGCTTTGCTGCAAATTCAAATAGCAGCAAAAAAAAAAAAACTTGTACTCAGTAACTTTCAATACACCACAATATGCAAAAGAGACCAAGATGTTGCAAAAATGCTCCTCTCACAAGGTAGCTTATCTGAGAATGCAATCTAGAAGCACCACTATCCACTTTCCTAGGTACGGACGAAACAAGTCATTTATCATTTGCTTCTAGAAAGTGGAGGTTGTAAACCCAATAGGTAGGACAAAAAAATGGTAATACCCATACCAAGTACATGACACAAGCTTCAAGACATCCCAAGAATGTGGTCGTATTGACCTCATATCAATTTTGGTTGATAAATACCTTGCACTTGAGAGTTCATCTATGAGCCCATCCATCCACGATAGCCGATACTGATGCTTAATTGTAATTCTATTAAGGCCCTTCTAATCTTAGCAATCAAGACCGCGCCCCCCGGGGAGTTACCTGCTCCCCGAGGATCCATCTTGCACATGATGACATGATGCGCATCCCCATAACGATCACCAACCCTTAACTCAGAATATGAGGAAGGGAAATGCATCAAGTAATAGGAACAAACGCCTCCCTAAAAAGAGGGTGCCCCATAGGCAAGACCCCACAGTCAAACACTCCAGATAGTCCACACACAAAGAAGATGACTCCTCTATCAGGTTTCCGAATATACACATGTAGGTAGGTTGTGTAACACCAACGGGCACTTTTTTGTGCTTACCATACTTCAAACTCCACAGAGGACTCCACTCCTTGCTAAGACCGATGTGATGGACCAACATATATTTAGATACTCACAGTCTCAACACTTGCAAAGAGTGCAACACAAAATCCGATAAAAAACCACCACAAAATAAATTATCGCGATCTCTGTTAGGTCTGCTCATACGCCAGCTCTCCAAGTACGAGAGAGAGAGAGAGAGAGAGAGAGAGAGAGAGAGAGAGAGAGAGAGAGAGAGAGAGAGAGAGAGAGAGAGAGAGAGAGAGAGAGAGAGAGAGAGAGAGAGAGAGAGAGAGAGAGAGAGAGAGAGAGAGAGAGAGAGAGAGAGAGAGAGAGCTTACTTGGGCTTGACGACCTGCGTAGGCACAGAAAGCTTCTAAAAACACGAGTAATAGCGATATCGCTATTGCTCCATTTATTTTTTACTTTAATAAAGGCCAAAATAAAGGGAGCAATAGCGATATTGCTATTGCTCCCTTTATTTTTTACTTAAAAAAAGGCCAAGAAATTTCATTATTTTTTATTTTAAAAAAGCCAAAAGTTCAAGATTTTCGTAGCCATTATTCCCTTTTGACAATTGAGATCGGATTTTGAGAGCTTAGCCTGTGGTTAAATTACCGCACAAAAAGTAAATCATGTCTATAATTAATGAAGCAATTCATCTTCTAAGCCTACATAATCATACAGTACATACTAGAAGACTATTATAAAAAAATCATTACTGTGAAATATTCCCCCGCTTTACGCATCCCTCCCCCTCCCCCGCCTGTGCATACCCCTATCTCACCATGCTCTCTATTCCCTACCTCCTCTGCCAACACCTTGCGGCTTCTTCTGTCTTCTGTCTCTCCCATCAACATTTGTCAACTACATAATTATGCGCCAGATCTACAAGCCCCCCTCCCCCATCTTCCTCTCTCTTATGCGACGTACAAGAGACAGAGAGAGAATGGTCATGGGCCTGCGCATGAGAGAGAATAGGATGGGCTTGTGGCCAGGAATGAGAGAGAGAGAGAGAGAGAGAGAGAGAGAGAGAGAGAGATATAGAGAGAGAGAGAGATAGATAGAGAGAGAGAGATAGAGAGAGAGAGATCTAGATCCTTGCTATTTGCTGCAAAAGAACGCGCAGAGGGAGAGGGAGAGGGAGAGAGGTGTGCTATGTCACTTCTCTTTATTCATGGCGGTGCACTTTTCCTAAAAACGGAAGGAACATGAGGAGTGTAAACAGCGAGCTGCACCTTATATGACCTTTGCGATTGCAAGCATCTAGACAGATACTTCCTATTTTGGAATAAATCCCCACCGTACCTTGGAGCAACATCAATGTGCAACATCAATGAGCGTGCAATCCTTCCAGAGGTTTTGACATGTTTAATGGAAGCTACAACCCAGCAATATTGCAAGATGAGGGAAGGTCACATCAACAAGATACCGTACATTCAGTATGTGTATGTGTGTGTGTGAGAAAGAGAGATTAACAAAAAAGAAAAGTGTGTGTGTGTGTGTGTGTAAGAGAGAGAGAGAGAGAGAGAGAGAGAGAGAGAGAGAGAGAGAGAGAGAGAGAGAGAGAGAGAGAGAGAGAGAGAGAGATAGATAGATAGATAGATTGAATTATCGTCCACGGAGGTCATATATGACCTATGGGACCAAAAACAAAACATTACAAGGGATTCCGTCTGATACATATCATTTAAGGACTGAGGGTCCATCTACGGGTGGAGAAAAAAGATAAGGTGGACTGAACGAAACCTAAGATGAGGTAGGTGAGGGGGAAGGAGCCGGTTTGGGAGTTCGGAACTCCTGGATGATGGCTTTACCTCCTCGATAAACTGCCCATTTCCCTGCTATGCGCGCTTCGCGCATCTTTTGGAGTTCGGCCTTTTTTTGCTTGAGTTGGGTGGGTGTGAGATCTTCAGCAAACCAAATTTTCGTGTCCTTGAGAAGCCTGGATTGCTCAAGAAGCTTGACTCGATCCGCTTTGGTTTTGAAGGTAAGAATTGCATGGTTGGTGCGATGCTCGTGGGCAAGAGTGGTGATTGTTGTTGAATCCCATTGTATCATGGGAGTTGTTGTTCGGATGCGAGTAAAGGCCTCGTGAAACTTGGGGTCCCCCTCTCCTTTCCAATCGCTTGGGAGCCCGCCAATGCGAACATTGAGGGCGATATCGTCTTGTCGTTGTTGTTCGCGTAGCGTGGATACTACACGATCTTCAACTTTGCGGGAGATGACATCTTGCACTTCAGTTTTGACCTTCTTCGCGAGGGTGGTTTCTACTTCCTCTTTTGTTGCATTGAACTTGATTTCCATCTGTTCCATCCCTTCTTTCTTGAAGTTCTCTATTGTGGTGAGCCGAGACTCGATGAGAACGAGTCTTTGCTTCAACTCTTCATTTTCCTGGCGAAGTCTTTCGACTTCATTTTGAAGACGGGCGATGCTATCTATTTTTGGGGGCGTTGCTACAACCCCAGCAAATGTTAGCTTCCCCCAAGACGAGGCCCGAGTGGCCATTGATGTGCACTCGAATTGTTCCACTACTGGAATGGGCAATGGAGTGAAACTTCAGGTCGACACCGAAACTGTCCGACAAGAACAGTGGCTCTGTCGGGCAGGTGGGAATCGGCACCAGTGTGGAGCCAGGCGGGAAATACTGAGCAGGAATCGACTCCTCACTGCAGAACTGAGCGAGCAATGGAAACCGGCTTCACGCTGCAGAGTTGACGAGCAGTGGGAATCGGCTTCACGATGTAGAACTGAGCAGGCAGTGGGGATCGACGCTCCTCTGTTGAGCAGAGAGCGGAGCAGACCTATTATGGGAATCGGCTCCACTCTATAGGCATTTGACGGCTCCACATTGCAGGCATTCGAACTGTCCGCTCCACAGTGCAGTCAGTCAGTGCAAGGCTCAGAGCGAGCTCTGACAGGGTCTGACGGTCTGCTGGTTGAGGAGGGAAACGGTCTGACGGTCTGACGCGAGCTCTGACAGGGTCTGACGGTCTGACGCGTTGCTGGTTGAGGAGGGAAACGACGACTAGAGCTGTGTAGGGAGGGGCAGTGTTGTAGATTAACGCCCCCCCAAGGGCAGCCCCTCGCCTAGGGGGAAGCTTGGGTGCTGGAGAAGACGACGCACTAGGGTTTGGAGAGAGAGAGAGAGAGAGAGAGAGAGAGAGAGAGAGATAGAGAGAGATAGAAGAAGAACAGAGTTTTAACGTGGTATGAGCAGACTCCTCTTTTTTTTTTCTTTTAACCATTTCAACCTCCACCCTCCCTACTCTTAACATGTTACTTGTATCAAGGAGTTATATAAAGAGATGGCTCAATATAGCTTACCATTTGTTTTCCATCTTTTAGTTATCTCTCCTAGACCTCTCTACTTACCTTCACTCACCATCTATACTCCTCTACCTCTCTACTTAGCATCACTCACCATCCCTCATTTCTACTCCAACCTCTCTCTATCATCTTTACTCTACCCCATTTCTCTATCATCTTTCCCTCCAGCTGTCCCTCCCTTCACTACATCCACATACCTTTGTCCACTCTGCCTACATCCTGTGCTCAGGGCACCTTCACTACTTTCTCTCACTCTATCCTCTATCTCCCCTTCTAATACTCTCCTCATGTCCCTCACTTTGCCAACACATTCCTCCCACCTCCATCTCTCTCTCTCTCTCTCTCTCTCTCTCTCTCTCTCTCTCTCTCTCTCTCTCTCTCTCTCTCTCTCTCTCTCTCTGGAAATCTCTCATTTCATCGTTCACGTGGGTGGTGTGGGGGTTGGCAAACCACACCACCTATCATCGGAAGGATCTTTGTTGGTTCTATCTGGAGCTGATATAAATGCACCAGTTGGTTATAATGTGTTTGCCCTATCAAAATCTGTTGAAGGTGAACCATCAACATTTCCATTGCAGAATGCAGGTAAAGGTGATAGCTCTCCTCTTTATGTTTTGGATGCTAAAGTTTCCACAGAGTATGTTGCATTCTTGGATTCCCCTGTGAAAGATACTACATCACTACAATCTGTCGACATACTGTTGCTTTCTTCTGATGAAGAGAAAGAAGACTTTCACTTTGACCCCACCAATAAAACACCCAAAAATAAGGTGATCGACCTAGACTCCCCACTGCAAGAGGGATGTAAGAAGGACCGGGCACCGATCGGTGATTCTTTTACCATAGTGGAGCTATCGTTACATCCCACTATGAGATCTCCGAACCTAAAGACCTTGATCACATCATCGGAATGGACTCGAGTGGGTGGAAGAAATTCCATCAAGCTACAATGGAAACATGGTGTTTGAATTTCCACCTCAGCCTAATATCGAGAGGTCAGCTATGGATGGAATGGAGCAATCAGTGGATGGTCATGTGTGGACAAAACCAACAACCACAAACATCAAATTTCGAGCAACTATAAGGAAAAGCTATTGCGGAGGTGATTTTGAATGTGTGTTTGCAGTGTGCTCGCAAGTGTTATCTACAGGAATACCCAACCGGTCGTCTTGGACAGGTATTCCTTATTCTTTTCTTTCATGTACAAGGGAAGAGTGTCAAAATCACAATTGTAAGCATGGAATAACAGGTAAACTAATTGAGAGACCAATGCTAAATGGTGACTTGCAAAAGTATGGAACCTTGAAGTGCTTCTATTGTCAACATGTGCCTGCTATTCGAAAAACCTGCGACTGCCAAGTTTACTACATAATGCCAACCGACAAATGCTATTCTCGAGCCATGGTGCACCAAGGCTTTCATGACCATGATGTCAAACTAGGGTCATCCAAAAGTACCATTGCAAGGGTGAAGTCTTTGGTGGCTGAGGTTGTTGATTCGCTTGGCATCCAAGCTGGGCCGAGAAAAATCCAGATGGAGGTGGTTAAGCTTATTTCCCAATATGCCCTTCAACCTTCATCAGGTGAATGCACGTCGCTTGGACAAGTAGAGTAGTCAGTTCTACTTCAAGAAATATTTCCTCTTGTTAAAATCCAAAGGTATGGGAAATGCATTTTAATATACTTTATAAACTTAAAGTCTTATATATTTCTAAACTTTCATGATCTTCTCCGCAGAATTAAGAATTGGGTGCATAAATTTCGTGGGGAGTCGAGTGCTAGTGGAGAGGAGTCATTGATAATTGACTTAAAGAGACGCTTGACATTTGTGTTTATCCACGGAATGCTTTTTCTAAGTCAATCTAATAGAGAGGAGGATAGATGTTTTGTATTCAAGATGTCAACAAAACAGGTCCTGGCTCAGGCATAGATCGTGTCAATAGAATGCGAAGAAATGGAAATGGAGATCTAAAAAGAGCGTGGGTTTGCTTTGATCATGTTCGACGGGTAGAAGGATGGACAACCATGGCCGCACATGTTTACGATCCAAGGCAAGTTTTAATTTAATTAATTTAATTTTATGTTCAATACATCCTACAACCTATTCTAGAACAAATTCTAGAGTACTAAACACATATTGATGTTCAGTGTCCAAGAATTAATGACAATTTCCATATGTGAGATGAAAGAAGAGGACACTACAGCATAGATGATATTTTGGCAACAAATGATCAACGTGCTAGAGCGCAATGGGGTGCCCCCACGAGATTTTGCTGGCTTTATGGCAGATGAAGCCCAAGCAAACTGGAATGCGGTGCGCACAATTTTCAATGGAGGTCCGGATATGGTGATGAAAGGTAGGGAGAGATCATGCCTTTTCCATTGGGAACAAAGTCTAGGGATCCACACCACAGTGTAAGTTTTCAAATTTATTATAGAATAGGTTGTAGGATGTCCATTTAATTAGACCCTTCATGATATCAATGAAATATATTAATTTCTTTTTTTGTAGGCTTTAGATGACTATTGCATCGAGGTCGTCCCTTGAACAAATCTCTCAAAGTCACGTCACACTTCATGGCTAGCAGGTGAAGGTTACAAGCCTAAAATTTCTTTGTACGATGCAACAGTTTCGGATATTGGGAACACTCTTCGTCAACAATCCAAAAGAATGGCATATACAGAGGGTAAGTATATAGGAAGCTGACCAAGCATAAGCAAGATGAGAGACAGGGCAGCTTCACGACAATTTCACACACCTACTCCATCACAGAGTAGCCGTGTTGTGAACGATGCAATTGGAGGAATTGATCTTCCAAAGGTGCCGGAGTTTTTTGGAGACCGGGTTACAATGACAAGGCGACACAAGAGATTCGGCAATGTTATAGGCGAGGAGGCAAATAGTTCACATAGGCCAGAGTATGTCACTCAAAATGTTGCTCGACAAAGAAAGGCTCGAAAGTTGTCATTTGGAGATGCATCACAGGTAATCCAAGATCACTCTATGGACGAGGAGAATGACGGGGTGAAAATTAGGGCCATCGAGGTTGACATAAATGACACCATGTGGGCAATCCGCAGGTGCAAACCGGGGTCTAAGTTCACTTGCCAAGGAAAAATCAAAGGAGGAAAGTGCAAGAAAAAGGTGAATTTATGCAAAGAGGGAACAGTGGCACCAAGGTTTTGGGGAAAACGCAACTGGGAGGGGCGTAACAATGAGACATGGGTATGGTTTTGTAGTGATGATGTCAAACATGTGTGGGATGTATGTCCATATATTGTGATGCGACCTCCAAGACCTCCACTTCAGTGGCCAATGGCATAGGGCACGAACTTAACAGCGCTAGAACTAAAGTCTTTGCAGCTATGTCCATATATTGTGATGCGGCTATGTCCATATATTGTGATGCAGCTATTTCCATATATTGTGACGCAACTGGGAGGGGCGTAACAATGAGACATGGGTATGGTTTTGTAGTGATGATGTCAAACATGTGTGGGATGTATGTCCATATATTGTGATGCGGCCTCCAAGACCTCCGCTTGAGTGGCGAGTGGCACAGGGCACGAACTTAACACTGCTAGAAGTAAAGTCTTTGCAGCTAGCGGGGTTTCATATCGCAATCGAAACTAAGGAAGTGCAAGGGCAAAGACGTGCGGGCAGGTATAGGACACGTGTTTTTGAAGAGGCATCAAAAAGGATCGACAGTGCTTTAGGACTAGAAATGGTCATCGAACAAGTGGAAATGGTAAAGATCGGTAATCATGAAGTCTTCATTGCAGTAACACCAAACTCAAAAATTACGTGGTGAGAAATATCGAGTCACAGTAGCTACGAATCCTAGTTGTACTTGCAGAGACTTCCAAAGGAGGTCAGGGGGAGGAATGACCTATGTGGCTTGCAAACACTTGTATTATATCTACTTGAGAGTGTTTGGAATGGACATAAACAACAACATGTTCATTCATCAGTCTAGTCTGGTTGATAACGAGCTCAAAACTTTACTAAGTGCAAAAAGACTGTTGTAATAATGTAGCATTTGTTGTGCTATCACATTTACCTTGAGTTGTGCAAACAATGATATTTGTTTTGAGTTTTCAACAAAGTGAATTCTATCATTGTTGTCCTTTGATATGCAATTAGTGAATCTGTGATGAGAGAGAGGGGGGGGGGGTAGAGATACACAAGTGAGAGAGAAAGAGAGACAAAATCAAGAAAATAAAGAGAGAGACAGATTGATAGAGAGAGAGAGAGGGTCCTTGAGTAGCGAGAGAGAAAGAGGGAGGGAGGGAGGGAGAGAGGGCGAGAGAGAGAGAGAGAGAGAGAGAGAGAGAGAGAGAGAGAGAGAGAGAGAGAGAGAGAGAGAGAGAGAGAGAGAGAGAGAGAGAGAGGAGAGAGGGGGGGGGGGGGAGGTCCTTGAGTAGCGAGAGAGAAAGAGAGAGGGAGGGAGGGAGAAAGGGCAAGAGAGAAGGAGAGAGAGAGAGAGAGAGAGAGAGAGAGAGAGAGAGAGAGAGAGAGAGAGAGAGAGAGAGAGAAAGAGAGAGGAGGTCATTGAGTAGCCCACTAGAAGGAAGAGTGGGAGGAGAACCGGCGGCAATGGGCGGTGGTGGTAGGAGGAGGAGTGGCAGATGGTGGTTGTGAGCCAACACCACCAACCACCGGTGGTGGACTAGGGTGTTGGTTGTCATGGGCGGTAAGGGGCGGCAATGGGAGGTAGAGGTGATTGGGGGGGGGGGGGGGGGGGGGGGGGGGGGAATCTCACTCCATTGAGCTCGCTCCATAACCACCCCCAGAATTTTGAGCAAAGTATCAAAAGCAAGTGAAATCCCTTCAAAACCATCTCTCTTATTACAAGCTACTACAAAACTCATTCTCCTTTAGTTTATGAGATAATATCACACCAAAGGCACAATTGAGTGTAACATTAATACCACTTTATGACCCTTTTTAGTCAGCTGAGGGAAATCCCTTAATTTATGAAAAAATACCATTTTTCCACTTGGCAAGCACTTTGGACACGTCCTTTATGCCCACGTATGAAACCTACTATGTTTGGCCACCGAGATCGTCCACATTGAACTTTCTAGGCAAAAGGAGCGTGCCACTTCAAAAAACTTGAAATTTGTACATTTCAAAAGAAAATTAAGCATGCTTTAATGTGGTAAAACATGCAACGGTGCCACGTCCCGGGCCTTGCCTGTTCGGCAAGGTATGCACATGTATCTTCTTTTGCATATATCACACTATGTATATTGTAGCATTTGGTCCCACACATCAGAATCAT
This sequence comes from Adiantum capillus-veneris, assembly GCF_014529385.1. Taxonomy (NCBI): domain Eukaryota; kingdom Viridiplantae; phylum Streptophyta; class Polypodiopsida; order Polypodiales; family Pteridaceae; genus Adiantum; species Adiantum capillus-veneris. Next base: position 97,767,324 of record NC_140944.1, on the reverse strand, counting down.
TAAGATTGAGGTGGATATTTTTAGTTTTACATTACACACATACCACAACATGATATCCACTCCCTCTAAACCTGTACATCCTCCGACATGTGCCACACATCTTTTTGCAACAGGTTTAGTCTTGATTTAAGTCAACATACATGTCAATTTCATCATCACTTCCAACAAAATCTAATGCATTGTCCTCTCTTTCTTCATCCTCACCCATAGCATTTTCATTAGAGCCTTCATTTTGACTTTCCTATGAATCAAAGGATTTGTATTACCTCTTCTTTTGAACAACTTGATTCTTTTCCCTGCGATGGGAATCTTCATTTCTAATCCATCCATCTCATGCAAGGTGTAAGTCGCATTCCCATGTACATGTCCAACCACATAAGGACCAAACCATCTCTTTGAAAGATTTCTTATTGTTAAATTGTGGTTGTCAAGACTACTTCCAAACACCAACACACAATCACCTTCCTCAATAACTCTAGGTCTGAGTGTGTCTCTTATCAAATTGGTCCTTATTCTTTAACCTTGTCCCTTTCAATCGTACTATTGCAATCTCAATATTTTGAGGTCTTCTCTCTAACTGTTGTATGCACAAAGCAATAAGGTCTTTTGAACTCATTCCATCCTCTCAAGGCAATACATTCCATGTGGGAATTACATCCTCAATCGGCATTATAGGTTTCTGACTATACATCAACTCAAAAGGCATATAACCAGTAAAACTGAGCTATGAGTTGTACAATCATCCCATAAAGCATAAGGCAGTAACCTAGGCCACTCTCCCATTTTACCTTTGCAAGCCTTAGCCAAAGCTTTCCAACACGGTCATAACGGCTAATTACATCATCTAGGAGGAACTTACATATCCCTTCAGTGGTTTTTTTTTCTCAGAGCACGACCTTCAACTTGGTTGGTTAAGCCTTCTTGTGCAAGCATTATGTATCTCATTTTCCATAAGCCCAATGGCATTGTAACTAGATCTACTACCCACTTATAATGCATGGCCAATGGTAAGTAGGGTGCAACCCATTGCGATGGTGCACATTTGAATACATTTGACAGGTTTCATAAGACTCCATAAAATGAGATACATCTTTATACATACCTTTCCACCAATACCTTTCTTTCATTTTAGTAAAGGTGGCCCATACACCTCTACTTTTAGCATAAAGACTCTCGTGAAACCAGTTCATAAGCTCATTTTAAATGTCCTTATTATTCACGACTCTCAATAAAATTCCATTTCTTCATTTTGGTGCTTCCATAAGTACCCATCTTTCAAAAAGTATCCATAGACCTTTCTTCGTATTATTTTGAACTATTGATCATTCCACCTTTCTTGCCTTGTCAAAGTGCTCAGATAGCGTCCAATGAGCAACCAATCACCTTGATGTAGGTCCTCTGTAAATGACTCAAGTACATTTGACAAGCAAACATGATCACCCTTGGCATGAGAGATACTATAAAACCTTGTGCCTACATCATCGCCCTCGACAACCATGTCTTCTTTATTTTCATACCTTGCTCTTGAAAGCATATCTGCAACAACTGGATTATATTTCCCTGCAATATGCTTAAATTCTAGATTTGATGATTTTATGTAGGCAATCCATCTCAACATTGAGAGTTGAGCAGCTTGTGATCATTCCAAGAAGGGGTAGACAATTAATCTCCACCATTGTTCACCGAAAATCGGTTTTTAGTGTATTTTTAAAGGACAAAAATTGAGAATTCTTGGTTAGAATTGAGGGCCGCCTTGAAGGAAACCGGCTAAACTTTGAGGATTTCAATGTAAAAATCGATAAAAAACGGTAGATTTTCAAAGCTCTCCTTTTTTCGATTGGTTCCTAAAATAGTTTTCGTAAACACTGGTCTCCACTATTACATTTTCTCTTATCAAATGCTCTTTGTCACATTTCAATGCTGTGACTAATCCCCGTAACTCTCTTTTTACTTGTGGATAGTTGCGTTGACAAGCACTTAGGACCTTTGCTCCAAATCTCACCACATATCGCTTGACATCATCATTATCCTGCCCAATCACCCATCTAATTCCTGTGGGGCTAGTATCCACTGTCACTATTACATATCTTTCACATTCATAGTTTTTCTCAAAGTTGGAGACATAACCAATAACCTCTTTAATTTTCTCATGGAATGGGTATGCATTTCTTCTCGTTGAACTTTTTGGTTCTTTCTCAAAAGCTGATACAAAGGTTCTGCTACATACGCATAATGTGGAATCTAGATACCATAAAACACTCATGCACCCAAGAATCTTTGAACCTTAGTCACATTAATACATGTCTCTTTCATTCTTTGAAGTTTGAATCACGTCAATCTTTTTCGGACAAGGCCTTCTATCATATGGCCCACACATATGTCCCACAATAAGAACTTCATTCACACCAAACATTGACTTTTTTCTAGACAAGGTAAGATTCACTTTTTCCAACCTTGACAAGATCTTATCAGAGTCATTGATATGATTTCCAACATAGAGGCACCCCCTCGAGTCCAAAGCCACATCTATATCATTTACATCACATCCTTTGATTGGCACATCGTTAAGACAGGGCATTGTACTTTGAGGTATGAAATCACGTAGGACTTTGTTCATACCATTCATCATATGTGCAACGGAATTAGTTTCTCCCTGAGGTAAGGTCTGCATCCTTACCAAACCCAAAGGTGTCCTCATGGTAGTCAGGTCCCTGTTCTCTATTGCTAGTTGAAATTGATCATACCCTGAGTACAAATCCCCCATAGAATATATTGCCCTTCCTAAAAATGCCTCTGCAAACTCATCTACAACTGGTTCTATACCCACATTTCTAATTGTAACCCTGTTCACAAGTTGCATATCCTGAATAAAGCATAAATACCCAATTTCTTTGGAACTGTGAACCACCTATTTGAATATGGAGCACACGAAGACTCCAAAATACCCATCTTGATCTTTTCATTAAGGAACTCACTGAGTTTTGGCAAATGAACCTTTGGAATTGGAATAGTTTACATGTTCCAAGGTACATGAGGGATATTGAAGTTCACCATAGGAACAACACTGGAAGGATCAACACACCCTATCTCATGTGGCTCAAATGAAAAAGCCTTTCCATGTTTGGCAAGAATTTCTTGAAATCATATTCTTTCAACCTCTATCAAACTATCCTCGCAAACAATATTTAACTCCTTCAAAGCATTTTGTGTAAACTTATGCCCAATCTTGATCGGGTCGCAAAGACTAGGGTGGAAAGTAGTTTTCTCCATTGTATCTGTGCAATCCTTTGGTAGAGGTAATTCCATTGGTTTCACTTTCTTTGCCACATACTTGGAGTTGTTCTCCACTCGTACATCAACACCTTGAACATTTTTTAAATCCTTAGTGACTTTGTACATTTCTATTGAGCATACCTTCACAACCTCATTTCCTATGCACAAATTGCAATCCACTAAAGACTTCAAGTCTTGCATGGTATGCACAAATAAACACTCATCAAAGGCACCGGCAATGCATTCATCATCTTTTAGCAAACCATTCATCTTCAAACCTCTTTGTACACTATTTACATGTTGTATTTCACCCCACTTTGAGTCCTCACACTTTATAAAAGCAATAGCTCCATAGTCTGTTTATCCTACAAAACTGTAGAAAACATTTCCTTTGCATATACACCACTGCAATCCCGCTGTACAGTGGTACATGGTCAAAACCCCTCATATCCATGTAGTCCTTGAACTCTTTATTTTTATTTGGAAAGGGTTGATCTCTAATACTTTCACGGTTCCTTTCATAGTCCGCACAAATAGTAAGGAACTAGATTGCACGCTTCCCATCCTGGCTTCTTATTCTAGGATAAGTTGACCCATTGTCCATCACCTTGGTTTCCATACCGGTAGAAGTGATATATGGATGCCCAAGGATAAGAGGGTATGTAGACATATTCTGGAAAAAGAAACTTTTGTCATCTTTTACATCTCCTATAGTCACCCTTACATTTGGACAAGCTCCGTACACCTCCCCTGATGAATTGTTTGTTGCACGGTGTCATGCCGTGGAACATATATAGTGTGAAATAAAGACATTCACATAACTTTTAACACTTCTCAATGCATGGAAAGAAAAGCAGTAATGTACATATTGTGATATATGATAAAGAGACTACTGCGATCGCTATCATGTAGATACCTATCCGCCTGGGAATCGTGGCCCTGGATGTGGCGCCTTTACGTGCTTTCCTACTTGATAAAATGATTAATTTGGTTTCACAATGTACATATTCCAAGTGTTTCATGGTGGCACACTCATCTTGCCTATAAAGTCTAATGCGAGCAAAAACTGCCGAAAATAGCAACTAACAGACGCCGTTGCGGAATCGCACAAAAAGTAACCCAAAATGATATATTGATGAAAAATGATGCATATTTATGATTTTTATGCTTATTCAAGTGATCCATAAATTTAGGATTTTTTTGACTCCGTTTGTGATTTTTCGCATTAGAAATGGTATTTTTTGGGTCAAAAATGAGCTGAAAATGACCTAGTGTTGGTCCAAAGTGGCAAAGAGGCCCAAAGATTAACACATCAGATCATATTTCCTTGGGTAAAAGAAAGAGGGCTGCTTTTTACTGGGAAAAACCTGCAATTTTTGTCTACTGTTGAATAGCTTCCATGGTTGCCCAATCTATGTGTGCTGCAGTACCACGTCTTTGCAATTTGTATATGAGCTTGTGAGGGAGTAAATTAGGGTTTCCCCTTATCAAAATGGTGTGTGTTCTTCAATTTAGAAGCTCATAAATCTCTGTAAAATCAGAAAATCATCGCCATGAAGGTGGAAGCTCGTGCATTTCTTTCAACTGTTTGATGCTACGACTAAGTAATTGGGGGCGAGGCTACATGATACCATGAAAGAGGTTTGGGTTTTGATTGAGATTTGTGCTTGTATGAGAATTGAGGTTTCATGACTGAAGCTTTAGTGTTTTTAAATGGTCTTTTTAAGTGAAATTGAATGTGATTTGGTGATCCTCTCATCATAATCTCAACTACGAAAACAAGCAATTTTCAAGCACAATATGGGAGAGGATTTGTGACTGTCTTGTCACAAACGCTCCTAGAATTTGAACCATCTTTAGGAAGAGGGTTGGTGATTCTCCATAAACGCTTTTTCATAAAGTGTTTGTGACTCTCATCACGAACTCTCACAGCCATAGGTTCCGCACCTTCCCAGGTAAACCACACACATTCCGACATTTCTGGTGAACCCGACATGAAGCTACTGGGGTGGGAGTTTATGGATTGATCTACACACTTTGTTAGCCATGGATGAAAGTCTAGAGACACGTGGGATGCACTTTGATCCTACAGTCATGCAGATGTTTCAAGCATTTGCCATGTATATACAACAACAGGCAATGGAAAGAAGGCAGATTTCAACCACCAAAGCACTACAATCTATTGTGAAGAGAATTGACCAGTTTGATGGCAAAGATATCACAAAGTATTTACAAGATTATATGAAGGAAATGGAGTTGAATCGAGTGTGCAAGGCAAACATGGTCCGAAGTTTTGAGTTAGTTTGTGTCCCAAAGATCAAAGACCGTATTAGGGCAATCCAAAATGCTCATGAAAGAAATTGGGAGGAATTCAAGCTTGCTCTAAAATAAGACTACTTTATGGAGGACTCTGACAGGGTGACCAAAAGAACTTTCTTAGATTGGGTTGCAAAACCTAAAGAAGGGATTTTTGCTACAAAGCTTCTCTTGAAGAGTTTGAGCGACGCTATGCTCAATTATCACAAACTAAACAAGCCTTCCTTGGATATTGAGAAGGTAGAACTTTTTCTACAAGCAACGAGGCAAAGAAATTGAAGACAATTGAGAGATTATCTTAGAAGACAAAGATACAAAGCAAGGTTTGAAAACGAGGTGGAATGATATACAAGATGCAGTCTCTCTATTCGAAAAAAGACATCGCAAAAGAGACAAGATGGTGGTGAACAATGGTGCTCTAGTTCCTACTATTACTGAGAAGCAGCCAAAAACTGCTATTGTAGCTTCTAAGAATGATGGATCTATGCTTGAAGAACCTGTGAAGGGCATATACGAGATGAAATTAAAGCTAACAAGGCTTGAAGAAAAGGGGCAAACATCTGCAAAGTCATCAAGTCAAAGACCTCAAAATAGAAGGGGTTTGTAAATAGGTGCATATGGTTTGATAGCCCAGACCATCCAAGAAGGGACCGTGAAAGCCTCAAAGATGTCTTGGGTAAAGATCTTGTCTTCTTCAAAGAGGGAAAGATACATCTTAGTGAAACAAGGAATCCCTTGGCGACCAACTTTGGCAAAGGAGGGATGGAAGACATGGCAACTAGTCATGCTATCTCAATCGTTAAAGCAGCAGCATTTGGCTTAAAGGCTAGTTAAGTTATTCTCGAAGGATCAAAATTTATTGAAGATGTGAGTGAGGATGGGGAAGATGTATGGCCATCTGCGATGGACTTAGCTATGAAGGGAAAGTTGACTAAATAAATATTACATTAAGCTGGAGATTGTATCCGTCTTGAGACTCATTGGAATGAACCTGTAGAGATGCCTTGTCAGTGCATGCCTACATTGCAAAGTGTCGAGGCAACAAGGCACTTGTTTTCGAAGAAAAACGCAGGAGAGAAAATGGGGATAGAGGTCCCTCAAAGAGGTCTACTAGAGGTGGAGGAAGAAAGGATCTGGGTCCCTCACAAGAGCCCATGGCAAGGGAACCTCCATCACAAGAAGTATCAATGAGAGATGTTGCACCAAAGTAAAATCAAGATAAAGAAAAGAGAAAATGAAAAATCCCATCATATAAGCTTCAATCAGATATTGAAGCTGCCACAAATATAAATAATTTTTTACAGGAAAGGATCTTAAATAGCAAGGTGCACTTTACATTGGGAGAAGTCCTTGGCATTGCAAAAAAAGAGTTCCACAAGGAAATCATTGATATCATAAGAAGAAAGTGACAAGCTTTACCGGAGTCTGTCCAATTAGAGGCTGAAGAGAGTTCTTCAAAGACACATGTGATACAAGTACAACAAAGAGATGAAGATGACAATGTCGTAAGCTGCTACCAGTCTTTGGATGGCAGAAATAGGCATTGTTAAATTTGAAGATGAAGATGAAGATGAAGATGAAGAGGAAGCCACTATTCTAGAAACCATTGGGCAAGGGCTACAACAGAAACCTTAGTTAAGGTGGGAGATCTTGACGAGCCTTATGTGGCCTTGATAGACCATGGTTAGGAGATTAACCTCATGTCCAAGAGTCTTTATATGAAAGTAAAGTGGCCCATTGATACTGACCATGGGTGGATGATTTGGGTTGCAAAAAACTCATCTGGGGATCTCTATGGTACTTGTCCAAATGTTAATGTAACCATAGGGGATGTGAAAGGTGAGCAAAATTTCTTTGTTCAAGAGATGTCAAGCTATCCTCTAATCCTTGGACAACCATACATCACTGCAGTGCGAATGGAAACAAAAGTATTGGATGATGGATTTGCCTATGCCAAGGTCAAAAGCAAAGATGGAAAACGAGATGTTCAAGTTTTGACAATTTGTATTGACCATGAGAGAAATTGTGACAGCTTAAGGGACCACTCTCTACCAAAACCAATCAAGGAGTTTTGAGATTAAAGGGAGATGAGGAGTTTTGTCCGAGTACCATTGTAAAGTGGGAGTGCAGTGGTACAGGAAGAAAAAGGTCTTGCATGATCCAAAGGGAGACAAATCTTTTTCTACATGTGCCCTAGTAGCAAAGGATGGATCAATATCTTTTACAATGCTTGGAGATTTAAAGAAAGGACAAAAACAATATGTAAATAGTGTACAAAGAAAATAGAAAAACCATGATTTTCTAGATGAAGATGAGTACATTTCATGTGTTTTTGAAGAGGTTTCTTTTGTAGATACTATGGGTAATCTCAATGCTATAGCAGATTCCAGTTGTCAACATAGAAATGACCTGGTAAAAGTAGCTTCTATGGACATGTATAGAATCATTGAGTCTTTCAAAGATGAGGAGTGCTTCAATGCGCAAAAAGATCTAGAAGTGCAAGTGAAGACAAAGTACAAGATTGTAGCAAAGAAGGTGAAAGCGATGGCATTGCATATGCCTACAAATTGCAAGGAAAAGATGGATCAAGCTTCTTTGCAACCTAGTCCAAGATCCAAAAAGAATCGGGCACAAGTTTATGCAAGAGTCATTGAAGATGTTAAAAGTTGGAAGCAATGGCTCCTTGGCAGAGGTTGAAAGAAAGTTCTTTGAACAGACACTCTCTAAACATAGAAAATATTCTGCATTTGAGCTGCATGAGATAGTGTGTGTGGGTCCTTCTACAGTCAAACCAATGGTAATATTCACTATACCTCATGTGCCTTGGAATCTACGACCAATTCCAATAACAAAAGATCTCTTGCCAAATCTTGTAGACTTACTCAATGAAAAGATAAAAATGGGGATTTTGGAGCCTTCATGTGCCCCCTACTCAAGCAGATGGTTCGTTGTACCAAAGAAAAATGGAGCTCTACACTTCATTCAAGACATGCAACCTATCAACAAAGTCACAATCAGGAATATGGGTACATGGCCAACTGTAGATGAGTTTGCAGAGGCATTTGCAGGAAGGGCAATTTATTCTATGGGGGATTTGTACTCAGGGTATGATCAGTTCCAACTAGCAATGGAAAGCAGGGACTTGACTACCATGAGAACACCCTTGGGTTTGCTAAGGATGTGCACCTTACTGCCGCAGGGAGCAACCAACTTGGTTGCACACATGATGAATGGTATGAACATGTGACTTCATACCTCAAATTACAATGCCCTTTCTTGATGATGTGCCAAACAAAGGATGCGACTTAGCTAAAAACAATGAGGCCCTAGATTCGAGGGGGTGCCGTTGTCGTGCAGCTCCGTTGCCATGTAGAGAAATAGAGCAAACAAATGCAAGATAAGCTTCTTTGAAGCCTACACATTAAGTGAGCAGTGATCAGGGCTTGATAACAGGCCAAGCTTAATGATTAATGTATGCCAGATGCGGCTTAAAAGGGCCAACAGATGCCTCAATGATGCCAAAAATGAGTATTCTTGTAGTGACCACAGATGAGAGATTATGATCTAGAACTGTAGTGCTTGACGTGCTCTACCAGCCTGTCTTTACGGCTCGTCGATTGGAGCCACGATGAAGAAGTTATGGCACTTTGAAGTTTAAGTCGATTGCAGATCCGTACCGGATTGGGCAACTGCATCTGAGTTGACAAAAATGGAATGAATGCACGGGCCTAAAGTGCTCACTTTGTGGAGCATGTCGGTCTTTTCAGATCAGCAATCGAAGTTCTGGTTGCCAAGTGATTGGCCGTTAAAGGTTCACTGGGGGTCGGATCCGTGACAGTCCGGAGATTTTGGCTCTCGATCGGATTTTGAAATGCAACAAAGTAAGTGCTCGACGAGAATCTTGTCCGAAATGTTATCTCCTACAGTGCATTGATAGCAGGGTATATTGCCAGCAGCAGTACTATGATAGTCTACATGTAAGTCAAATGTGGTGTATGTCTCATAAAGTACAAAAAGTGCTTGAAGAGATTCGTGTTTGGAATGTGGTCTCTTGGAATGCATTGACTGCGGGACTACTCAAGGAAGCTGTGTGCTTGGCAATGTGTTTTGTTCGACAAGTGCATGCAAAATGTGGTGTTGTTACGAAGGCACAAAAAGTTCTTGTTGAGTTCTCAAAAATGTCGTCTTTTGAAATGTAGTGGCCGCCCAATGGATAAGCTTGGTGGTGCCTTGGCCGATATGTATGCCTAATGTGGAGCTCGAAGGCCGACCGCCCAAGATAGGCCACTAAGCAAAGCCACCCAAGCCAACCAAGGAGCCCAAGGTCCATTAAACAGGGCCACCCATTTTATCAAAGGGGCACCCCAATAATAACGATTGTGAAGAGATGATGGGAGGCAAGTTGAGCTGCAATGGTAGCGAGTACATGACAGCTTTCGCTTACGCTGGCTCGTAGACAGCTCGGATGAGCCCGCCACAGAGACAAACTATGCTCAGGGACCCCTCGTGCTCATTTTTGGATCTCTTCCTGCGCGATTCCGTGAAGGTCAACTCCGGCCACTGCCACGTCATTGGCACAACTCCCGTGCCACGTCAATGACGTCGGGCACCCCATTGCTAAGGGAGGGCACACGCTAATAATAGGAGGCCTTTTTTTTGCATGCGGAGATAGCAAGCATCAACGAAGAGAAGAAGAGAGAGGTAGGGCATCAATGAAGGAGGTTGGAAAGGAAAATGAGGAGAGGAGGAGAGGCGGCAAGCTAGAGGAAGGGATCACGAGCTCTCTCTCTCTCGGAGCTTGGACAAAGAGAACTCTCTCTCTCTCGAGCTAGCTTTGTGAAGGATCCGTGCTAGAGCAATAAGGCAATACAAAAAGGGGAGATAACGAGTGCAAAGAGAAAAATAGGAAGGGAGCAAGGGCAAAGATCTCTCTCTCACACTCTCGGCCTTTGCTAACAAAGGGGATACATCCTCTTAGGCTTAAGCAAGGGCTTAGCAACCAAGGCAACCAAGGAGACTCTTTCTCATCGGCTTAGGCAAGAAGCAAGGAGTGAAGTGATTAGAGCAAATCAAGGTCGAGAAGTGCTTGTCGAGGCTTGAGCAAGCCAAGGCTTGGTCGAATCGAGTAAGCTTGAGAAAGCGATCTTGGTCTTGAACCAAAGCAAGAGAAGAAAGCAGGAGAAGACATACACGGTAAACAAAGCAAGGAAAGAAGCAGGAGGAATTTATAATTAGAGAATGGAAATTAAGCCAGTCCAAAGCATTGATGATCAAGGCAGTGAACTGAATTGAAGATTGCAGAATCCACGGGCAATTGAAGCAGGTAATTCAAAGACAGTTTAAAGCGGCAGAGGAATTACCATCACCGTCATCGACTAGAGATTGATTTAATATTTTGTTAAGTCGGGTGTCGTTAACGGCCCGGTTAATCCTGTAAATGGGAGCTTAAACTCCTAGTTAGCAGTTGATCCAAGTGACGGTGCTGTTAACAGCCCGCCCTGGCTAAGGACTAAGTTGAACTCAAAGTAATATTTAATTAATTGATGATTGCGGTGATTGCCAGAGTTATCAATTGTTCTTGTTCTCTCTTTTTCACACCTCCCACAGCTAGAGGCCTAGCATCTGCCCGGCTCACGTAGCGAACACATATTCCTCGACATCTTTGGTGAACCCGACGTGAAACGGGCCAGGGTGGGAGATAAAGATGGAGAATTTAGAGCAGATGATGAGGATGATTGCAGAGTTAACTGCGAATGGTTTTGATGATAAGTCAACAGTTCCAGATTTTGCAAAGATGCTTCAATTGGTTCAAGGATCTCTGCTTGAAATAGAGACTGTAAAGAAGAAAAATCAAATGGATGAAGCTTTGGATGCAGCTTTAGATGCAGTATACGACGAGAAACGACTCTTTGATGGATACGCTCCAGAGGGCTACCTAGAGTGCTATGAGATGGAGACCAAGGTAAAAGGGATACCAGAAGAATTGATGATCAAATCTTTGAGCAGTTAGTGAGTTCAGATGTGAAGGAGAACATTCAAGAAGTTACCAAAGCTTGCAACGATGATTGGGAGTATTTCACAGAAGCTATTGTGCAAGTACGTTATGAGTAGTATGAATGCTATCAGAATAGAGTTCAAGTCTACCGGACTACGCAAATATCCGAGGACAAGTACGATCAAAGTTAGAAGCTGTGATTGATGAGTTTATTGTACACGATGCTACCTTCTTACAGGCTAATGATGAAGACATAGTCAAAGATGTGTATGCAAAGTTGGGATTTGCAGATGCCTTTCATGAAGTAGAAGTCCTTGAGGGTGAGTCTCTACAGCCTCAAATTACACAGGGTGAATTTTTCAAAGAACATGTACCTATAGTACAGGAGGAAAAGAAATCATGGGATCAAGACAACGAATTGGTTGAATCTCAAGAAGAAATTGTGCAGGTGAATGAGTGCAGCCATATTCAAGTAGGCATATTCAGGTGAATGAGTGCAACCATATTCAAGTAGGCATGCAGGGAGATTCAGTCACAACTGATACTTTTGCTACTGAACCAGAATTAGAGCGAAATTTTTCTGGTACAGATTCTACCATAGAGGTGATTAATGATGCTAGTACAGGTTTTTCCAAAGAGTTAATTAATAATACAGATGTTATAGGTCAAAACAAGGCTATTGCTGAGAGCAGCAAGACCATGGATTTTGGTATACCAGATTTACCGAATTTGGATGTACCAGATTTTGAGGACTTGGCCAAGCAAGAGTATGTGCTTGATTCAGAGGGGGTGCATACTCCTTCATTGACAAGTTTTAGTGAAGCACAGCTATCAATTTGGAAAACTGATCTTGAACATGATTAAAATGATTCAGAGGGGGTGCTAACTCCTTCTTTGACAAGTTCCTGTGACCTAGAGCTACCGATCTGGCAGACTGATCTTGAATTTGATGATGGTGATTTAGAGAAGGAGCAAACTTCTTCTCTATCAATAATTTGTGAGACACGATTTACACTATGGCAGAATGATCATGAACTTGATGATGCTAATTCAGAGGGGGTGCATAGTGAAGTGAAATCTCTTGATGTTGAATATGATTGGTTTCATTGTGACGATGATACAGACAGGGCAGTAGATAAAATTTTCAATGTGCATGCGGAACTTTGTGCTATAGAAGTGCAAAGATATCTGTATGACGGTGAAAGACTTGAAGAGCAGTTTACTGCAGATGCATTTAGTATGCATGTCACATGTGGAAATCTTAGTTTACAGCAGCCTGAGATGTGCAAGATGAAGGAACCTTCTGAGGCAGTGGACCTAGATCTTATGTGCTTATTGGAAGAAGCTTTGGAAGGGTTCTCAAATATAAACGCTAAGTATACCGATCAATCCAGAATCATGCATGAGCAAGTTTGTTCAATATTCAGCAGATGATGAACTTATGTAGTTGTTAGATGATGCACTACTTGATTTTGAGCCTCTACGAGATAGAGAATTGTTTTCTGATGCATCTTTTGAGCCTAATGAAGAGAGTTTTACCAGAGACTTGATGTATTCAGATATGCATGATTGGGATTCCAATACTAGTGAGAGTGAAGGTGAGCTGCCAATGCTTTTACGTGTGATTGATGATCGACAATTGGATGAGCCAGCTGCACATGTGATATGGCAGTATCTGATGCTACCTGATGTTATATGGAATCTGATGTTCCCCTATGATGTAGGGGATTTTGAGCTAGCTTTTGACCCAAGAGGTGATAGATATATGCATGGTCCTGGGCAATTCACTTATATGTGATATGATCCAGGAGGTTTGCATGAAGATTTGTGGGTTAACACTAGAATGGTAACCTAACAGGACATAAAAGTTTCCTTTCAGGGTTTTGGGAAAAAATTCCAAAACCATAGTAGATCCACTCATTTTGAAAAATCCTTTCATGAGCTTATAGTTCAATAACTACTACATATGGAAACAATGAGAAACTTGTAATTTTTCTCATCCCATGGTCACTACAAGCCTGCAAAGTTGATGGACCATTGCATTTTGCCCAAAATAGCAATTTCTTACGGTTGATTGCATATAAATAAGAGTGGAGATTTTTGTAGGACATGAGATAAAATGCCCCGTTAACTTCAATGGGTTGGTGACCAAAACATATGGTTTCTTTTACCTCACTAATATTTTTTGGGCAAAAAAAAAAGCCATTTTGCGGACCTATCATCAAAGTTTCTATAGTCACGCTCAATACAAATACTATATACATGTTTTCTTAGTTCCCTTTGGGCCTCTAGATTCAAAAGGAGCCATGGAGCATGTCAAAAGGATAATGGATTTGTTACAATTGGAACCTTGGGGGCAATGATAAAGTGCTAAATACAGCAAACATGAAAAAACTGGGTTTAGCATTATGACCTCTAGAAACCCATAGAAACTACTCAATATCTAGCCAAGTTTGTAGTCTATGATTAGATATGGTCACTACCTACAAAATACACACAATTGGCCTAAGAAACTAGCAGTATTGAGAAAGTTATACTTGCTACTTTAAAATGTATCGTATTCTTCAGCAATCAAAAAACTCAACCATCATCATATACTATGCTATATAGCATATTAGGTCCCCCAAAACTCAAGGAACATTAGCTTTATGTTATACATTACACTTACACAATCAAAATTGAATTTGGATATCAAGAAAGCCACCAAAAAATTCATAAAAGTGCTAATTTTGGCCAAAAAAACAGGATTATGCAATTCTTGTAAATTGGTCATAACTTTCAATTTTAACACTTAGCTCTCCCTATAAGCATCAAAACATGTTGAGAACTATGAAGGCCTAACCTCTAGCCATCTAAACCTCACAAAAATGAAGTTTAGAGTGGTATAGTTGCCAAAAATTGAAAAAAAGCCAAAAATAGGACCCGTTTTTTCACACAGATTTAGGTTCAAAAATGTTGTGCAAGAGTAAGGTTAATGATAAGATTGATACTATAAAAAAATGCTAAGTTTTTTTTAGCTCATAAGGCAACTTTGTGGATATATAGCACCTAGAAATTCAATTTCATACTCTTCAAATAATTCAAGCAAAATGGTCACTTAACAGGACACAAAAGTGTCCAAGGACATAAAAGTGTCCAAGGACATAAAAGTGTCCTGTTACCATTCTAGTGTTAATGTATGTTTATGCTGTAATGATTGGAAATTCTTGTATATTCCCTATGATCCTGGAGGTGGTGCAATTTTTATAAAGGAATGCTCACAGTGGGGCAAATGATTGGTTTCCCGTTTGATCTCGGGGGCTACTAAAGTGCCAGATGCTGATTTGAAGAGTATCAGCTACCTGATGTAGCAGGTTGCATGGTAGAAAGTTTTGTTTTCTAGATTATGCTAAGTCAGAATAGCATTGGTTATGTATTCAATAAGATTACATGGCTGGCTTCTAGCTGACTTCTTTGGACAATTGATGAAGTATCTTCACATCTTTTGAGTTGGTTCTGCTAACAGAACTTGAAGTAAAGGACTTGACGGCCATTCCGTGTGCAGATAGAGTAAGGCATACTTGAGCTTGACAGGGTTCCTTAAGGAGAGCTTAATGGTCAAGCCGTGTGCATCATTAACTAGAGCACTTGAGTCTGGCAGGGTTCACTAAACATGTTATCCATAATTGAATGCTTTGAAGATACGGCAGATATAGTTCAGAGATTTTTGATGGGCAGCTACATAATGATTAAGCTAGAACATTGACGATAGGGTATAAGCCTTTTTTTTTTTTTTGTAAGTGTATAGTTACGAGAGTCTGATGATGGAAAAGAGCTTAAGGTACCTAAAGCAGATGCAGATTGAAGTGCAGTTGGCACAGACCGGAGGCTGTGCAGGTTCAGAGGGGGTGGATGTCGTGCAGCTCCGCTTCCATGTAGAGAAACAAAGCAGACAAATGCAAGCTAAGCTTCTTTGAAGCCTACACATTAAGTGAGCAATGATCAGGGCATGATAACAGGCCAAGCTTAATGATTAATGTATGCCAGATGCGGCTTAAAAGGGGCAACAAATGCCTCAATGATGCCAAAAATGAGTATTCTTGCAGTGACCACAGATGAGAGATTATGATCTAGAACTGTAGTGCTTAAAGTGCTCTACCGGCCTGTCTTTACGGCTCTTCGATTGGAGCCACGATGAAGAAGTTATGGCACTTTGAAGTTTAAGTTGATTGCAGATCCGTACCGGATTGGGCAATTGCAGCTGAGGTGAAAAAATTGGAATGAATTCACGGGCATGAAGTGCTCACTTTGTGGAGCGCGTCCGTCTTTTCATATCAGCAATCGGAGTTCCGATTGCCAAGTTATTGGCTGTTAAAGGTTCACGGAGGGCCAGATCCATGACAGTCCGGAGATTTTGGCTCTCGATCGGATTTTGAAATGCAACAAAGTAAGTGCTCGATGAGAATCTTGTCCGAAATGTTATCTCCTACAGTGCATTGATAGCATGGTATATTGCCAGCAACAGTACTATGATAGTCTACATGTAAGTTAAATGTGGTGTACGTCTCATAAAGTACAAAAAGTGCTTGAAGAGCTTCGTGTTCGGAATGTGGTCTCTTGGAATGCATTGAGTGCGGGACTACTCAAGGAAGCTGTCGTGCTTGGCAATGTGCTTTGTTCGACAAGTGCATGCGAAATGTGGTGTTGTTACGAAGGCACAGAAAGTTCTTGTTGAGTTCTCAAAAATGTCGTCTTTTGAAATGTCGTGGCCGCCAATGGATAAGCTTGGTGGTGCCTTGGCCAATATCTATGCCTAATGTGGAGCTCGAAGGCCGACCGCCCAAGCTAGGCCACTAAGCAAAGCCGCCCAAGCCAACCAAGGAGCCCAAGGGCCATTAAATAGGGCCGCCCATTTGATCAAAGGGGCACCCCAATAATAACGAGTGTGAAGAGATGATGAGGCGAGCTGAGCTGCAGTGGCAGCGAGGACATGAGAGCTTTCGCTCGTCCTGGCTCATAGACGGCTCGGATGAGCCCGCCATAGAGATGAACGATGCTCAGGGACCCCTCGCGAAGCTCTTCCTGCGTGATTCCGTGAAGGTCAAGTCCGGCCACTGCCACGTCATTGGCACGACTCCTGCGCCACGTCAATGACGCCAGGCGCCCCACTGCTAAGGGAGGGCACACTCTAATAATAGGAGGCCTTTTTTTTGCATGCGGAGATAGCAAGCCTCAACGAAGAGAAGAAGAGAGAGGTAGGGCATCAACGAAGGAGGTTGGAAAGGAAAATGAGGAGAGGAGGAGAGGCGGCAAGCTAGAGGAAGGGATCACGAGCTCTCTCTCTCTCTCGGAGCTTGGACAAAGAGAACTCTCTCTCTCTTTTTCTCTCTCTCTTGAGCTAGCTTTGTGAAGGATCCGTGCTAGAGCAATAAGGCAATACAAAAAGGGGAGATAACGAGTGCAAGGAGAAAAATAGGAAGGGAGCAAGGGCAAATATCTCTCTCTCACACTTTCGGCCTTTGCTAACAAAGGGGATACATCCTCTTAGGCTTAAGCAAGGGCTTAGCAACCAAGGCAACCAAGGAGACTCTTTCTCATCGTCTTAGGCAAGAAGCAAGGATTTAAGTGATTAGAGCAAATCAAGGTCGAGAAGTGCTTGTTGAGGCTTGAGCAAGCCAAGGCTTGGTCGAATCGAGTAAGCTTGAGAAAGCGATCTTGGTCTTGAACCAATGCAAGAGAAGAAAGCAGGAGAAGACATGCACTGTAAACAAAGCAAGGAAAGAAGCAAGAGGAATTTATAATTAGAGAATGGCAATTAAGCCAGTCCAAAGCATTGATGATCAAGGCAGTGAACTGAATTGAAGATTGCAGAATCCACGGGCAATTGAAGCAGGTAATTCAAAGACAATTTAAAGCGGCAGAGGAATTACCATCACCGTCATCGACTAGAGATTGATTTAATATTTTGTTAAGTCTGGCGTCGTTAGTGGCCCGATTAATCTTGTAAATGGGAGCTTAAACTCCTAGTTAGCAGCTGATCCAAGTGACGGTGCTGTTAACATCCCGCCTTGGCTAAGGACTAAGTTGAACTCAAAGTAATATTTAATTAATAGATGATTGCGGTGATTGCCAGAGTTATCAGTTGTTCTTGTTCTCTTTCTTTCACACCTCCCAGCCAGAGGCCCAGCGCCTGCCCGGCTCACGTAGCGAACACATATCCCCAGACACCGTAAATATGTGGCAACCCACATCAATGATTGTGATAGAATTTTAACAAGGTTGGAAGAAGTGAACCTTACATTATCTAGGCAGAAGTCAGTGTTTGGGGTTGAAGAAATATTGATAGTGGGACATTTTGGTAATCCTCATGGCCGCCGACCTTGTCCAACTAAAGTGGATGCAATACAGAGAATGAAAGAATTGTGCGTAAATATCATGGAGGTGAGAAGATTTCTAGGCGCATGTGTCTTCTATCTCATATGGATTCCACATTATGCACATGTCGCTAATCCTATTTATCAATTGCTAAGGAAGAATCAAAGGTTTCAATGGAATAATGTACATGTAAAAGCTATGAGAAAGTTGAAGCAATTGTTGTTGTCTTCGCAAACTTTGAGGAAGATTGACTATGAGTGTGGAAGATCGGCGATTGTGATAGTGGACACTAGTCCAACGGGGATCGGATGGGCAATAGGACCAGATGATGAAGAGAAACATAGGTATGGGTTGAGGTTTGGGCAAAGGTTCTAAGATTTTGCCACAAAGAGCATATCCACAGGTAAAAAGGGAGTTATGGGGAGTGGTTACAACATTAAAGTGTGACAAAGAGTACTTCATTGGAGCATCCATAGTTATGGAGACTGGTTGCTTACCACTTCTAGGGATGATTGCAAGTTGATCTACTCCTAACATTGATATGCTTAGGTGGATTGCTTATATAAAGTCTTTAAACTCAGAATTGAAACACATTGCAAGAAAAGATAATTCAATGGAAAATATGTTTTCAAGGGCAGGGTATGAAGATGAGGACGGTATGATTGATGAGTAAGAAGATGTGGGCATAAAATTCTACACAATCTCTCATGCAAAGTGTGATGATATATGCATTATTTCTTCACTTGAGTCCTTCTCATAGGAGTTTCACGAGGATGAATGGCTGCTCATAGGTTGCTACCTGAGTACTTTACAAAAGCAAGATGATTGGACTGAAGCAGAATTCAAAAGGATAAAAAAGAAAGCATGTGGATTCTTCTTGAGGGATGGCTACTGGTAACATCCTAAAAGAAGAGATGGGACTCCATTGTGAGTAGTATGTGATAAGCCTACTCATCTCAAAATTATGAAAGAGCTTCATGAAAGCCTATATGCTCGACATTGAGGTGTATGGGCTACTTTTTCCAAAGTGAAAGAAAGATATTGGTGGAAAGGCATGTATAAGGATGTAGCAGATTTTGTGGAGTCTTGTGTCACATGCCAAATGTATTCCAATGTACGTCATTGTGATGGATTTCATCCTACATACCCATTAGCCATGCGCTATAAATGGGTTGTTGATTGAGTCACAATGTCTTTAAGACTTTGGCAAATGAGATACTTGGTAGTTGCACAAGAAAACTTGACAAATCAAGTGAAAGGGCATGCATTGAGGATAAAAACTATAGAATATGTTTGTAAATTTTTGCTTGAAAATGTAATTTGCCCCTATGGCTGTGTGGGAAAGATAGCTGCTGATAGAGGTGAGTTAGATGCAGATGAAGCAAGGGATTTCTTTAAAAGAATTGGTATCAAGCTAGCCCTAACTTGTGCTTATAATCCAGAGGGAAATGGAAAAAGTGAAAGAGAACATCCTCCTATCGTCAAAGCTTTGGCTAAAGCATGCAAAGATAGAATATGTGAATGGCCAAGGTTGCTACCATATTCTTTATGGACCCATTGTACAACTCATAGCTCAGTGAAAGGTTACATGCCTATTGAATTGATGTATGGTCAGGAGCCATTCATGCCAATTGAGTATGTAGTTCCTATTTGGAACATGTTACCTTAGGAAGATGGTGTAAGTAGGGAAAATCTACTTGCATTGCGCATAAGGCAATTGCAAAGAAGGCAGGAAGACATAGAGATTGCAAAAGCTCTATTGAAGGATGCAAGACTAAAGAATAAAGATAGATTTGATAAAAAACATAGGCTTCCACCAAAGCCTATTGAAGAGGGCGATTGGGTCCTAATGTATGACGGTAGCCATGACAACCAGCACACCACAAAAAGAAATTTTGCAAAAAGGTGTTTTGGGCCATATATTGTCAAACATCTGCATGGAAACGCTACATATACCTTGAGGAAGCTCGATGGAACAGAGCTCAAAGTTCCCATAGCAGGCAAAAGAATCAAGATATTCAAGAGGAGACATGATAATGATCCTTTTGATTCACAACAAAATGATGAAGAAGAACCTAATGACATTGCCAAACTTTGCAGAAGATGAAAATGACATCCAAATATTTGTGGATCTAATGAAGATCAAACCTACATAAGCAAAATGTTGGCACATGCCGGAGGATGTGCAGGTTCAGAGGGGGTGGATGTCATGTCGTGGCACATATATAGTGTGAAATAAAATTATTAACCTCACTTTTAGCACTTCTCAATGCATGGAAAGAAAATCAATAATGTACATATTGTGATATATGCTAAAGCAACTGCTGTGGTCGCTATCATGTACATACCTATCTGGGGAATCGTGACCCTACCTTTGTGTGCTTTCATACTCGATAAAATGCTTAATTAGGTTTGACAATGTACATATTCCAAGTTTTTCATAGTGGCACACTCATCTCGCCTATAAAGTCTGATGTACGGAAAATCTGTCGAAAATAGCAGCTAACAATCGCCATTACAGAATTGCATGGAAAGTGACCCAAAATGGTATATTGCTAAAAAATGATGCATATCTATGCCTATGCAAGTGATCCCACAAATTTAGGGATTTTTTGACTCCGTTTGGGATTTTTTGCATCAAAAGGTATTTTTGGGTTATAAAATGAGCTGAAAATGACCTAGTTTTGGTCCAAAGTGGAAAAATGGCCCAAAAATTGACACATCATCTCATGTTTCCATGAGGAAGAGAGATAGAGCTGCTTTTCACTGAAAAAAACGTGCATTTTTTGTCTATTGAGGAATAGCTTCCATGGTTGCCCAATCTATGTGTGTTGCAGTCCCGCCTCTTTGCAATCTTGTATCTGAGCTTGTGAGGGAGTGAATTAGAGTTTCCCCTAATCAAAATGGTGTGTGAGATTCAATTTAGATGCTCATAAATCTCTACAAAATTAGAAAAATTTTCCATGAAGGTGGAAGCTTGTGAAGGAGTACGAGTAGAAGTGCGACGCGAGAGAGAGTGTGCGAGAAGAAGAGCACGACGATATGGTGAACTCGCTCTACTGTAATGTGTAGAGCATAGTGAGTTCTTATTAGGTTTTTACAAAAGAATATGTGTACATACCTGGCAGCCTGCCCACTTACCTTGGCGACCACATTGGGCTTTATACCCCAACAACCTCCCACTTAAAGTCCAATGTGGTACTTTAAGTGTGAGAGAAGTTACTATACAAGCTAATATACAAGAGATGTAGAGAAGTGATGTACTACCCTACACCTAACTGCTTGCAAAAATGCACAAAGCTCTCTGAGGGAAGTCCTTTTGTAAGTAGATCAGCAGGATTTTCTGTGGTGTGAACTTTGACAAGCTGAAGTTGCTTATCCTCGAGCATTTCCCTGCTAAAATGATACTTCACATCCACATGCTTTGTCTTTGAGTGATAAATTGGATTGCGAACCAATTGTATAGCACTTTGACTATCACAATATAACACAGGCATCTCTTCTTTGATTCCCAGATCTATTACTAGTCAATTAAGCCAAATTGATTCTTTGCATGCCTCTGATGCTGCAACATATTCAGTCTCTGTAGTAGACTGAGTAACACAATCTTGTAATCTAGAACGCCATGATACTGCTCCACCAGCCAATGTAAAGACATACCCTGACGTAGACCTTCGGTTTTCTAAGTCACCTGCATAATTTGAGTCTGTAAAACCCTTTACACTTAGCTCCTGACTCCCATAGCATATACGCGTACTCTTTGTAGCTTTCAAGTATCTCAATATTCCTTTCACTGCCTCCCAATGTTTCTTGCCTGGGTTTGACATGTATCGACTTACTACTCTCACTGCAAATGCAATGTCTGGGCGAGTAGCAATCATTGCATACATCAAACTACCCACTGCAGACGCATATGGAATCTTATCCATTTCAGCCTGTTCTTCCTCAGACACAGGACAATCTTGTTTGCTAAGTTTCACATATGGTGGCAATGGAACACTCAGTGCCTTTCCCTTCTCCATATTGAAACGTTGCAAAACCTTGTCAATATACTCTGTTTGAGATAACCAAATCAACTTCTTTGATCTGTCTCTCTCAATGCACATACCAAGTATATGACTTGCGTCACCCATGTCTTTCATGTCAAACGATTTTGCCATCTTTGACTTCAAAGCTGAAATTTCTTCCAAGTGCTTGCCAGCAATCAACATGTCATCCACATACAAAATAAGGATCATCCAACTACCATCCTTAGCCTTCTTTTTATATAGAAATTGATCGAACTCACTACGTTTGTAGCCTTGAGAAAGCATAAACTTGTGGAATTTATGGTACCATGCCCTCGGTGATTGTTTTAAGCCATAAAGACTCTTTAACAACTGGCATACCCAATCTTCCTTGCCTTTCTCAACAAACCCTTCTGGATGCTGCATGTAAATTTCCACATCTAAATCACCATGCAAGAACGTTGTCTTGACATCCATTTGGTGCAACACCAAATCTAATATGGAAACCAATGCAAGAAAGCATCTCAATGTAGTCATCTTGACCACCGGAGAGAAGACTTCATCAAAGTCAATGCCTTGTTCTTCCTTAAAGCCCTTTGCAACAAGCCTTGCTTTGTACTTTGCCTGACTATCATGAGCGGTGATCTTATACCTGTAAACCCATTTACAAGGTAGAGCCTTTTTGCCCTGTGGTAATTTAACTAGCTTCCATGTCTTGTTTTTATGCAGAGCTGTCATCTCTGACTGCATGGCAAATTGCCAATTCCCGGAGTCCTTCATTTGCACTGCTTCCTTGTAACATGAAGGCTCATTGCAATCAGTCAACATGACATAGTTCATAGATGGAACAAACCTATCAGGAGGTCGCGTGACACATCCAGATCTATGCACAATAGGTGGCTCAGGCTCAGCCACAACCTGTGGTTCCACTCTATCCTGTCCTTGCTCCTCTTGAGCCCTGACATTTTGTCGTGCAAGTCCATCTTCTTGGAAGACAACTCTTCTAATCGCCTCAACCCTCTCTAGTTTAGAATGGTATTTGGATTCATTAAAGTGAACATCATTGCTGCGGACAACCTTTCTGGATTTGGGATCGCAAAGTCTGTACCCCATCTCACCAGAATTACCATAGCCTAGAAAGATGCACTTTCTACTCTTTGGCTCAAGTTTGTTCCTAAATTCCTTTGGAACATGAGTATATGCCTCACAGCCAAAGACTCTGAGATGCTTGTATGAGGGCACCTTGCCTGACCATACCATCTCTGGCACTGAATCCTTCTGCAAAACCTTGCTAGGAGATCTATTTACAAGATGAACAGCTGTTGATACAGCTTCAGCCCAAAACCCATTTGGCAGCTGTGCATTAGACAACATACTTCTGACCTTCTCTTGTATGGTCCTATTCATCCTCTCAGCAACACCATTTTAAGGAGGATTGTAAGGAGCAGTAAGTTCACGTTTTATACCTTTTGACTCACAAAAGTCCTGAAAGGCCTTTGAAACATACTCTCCACCATTGTCAGTGCGTAAGCATTTAAGCTTCTTGCCACTTTCATTCTCCACAAGTGTCACAAACGTTTTGAAAACACTAAACGTTTCATCCTTGTGCTTGAGAAAGTAAACCCATACTTTCCTCGAGTAATCATCTATAAATGTCATAAAGTAAGAAGCTCCCCCTAGAGATAGGTTAGGCATAGGTCCACACAAATCACTATGAACAAGTGCCAATTGTGTACCTCTTCTACTGCTTCTATGCTTATGTGGCTGCTGTGTTTGCTTACCATACAGACAATGTTCACAGAATTCAAACTCATTAAACGAAAAGCCAGGAAAATAACCAGAATAAGAAAAGATTTCCATTCCCTTCTTGGACATATGTCCTAACCGGCTATGCCACAAAGAAACGTTCGGCTGCTCAGTTACATTGATTACATTTTTAGAGACATTTGATACATAAATCATGTAAAGTCCTCCAGACTTTACTCCATGTGCTACTGTCATATAACCCTTGGATATCTTCCACATGTTCAGTCCAAAAGTGGTGACGTAACCAGCATCATCAAGTAAACCTGTGCTGATCAAGCTCTTTGTAATTGCGGGAACATGTCTCACATTCTTCAGCGTGAAAGAAGAGCCATTCTGAAACTTCAATTGAACATCTCCAACACCTAAGATCTCACATGTCTGCCCATTGCCTAGCCGAACATGATCTTTAGTGGTCACATAAGAGGTAAACCACTCCTTGTTTGGAGACACATGAAGTGATTCCCCTGAGTCTATAATCCAGTCACTCAGTGCATTTTCATCAGATGCTGTAAGAAGAGCTGAGTCCATTGTATTCTTCAAGAAGTAGATGTCTCCTGACACTAGACTGTCATCCTCTGCAACAGTGTTTGTCACATTTATTTCTTGAATCTTTACTGAGGACTTGTTCTTCTCACCATGGTCTTCAGCTTTCTCTTTGCCTTTTTCTGCTTTCCATTCTCTGCAGTCTCTTTTCATGTGACCCTTCTTGCCACAATGGTAGCATTCTATGTCACTCTTGCCTTTAGCACTGCGGGACTTGCTACGAGACTGATTCCTCTTTCCACCTTTGTACTTTTCTTTGGTCCTTCCCCTGACAACTAAGGCTGTTCCTTTGCCTTTGTCCATTGTCTTTCTATTGGTTTCTTCAGTAAGCAGACTTCCTTCTACACCTGCTATGTTCAAACCATCTGAAGGTGCAGAATTACTCAAAGCTGTGCGAAAAGTGTCCCAACTTTCCGGCAATGTGATCAACAGGAACATAGCTCTAACAGGTTCATCAAACTTCACACCTTGAGCTGACAACTGACTATAGATTGTGTTGAATTCATTCAGATGATTGGACATAGGTGTCCCTTCTTTCATCTTCAAGTCAACAAGTTTCTTAAGCCAGTATACCTGTGAAGCTGCACTCTGCTTCTCATAAAGATCACTCAGCTTTAACCATGCTTGATAAGCCGACATCTCGTCTCCTACATTGAAGTAAACGCTTTCTGCCAAAGTCAGCATAATGGTAGAAAGTGCCAATTCATCCATTTCGCTCCATTCATCTTCGTCCATATCTTCTGGTTTTATCCCCTTGAGCTTTATAGGTTTTATCTGCTTCTTTTGTACCAACACGTGCCAAATTTTCTTCTTCCACAATGGGGAATTAGTTCCATCCAGCTTCTTGATATTGTAAAGAGCAGTGTCCTGTGATCCAGCCATAGCTACGCTTCACAGTAGTTTACTTTCCTGGGAAAAATTCGGCAGAGTTTCCCCTGTAAACTGCCCTCTGAACCAATATCAACTTGTCAAATGAACCAAGAAAGCTTTAGATTCTGCAAAAATTTTGGCAGAGTCTCCTTTGTAAAATGGCTCTGGTGTACTAAAAACAGACCAAAAAACAGCTCAAAAAACCATTGTCTCTCTAACACTATAAGCTGTGGGTAAACTTGTCCTGCACCTGTACTGTCTCTGATTGTCCTGTCACTGTCCTGTAAGCATAGACTGCGACAATGCCTCAACGACAGTAAAGCAAAGATGCAATCCCAACTGTCTAACTCACAGTCAATACATCCTAGCTGCCTATCTAAGGGTGCTTAAGGGATCTATTCAAGACCTGTATCACCGAAAGGATCTCAACATTCGAGAATCCCCCAGCTCAATAAAACCTCACTCGACCCTCAACAAAGGCTACAGTAAATCTGACCGTACATAGACTTCCCACAAAGTCATACATCCACAAATTTCTCACTATATGCTGTAACCGCTGTGGCGGTTGTTTGCTGCGTGACTCACAGCCAACAAACCCTCAACAGACATACATCATCTCTTACAATACATATACATCCCATGTGGAAGTACCTACAATGTCAGGATGAAATCTGGAATATCAATCAGCAAACACAAGCTACCTGATGAACTAGTGGATGTCGCCTACAGTTTGTGTGTAGATGCGCTCGTGTCGTATGTGACACGCCTCCAAGAACTGTGAGCCATCCTTCGATGTGTAGACAGCCACAAATCAACACTCTGGGAGTGTCGATATCCTTAGCACCTGCAGTCGTAGGCCGAAAACCCCAAATTTGCAGAGTCGGATGTGCACCCGCTGAGACCACGTAGTCGAAAATGGCCTGCGCAGAACTTTGTCGAAGCCGAACGGTGACCGAGATGACCTCAGAATGAAATTCTAAGCACACCAAGCCCTGGGGGCTCTCCCATAAGATTTGGGCCCGTGTCTTTGCCTATCGAATTTCACTCCAATCTGAGCTGGTGACTCTAGCCTCCTGCAGTGCTGCCCCGAGCCTCGATCTGAGCTCTGATACCAGTTGAAGGAGTACGAGCGGAAGTGCGACGCGAGAGAGAGTGTGCGAGAAGAAGAGCACAACGATATGGTGAACTCG
This sequence comes from Adiantum capillus-veneris, assembly GCF_014529385.1. Taxonomy (NCBI): domain Eukaryota; kingdom Viridiplantae; phylum Streptophyta; class Polypodiopsida; order Polypodiales; family Pteridaceae; genus Adiantum; species Adiantum capillus-veneris. The sequence goes on along the minus strand of NC_140944.1, from coordinate 97,740,970 downwards.
CTCTCCTGTAATGTGTAGAGCATAGTGAGTTCTTATTAGGTTTTTACAAAAGAATATGTGTACATACCTGGCGGCCCGCCCACTTACCTGGGCGACCACATTGGGCTTTATACCCCAACAACTTGTGTATTCCTTTCAACTATTTGATGCTATGACTATGTAATTGGGGGCGAGGCTACATGATACCATGAAAGAGGTTTGGGTTTTGATTGAGATTTGTTCTTGTATAAGCATTGAGGTTTCATGGTTGAAACTTTAGTGTTTTTAAATGGTCTTTTTAAGTGAAATTCAATGTAATTTTGTGATCCTCTCATTATAATCTCAACTACGAAAACAAGTAATTTCCAAGCACAATAGGGGAGAGGGTTTGTGATAGTCCTAACTGTCTTGTCACAAACTCTCCTAGAATTTAAACCATCTTTAGAAAGAGGGTTGGTAATTCTCCATAAATGCTTTTTCATAAAGTGTTTGTGACTCTCATCACGAACTCTCATAGCCATAGGTTCCGCACCTTCTCAGCTAAACCGTGCACATTTCTCATCCATCCATGATTTATATCAATTGGCCATTTTCCCTTTTAATATAGACTCTTTGACATGAGATTAATCTATGATCCATGATCTATCAGTGCAATGTATGGCTCTTCTAAGTCTCCCACTTTAACCAAGGTCTCAATAGTTGCTCTTTCCCAATGACTTTTTGAGTAATAACTCTTGTGAGTGGTCTCGACTTCATTGTCGTCATCCAAGAAGAGAACTTGTTTTACTCCTCTTCTAGACTTGTAGAATCCAGCAATAGTTTCTTCACCTTGCTTGCCATAGACCTGTACTCCCTATGCATTTAAAGTCTCTCCTTCACCCTATACATGGATAGATTCAATAAGATATTTTTGCTTTCTCTTTATAATATCAATTATTTCTTCGTGGAACTCTCACTTTGCTATGCCAAGGACAACACCCAAGGTAAATTCCACCTTACTCTCTTCCAAAACCTTTTTGATATCCGTTGCTGCCTCTATGTCAGATTGGAGCTTGTAGGCCGGACCCTTTGCTTTAGCTTTCGTTGCTTACTTCAGGTGTAGGCATCTCTTGTGGAGGACTTGATCTAGGAGGCAAGTATGTCGTTTCTATCTCCACTCCTCGTGGCTCTTTTTGAAGGCCCTTCATCCCCATTTTCACATCTACTTTTCTCTTCAACAACGGCCTCATTGGTTTGACATTTTGGCAATCTACACCTGCACTGACAAAGAATCTACAGGGTCATTACAACTTGTTTCTAGTCAAATACAATCTCTAGCTTCATGCAAAACCTCTTTAGTCATCTTGCCTTCATAATAAATTCTATTGCGCATGGCCACAAGTCTCCAATATCATTGGATGATGCTTCTTCTCCAAACTTGACGCATTTCTTCTTAATAGGCTCCACCTTCAACCCATAGGCAATTGCCTCAACCATCGAGATGGCATGGCTAGTAGCCATGTCCTCAACTAACTTCTTCATCCCGCCTTTTCCAAAGTTTGTCCCCAAGATCTTACCTATTTCACTTAAGTGAATCTTACCATCTTTAAAGAAAACAAGCTCCTTCATCTTTGAAACTTTCACAATCCCTCCTTGCATGGTGGGTACTATCAAACCATACCTATTTCACTTAAGTGAATCTTACCATATTTAAAGAAAACAAGCTCCTTCATCTTTGAAACTTTCACAATCCCTCCTTGCATGGTGGGTACTATCAAACCATATGCATATATTTACAAAGCCTTCTTTGTTATGAGGTCGCTGCCCTATAGATTGACCCGATGGTTGTCCGTTTTCTTCTAGCCTTGTAAGCTTTAACTTTAGCTCTTGCAATTTTTTAATAATATCATCTAAGATAGATATGTCACTGTTTGGAACCACAATAACAGGCTTTATGGGACTCTGAGGAATGCTTGGGGCTTGAGTAGGGTTAATTATAATCTTGTCTCTCCGTGATTGTCACTTGGCTAGCAGTCAAATTGCATCTTCAACCTCATTCTGACCAGTCTTTAAGCCCTGTTGCGCATCCTTATCCTCAAGTAGTAGCTCGAACTTCTCCTGAATCTCTTTACATGCAGTGTGCAAAAGGAGCTATGTCTTCTTTGAGTTTAGGATAGCATTTTCAATCCTTGAAAGTTGATCATAGAGGCGTTAAAATTCCCTTAGCAGTTTGGTAGACGAAAGCCCCTCTTTTGGCTGAACTACCCACTCTAAAACAGTCTTCTTTGTTACCATTTCGGAGTCCTCCATGAAATACTCTTTCTTCAAGGATAATTTGAATGCTTCCCAAGTCACCCCATGATCATTTCTAATTCCCCTTACATGCTTTCTATCTCAGGAACCACAGCTAGCTCAAAACTTTGTACCATCTCTGCTTTGGGCACTCGATGCAACTCCCTCTCCATAACATACCCACAAAGATACTTTGCTACATATTTACCATTAAAACGGTCCAATTTATTTACCACTGATTGAAGCGCTTCGGTTGAGGAAAGATCTCTCCTTTCAGTAGCTTGTTGTTGCTGCATAAACACCGCAAAGGCTTGAAACATTTGCATTGTGAGACAGGATCAACCCGCACCCACACCCCTTGTTCGTCTTGTTTCTACATAGCTTTAAATCTTTGATTTGAGACTTTCAATGAAGCTTTTGAACCCTCGCCCTAGCCTACTTCGCATCGGGTTCACCAAAATTGTGTCAAGAAGTGTGCAATGCGGCTAGGAAAGCATTGGGCCTCTGCTATGAGAGTTTCGCAAAGTTAAGCAAGTCCCAAAATATTTGAAGCTAAAAACACACTCAAAAAGAAAAAAAATTCAGCCATGAAACCACTTTGAAAAAGAACCAAGATTAACTTAAAACTCTTGTGTGTGTGAAGATTAGGTGTAGCCTCGCTCCCAATTGCACAGATGTAGTGCTCTTTCGACCTGTTAAAAACCCTAAATTGACGCTTTGATTCTGTGTCGTGAGAATTTCATGGAGTCTTTAGAACTTCATTGAAGATGACCAAGTAGTTATTTGATGAGGGGAAACCCTAATTGGTAGCCTCACAGTCTCAAACAGGAAGTGAAAGGAGCATGGGACTGCACGAGCACCTTGGATTGGAACAACTATATCTCTTTCCTTAGATGCCCAAATGAGCCCATTCTTGGCTCTATAAGTTCCTTCTCAGCTCAAGCAATGATGTAACCATCTTTCATGTGGTATTTTGAGCCATTTTTTACTATTTTTGAGCTATTGTTGACCATTTTTAGCACTTTTTAGTCCAAAAATGCCCCTTTTTGTTCGTAAAATGCTCAAGTGAGCTGGAAAAAATCCCTAAATTTGTGGAAAACTACTATTGAATGCAAATTTTAGATTGAACCTCATTTTTCCACTTGGCATGCACTTTGGACACGTCCTTTATGCTTGCGCATGAAACCTGCTATTTTTTACCGAGATCGCCTGAAGAAAATTTTTGTTGGGGTGTGATACTCACTTGCTTTTCATTGTTCTTTTTTTATTATCCTCCTATTGACATACAAAAGCACACTCTTGTAAATTGTCTTATCACTCTAACTTGATGTGTTGTCCTTTGATTCAACATCCTTCTCAGTCCTAGAGGAGACAATGACATTCAATTAAAGAGTCTTTTACTTTATTAAGTTACAGAGAGATGGTCTAGAAATCAATATTTTCGCTTTTGAAAAAACTATACAATAATGAATACATTGAGAAAGTTTGCTTCTTTAAGGAAAACATATGTTTTTTTTTTTTTTTAATCAAAAGGGATTAAAATTTGTGCATGCATGATACTATCAAAACAACCAACTATCAGCTTACAATGAATTCCTTTGGATTACCAAACTTTCTTATAAGTCTTTGAGCTTTCCTTAATTTTTTAAACCTTCTAATTGAAAGGTGAGAGTTTCAAACTCTAGAAAGAAGAACTAGTTTTTCTCATGTAGAATTGAAGGGGGGACAATTATATGAACAAAATATGAGGACCTTCAAAAGGGTTATCCCATTCAGATTCTTCACAAGGGAGTTCATGGAGGGGTAGCAAAATATTCGTTCATTATACGATGGGATAAAGAATGAAGTCCTCTTTGTCTATGTGAGAATATTCCCTTTTTCAAGCATATATTGTCAATGACTTTGCATGATTTCAAGATCATATGAAAAAAAACAGGAGACGTAAAAGAAAATTGATGGTGTAAGGTTGAGATGGTACCATCTAAGGTAAGGTAAGGTGGATCATTGAAGGTGCCCAAGGCAGTGCAGACAAGATAGAGTTGGCCATAAGTAGAAGGGATCTACGAGTATTGAAGATTTTGTGGTTGATGAGAGATCACTTAAAATTTTGGTGAGCAAATAAAGGTTTGATTCCATTGTGAGGCATTTAGTACAATAACTAAAAATAGTAATGGAGGGGTAATGGAGATCTTGGAAAAGGAAATTTGGAACATGAGGTGAGCCAAGACATTACAAATAAATGTGTGTGTGTGTGTGTGTGTGTGTGTGTGTGTGTGTGTTTTGGAGTATTAATTTATATATATTATTCACAACTTGAACCATACGATTCAAAAGGAGAATTTACAAAGATGAATAAAAGTGAGTACATACATTATTTCCTTAATCATATGTACATTTGAAGTATAGTTTTGATGTTTTTATTACATCTAAGAAGTAAAAAATGAACTAGGAACATTAGAAGTTTTTCTGTTAAGACTGGTCAAAGATAAAAGAAGTCAAAATCCTTACATGGAGCCATCATGTAAACAAAAAAATCACCATCAAATGTTTTTGGACATTTTAACTCAAAGATAAAAGAAGTCAAAATACTTACATGCAACCATCATGTAAACAAAAAAATCATCATCAAATGTTTTTGGACATGGAATGCAAGTATAGGGCGGATCTAACAATTGTCATCCATGTCCCTTTATCCATGCATTCAAAATTGTTCAATGATAGCCGTGTATCCAAGCGTAATAATTCTAGATTAGTTCATAAGTGAAAAAGGGAAATTTCTACAGTACAAAAAAATCTTGGTAAAGAGCAAGAATAGATTTTAAACCATGCTACTTAACTAGCTTAAGGGCAGGAATAGACTTAAGCTCTTATGAAAAATCCCCAAGCAAAGATTTTAGCTAGATAGGTATTCATAACATAAACTGAATTAGAACTTACAAACTAGCAATGAAAAAGATTTTTTTTTAAAACCTTGTTGTTATGTTCAAGGGAATCAATACCCTTCTATGTACATCTGTGTTTTTCCTGATAACAAGATCCATTTTAAGCACTTTAAGTATAGTCTAATTTGATTAATGAGTCATTTTAGCAGTCTATAGTTATTCCCACGACAAAAAACAATAAAATTACTGCTATTATTATCAAAGATAATCCCATGCCAGTAAGGAATTGAAAAATTCTTTAATCTACCACGGTTATGCCTATCTGTGGATGAAAAAAGAGTAATGACTACTTACTTTCCATGTCAAGGTGTATATATTTATTCATTTAACGAGCTTAAATGTAAAACTCCAAATAGAGATTAAAACTAAAATTATGTTTGGTTCCCTAAGAAGGATGCTGCATTTTTTTCGAGAGCGAATGTTATGTTTATATCCCCGCATCACTGCACCACAACATGCATTTTTATCGGTACATGTATTGCATTTTCGTTGTGTCGGACTTGTTTGTGTCTACCTGATAACCATCTACACAATTTTTACTGAAAATGGATATGCTTAATTATGGTCGAGGAAGGCCTGTGCTATTTGGCAGTTCTTGAAGCGTCATAGAATTTGTAGGGGAATAACATGGCAAAAGGGTGATGCAAGCAAGGAGAGAGCGAGAGAGAGAGAGAGAGAGAGAGAGAGAGAGAGAGAGAGAGAGAGAGAGAGAGAGAGAGAGAGAGAGAGAGAGAGAGAGAGAGAGAGAGAGAGAGAGAGAGAGAGAGAGAGAGAGCCTTGCTCTTGCAGGCTCTGTGTAGCAAATCGAGGATAAAGAGAGAGATTGAGACAGAGAGTAAACTCTCTGTAGCATTGAATCGAGAAAGAGATAGAGTATTGCTCTGAGTGAAATGGAGGAGAGGGAAAGAGAGAATCTCCCCCCTGCATAACTGTAGCAAATCCGGGAGAGGGAGTGATTCTCTATGTGGTTGCAGCTGGTGGGCTGTATAGCGAGGGAGAAAGAGAGAGATAGAACAAGGGTTGCAGGCCACGAGCAAGGAGGGAGAGAGTTAAAAAAATAATCAATCCATTAAAGTCATTAACCCACCCTCCAAGGGAGGGTCCCCACAGAAAACAGAAAGAGAGGGATAGAGTCTCTCTGTACGGACTTGAAAGATAGAAAAAGAGAGATTAGAAGAGAGAAAGAGGGCTTTTTCCTGAGCACAAACGAGTGAGGAGAGAGAGATAAGTTCTCTCAGTGCCGAGTCTGGGAGGAAGAGAGAGAAGTTTGAGAGAGTGCATTAAAGCAGAAAGTGAGAGCAAGAGAGATAGTGAGGTTGCATTCAAATTGAAGGGGAGAGAGTGGCTCACCGTCAAACGGTGAGAGGTGCTCTCCTACTTGTTCTTAATTTTGCTTGCTGATTTTAAGCATCGCTACAAAGGCGGACACCAAAGCCGGGACTACTATCAAACTGCACAAGTGAGGGCGTGACGGCAATATTAAAGCAAAAATTTCCTATCTCTAGCTATTTGCACACCTCACGCACTTTTGCTTTCATATAGCCACCCGTAGTAAACTTCCATTAAAGTTTGTAATTTATCAAAATTGTTGAAGCTTTGTAAAATTCAACCCTCAAGGGTCGTGAGAATCCCTCTGAGCCTCACCATCAAGTTTTGATTTTTGACGCAGCAGTTCAGAGCTAAGTTTTCTCTCTCTTGCGCCATTTTGATATAAGAACAAAGCCTTCATTTGTAAAAGCGGCTTTTACTCATATATCATAACACAAAGGCAAATTTGTGCATATTCCCATTGTGCTAGTTCGTAAGCATTCTCTACATCATTTTGTTATCAATCATCACCATATTTGTGCTCATGTTGTGTTTTTCATTTGCAAGTGTTTGTCTATACTCCAACCACTCCAGTACTACTTGACAGCAGACATCTAGCAGACTATATTTTCTCTAGGTTCCCTCCATCTTTCTCATTGGTATTTGGGGGTTTCATAATACACTTATCATACTATCTTTGTTGGGTATCTGGGGGGGTCCTTGTCCTGTTTGCCTTGCTCGTTCAAATATTTACCAGCAGATAGTGGCACCCCAAGTGGGACCTTGACTTAGTAGAGTTTCGCGACATGAACCTACTTGGAAGGGGGCGTATGCACAATTATAAACAATGTGGCGAGAACATCTTAGGGAGAGTGAGCAAGCTAAGAGATATCATAGAAGGGAAATGGAAAAATCATTACAAGGGCATTCTAGCCCTGCAACTCCTTCACAACAACAAATTCCAAAAGTATCGACTCCATCAGGGAAAAGTCCGTCGATTGTAGTAAACTTCCATTAAATTTTGTAAATTGTCCAAAATATTGAAGCTTTGTAAAATTCAACCCTCAAGAGTCGTGAGAATCCCTCTGAACCTTGCCATCAAGTTTTGATTTTTGACGCAGCAGTTCAGAGCTATGTTTTCTTTCTCTTGCTCCATTTTGATATAAGAACGAAGCAATCATTTGTAAAAGCGGCTTGCACTCATATATCATAATACAAACGCAAATTTGTACCTATTCCCATTGTGCCAGTTCGTAAGTATTTTCTACATCATTTTGTTATCAATCATCACCATATTACTGCTCGTGCCGTGTTTGTCATTCTCAAGTGTTTGTCTATACTCCACCCACTCCAGTGCTACTTGGTAGAAGACATCTAGCATACTATATTTTCTCTAGGTTCCCTCCATCTTTCTCATTGGGCTTTGGGGGTTTCATATTGCACTTATCATACTATCTTTGTTGGGTATCTAGGGGGGTCTTTGGGTCTTTGTCCTCTTTGCCTTGCTCGTCCAGATATTTACCAGACAAAGGAAAAAACCAAAAAATTGAGGAAATATTCCACCTGAGAGGAGGAGGGCAAGTCCTCTACTTTATTATTCATCCATTTTTCCGCCATTAGAGTGGTTGTATTGCAAGTTTTGTAGATAGATAACACCAAGAGCATGTGTGTTGTCACTGACTTGGCCTTCTTCTTGACCTTTTGAGATTTTGAACTACGAAAGGGAGATGAACTCGACCAAGGGCTTATGGACAAGTGCTAATGCACAAAAAATTGAAGACTATCAAATTACAATGCTTAGGCTTTCAATTGAATCGAACCACATTTTTGTTGGGATTGCATTCTGTCATTGTAGGGAGAGAGTGAGCAAAGGGTTGTGTGAGTGTATGAGAGAAACCTCTGCAAAGTATTATAATGCAGTGTGCTCTTTAAGTACTATGCAGCGAGTGTGTGTGTGTGTGTGTGTGTGTGTGTGTGTGTGTGTGTGTGTGTGTGTGTGTGTGTGTGTGTGTGTGTGTGTGTGTGTGTGTGTGTGTGTGTGTGTGTGTGTGTGTGCGCGCGCGCGCTTAGAGAGAGAGAGAGAGAGAGAGAGAGAGAGAGAGAGAGAGAGAGAGAGAGAGAGAGAGAGAGAGAGAGAGAGAGAGAAAGCGACGAAGCCCGTTTTGCAAGGCTCCAAGAACTCCATTTTCCCAGCTACCTCCCTAGCAGTATCCCAGTTGGGGTGTGTGTGTGTGTGTGTGTGTGTGTGTGTGTGTGTTACAGAGCGTTTATTTCTGCCGTAGACTTTTCCCCCTTTTGCGCTTATTCAAACAAGCCTGAAACGGCATGGTAGTATTAAGAATTATAAAACTCACTATTAAATAAGTCTCTTGCAACCAATGAATATCTAACTAGGGTTGTGTTCTTGCCAAAAAAATATATATACCCTTCGTATAGCGTTCCTTGTAACCAATAAAGCTATTTCCAAATACTAAGGTGTTTCCACATGTCTAGTTTAGGAGAGTTTACCCTAACTGACTTCTCAGTAAGAAAAAGTAGCATTGAGAGACAGAAGCAAAAAAAATATTTTCAAAGTAAAATAATGATGACAGGGAGACTGTGTATGTATGTGTTCTTTGGCAGGATGAATCTCTAGGCGCGCCAAAATATATTATCCTTCTCCAATGAAAGGGAGAAAATACTACTTGTACCTAGTTAAAACAATGACTGTGAATTTCTAGTAATTAAAAAGTTTGAAAGTGATCGACTAGGTAAGTTCATATTTTTAGCTCATAGGCTAAAAATCCATACACATATGTGGCAGTAGGAGCTACTACAATATTTGGACAATGACTAATGTGTGTGTGTGTGTGTGTGTGTGTGCACGCGCGCGCGTGTTCTCACCCAAACCCATGCAATTCACTCACTCTATGAGGCAGTAGACCCATAGAGTGGGGCCTACTACCTCATCAGAATGATTATAGTATTTGTGTTGGCTTTAGTTCCAAGCCATTCATTTTTATTAGGATATTGAATAACAGTCTTCATTAGTTTAGGTTTTAGAAACCCATTATGCATAAACTTGTTTACCAGTTTAGAGATTTCTTCAAATGCTATGACGGAATTGCTAGAAGAGCACATAATGAGGTAGATAATTGCTAAGCAAGTATTAATTGCATTTTTATATAGGTGATTACTTTGTCCTTTGATGAATTCAATAGTGGTATCTCTTTTCCAACTATATCTCGTTGTAAAGTCCCATGTATATGGTGAGTAGCGTTAAATGGTAACCTTGCATTTGCACTACATTTCTACTTAAATGTATATATTTTTTATCAAAGTTTTAACCTAGTGTTCATTCTCTCTTTCCGTAATAGCCTTTTTCCATACAAACACCTTACCCTTCTCAGATCTTTATGCATTTACATCATATTTCTCTCTTCATGCTAAATGTAAATAGTAAACTTAATTCTACTCTCCTAGTTTTTTTATTGCACATTCTTTTAACTAATTGCCTTTACTAATTTAAATAGCTATCTACATCCCATAATTTGTAAATAAATAATTTATGGGCACTTATCTTACCCATCTTCTCTCAAGGGTAGGGTTAACCTTGTAGGCCTTCCCTTCCCCACCACTATGTGACCCAAGTCTTGGATCATTTACTTGTGTTGGTCAACAAATCTTAAATATAATGTATATCCCCAATAAATCAAACTTTATTGGAGCCTACCTCATTTGTTTAAGGTGGATTCTCTTTTGAAAAAGCATGCTACACCTTGGATGCATGCTAAAGGGCCCCCTACAAGGAGACTTGGTTCAAAAGATGTTTTGGATGCATCTTGAATGCCTTAGCTCGTGGTTATACTTGAGGAACACTCCAAAATCAGCTTAAACACTTTGAGAAGGTCAACTTTTCCTTTTACAGCACCCAATTCTGAGTTACAGGCTGAAAGTTATGGTGAAAACAAGGTGCTGCGGACACTGTTACTGCAGGTCAAAGTTACAATCAGGTAAACCACCAAGGTGAAAAGTTTTCTTGACTTCTCCAACATTCTAAAATATCAATGGGGAGTTAAAAACCACTTGCATGTGGAGGGGTCGGCTCAAGATGCTTCCAGAGATACAACAAACAGGATGGGGATGTTGGGATTAAAGCCCAAGTGGCCTCTTATGCGGATATGGCCGGCCGCTCGCCTAACTCACTTACCTCTAACTCTTTGTATATACTAACATATTCTTTGTGAATACTAAGGGATTTGGGAGATAACCCTTCTAACAGATCTCTGCGTACTGTACTGTGTAAGCTCACTGTGTGTGTGTGTGTGTGAGAGAGAGAGTCGACCCACGCTCCGCTCCGCGACTTCAATTGGTATCAGAGCCTTGGTTCAGTGCGGATTTGCGCAATCGCGCGCGCGCGCACTTTTCCGGCAGATTCTGGATCCGGAGTTCGAAAATTCACACTCGGCGTTCCGGGAGCATTTCCACCAGGCGACCTGGGGTTTTACCCCCCTTTCGAAGCCGTTTATGCCCTCAGAATTTCGTTCTGAGCACTACAGCAGAAGATAGATTTCAGCCGCAAAGAAATCCGTCTTGTGTAGATTGGCAAGCAGGAGGTGGTCGACATCAATATCGACATCGACATACATCACTTATTCGTCTTCAGAGCATCATCTATAGACCAGGTACACATATATATCATCAGATATATATATTGCAGTCTACATTGCTACTTCTTGTGCTTGCCAGGTTCCAGGGGAGGTGTGGCCATACGACGGCTTGACACCACTGGCATGTATTGCAGATTGATGTACTGTGATTGTGGGTCTGCTAGTTGTGAGTCACGCTAGCAGACAGACCGCCGCAGCGGTCATAGGACAGTGATTGGTCTATTATAGGATGTATGCTAGTTCTGGGCAGTTTGCTGAGCCATCTGAGAGGGTCGTGTGTGAGGTTTTTTGAAGCCAAGCACTGGGGGCTGGGTTACCCAGTGTGAGGTGGATTAGGTTGCTGGAGTTCCCCTCTACATGCATCCTCTTCGGCGACTTTTATCCCTTAGGATGTATGACTTTGTGTAGACACTGGATTGCATCTTATGCGTCAGGCCGTTGAGGCATTGTTCAGAGTTCAGTCTTGAGACAGATACAGGTTCTGTCATCGCCCAGAGAGGAGACGATGTATGCTTACAGGACAGCATATTACAGGGATTTTTTAGATTTGTCACTGGTCAGCTATTTATGATTGTTTTTTGAGCTATCTTTTGGTTCCCAGAGCTCAGTTTACAGGGGAGACTCTGTCAAAAATTTTCAAAAATACTGACAGTTCCTGAGGAGAGGTGTTCAGCTTGTTGATTACAGCTTGTTTACTGTGTACAGAGGCCAGTTTACAGGGGAAACTCTGCCGGATTTTTCTCAGGAGTAAACAGTTTGGCAGATATGGCATCTTCTCACAGTGAGACTCTTTACAACATAAAGAAGCTGGATGGCACAAACTTTCCATTCTGGAAGAAGCAGATTTGGCAGGTTTTGGTGCAGAAAAAACAAGTGAAGCCACTGAAGCTCAAAGGGGAGAGACCAGAAGGTATGGCTGAAGATGAGTGGGAAGAGCTTGACGAGTTAGCTTGTTCCACAATCATGCTGACACTGGCAGAAAATGTTTACTTCAACGTAGCAGAAGAGACTACAGCGTATGGCGTATGGCAAAAGCTATGTGATATGTACGAGAAACAAAGTGCTGCTTCTCAGATTTACTGGCTCAAGAAATTGGTGGATTTGAAGATGAAGGAAGGGATAGCCATGTCAAATCATCTGAATGAATTTCACTCAATTTTCAGCCAGTTAACAGCACAGGAGATAGTCTTTCCAGATTCAGTGAAGGCTATGTTTCTCTTAATCACTTTGCCAGACAGTTGGGATACTTTTCGTACAACGTTAAGTAATTCTGTCGCGCCAGAAGGTCTTACGAGTGCTAATGTAGAAGGCAGCTTGCTCACAGAGGAAGTGAACAGGAAGAACATTGACAAAGGCAAAGGCAATAGTGCTTTGGTCGTTCGAGGGAGACAACAGTTTAAAGAGAAGAAGGGTAAGAAGGCACAAAACCGAAGTAAGTCTCGTGATTCGAAGTCAAAGGATGACATAGAATGCTACCATTGTGGCAAGAAGGGTCACATGAAGCGAGACTGTACGAAGTGGAAACAAGAAAAAGGCAAAACAAAGAGTTCTGAGCAAGATGAAAAGAAGAGTTCAGTGAAGATTGAAGAGGTGAATGTCATAGGATCTGGTTCAGACAGTGATTCTGGTATAGCAGGTGGTGACATCTTCCTTACAAGAAATCTTGATTCTGTTTTCTTGACTGCAGAGGATGGACATGCTATGAGTGATTGGATTATCGACTCAGGGGCATCTTTACATGTTTCTCCGCACAAAGAGTGGTTTACATCATATGTGGCTACTAAAGATCATGTCAGACTTGGCAATGAGCAGGTTTGTGACATACTTGGAGTGGGAGATGTGCAGTTGAAGTTTCAGAATGGCTCTTCTTTATGGCTCAAGAATGTCAGACATGTTCCAGCAATCCGAAAGAGCTTGATTAGTACAGGGAAGTTGGATGATGCGGGTTATGTGACAGTTTTTGGGAACAGCGCTTGGAAGATCTCCAAAGGTTCGATGACTGTAGCACATGGCAGCAAGTCAGGAACTCTGTACACTTTACATGTTTCAGAGGTTAAAAACCATGTAATTAATGTGATTGAGCAGCCAAGTGTGTCACTGTGGCATCGTAGGTTTGGACATATGTCAAAAAGAGGAATGGAAATACTTTCTCATTATGGTTATTTGCCTGGCTTTTCATTTCAAGATTTCGAGTTTTGTGAGCATTGTGTTTATGGTAAGCAAACACAGGAACCGCACAGATCAAAGAGGAATCGTAGGGACGAACGGTTAGCTCTTGTACACAGTGACCTATGCGGACCAATGCCTAGTTTGTCACTAGGGGGAGCAGCGTACTTTTGTACATTCATAGATGACTATTCTCGCAAAGTATGGGTTTACTTCTTGAAGCACAAGGATGAGGTGCTCAAGGTCTTTAAGACATTCTTGCAGCTGGTGGAGAATCAGAGTGGTCAGAAGCTGAAGTGCTTGAGAACTGACAATGGTGGAGAGTACGTTTCCAAAGCTTTTCAAGACTTTTGTCAAGAAAAAGGGATTAAGCGGGAACTTACTGCACCATATAATCCTTCACAGAATGGGGTTGCAGAACGTATGAATAGGACCATACAAAAGAAGGTCAGAAGCATGTTGTCAAATGCTGAGTTGCATGATGGATTTTGGGCGGAAGCAGTGGCTACAGCAGTCCATTTGATCAACAGGTCTCCTAGTAGGGTTCTGGATAAGAGTGCAGTGGCCGAGATGCTATGGACAGGCAAGGCACCTTCGTATAAGCATCTCAGAGTCTTTGGTTGTGAAGCTTATAGCCATATTCCTAAGGAGTTCAGAAATAAGTTAGAACCAAAGAGCAAGAAGTGTATATTTCTTGGCTACGGAGAATCGGGCGAGATGGGTTACCGGCTTTGGGATCCTGAGTCCAGAAAGCTTATTCGTAGCAATGATGTGCATTTCAATGAAGCCAAGTTTCACGCTAAGCCAGAGAAGACAGAGGAGATCAGAAGAGTTGTCTTTAGGGAAGATGGACCTAGTGCTAGCACATCAAGACAGCATGGTCAGGCTCAGGAACAGCCTATAGTGGCTAGAGAGGCAGAATCAGTTGTGGTGAGACGTTCTGAGCGTGTCTCCAAACCACCTGATCGTTATGTGCCATCTCTAAATTATGTCATGCTCACAGATTGCGGAGAACCATCTTGTTACAAGGAAGCATTACAAGTGGTTGACTCGAAAAAATGGCAGTTGGCCATGCAGTCAGAGATGACAGCTCTGCATAAAAACCAGACATGGAAGTTGGTTAAATTACCACAGGGCAAAAAGGCTCTACCTTGTAAATGGGTTTACAGGTATAAGATCACCGCTCATGATAGTCAGCCAAAGTACAAAGCAAGGCTTGTTGCCAAGGGCTTTAAGCAAGAACAAGGCATTGACTTTGATGAAGTCTTCTCTCCAGTGGTCAAGATGACTACATTGAGATGCTTTCTTGCATTGGTTGCTATATTGGATTTGGTGTTGCACCAAATGGATGTCAAGACAGCGTTCTTGCATGGTGATTTAGATGTGGAAATTTACATGCAGCAGCCAGAAGGGTTTGTTGAGAAAGGCATGGAACATTTGGTATGCCAGTTGTTAAAGAGTCTTTATGGCTTAAAACAATCACCGAGGGCATGGTACCATAAGTTCCACCAGTTTATGCTTTCTCAAGGCTACAAACGTAGTGAGTTCGATCACTGTCTATATACAAAGAAGGCTAAGGATGGCAGTTGGCTGATCCTTATTTTGTATGTGGATGACATGTTGATTGCCGGCAAACACTTGGAAGAAATTTCAGCTTTGAAGTCAAAGATGGCAAAATCGTTTGACATGAAAGACATGGGTGAGGCAAGTCATATACTTGGTATGCGCATTGAGAGAGACAGATCAAAGAAGTTGATTTGGTTATCTCAAACAGAGTATATTGACAAGGTTTTGCACCGTTTCAATATGGAGAAGGGAAAGACATTGAGTGTTCCATTGCCACCATATATGAAACTTAGCAAACAAGATTGTCCTGTGTCTGAGGAAGAAAAGGCTGAAATGGATAAGATTCCATATGCGTCTGCAGTGGGTAGTTTGATGTATGCAATGATTGCTACACGTCCGGATATTGCATTTGCAGTGGGAGTGGTTAGCAGATATATGTCAAATCCCGGCAAGAAACATTGGGAGGCAGTGAAAGGTATCATGAGATACTTAAAACATACAAAGAGTATGCGCATATGCTATGGTAGTCAGGATTTGAGTGTCAGAGGATACACTGACTCAGATTATGCAGGAGACTTGGATAAGAGGAGATCTACATCAGGCTATGTCTTTACATTGGCTGGAGGTGCCATATCATGGCGATCTCGATTACAAGATTGTGTTACGCAGTCTACTACAGAAGCTGAGTATGTTGCAGCAAATGAGGCATGCAAAGAAGCTATTTGGCTTGGTAGATTGGTTGCAGACTTGGGAATCAATGCAGATATGCCAGAGTTATATTGTGATAGTCAAAGTGCTATACAATTGGCAAAGAATCCAGTGTTCCATTCGAAGACTAAGCATATTGATGTGAAGTATCACTTCATTAGGGAAGTACTTGAAGACAAGCAGATACAACTGCTGAAGATCCACACCAAGGACAATCCTGCTGATCTACTCACAAAGGGACTTCCAGGAGAGGGCTTTGTGCATTGTTGTGAGTTATTGGGCATTGGATAGATGGCAGCCATGTAAATCTTTGTACATTTATGTTCATAGATTTACAGTTACTTAAAGTGCCACATTGGACTTTAAGTGGGAGGTTGTTGGGATTAAAGCCCAAGTGGCCTCTTATGCGGATATGGCCGGCTGCCCGCCTAACTCACTTACCTCTAACTCTTTGTATATACTAACATATTCTTTGTGAATACTAAGGGATTTGGGAGATAACCCTTCTAACAGATCTCTGCGTACTGTACTGTGTAAGCTCACTGTGTGTGTGTGTGTGTGAGAGAGAGAGTCGACCCACGCTCCGCTCCGCGACTTCAGGGGACACTCTGCAAGAGCCACTGGAGGGACATCATGGTGGGGCCCACATACATTATCAACCCTTATGGATCCTCCACGACCTAAAAGGCTATTTTTAATGAAAAAATAAGTCCCTTATTTGCATAATTGAAGGAATGGTCAAAAAAGAACCTAACTATGGTTAATTACCTACCCTAGTCAAGTTTAACCTAACCCAAGGTCTTGTACAACTATAAAAAGGCCCGTTGGCAAGCACAAAAATACACACACCTACTCCATTGCTATAAATAAGCTCCTCTAAGGTTACGGAAGCCCTAATCTCTCTCTCCTCTTGTCTCCCTATCCATTTCCTAAGCTCGCTATCATAAGCGGCACCATAGAGAGAGCATCAATATGCTATTGCTACCATTCTCTTGCAAACATTTCTCTTACCATACTCATCCCTAAATAAGGATTGTAGATTCTATATGAGAGCAGGGATATCAAGTTCAATGATCTATCTCATGGTTTGATCAACAAATCGTTGCAATTGGGGTGTCGTCGTCACACTTTTGCTCTAAACGCATGCAAAATTGGTAAGCATATCTTGGCAGCTTCTCATATTTTGTGCTCATTGGGTTGCTTGTTTGTTGAGAAAGTTTTTTGTGCACCATGGTGTCTATTTGCTTGGCTTCTCTCCTTATGTTGTGTGTAAGTAAGTCTTGGGGCTGCATAGATGGAGAAGAGCTCTCTATGCATGCCGCCTTATGTGTGTAAGTAGTATCTTCTTTTGGGAAAGGAAAGGAGTTGTCAAGTATTTGTGCATTATGGTGTTTTGAGTTTTGAGGTTTTGTGCTTGCTTTTCTTAGAAGTATATGAGTACTAATATGGTGAAGGTCAATCTTTGCATGTGAGTTTGTGCAGTGTTCAAAGGGATTGCTTAAGGACTGTGTGTTGAATGGTTGAAGGGCATTTTGTGTTGAAGCACATAAGGAAGGTAGGTGTGTGTGTGTGTGTGTGTGTGTGTATGTGTGTGTGTGTGTGTGTGTGTGTGTGTGTGTGTGTATGGTTTGTTTTGGTTTCCTTCTTTCTCCATAAAAGAGGGTGGTGCCCCTAAGAAATATGCGTGTGTAGGGTCTCACAGAGTGGTTGTCTGGTGGGAGCCTTGAGTTGAGCCCCATCTCAAAAACTCCGCTACCATAAAAGTGGTGCCCCCACGGAGGAACTTTCCTAATTGCCTTCTATTCTGCTCATGAACAATAGAGTTGCACCATATGCTTTTCATTTTTCACAACGCATCAGAATTAACATTTGTGTAGATCGCAAATTTTTTTACCAACAACGCATTGTTTTTATGTTTGGAGCAGAAAGACTTGGTGAAATCTTGGCATCTCCAAATCCCATCGTTCTTCCATTCATTAATTATGATGATTCATTTGATGTCCATGTTTTTATTTTGTTTTGAGGCAGGGACAAGAGGCGCTTAGATAGCGATCCACTCAAAGGAAACTTTCTTCAAGAGAAAGAAAAAGGAGAACACATTGTCACATGAAGCAACCTGGAGCTGCTTCTCCTTTTACACCCATAGCTCATCAATCTGTGCACATCATAATTACTACAAAATTTAGATTTCAAGCAACCATTAGGAGAATTTTTGGACCCACTCGCGTTAATGAAATTAATGCCTCAATCAACCCTTTTATTTTGCCTATGATAAATTATGAACTAACACTTGATGTATATATTTTCATTTTGATGTGATCACTCATCGTAGTCAAAACTTTGTGGTACACAAGCCTCCTTGTATTGTAAAAATGTCAAGCACTTTTCCTACCTTTCATTCTAAAAATGGTGAGGATGCACAAGAATTTCTGGATAATTTGGAGATGGCACACCTCATCTCTGGGAGAGATCAAGAAGAGGTAAAGCTGCGTGCTTTTCCACTCGTTCTCAAAGGGGAGGCTAAGGCATGGTACGAGGCCTTGCAACCTCAAAACAAAACCAATTGGGAGAGGCTACGTGCAATTTTTCTTGCCAAATTTGGGCAAGGAGATACTCCAGAGGGTCTTTGGAATTGTCTACTTCAACATAAACAGGTATTCCTTGAAGACTACCCATCTTATGAGGCCGTTTTCCTTAACCTATGGGATAGATGGGAGGCTACCTTACAAAACCAAGGTGGTGCACCAAACTTTCTAAAGAAAGATAGGTTCATGGCCGGCTTGTATCCAATTTTGAAGACCAAGGTAGAGTTAAAATTCCCATCAACATTTGAGGAAGCACGTGAGGTGGCCATGGTCAAATTCAAGAAGTTAAATTTTCAAGCACATAGAACAAGAGACCTAAATGAAGTCATTGAGAGGGATTCTTCACCAAGCATGGGAGCACAAGTTAGGGGCTCTCTTGCCCAAACTTCACAAATAGGGGAAGGATCACAACAAGAGATCTTGCAAAGATTAACTCAACAACTAGAGAGTCTCACCTTGAATCTAGTGCAGGGCCTACCCCAACAACGACAACCAAGAGAAGGGAATCGCAATCAACGACGTCAAGCACAAGAATTGAGATGATGGAATTGCAACGAAGTTGGTCATGGCATGTATAATTGCCCTCACCCTCGAAGTCTTCCAGGGGACATATACCCTCCTAGACCCCCTCCGCTCATGGTGCAGCAAGAGCATGCTCAAGCCCCGCAAATTCTTCGTCGGCACCACCACCTCCAGTGGCAAACATCCCTCTTGTCCCACTAGTGGAGGAAGAGAGGGGAGTAAATGTCATAAAGCTGGAAGAGGAGATAGAGGTGAGCCCTATACATTTTGATGTTATGCCAGCAGAAAAGTGCACAAGAGCACACAACAAGGATGAAGACACAAGGAATGAAGAGTCGGAACCTGCAAGGAAGGAGAGGAAGAAAAAGTCAAAGAAGGAGGAAGGAGGCAAGAAGCAGAGGTCAAGGCGAAGGGAGATCGGCATCAATGATTTTCCATTGGGAAAGAATATGGAACCCTACAACATCTTAGAATATTTGCAAACTCAAAAGCCCAATATTTCTTGGCCTCAACTCCTACATCTATCACCCAAGGTGAGAAAGCACTGGTCCAAACTTGTAAGTACAAGACTCCCAAGAAAGAAAGAAAAGGTGACAGTAAAGGCATTGACTTCAAAGCCACAACAAGATGTGGAACCTATTGTAGATGCTTATGTAAGGGGTAGGAAGGTATCCAATGTGTATGTTGATGGTGGAGCACAATGTGTGTGATCACGGAAAGAGCCATGAATAGACTAGGGCTTGAAATCACTAAATCCTCTAATTGTCAAGCTAGGCTGGCCAACAATGCAAGTGTGAAGTGCCTAGGGATCATCGAGAATGTAAAAGTTTCTGTATGTAATATAGATGCACGTGTGGACATGTATGTATTTCCAGCCAAGGGGGAGGGCTATCCCATCATCCTAGGGAGGCCTTGGCTCATCGCTGTAAATGCAGATAAAAAATGGGGACGAGGACAATTGATTCTCAAAAAGGGGCAACATGTAGTATACGATTGGCATGAAGGAAAGCAGCTCGACATCAACTATGAGACCACGGCTGATGAAGAAAGTGAAGAGAGTTTTGGCTCAAGCGACGAGGAAGGTTCAACCACTACATCCAATAGCGAAGAAGAATCATCTTTGGAGGTCATGGGAATCATCTTCAACACATCAAAAACTCCATCAATAGAGGTTGACCCAATAAAGGAGCAAACAAAGGATGAGAAAGGTGACCACAAGCACTTTGAAGACTTTGAGAGGATGCTTGCAAAATATCTTACCCCTGAGGAGAAGCGGTCCTACATCGATATGCTCAAGAGGTATCCCAATTTGTTTATCACTAATTACTCACAAATTAGAGGTGTGGATGTTATAGATCATGGCATAGAATTAAAACCAGGTACTAAACCTGTGGCTCAAAAGCTAAGGCGCCTAGGAAAAATACAACAAGAGGCACTTTTGACAGAGGTTAACCGACTCCTCAAAGCTGGTTTCATTTACCCTGTGTCTAACTTTGAGTGGGTGTCCCCAATTGTAGTAACTCCTAAAAAGAACGGAAAATGGAGAGTCTGTGTTGACTACAAACCGCTCAATGCTGCAACAAAGAGGGATCATTTTCCTCTTCCTTTCCAAGATGAAATCTTAAACGAAGTAGCCGGCTATGAATGTTACACAGTGTGTGATGGGTATTCAGGGTATTTTCAAATCAGAATAGCAGAAGAAGATCAGTTAAAAACCACTTTCATCACACCTTGGGGTTGCTTTGCCTATAGAGTGATGCCATTTGGGCTCACAAATTCTCCTAGTACCTTTATAAGGTTTACAACTCTTGTCTTTCAGCCCTTCTTTGGAAAGTCAATTAGGGTTTTTATGGATGACTTCTGTATCTATAGTAGCCAAAGACTTCATTGCCAAAAAGTTGAGGAGGGGCTTAGGAGGCTTCATCAATTTGGGGGACAGCTTAATCCTGAGAAGTGTCACATTGCAGAGTCACAAGTGGTATTTCTAGGTCATGTGGTTTCTTTGCAAGGAATTCAAGTGGATCCATCAAAAGTAAATGCTCTCTTGTCACTACAACCACCAACGACAACCAAGGAGCTCATGACTTTCAACCACAAAGTAAGGTACATGTCTCGTTTCATTCACCTTCTAGCGGAAGCTATTGCACCTTTGCACAAGCTAGCAAACAAACCCACATTTGAATGGAGAGAGGAACACGAATTATACTGAAGTAAAGGGTATTCTCAACTCTCTTCCAACAATAATGCCACCAAATCCAAAGGATACATATTACATCACGCCAAGTGTAGGAATGGAGGCCATCGGTGTAGTTCTCATGCAAAAAGACCCAAAAACATGCTACATGAGGCCAGTATACTTTGCAAGCAAAGTCATGACCGCTGCAGAGAAGGGCTACACCGATATGGAGAAGGTGGTATTCACAATGGAGAAGGGCTACACCGATATGGAGTATTAGGTCATGCATAGACCATGGATAATGGCCCAGGAATAGAGGTTTTCCCCTTCCATTTCACTCCACACATTAGAATAAACATTGCAATTAGTAGAAAAATCCATTTTCAACAACGTATGGTATTCATGTTTGGTGCCCAAAGAGTAGGAGAAATTCTCGCATCACCAAACCCTGTCATTCTACCTCTTATTGATTATCATAGGTCATTTGATGTGACTATTTTTATTTTGTTGTAGAATAGATTGCAATTTAGAAAATATTATTGTGTAAATCTTTTAAAGAAAGAAAAAACAAAAACGCGTCACTTTGAAATTAATTCAATGGAGAGCCAACGCCAAATGTCTGGATATCCTCTTTTCTTTGGAGAGCCTGGAGAGGATGCAGAATTATTTCTAGCGAATTTCAAGATGTCTTGCCGTATCAAGAGGATAGTAACTGATCAAGAACGTGTAGAAATGTTTGAGGTGGTCCTTAGGAAAGATGCTAGTACTTGGTTTGACTCTTTGCCTGAGGAAGTTAAGGGGAATTACACAAAAGTTTTGAATCGTTTTAAGAGATACTTCTTTGATCCCCAAAACACTCAAAAACTATGGCAAGACATTGTTTCTCATAAGCAAAAAGACTTAGATGACTACTACTTGTACAAGCAAGAGTTTCTACGTCTTTGGGCTCTATGGATACGAAATGTTACTAACCCTGGTGATGGTGCAGAATTTTTAAAGAAGGAGAGGTTCATAGCCGGACTCTTTCCTGACCTTAAGGTAAAAGTTGAGGCGGGTGCACCTGCTACTTTTGATGCAGCTGAAACTAGGGCTGCTGAGAAGTATAGGAAACTCAAGTGCTTAAGGGGAGAGGTTCCAATAGAAGGTCTTAGACCCAAAGGTAAGTCACAAGCATCAACATCGAGGGAGATTCCTGAGGTAACGGCGGAAGTAATTGAGAAGTTAAACGAATCTTTAAGCAGCCTGTCAATTCACCTTGCACAAGCTGTAGGTCCAAAGGGACAAGCAAAGAAGTCTGAAGAGCGAGATCCACGACCTAGGAGAGTCTTGCAATGTTGGAATTGCGGTGAGTCTGGACATGGGATGTATAATTGTCCTTGGCCCCGTGGGGAGCCAGGGAGACCTAACTTGAATTACCCAGTGATGAATGCAGGCGAAGGAACTAGTCAACAACCAAGGCTTCTACAAAGGCCAAATGGACCAAGACCACCTCCACAAGGGGTAGAAGGAGTTCCACCTTTGCCAGATCCAAATGTGCATGTGGTAGAGGTGACAAATTCAAATGAGGTTGACATGGAAGCCAATGGCATTAAGCGTGGCCGACAAAAAGGTAAAGAGAAAGAAGGAGTCACATCACAGAGTGACCATGGACAAGGCAAGAAGGCAAAGGAAACCAAGGAAACCAAGAGGACTCGACGTCGTATCAACCTCCAAGACTTCCCTCTTGGACATGGTATGGCTCCGTACAACTTGTTGGAAGACATGAGAGGTAAGGGTCCTGATATTTCATGGCCTCAATTTCTTGCATTATGTCCACAAGTTAGGAGGGATTTAACAAGGGCAGTTAGCACTAGGAGAAAGGTAAAAGAGAGTGTGCCTGTTGTAAAAATTGCACAAGCTGAAATGAATGAGGACATTACACCGGTGCTAGACTGTTACATCAAAGGGAGATTGGTTAGGAAAGGTCTAGTGGATGGGGGTGCACAAATTTGCATCATGACAGAGGGACTCATGCAAAGACTAGGCATGCACATCCATGAGACACCTGAAATCAAAGTGAAAATGGCAAACAATAGCAAGGCTAGGTGTGTAGGAATTTGTAAAAATGTTTTTGTGGAGGCCTTTGGCATTAAGAAGGCAGTGGATTTTTATGTTATGTCGACCAAGGGAAGTGGTTATCCATTTATCCTAGGAAGACCATGGCTAATGAAAATGCGAGCTTTGCAGGATTGGGAGAGTGGGAAATTAATTTGCAGGAATGACAATCATAAGAAGGTTGTCTTTGACATGAAGGAGCAACGCCAAGAGGAGCTCCATGAAGAATCATCTCAAAGTGAGACGGAAGAAGGTTGGACTGATAGCACTTCAGAAGAAGAAAGTAGCAGCAGCATTACTGAAGAGGAGTCTTCCATCGAAGTCATGGGGGTAAGGTTTAAGCCAAGCAACCAAGAGACCTCTTGTCAAGGATTGGAGGAGGTAGGTCCTCAAGAGAACGAAGGTGAATATCAAGATGAAGGGATGCTGGAAGGTATGCTATCAACAACACTTACAAAGGATGAAAGAGAGGAGTTCAAATGTGTGCTAAGGAAGTTTCCTAGGCTTTTTGCTAAAGACTACACCGATGTGCGTGGAGTAGATGATGTTCAACACAAAATTGAGTTGAAGCCAGAGGCCACACCTAAGGCTCAGAAGCTACGAAGGCTAGGAGTCATCAAGGAGAAGGCTTTACTCAAGGAGGTAAGAAAGCTTCTAGCAGCAGGGTTCATTTATCCAGTGGAGAATTCAGAGTGGGTCTCTCCTGTTGTTGTCACTCCTAAGAAGAACGGAAAGTGGAGGGTGTGTGTGGATTACCGTCCACTCAATGAGGCAACAAAAAGAGATCACTTTCCCCTCCCATTTCAGGATGAGATACTAAATGAAGTAGCTGGTCATGAGAAGTACACTGTGTGTGATGGCTACTCAGGCTACTTTCAAATAGGTATCGCATTGGAAGATCAATTGAAAACAACCTTTATCACTCCTTGGGGTTGTTATGCTTTTAGAGTCATGCCATTTGGTCTGACAAATGCTCCTGCAACATTCCAACGTTTCATGAACATGGTGTTTCAAGCATTGTTTGGAAAGTCAATTAGGGTGTTCATTGATGATTTTTGCATTTATAGCTCAGAATCATTGCATCTACAAAGGGTAGAAGAAGGTTTAAAGAAGCTCTACGACATGGGAGGTCAACTCAACCCCGACAAGTGCCACATAGGTGAGGATGAAGTGATCTTGCTCGGTCACAAGGTTTCCTATAAAGGCATTGAGGTGGATCCTTCAAAGGCAAAGGCTCTTATTGAGCTCCCATCACCGAAGAGTCTTAAGGAGGTCATCTCTTTCATTCAGAAGGTGAAGTATATGTCACGCTTCATTCACTTAGCCTCGGAGTTGCTTCATCCTTTGCAAAAGTTGACACAACAAGTAGAATTTGCATGGTCTGATGAGCTTGAAGAGTATTTTTGTAACATTAAAGTCATTTTGTCAGAGCTACAAACACTCATGCCTCCTTGTTGGGAGTACACATTCTTTGTTAGCTCTAGTGTTGGAAGGGAAACAATTGGTGCTGTGTTGCTACAACAAGATCCCCACAGTACAAGGATGCGACCCATCTACTTTGCTAGTAGGGTCATGAATGCTTTGGAGAGAGACTACACAGAAGCAGAACTCATGATGCTTTCTCTCATGTTTGCGGTGAGAAAGTTTAGATCCTACCTACTACCAAAACCTTTTGTAATTCTCACTGCAGAAAATTTGTTCCCTTGGGTGTCATCTCAAATGAATCTTAGTACTAGGATCTCAAAGTGGATTATGGAGTTGCAAGAGTTCCAATACTCTTTCAAGGTAGAAGATAGTGTGCGTGCACAATTGGCAGGGATTCTCACTTATAGGGTACATGAGAAGGAAATTAAGGTGCCTCAAGTAAAGACCCTAACATTGCCACCACCAAAAAGTATTCCCAATGCTTTTACCTTGTTCTTTGATGGAGCTTTTCGACGAGCCACAGGAAAAGCAGGGGGAGGGCTAGTGTTGCTCAACCCAAGTGGAGAGGTGGTCATGAAAGAGAAGGTCAATCTACCAGGTTCAACTAGCAACAATGAAGCAGAATATGACACACTACTTCATGGTTTGAAGATGTGCATTGGCCAAGGGATAAAACGTCTCATGGTAAAAGAAGATGCACTTCTCATTGTTAAACAGATTTTAGGCATTTGGGCATGCAAGAATGAAAGCTTAAGGACAAAAGTTCATGCCATTCGTAGGATGTTTAATCAGTTTGAAGAAGTGCAACTATATCATATTCCGAGGAAACAAAATGAAGATGCCGATTTACTTGCACAACAAGCAGTTACATGTGTTGAGAGAGAAGTGCAGGTCATCATGGTGGCAACAGCTGTCAAGCAACCGAGATACCAGGGATTGGAGTCATTGGCTCCCATTATCGGCTACATTTTGGAGGGTGAGTTTCCACAAGACTTCACGAAGGCTCAGAAGAGGAGACTCATGAAGAAGGCAGGTTTCTATCTCTTCCTAGAAGGCTCCCTCTATCAAAAAGGGAAGGATCAAGTGTGCAGAAGAGTACCAACTATCGTGGAAATTCCAGCCATTCTAAAAGGTTTGCATGAAGAGGCATGTGGTGGTCATTTTTCCCAAGAATCAACTGTGAAGAAGATTTTGCTTGCGGGGTATGTTTGGCCAAGCTTGCATGTGGATGTTCAACATTGGTGTAAAAGCTGTCACAATTGTCAGATAGATGGAAATAGAAGGTTGGTGCATGGCCCGAGGCAAATAGTTCTTGCAAATGGACCCTTTGAAAAGTGGGGCATTGATGCTATGGGTCCTCTGCCTAGGACAAAAAATGGTAAACTCTACATTCTAGTGGCTGTAGACTATATGACTAGGTGGGTGGAAGCTCAAAGTGTGGCAAGAGTTAATGAGAGGACAGTTAGCAAGTTTGTGTACACTCACATTTGTTGCAGATTTGGCACACCTTTGGAGATCGTTTCTGATAATGGTCCAGGATTTCGGAAGGGCTTGCTCACAGAAGTTTGTAATGAGCTTCACATTCTACATCGGCATAGCACACCCTACTATCCTCAATCAAATGGTTTGGTAGAGAGGGCTAATGGTGTCATTGCAGGAATCATTAGAAAGATGGTGCAAAACAAGACAAAATTATGGGATGACTTCTTGGATGGTGCCTTGTGGGCATATCGAACCACATATAGGGAAGCCACGGAGTTCACACCATTTCACTTGGTCTATGGTCAAGAGGCTTTGCAACCTATCGAGCTCAACATTCCAACAATGCGACTTCATGGCAAAGGAGCGCAAGATGATCAAGAGGTATGGATGGATCGACTTCTTACGTTAGTGGAGCTTGAGTGGAAAAGAGAAGCAGCATACGAGTGCTACAAGAGGAAAGCCACACAAGCGAAAGAAACGCACGACAAGAAACTGAAGGACAAAGGCATCAAGGAAGGAGAGCTTGTGCTAAGGTATGACAATCGACTTGACAATCGTTTTGATGCCAAGTTTGAAACTAGATGGCAAGGGCCATACATAGTCAAGAAGGCTTTCAATTCTAGTTACTATCAGCTTATGGACTTGAATGGTAAAGAGCACTCTAGGAAGGTAAACGGGTATCGCTTGAAGCCCTATTTGAGTCGCCTTCTACCAAAGGATCTACCAAAGATCTGTCCAAAGGCCTCTGTCTCATGTAAGTATTGTTACATGAAGCATGAGTGTAACTCCAGCCAAAATTCTGAGGGGCCAAACAATGAAGATCTCGTCAAGGACTCTAAAGCACTCTCTTTGGAAAAGATGCTCTATGATGGTACATGAATATACCATCATCCTAGGGGAGGGCTAATGATAGCCGTTTTTCGGCTCTCCATAATTGCTATACTAAGTTACTCCACCCTACCAAAATCACCCAAACACTATGGCTATCCCTACCATTTCACTGCAAATAGGCGTGTGTGAGTTAGGGGGCTTTTCCTATATTTTCTTAAAAAACCCTCAGCTAGCTAGTCACTGGGCTAGGTGAGCCAAAAAAAATAGAAAAAATAAAAAATAAAAGTATATTATGGCCTCTTTGTGTGTAAATATTTCATTGTATATATGGCCTAAATATAGGGATTTTTTATAATTATTTTGGTATTTTATTTAAATATTTCTACTTAGGTGTGTGTTTTATTAAACCTATGTACACCTTCTTTCATCCTCTTACACCATAATTATATTTTTTGCCAATATGTACATACTCTAACCTCATATTTTTCCTTTATACAAATCACTCCCACATTTTCACCCTCACCCTCGTGAAAACAAAAAATTGATTTCTACTCATTGGTTACTTTTATTATATTATTTACTTGCATACCTTTTCCTCTTTCACCCAAAATAATTCAAGGAGGGATCATATCATATGATTCCAATATCTTTCCATATCCATAACTCCTCCATATTTTTATTATTATTTTTACTCATTATTCTAACACCGTGTGCTCATTGAGCTAAAGTCCATGAATAGTCCATACACTAGTCCCACCATGTATATATTTCTTTATTCACCAATAATCCTCCTCCATGCATGTGTCAAGGGCAACTTGGATGCTTTGTATTATGATATGACAAAGGAGGGGCTCACTCTTGGATGCATTGTACAAATTCAACACAGGAGGGGTCCACTAAAAGACTTTTGCAAGCATAAAAACAGGCTTTTTGGTGAGAATTTTGGCACCTATTTCCACTCCGAATTTGGAGCAGTGGTCAAAAGAGAAAATGTAGCCCACGCTCTGAATAATCACCTCAAATTTTTTCATGATTTTTGGAGCTACCAGCGGTGAGCTATGATTTTTTGAGTGGACCCCAGTCTGCCCACTTTTTTCACAAGTAGCCCCTAGTCTTCTCTCACCTCTTTCCACACTTCTACACACACACACACACACACACACACACACACACACATTTCTCTCAATCCCTCACTCAAACCTGCACCTTCAATGGTTTCTCTCACCTTCTTCACCATTAACCTCCCCACTTACTCCCATAGCTCTCATATGAGCTCTCCATGTACATACACCATCTCTATGCCTCTCTCTATTATCTCCAAAGTACAATTCCATCTTACTCCTTATATATATACATAAATTCAGCATGTGTACCATGCTTAACCTCTGCAAATCAAAAGATCTCATCAACGGAATTACCATTTTCATCACGATGATCAACCTTGGCAGCGGCGGCGTAAAGAAGCGAAGAAGAAGAAGAAGACCAGCGGTCATTTTTTCCACAATCTACACAAGGGTGAGTTCAAGCTTCTTCAAAGCTTCACCATCTCAATGAATCTCTTTTAATTCACCCCTCTTCCTTCATCAAATCAACTCACTCTACCCATTGTAAATGTAACATTAACTTTCTAGTGATTACTAACGACTTACATACTAACACAAAATAGCATTGACCTAACCATAAAAGACACCTCACCTCAAGACATGTATAGTAACTCTCTCTCTCTCTCTCTCTCTCTCTCTCTCCCCTTCTTTAAAACTTACTTTCACCTTATCTACCATCAATAATGCTTTCTTTTGAGCCCACACCCATGACTCAAGCAGACAAAGAAGGCCCGCAATGTTTTGATATTCAAAAAAATCATAATCCTGATTTGTTAGCTTGTAAATTAGGATTTCCAATAATCTTAATGAGGGGTCTCCAACCTATAAATAGGCCCCTCTCCTTCTTGTAAAACAACCTCCAACATCTCACATAGCACCCCAACACTCTATGCGTGAGGAGAGACTTAGGTGTAGCAACCACTTGTGAGCTTCACTCTTGGTGTGAGAGAAGCCTTCAAGCTACACATTGCAAGTGAGAGAGCGTGAGTTCCACAAATCTCAAAACCACTATTTTACATGCTCCTTCATCATCAATAAATTGAGGTTTGGTGCATCAAAGGCGTGATTCGACGTTTAAATCTTCGTCCTTCCATTTGTGCAATACGGTTTGGTAAATTCAAGGTGACTTGTGTATTTTGAGTTTTATCGGTTGATCTTGATTTGAGAAAGTGTTTTAGTGTGTTTTCCATTGCCAGTTTTGTGTCCATTGTAAGAGGGTATTGTGGTGAGAGGTCTCCCACACCCTAAGACAGTGTGTGTGTGTTTTGGCAATGATTAGCAATCACTAAGCATTGAGTGAGTTTTGTACAAGTTCTACGATAGCATCATAACGAACCATCTCCATTTGCAAGTCACAAATAAGGTATTACGCAAGATCCTTCCCTCTCTCTCTTCCCTTGCTCTAGCTCTCTCTGGTCCATTTCATGTGTGTCTTGGTGTGAGGTTGTTTGTGTGTGTTGTGTGGTGCATCTTCTTAATTGTGCCAAAATCTCTCTTGCGTCCTAGTTCGCATACCATAACTAGGTGGTGCCCCTATCTTGTTTTGGTTTGGCTGTGGGTTTGTTGTTGTGTTGTGCTTGTGGTTGCCCCAGCCCCAATTGAGCAGCACGGGAGCCTTGAGGGGTGTTTAGAGGTCGCCTCTCTTGTTGCCCGCCCCGGACCGCCTCAATTTTGGTGCCCCCACTGAGGAAAGGCTTGTGTATCTTTTTGTGTAGGTTCAACCTTTAGCATAGTCAAGTAGGTTGCATGAATCACGAGAATTTGTATGATCCTTTCATTCCCATTGCAAGGCAAAAGGTACACATAATTGTTAGTACTAAGTTGCAATTTTAGCGAGTAATTCGTAGGATTTTAGGTCCTCTTAGGTTGGCCGAGATAAACGCTTCAGTAAACCCTTTTATTTTGCCTCTGATTAGGTACGACCTTGGTTTGGACGTCTATATTTTTGTTTTGTTTTGAGTATTAGGTCATGCATAGACCATGGATAATGGCCCAGGAATAGAGGTTTTCTCCTTCCATTTCACTCCACACATTAGAATAAACATTGCAATTAGTAGAAAAATCCATTTTCAACAACGTATGGTATTCATGTTTGGTGCCCAAAGAGTAGGAGAAATTCTCGCATCACCAAACCCTGTCATTCTACCTCTTATTGATTATCATAGGTCATTTGATGTGACTATTTTTATTTTGTTGTAGAATAGATTGCAATTTAGAAAATATTATTGTGTAAATCTTTTAAAGAAAGAAAAAACAATAACGCGTCACTTTGAAATTAATTCAATGGAGAGCCAACGCCAAATGTCTGGATATCCTCTTTTCTTTGGAGAGCCTGGAGAGGATGCAGAATTATTTCTAGCGAATTTCAAGATGTCTTGCCGTATCAAGAGGATAGTAACTGATCAAGAACGTGTAGAAATGTTTGAGGTGGTCCTTAGGAAAGATGCTAGTACTTGGTTTGACTCTTTGCCTGAGGAAGTTAAGGGGAATTACACAGAAGTTTTGAATCGTTTTAAGAGATACTTCTTTGATCCCCAAAACACTCAAAAACTATGGCAAGACATTGTTTCTCATAAGCAAAAAGACTTAGATGACTACTACTTGTACAAGCAAGAGTTTCTACGTCTTTGGGCTCTATGGATACGAAATGTTACTAACCCTGGTGATGGTGCAGAATTTTTAAAGAAGGAGAGGTTCATAGCCGGACTCTTTCCTGACCTTAAGGTAAAAGTTGAGGCGGGTGCACCTGCTACTTTTGATGCAGCTGAAACTAGGGCTGCTGAGAAGTATAGGAAACTCAAGTGCTTAAGGGGAGAGGTTCCAATAGAAGGTCTTAGACCCAAAGGTAAGTCACAAGCATCAACATCGAGGGAGATTCCTGAGGTAACGGCGGAAGTAATTGAGAAGTTAAACGAATCTTTAAGCAGCCTGTCAATTCACCTTGCACAAGCTGTAGGTCCAAAGGGACAAGCAAAGAAGTCTGAAGAGCGAGATCCACGACCTAGGAGAGTCTTGCAATGTTGGAATTGCGGTGAGTCTGGACATGGGATGTATAATTGTCCTTGGCCCCGTGGGGAGCCAGGGAGACCTAACTTGAATTACCCAGTGATGAATGCAGGCGAAGGAACTAGTCAACAACCAAGGCTTCTACAAAGGCCAAATGGACCAAGACCACCTCCACAAGGGGTAGAAGGAGTTCCACCTTTGCCAGATCCAAATGTGCATGTGGTAGAGGTGACAAATTCAAATGAGGTTGACATGGAAGCCAATGGCATTAAGCGTGGCCGACAAAAAGGTAAAGAGAAAGAAGGAGTCACATCACAGAGTGACCATGGACAAGGCAAGAAGGCAAAGGAAACCAAGGAAACCAAGAGGACTCGACGTCGTATCAACCTCCAAGACTTCCCTCTTGGACATGGTATGGCTCCGTACAACTTGTTGGAAGACATGAGAGGTAAGGGTCCTGATATTTCATGGCCTCAATTTCTTGCATTATGTCCACAAGTTAGGAGGGATTTAACAAGGGCAGTTAGCACTAGGAGAAAGGTAAAAGAGAGTGTGCCTGTTGTAAAAATTGCACAAGCTGAAATGAATGAGGACATTACACCGGTGCTAGACTGTTACATCAAAGGGAGATTGGTTAGGAAAGGTCTAGTGGATGGGGGTGCACAAATTTGCATCATGACAGAGGGACTCATGCAAAGACTAGGCATGCACATCCATGAGACACCTGAAATCAAAGTGAAAATGGCAAACAATAGCAAGGCTAGGTGTGTAGGAATTTGTAAAAATGTTTTTGTGGAGGCCTTTGGCATTAAGAAGGCAGTGGATTTTTATGTTATGTCGACCAAGGGAAGTGGTTATCCATTTATCCTAGGAAGACCATGGCTAATGAAAATGCGAGCTTTGCAGGATTGGGAGAGTGGGAAATTAATTTGCAGGAATGACAATCATAAGAAGGTTGTCTTTGACATGAAGGAGCAACACCAAGAGGAGCTCCATGAAGAATCATCTCAAAGTGAGACGGAAGAAGGTTGGACTGATAGCACTTCAGAAGAAGAAAGTAGCAGCAGCATTACTGAAGAGGAGTCTTCCATCGAAGTCATGGGGGTAAGGTTTAAGCCAAGCAACCAAGAGACCTCTTGTCAAGGCTTGGAGGAGGTAGGTCCTCAAGAGAACGAAGGTGAATATCAAGATGAAGGGATGCTGGAAGGTATGCTATCAACAACACTTACAAAGGATGAAAGAGAGGAGTTCAAATGTGTGCTAAGGAAGTTTCCTAGGCTTTTTGCTAAAGACTACACCGATGTGCGTGGAGTAGATGATGTTCAACACAAAATTGAGTTGAAGCCAGAGGCCACACCTAAGGCTCAGAAGCTACGAAGGCTAGGAGTCATCAAGGAGAAGGCTTTACTCAAGGAGGTAAGAAAGCTTCTAGCAGCAGGGTTCATTTATCCAGTGGAGAATTCAGAGTGGGTCTCTCCTGTTGTTGTCACTCCTAAGAAGAACGGAAAGTGGAGGGTGTGTGTGGATTACCGTCCACTCAATGAGGCAACAAAAAGAGATCACTTTCCCCTCCCATTTCAGGATGAGATACTAAATGAAGTAGCTGGTCATGAGAAGTACACTGTGTGTGATGGCTACTCAGGCTACTTTCAAATAGGTATCGCATTGGAAGATCAATTGAAAACAACCTTTATCACTCCTTGGGGTTGTTATGCTTTTAGAGTCATGCCATTTGGTCTGACAAATGCTCCTGCAACATTCCAACGTTTCATGAACATGGTGTTTCAAGCATTGTTTGGAAAGTCAATTAGGGTGTTCATTGATGATTTTTGCATTTATAGCTCAGAATCATTGCATCTACAAAGGGTAGAAGAAGGTTTAAAGAAGCTCTACGACATGGGAGGTCAACTCAACCCCGACAAGTGCCACATAGGTGAGGATGAAGTGATCTTGCTCGGTCACAAGGTTTCCTATAAAGGCATTGAGGTGGATCCTTCAAAGGCAAAGGCTCTTATTGAGCTCCCATCACCGAAGAGTCTTAAGGAGGTCATCTCTTTCATTCAGAAGGTGAAGTATATGTCACGCTTCATTCACTTAGCCTCGGAGTTGCTTCATCCTTTGCAAAAGTTGACACAACAAGTAGAATTTGCATGGTCTGATGAGCTTGAAGAGTATTTTTGTAACATTAAAGTCATTTTGTCAGAGCTACAAACACTCATGCCTCCTTGTTGGGAGTACACATTCTTTGTTAGCTCTAGTGTTGGAAGGGAAACAATTGGTGCTGTGTTGCTACAACAAGATCCCCACAGTACAAGGATGCGACCCATCTACTTTGCTAGTAGGGTCATGAATGCTTTGGAGAGAGACTACACAGAAGCAGAACTCATGATGCTTTCTCTCATGTTTGCGGTGAGAAAGTTTAGATCCTACCTACTACCAAAACCTTTTGTAATTCTCACTGCAGAAAATTTGTTCCCTTGGGTGTCATCTCAAATGAATCTTAGTACTAGGATCTCAAAGTGGATTATGGAGTTGCAAGAGTTCCAATACTCTTTCAAGGTAGAAGATAGTGTGCATGCACAATTGGCAGGGATTCTCACTTATAGGGTACATGAGAAGGAAATTAAGGTGCCTCAAGTAAAGACCCTAACATTGCCACCACCAAAAAGTATTCCCAATGCTTTTACCTTGTTCTTTGATGGAGCTTTTCGACGAGCCACAGGAAAAGCAGGGGGAGGGCTAGTGTTGCTCAACCCAAGTGGAGAGGTGGTCATGAAAGAGAAGGTCAATCTACCAGGTTCAACTAGCAACAATGAAGCAGAATATGACACACTACTTCATGGTTTGAAGATGTGCATTGGCCAAGGGATAAAACGTCTCATGGTAAAAGAAGATGCACTTCTCATTGTTAAACAGATTTTAGGCATTTGGGCATGCAAGAATGAAAGCTTAAGGACAAAAGTTCATGCCATTCGTAGGATGTTTAATCAGTTTGAAGAAGTGCAACTATATCATATTCCGAGGAAACAAAATGAAGATGCCGATTTACTTGCACAACAAGCAGTTACATGTGTTGAGAGAGAAGTGCAGGTCATCATGGTGGCAACAGCTGTCAAGCAACCGAGATACCAGGGATTGGAGTCATTGGCTCCCATTATCGGCTACATTTTGGAGGGTGAGTTTCCACAAGACTTCACGAAGGCTCAGAAGAGGAGACTCATGAAGAAGGCAGGTTTCTATCTCTTCCTAGAAGGCTCCCTCTATCAAAAAGGGAAGGATCAAGTGTGCAGAAGAGTACCAACTATCGTGGAAATTCCAGCCATTCTAAAAGGTTTGCATGAAGAGGCATGTGGTGGTCATTTTTCCCAAGAATCAACTGTGAAGAAGATTTTGCTTGCGGGGTATGTTTGGCCAAGCTTGCATGTGGATGTTCAACATTGGTGTAAAAGCTGTCACAATTGTCAGATAAATGGAAATAGAAGGTTGGTGCATGGCCCGAGGCAAATAGTTCTTGCAAATGGACCCTTTGAAAAGTGGGGCATTGATGCTATGGGTCCTCTGCCTAGGACAAAAAATGGTAAACTCTACATTCTAGTGGCTGTAGACTATATGACTAGGTGGGTGGAAGCTCAAAGTGTGGCAAGAGTTAATGAGAGGACAGTTAGCAAGTTTGTGTACACTCACATTTGTTGCAGATTTGGCACACCTTTGGAGATCGTTTCTGATAATGGTCCAGGATTTCGGAAGGGCTTGCTCACAGAAGTTTGTAATGAGCTTCACATTCTACATCGGCATAGCACACCCTACTATCCTCAATCAAATGGTTTGGTAGAGAGGGCTAATGGTGTCATTGCAGGAATCATTAGAAAGATGGTGCAAAACAAGACAAAATTATGGGATGACTTCTTGGATGGTGCCTTGTGGGCATATCGAACCACATATAGGGAAGCCACGGAGTTCACACCATTTCACTTGGTCTATGGTCAAGAGGCTTTGCAACCTATCGAGCTCAACATTCCAACAATGCGACTTCATGGCAAAGGAGCGCAAGATGATCAAGAGGTATGGATGGATCGACTTCTTACGTTAGTGGAGCTTGAGTGGAAAAGAGAAGCAGCATACGAGTGCTACAAGAGGAAAGCCACACAAGCGAAAGAAACGCACGACAAGAAACTGAAGGACAAAGGCATCAAGGAAGGAGAGCTTGTGCTAAGGTATGACAATCGACTTGACAATCGTTTTGATGCCAAGTTTGAAACTAGATGGCAAGGGCCATACATAGTCAAGAAGGCTTTCAATTCTAGTTACTATCAGCTTATGGACTTGAATGGTAAAGAGCACTCTAGGAAGGTAAACGGGTATCGCTTGAAGCCCTATTTGAGTCGCCTTCTACCAAAGGATCTACCAAAGATCTGTCCAAAGGCCTCTGTCTCATGTAAGTATTGTTACATGAAGCATGAGTGTAACTCCAGCCAAAATTCTGAGGGGCCAAACAATGAAGATCTCGTCAAGGACTCTAAAGCACTCTCTTTGGAAAAGATGCTCTATGATGGTACATGAATATACCATCATCCTAGGGGAGGGCTAATGATAGCCGTTTTTCGGCTCTCCATAATTGCTATACTAAGTTACTCCACCCTACCAAAATCACCCAAACACTATGGCTATCCCTACCATTTCACTGCAAATAGGCGTGTGTGAGTTAGGGGGCTTTTCCTATATTTTCTTAAAAAACCCTCAGCTAGCTAGTCACTGGGCTAGGTGAGCCAAAAAAAATAGAAAAAATAAAAAATAAAAGTATATTATGGCCTCTTTGTGTGTAAATATTTCATTGTATATATGGCCTAAATATAGGGATTTTTTATAATTATTTTGGTATTTTATTTAAATATTTCTACTTAGGTGTGTGTTTTATTAAACCTATGTACACCTTCTTTCATCCTCTTACACCATAATTATATTTTTTGCCAATATGTACATACTCTAACCTCATATTTTTCCTTTATACAAATCACTCCCACATTTTCACCCTCACCCTCGTGAAAACAAAAAATTGATTTCTACTCATTGGTTACTTTTATTATATTATTTACTTGCATACCTTTTCCTCTTTCACCCAAAATAATTCAAGGAGGGATCATATCATATGATTCCAATATCTTTCCATATCCATAACTCCTCCATATTTTTATTATTATTTTTACTCATTATTCTAACACCGTGTGCTCATTGAGCTAAAGTCCATGAATAGTCCATACACTAGTCCCACCATGTATATATTTCTTTATTCACCAATAATCCTCCTCCATGCATGTGTCAAGGGCAACTTGGATGCTTTGTATTATGATATGACAAAGGAGGGGCTCACTCTTGGATGCATTGTACAAATTCAACACAGGAGGGGTCCACTAAAAGACTTTTGCAAGCATAAAAACAGGCTTTTTGGTGAGAATTTTGGCACCTATTTCCACTCCGAATTTGGAGCAGTGGTCAAAAGAGAAAATGTAGCCCACGCTCTGAATAATCACCTCAAATTTTTTCATGATTTTTGGAGCTACCAGCGGTGAGCTATGATTTTTTGAGTGGACCCCAGTCTGCCCACTTTTTTCACAAGTAGCCCCTAGTCTTCTCTCACCTCTTTCCACACTTCTACACACACACACACACACACACACACACACACACACATTTCTCTCAATCCCTCACTCAAACCTGCACCTTCAATGGTTTCTCTCACCTTCTTCACCATTAACCTCCCCACTTACTCCCATAGCTCTCATATGAGCTCTCCATGTACATACACCATCTCTATGCCTCTCTCTATGATCTCCAAAGTACAATTCCATCTTACTCCTTATATATATACATAAATTCAGCATGTGTACCATGCTTAACCTCTGCAAATCAAAAGATCTCATCAACGGAATTACCATTTTCATCACGATGATCAACCTTGGCAGCGGCGGCGTAAAGAAGCGAAGAAGAAGAAGAAGACCAGCGGTCATTTTTTCCACAATCTACACAAGGGTGAGTTCAAGCTTCTTCAAAGCTTCACCATCTCAATGAATCTCTTTTAATTCACCCCTCTTCCTTCATCAAATCAACTCACTCTACCCATTGTAAATGTAACATTAACTTTCTAGTGATTACTAACGACTTACATACTAACACAAAATAGCATTGACCTAACCATAAAAGACACCTCACCTCAAGACATGTATAGTAACTCTCTCTCTCTCTCTCTCTCTCTCTCTCTCCCCTTCTTTAAAACTTACTTTCACCTTATCTACCATCAATAATGCTTTCTTTTGAGCCCACACCCATGACTCAAGCAGACAAAGAAGGCCCGCAATGTTTTGATATTCAAAAAAATCATAATCCTGATTTGTTAGCTTGTAAATTAGGATTTCCAATAATCTTAATGAGGGGTCTCCAACCTATAAATAGGCCCCTCTCCTTCTTGTAAAACAACCTCCAACATCTCACATAGCACCCCAACACTCTATGCGTGAGGAGAGACTTAGGTGTAGCAACCACTTGTGAGCTTCACTCTTGGTGTGAGAGAAGCCTTCAAGCTACACATTGCAAGTGAGAGAGCGTGAGTTCCACAAATCTCAAAACCACTATTTTACATGCTCCTTCATCATCAATAAATTGAGGTTTGGTGCATCAAAGGCGTGATTCGACGTTTAAATCTTCGTCCTTCCATTTGTGCAATACGGTTTGGTAAATTCAAGGTGACTTGTGTATTTTGAGTTTTATCGGTTGATCTTGATTTGAGAAAGTGTTTTAGTGTGTTTTCCATTGCCAGTTTTGTGTCCATTGTAAGAGGGTATTGTGGTGAGAGGTCTCCCACACCCTAAGACAGTGTGTGTGTGTTTTGGCAATGATTAGCAATCACTAAGCATTGAGTGAGTTTTGTACAAGTTCTACGATAGCATCATAACGAACCATCTCCATTTGCAAGTCACAAATAAGGTATTACGCAAGATCCTTCCCTCTCTCTCTTCCCTTGCTCTAGCTCTCTCTGGTCCATTTCATGTGTGTCTTGGTGTGAGGTTGTTTGTGTGTGTTGTGTGGTGCATCTTCTTGGTTGTGCCAAAATCTCTCTTGCGTCCTAGTTCGCATACCATAACTAGGTGGTGCCCCTATCTTGTTTTGGTTTGGCTGTGGGTTTGTTGTTGTGTTGTGCTTGTGGTTGCCCCAGCCCCAATTGAGCAGCACGGGAGCCTTGAGGGGTGTTTAGAGGTCGCCTCTCTTGTTGCCCGCCCCGGACCGCCTCAGTACCAAGGCCAAGAGGAATTGAAGGACATCATATTTTTCCTCCAAACTGGTGAGTGCCCTAAACACTTGGATAAAGTGCAAAGGCATAGGTTGGTAAAAAAGGCAACCCTCCCATCTCCGATTTATGGGATTGAGGTAATGAAAAGCAGGTCTAATGGAGTAAAAGAGTGTATATCACTCCTCCTTTATTTAGAAAAAAAAAGAAAAAAAGAAAAAAAAGAAAGAAAAAAAAAAGAAGAAGAAGAAAGAAAAAACTCTTTTGTTTCATTTAGGAGCATGAATGATCCTAGATGAAGGGGGAGGGCTAATATGAGTAGCGTTAAATGGTAACCTTGCATTTGCACTACATTTCTACTTAAATGTATATATTTTTTATCAAAGTTTTAACCTAGTGTTCATTCTCTCTTTCCGTAATAGCCTTTTTCCATACAAACACCTTACCCTTCTCAGATCTTTATGCATTTACATCATATTTCTCTCTTCATGCTAAATGTAAATAGTAAACTTAATTCTACTCTCCTAGTTTTTTTATTGCACATTCTTTTAACTAATTGCCTTTACTAATTTAAATAGCTATCTACATCCCATAATTTGTAAATAAATAATTTATGGGCACTTATCTTACCCATCTTCTCTCAAGGGTAGGGTTAACCTTGTAGGCCTTCCCTTCCCCACCACTATGTGACCCAAGTCTTGGATCATTTACTTGTGTTGGTCAACAAATCTTAAATATAATGTATATCCCCAATAAATCAAACTTTATTGGAGCCTACCTCATTTGTTTAAGGTGGATTCTCTTTTGAAAAAGCATGCTACACCTTGGATGCATGCTAAAGGGCCCCCTACAAGGAGACTTGGTTCAAAAGATGTTTTGGATGCATCTTGAATGCCTTAGCTCATGGGTATACTTGAGGAACACTCCAAAATCATCTTAAACACTTTGAGAAGGTCAACTTTGCCTTTTACAGCACCCAATTCTGAGTTACAGGCTAAAAGTTATGGTGAAAACAAGGTGCTGCGGACACTGTTACTGCAGGTCAAAGTTACAATCAGGTAAACCACAAAGGTGAAAAGTTTTCTTGACTTCTTCAACATTCTAAAATACCAATGGGGAGTTAAAAACCACTTGCATGTGGAGGGGTCGGCTCAAGATGCTTCCAGAGACACAACAAACAGGATGGGGACACTCTGCAAGAGCCACTGGAGGGACATCATGGTGGGTCCCACATACATTATCAACCCTTATGGAGCCTCCACGACCTAAAAGGCTATTTTTAATGAAAAAATAAGTCCCTTATTTGCATAATTGAAGGAATGGTCAAAAAAGAACCTAACTATGGTTAATTACCTACCCTAGTCAAGTTTAACCTAACCCAAGGTCTTGTACAACTATAAAAAGGCCCTTTGGCAAGCACAAAAATACACACACCTACTCCATTGCTGCAAATAAGCTCCTCTAAGGTTAGGGAAGCCCTAATCTCTCTCTCCTCTTGTCTCCCTATCCATTTCCTAAGCTCGCTATCATAAACGGCACCATAGAGAGAGCATCAATATGCTATTGCTACCATTCTCTTGCAAACATTTCTCTTACCATACTCATCCCTAAATAAGGATTGTAGATTCTATATGAGAGCAGGGATATCAAGTTCAATGATCTATCTCATGGTTTGATCAACAAATCGTTGCAATTGGGGTGTCGTCGTCACACTTTTGCTCTAAACGCATGCAAAATTGGTAAGCATATCTTGGCAGCTTCTCATATTTTGTGCTCATTGGGTTGCTTGTTTGTTGAGAAAGTTTTTTGTGCACCATGGTGTCTATTTGCTTGGCTTCTCTCCTTATGTTGTGTGTAAGTAAGTCTTGGGGCTGCATAGATGGAGAAGAGCTCTCTATGCATGCCGCCTTATGTGTGTAAGTAGTATCTTCTTTTGGGAAAGGAAAGGAGTTGTCAAGTATTTGTGCATTATGGTGTTTTGAGTTTTGAGGTTTTGTGCTTGCTTTTCTTAGAAGTATATGCGCACTAATATGGTGAAGGTCAATCTTTGCATGTGAGTTTGTGCAGTGTTCAAAGGGATTGCTTAAGGACTGTGTGTTGAATGGTTGAAGGGCATTTTGTGTTGAAGCACATAAGGAAGGTGTGTGTGTGTGCGTGCGTGTGTGTGTATGGTTTGTTTTGGTTTCCTTCTTTCTCCATAAAAGAGGGTGGTGCCCCTAAGAAATATGCGTGTGTAGGGTCTCACAGAGTGGTTGTCTGGTGGGAGCCTTGAGTTGAGTCCCATCTCAAAAAATCCGCTACCAATGGTTCAAGTAATGTGATTTTTATCGTAAGATAAGTTGTACTAGTCGTAAAGGGTTCTCCTTTTAGTGAAATATTGGTGTCATAAGTATCTTCTATTTTAAGCATATCTAAAGGGATAAATGTTGATAAGTTATTCTTTGAAAATTTATTGTTTAAGCTGAGAATATCATCCATATATCTTGCAGTATGTATAGATTGTGTGAGTGTTTTTTGTGCTTCAGAGTTATGTAATTCTTTGATATACCATTGTAGTCAAAGTAAGTCAAGTAAAGATTACAAAGTACATCGGTGAACAGAAGAATCTCATAGGAATCCCTTTTTGTTGTTTAAAACAATTTGTTCCAAGTTGGATAAAGCTATTGTTGAGTAGCCAATGGAGGTGAATTATTAATCCCATTTGGTTAAAGTGAAGAGGGGCAGTGTGCATCCCATGTTGATTCCTTGATGAGGGAAATAGCTAATTAATGGTTTTTAGCTCTTTTTTGAAAGGAAAGATCAATCAGTTCTTCTAAGAAACAAAGTAAACCATTATGTCCAAAAATGGGAATGTTTCGTAGCATTCCGTATAGACTTGTGTAATATGTTCTTGGAGGTTTAAAAATAGTTCGGTACTATTCTTAACAATCCAAAATGGATTGTAGTTGATCTTGAGAACTCGCGGGTGTTTTTTTGTTAAGTTGCACAGTGGAGTTATAGTTCTATTAAGATTAGTTTAAGACATTTGGTCATGCAGTTTTTAATTTTTATATAGATTCCATTTTAGGGCGTGCAATTTTTGGGCGAGCAATTTTTGGCAAGTGCTTTTTAAGAATCGGGCGAGCGGATTCCCAAAAGAATGGATAATCTACCCATCTCTCTCTCTCTCTCTCTCTCTCTCCAACTAAAATTTGATTGTAGGTTCACGGCCAACTTACATTCAAACAAAAACCACCATGGATGCATTCAATACACTATTGATAAGACAAACAGAAGTTCCTTACACACAATTATGGTCTATTTTATATAGCAAACCCCAAATCTATGTGTTCCATTGCATCAAATGTAAATACATATGCGGGGGAGGGGGATACATCATGGGTGAGGTGGATGAAAGAAGGGCGGTGGGGGGCCATATACTCTGGGAGGAAACAAAAGTCATGCCAATGGGGGCAGTGCACCAAATGGTGGGGGAACTCCTCCAAATGACAGAGGGTACGAACCATATGTGGGGGGGGGGGGGCTGTAGGTAGTGAAAGAGGCAATGGATCAACTCCGGGCAGGGCCTCAGATGTGGAGGGAATGAATGCACTGGGAGATGGTCCGGTTGCATGCCATCCAAAAGTGGGGCCATGAAAGTAGTATACAGAGCTGCTACTGCCCCACCCTGACTGCTGACTGGTGTCGACAAAGGTGGCTCCAACGGATGAAGCTGCTCTGTCACTTGCTTTGGATGCTCGGTTACCTGTGCTCTGTCACTTCTATGAAACATCAATGTCGAGCCTAAATCGGAAGGTAGGCGTTGAGCAGGCTCTAGACAAGCACTAAAAATTGACCAATCCTTCTCACAACTAATGCAATGCCTGCGTAGTAGTAAACATTGTGCTTCTAATGTCCCCACTCCTGCAAAACAATCCAACACAACATCTCCCATGTTTGTGAAGGTACCTAGTAGCCATCTACAAAACAACAGAAATCTTTAGATTTGTTATACCTCTAATTTTATAGGAACATGAAGAAAAAACATCCAATAAGTTTCTAGCACCTGGCAAACGCTGGACTCCTCTCAACACCACCTCTATGATAAGGCTTGCCCATACGATCAAGCATCCACTGTGTGGAATCTGTACTCGGTAGCTTCTCCCACAACATGTTGTCATCTGCAGAGAAGCCACGTACATTTGCCGCAATCTCTCCATCCGCTCGACCATACCTCGGAAGCCAACACCCACCAGTTCTAGGGGGTGAAAAAAATGACTAGCAACAAAGTACCAACCTACAAATACCAGTAAAACATTGACATTTTGAAATGCGAACATCAAAGTTACTATTCAATATCAAAACAAAAAATAACATACCCTCTCTACATAGTCCTGAATAGTCGTGCAACTAGACTCCAACAGCCGTATGTACAATATCCTCAACAACTGGAAATGAGCTCCCTCTGCCTTGAAAGTGACAATGGATAGATGTTCTGCACGACATGTCGCCACAACCATGCCATCAACCAAAAGAAACTCGGTTTCCAGAAGGAATGCAGCATCCACAAGCTCACTATCCCATTGGTTCCATGAAGGAACCCCACCCATGTTAGCTGCATGTGGCCTAGTGTGTAACGGAAAGGCCATCATTAGGAGAAAGTTGGACTCACCTTTGGGCCTTTCAGTTCTAGAGAGAGAGTGGCGCTCGACCAATGAGGAAGAGGCTAACGTTACGTTGAAAATCGACATTTTGGAGTCAAGCTCTTTTTAAAAAAGGGAGGAAATATTATTTTTGTTCATCATATTGCACAATTTTACGCTTTCAAGGCATAAATGCCGTAAGTCGTACTAACTCTGTACCGAGGAATTTCAGAACTTTCATTGAAGACTCTATCTAGTATCTTTGTTCCCGTCCAAATATGACTTTGAGTAGCTCTACTTCCCTCTCAAAACTTCTTCCCTTTTTCATATTTGCGCTAACCTTTCTGTGTATTCTACTGCACACCATGTCTACTTCTCGAAGGCCTAGCACTACCATTGACTTTGTTAGCATTTTTAACAATTATACTACAGACGATCAAGTATGGATACCATCTCGAATAACTATCGGAATTTGGGTTCTACTACAAACTAGGAGGAGGAAGAGTAGGCAATGCAATGATTTCGTGGAGGCTTTCAAGGGACAAGTTAAAGAGTTTAAAGTGTGTGCACAAAGCAAGCGGGTGAAAGAGGTCCTCATACAACATTCTTTCCAGCATGCAGACTTAAGGTTGCAAACATCTCCTCCAAGTTTTCCAAGGCATCGACCCAAGTGTAAGTTATTTTGAGCATCTCTCTTAGTGCATGATTATATTCAAAGGTTAAGTGGTGGATATCATCTTTGGTATGTTTCAGATATTTATCCATCAAATAGGACAGATTGGCAACCAGTTGAGAGCATAGTTGGGATTTTTTATGCTTTCCATGCGTTTATTGGTGAGCAAATGTACCGAGGAAGACAACACAAGGAACTTGTAGATAATGGAATTTTCTTTTATGATATGTCATATGTGGAACCGAGAACTTCCATTGGTTGGATCGTGTAGCTCCTTTGTCACTTCCATCCTTTGACAGCAAGGATTGGTCCTTGCCAGCTTCACAAACT
Organism: Adiantum capillus-veneris; assembly: GCF_014529385.1. Taxonomy (NCBI): domain Eukaryota; kingdom Viridiplantae; phylum Streptophyta; class Polypodiopsida; order Polypodiales; family Pteridaceae; genus Adiantum; species Adiantum capillus-veneris. The sequence goes on along the minus strand of NC_140944.1, from coordinate 97,697,253 downwards.
AGTGAAATCTTTAGGAATAAGTTGTTTCAAGATATACAAAAGTCCCTCAAGTATTCAATTGCCACAAAAATAGTTCGGCTCACACTATTTATGCCTCTTGAAGTGTTTGTAGATTTTTTCTTCGATGAGCAAATAAGAACTACCGCAACAATGTTCATTTGCAAGTCTAAGAGCTGTTTTGACTTTTTAGATGATAATTGGGATAGGAAACAATCACAGAACAAAATCTTTATTTTGCAAACGAAGTCCATAATTTGCAAGTTCGTTATAAGCTCTCAAAATTTCTTAGTATTGTTTTACTATATTAGATATCATCTTCTTAGTGGGCAGCTTATTCCACTCGACCAAGATACAGAGAATAGCCTCGAGAACAAACCTTTATCAATGGAGCTCTACTTTCGAGACAGCCTACTTACTGTGATGGAGACAATGTCAAGCACAACTCTTGCACAACTCAGGGTAGATCTTACATGTGAAGAACTTCCACTTTTGCCGGAATTGTATGCATTCAGTCTCAACAATAGAAAGGTGCTTACTAAATTGATGAATTTTGATTGTCTTTAATACATTAAGACAGAATCTAACTTTTTCTTCTTTTCAGATTCCAAGACGCAAGGAGAAAACAACATTGTGCAAGGAGTCACTAAAAATTACACTTCACTTAATTGCTTCCACCAGAAGCTAGGTCACATACCTTGTGCATGCAAAGATCTTTGATGCCATGCAAACCATGATGTACTCTTCAAAATGACTTATACAAAGACATTTTGTGGTGGTCAAACAATGTTTCAAAAATGTACATTTTCATTGTTTCAAAACTTTACATATTGTGTTGTTTCTGTCAAGATTTATACAAGTAAATTGCTCCCTTTCCTTGCTACTATCCTCTCCCCCGGTTTGTGCCACTCGTCCCATGTCCTCTCCCCTGGTTTGTGCCACGCATCCCTTGCCCTCTGCTCCGGTTGCTCCCCTGCCCTCTGCTCCGATTGCTACTACTTCTGCCTCTGGGGACGCTGGTCTCGGGCATCCTTTCGCGTCGCTCGAAATCATGAGCCTCTTCCATGGCTTCCCATGCTTCTTGCACGTGTGAAGCTTCCCTCTGTTCTTGCTCTTGCTGTCGACGTGTAGCCCATTTCTCTACTTCTGTGGCGTTCGCATAATATTGATTTATTGCTTCTTGAATATTTTAAACTTCTTCTTGAGTCTGATTGTGGCGTTGCGTCATTTCGTTAATGCGAGCCTCTTCGAACTCCTCAGCTCTCGCCGCTTCCTCTCTTGTGCGTCTGTTTACCGAGATTATAATATGCTGGATGGCTATTACAAAAAAATGCCGCACATCGTTGGGGGTGTAGTTATGTAATTGAAGTTCCTGTAGAAGCGTGATACAAACATTTGTTGCTTCATACAAACATTGCAGCAAACAATGAAACATCACGATTACTTACGTTCAATACATCCATAATTTGATTGAGGAGCAACAGGGCATTCAAACAGGTTCGCCAGCCACAGCTATAGTCATCAGTCTGCGTGGGCACGGTTACCCGTTCGTGATGGACGGTATTTCCTAGATCATGTTCTAACAAAACATGCTCTACACAACATACAAGTTTTTTCACGGCACTACATACATAACCACTTGAGTCAGCAACACATTACAAAGACACACTGCTTCCAAATATACCCAAATGGGCCTTACGTTTTTACACGACCGTGAAGCGCTCTGCTTTGCCCGGAGTTTGCGTAGTAAACAATCTTAGCTTCCATGTCAAATAACATCAGACTCCAATGATCACTACAAAGACACCATCAAAGATGAGGAGAAAGATTCTAAATGCAACATGGTTTTTACAAGGCAAGAAAAAACTCACGATTGATTGTATGTAGTGACCAGAAAGCGCGCTAGATCAAAGTTGAATTTGCTAAACCAGTTCATAAGACTCAAAAAGGAAACTGAGTTGTTCTGCAAATAAGGCGATATCAGCGGATCTATTACGTATACTTTGTCTTGAACCTCAAGGGGCAGAAGAGAGACAGCGTGGCTAACATGAATCAATGGCAGAGATTAGACTCGAGGTATTTCAGCGGGCTGGCACTGCCACAAACCCATGAGTCAATACCGAGCGAGTGGGACAGCTATCGAATTCCATCCGCCACTGACTGGCTTGGTATTGACCCATGTCTTAATGGTAGTGAGCCTTTATAAAGAAAAACTTGACGACTACCGTAAAGACATGGGTCAATACCGAGCGAGTAGTACCACTATCCAATTCCATAAGCCACTGTCTCGCTTGGTATTGACCCATGTCTCAGTAGAGACCCATTTAATGAACCAAACGTGACTTTTAAAGAGCATGAGAATTACCACAAAGCAACGTTGACGACCTCATTCGTTGCGTTGGAGTTGGTGAAACTGCGCATGCATAGGAAGTCTTAATGATCGAGGTTGAAAATGCAGGCCTCCTCTGACCTTCCAGGCAGCAGTATCTGTGCATGCAGAGGCGCTGATCTGAACAGAACTCTCAACTCCTCTTCATTCTCTTCGTTGATTTGCTCTAAAATAATTGACTCATCTGATACGTTGGATGGCCCTTGTGATGCAGAGCCTTGCCCTTGCCTTTCTTGAGCTGGCTCCCTGGCTGCCTCAGGCTCCTCCCTAATAGCCGTAGGGTCCTCCCTAACAGGCACAGGCTCCGGATCATTTTCCTTCAATATTGGTTCCTCCATAAATGCTTCAGGGTCCACCCTAGCCTGCTCTTGCCCCTCATCATCCCTTACTGGCTGCGGATCCTCCATGACTTGCTCATTTTGGTGTCTAGTTGGCTCCTCGATAACTGTCTCTGTTTCTTCCATGATTGCCTCAGGGTCCACTCTGGCTTGCTCATGCCCCTCTGTGCGGCTATCTCGGCTTGCCCATCTGTGTCGTTTCTCTCAGACCCGTGATCGGGTCCTTTTGCTATTTGTTTCATCCCTAGACGGCTCTGTCTGTCGTGCACGAGGATGGAGAGGGGGGATGTTGAAAATATCCATGGTTCTACTATCCCGGATAGGCACTGGCTGAAGCAGCCCATCGCAGCGGAAACGTAGCCTCAGAAGAGTATCAAAATCCCACGGCATGATAGTAACGCGGTGTGCATGGGAAGCTAGGATATATTCATCGCTGAAGAATTCAACGAGGTAGTCTTCTGCAATTTCTTGAAGGCAGAGTAGTGGACTGCTAGCCCATCGCATGCCGACTCTCCACTGCTCGCAAATCTCTCGCACTACTCACTGGAAAGGGAGACATGGAATAGCAGGTTGAACATGTCGTTCTATCCTGTGCAGCTCTTGTAGTACACCTCTGTGCGCCTCATATCGGCGTCTTCTTGCTTGAGCATTCAAAGATTCACCCGATGCCCTCCTAGCCGTGGCCTTTACACGAGGCATCTCTACAAATAGCATAACACAAAAAGACAATTCATTTGTCAGCACAAGGGACTTCAGATTTCAGAAAAGGTCAGTACCAAGCGAACAGGTGTGTCGGAAAGAGTTGCCTTCCCTTATTCGCTCGGTAGTGACCTCAGAAAATAGTAATAGCAGACATCACTTATATTTTCTGAGGTCAGTACGTAGCGAACAGGTGCATCAAAAAGAGTTTGTCTTCCCTTATTCGCTCGCTAATGACCTCAAAAAATAGTAATAGCAGACATCACTTATATTTTATGAGGCCAGTACCCAGCGAACAGGTGCATCGGAAAGAGTTAGTCTTCCCTTATTCGCTCGATAATGACCTCAGAAAAAAGTAATAACAGACATCACTTATATTTTATGAGGTCAGTACCAAGTGAAGAGGTGCATCGGAAAGAGTTTGCCTTCCCTTATTCACTCGGTAGTGACCTCAGAAAATAGTAATAGCAAACATTACTTATATTTTCTGAGGTCAGTACCAAGCGAACCGGTGCATCGGAAAGAGTTTGCCTTCCCTTATTTGCTCGGTAGTGACCTCAGAAAATAGTAATAGCAGACATCACTTATATTTTCTGAGGTCAGTACCAAGCGAACAGGTTTGCATCCCCTGCAACAAAATACCAATGTGAAGGAGACGTTTAAGTCCATGCGGTCCTAACTGTCATGTCGTTCCCTCCCATCACCTCCCCTAATCTAGGGGGGGTGGTACCATTGCTTCTCTCTCCCACGTCTACCTCTCATGAAACCGCATGGCGGTACCACCCCTCACAGAGCACTCATAAACCAAAACCCAAGCTCTGCTTTCTAGGCATGTCCATCTAGTCCATTTAACCAACAGTTTTTTCAGAACCTCCCTCAGGGTTTCGCAGAACAACTACAAGAAGCTTAGGATAGTGGTGATGCCTTTCCAAGGTATACTCCCGCAGCGCCAGCAGGACCGCATCCGGGCCCTCCTCAGGAGGTCCCCCCTTGGCCCTCCCCCGATGTTACCCTTAATGTTCTCGACTGACACAGCCCGGGAGTGGCTACTGTCAACACAGGAGTCAATTCTCGAGGTAAGCTGTTGGTAATTCTTTGCTTTCTGCTCCCAATTTCCAAGCTCCTAGTTTGAAGAGCTTATTTGCTAAATGCTCTGTGCAGGATGCTAGCGTGAAGCTGGAACAAATGCTGATCGTCAAGCACATGGTCTCAATCCTTAAAGACTCTCTGAAAGCAAGAAGGCCTGAAGACCTGCAGCGATTGCTCACCGAGAATGGCTCTCTAGAGGCTATCTATAATTGGCTACAGGAGATGAAGGATGAAGTGCTTGAGCTAGCCAGTAAATATGAGGAAGCCATTAACTTTGCCACCAACAAGCTTCAGGAAGAGATAGTCTGGCTACTGTGAAGAAAAAGGACTACATGGTTATTGTGAACCCTAAACCCCCGAAAATTAGTAGTCCACTCTTTGTAAAGTCTGAAACTTGGCCTTTGCGCCTGTCCCTAGTGTTTTCTAACTCAAAACCCGGTGTTAAGTTGTAATTTTGCTTCTCCCTTATAAATTCAAAACGCGTATTTGGTAAAAAAAAACCCTAAACCCGCAACAAACAGGGTTTACCTTTCCCTATTTGCTTAGTATTGACCTCTGTACTAGCAGACATCACTTAACTTTTTCGAGGTCAGTACCAAGCAAACAGGGGCGTCGAACTAAGTGGCCTTCCCTTATTCTCTTGATACTGACCAAGGAAAAGTGTAAAAGCAAACATCCTATGGTAAAGACGATGGTCGGTACCAAGCGAACACGTGCAGCAAATAGGGTTTACCTTCCCTTATCGCTTGGTACTGACTACACAAAATACAAGTGCACAAATGGGTAGTAAGTAGCATACCTCTTCACTGTGTGTAGAGTTCTGCGTCACTAAAGCACTGCAGAATAGCAGTAAGAGAAGGATGCACGAGAGTAAGAGGTGATGTGCAAAAAGAGTTGGGATGGTTTGCTTACCACGTAGCGTTGATGGGGGTAGAGTTAATTAGAATGATGCGCAGTAGAGGACGCGAAAAGAGGCAAAATAGTTGAAATGTTTGGCAGGGGTACTGCCTCTAAACTTAGAATTCTTACCTTGGCGAGGGTGACAACTTCACTTATGTGCGAGATTGTGGTTGGTAAATCGTACTATATGGGAATCTGAGACCATTTATTACTGGTTGTCCTTGTGAGCGCAGCCCACGTGCCTTTTTGAGTGACCGTTTAGGGTCAGACAGACGCCAATCGCCCTTGCAGTCGCCATCTCCATCTCCAAGTGGAACAAACAGATCGCTGCTGCCTTTGCCTTTTCTGTGCTCTTCCCTTGGCCAGCTCTTGTGATCCTGAGTTTAGAGTCAGACGCCGATCGCCCTTGCAGTCAATATCTCCATCTCCAAGTAGAACAAACAGATCGGCATTGCCTTTGCATTTTCTGCGCTCTTCCCCTTGGCCACCTCTCATGATCCTGCGTTGAGAGTCAGATGCCGATCGCCCTTGTAGTCGCCATCTCCATGTCCAAGTAGAACAAACAGATTGCCGTTGCCTTTGCATTTTCTACACTCTTCCCCTTGGCCACCTCTCGTGATCCTGCGTTGAGCGACCTCCACTGGGTCGAGTCCTTTGCTACCGCGTCGCCATCGCCATCGCCACCTTCTGGTTCTTGCTGTCGACGGCCTGTGACATCACCATCCAACTCGGCACCATTGGATATTGCAGAGATAGGTTCTTTCTCCCTGCCTCTTTCCCCTTCGTGTGTGTTGTTAACTGTGGGGCGCACCGAAGCCACTATGTTAGGGTAAAATTAAAAGTCTCAAACCGCGTGGGTGGAATAATTACTCCTTATGTGACCGTGCCTGAGTTTGGGCATAGTGAGTGAGTAGGCCTATAAATCTATCATTGATAACATTAAATGCTCTGTTCTTTTCCACCTGTTCCGAACGCTTTGGGTCACAGGACAGAACCAAGCGAATAGGGCCCTTTGGAGATTCTTGGGCCCCTATTCGCTTGGTTCTGACTCAAGTGACGTCACCTTTGATGACATTAGCGCACGGGATAGAACCAAGCAAATAGGGCCCTTCGGAGATTCTTGGGCCCCTATTCGCTTGGTTTTGACTCAAGTGGCGTCACCTTTTATGACATTAGCGCACGGGCAGAACCAAGAGAATAGGGGTCTTCGAAGATTCTTGGGGCCCTATTCGCTTGGTTCTGACTCAAGTGACGTAACCTTTTATGACATTAGCGCACGGGACACAACCAAGCGAATAGGGCCCTTCGGAGATTCTTGGGGCTCCTACTCAACTGGTTCTGACTCAAGTGGCGTCACCTCTTATGACATTAGCGCACGGGACAGAACCAAGCGAATAGAGACCTTGAGGGGCACTCGAGGCTCAATATTCTCTTGGTTATGACACCAAATAGTTTTGGCTTGATTTTTCTTTTAGTCATGGGGATCATAGTCCTGGAGACAGACGTGAGTGAGGATACATGTGAAGAAAAACTATTCACGTTCTTATACAACGCCCGTGCTCATCATTGTGCACCAGAACTATCAGGAATGTTTAATGCAGAGTTTTCTATACAGAGGATTATAGATTGCTCATTTGAGTACCTACAAACCCATTTGCAACAGTATGAGGCAGTCACTTGTGACAATTCCATGACAGTTGATGGCATGAGATATGTGCACCCAGCCGACCTTAACCCTGACAAGAGTGTTTCAAGGAGACTCAATCGCTGTCTAGAAAAGTGTCCCTCCAATGCACTGCTTCTACAAGACAGGTGTATGAAGCACTTCAAAAAGTGTTGCTTAGTGGAATTCCACCACGGGTTTGTCTGTTACTTATACTTGCAGACGGATGGTGAGTCAGAGACTTCCCAGTCAACAACTTTCGGTAGTTTTCCATTGGCGCCAGAGGAAGAGGTAGAGGATGTGGAGGTGCAGTTCGACCCAGAAGAAGAGCGGGTAGAGGTACTAAAGGAAACATTTGATGCGGACTTAACTCTTGTTTCTCTTGCGGATGCAGCAATAGGATGCAAGCAAGAAAGTCCAAGTAAGGAAGTGACTTTGCCTCTGAATTGTGCTCCCAGCTTTGCTATGGCGGGCGACACCCACTATGTTCTGCTCACAGATATCATGCATGAGCTCAATATACGGAAGGACTATTGTCTAGCTGCAATTGCGAATTTTTGTGAGGCAGACATGGGGTTTGTGGATGATGATGGAGTGGATCAACATCTTATTGCTGACACAGCTGTCTGCGACTCACAGTTCACTTCAGGGTGACAACTGATCAAAGATACATTCAATGAAGCGAAGTCCACAGAGGCCAATTTGCCAACAGATGAGCAGTTTGAATCGACAACAAAACAAATCGGCTTGGAAAACATGGGTAGGCCCGTGGCACCCAGAGATCAGGTAATGAATAGCTAGTCTATTCACTTGTGGGGGAGGTCGATGCTGGAAATGGACAAGAATCAGATGGTAACTTTTGTCGTGCATTCAGATGGTATTGGAGATGGCCCAGTGATAAAATATCATGATCATTTTTTTTGTTGAGAGGTGCTAGTGTATGATGATAGTTTCCTTAGAAGAGCGGGAGGCTCACGGCAAGGGCTTGTCACTGAAGTCCAAGGCAAGGATGCGGCGTTTTCTCACTACATCGGGCGTTTCAACCACAAAAAGGTTTGTAGAAACAATTCAAGTACTTGGAAATTGTACTCATCTCACTTACGCCCATAAATTCATTACAAATTTTATGTAGATCATAATATACCACAAGGAATACTCCGATGACAATGCAAAGTTCCCATTGTTTGCATTGAAAGTTATTACAAGATTGTGTGGTGGGCACTCCCTCCCACTAAACGCAGAAAGACTAATTCTAATTGAGAAACAGTTTTCTCTACGCGTATTTGGCATTGGATATGGGTGCCAAGCACTCAGAGCCCCCTATTTCATGTCCTACACAACTCAGGCTCTGGCTGCAGGGGTTGAAGATCCGGAAAGCTTAGACCATACAACAAGCAGTTTTTTTTGAGGGAAAGAAGACGCCTGATGCCCGTGGGGATGCTGCCATCGCACTCGTCGAGCTTCAAAACAAACTTGAGAACCCACCGCACTCATCTCGACTGATGTCAAAGAAGTGAACTGCATACCTTTGCAATGCTTCAAGATCAACAAAGAGGTTGTTGTGATCTTTAAATTGTACCTCTTTGCCGCCCTTGCCTAAGAACGTTGCTTCAATATGGAATGGTGACCCAAGTTTCTCAAACACCTCATCGTTTACGTGCCGGCGAGCAGCCATTACATGTGATGGCTTTTTCAGCAATGATCCTCTCTGTTGTTAGATCAGCGGGTAGACAGACATGCGAATAACCTCCCAACCATCCTATATATAGGCCCCTGGCCCTCTTCCATATATAGACCCCTTTACTACATGTGTGTCTGGCACATTGCCCGGGCTGTGCCTGTCTAGTCCTACCCTTGGCATGACATTACTCCCCCCTTGGAGAAGCGTTTTCGTCCTCGAAAACACAAGTGGTGGTATCTTCATAAGAACACGTATCTTCATAAGAACACTAATGTTTTCCACCGTGGCATCCCTCATGGATCCAACAGTTCATTGAATCGGAACCCGGTTCATTGGGAGGTTCAATGAAATCAAGAGTAACATCTTGATTTTCTACATTGTTGTTCCTGTGCAACCGTCTTGGTTAACCGACTCATAATCAAAAGAGCGTGAAGGCTCCATTTAGAACTCACTTGAGAATGCTAAACTCTTGATTTTCTACATTGTTGTCCCTGTGCAACCGTCTTGGTTAACCGACTCATAATCAAAAGAGCGTGAAGGCTCCATTTAGAACTCACTTGAGAATGCTAAACGAGTTATCACAATTAAGAGGTGTTTAAATGCATACCCAGGTTTCAGACTTTCTGAAGGTACTGGAATGTGCAATATAACCTCGGCTCATCTTTCCATGAAAGTACTATGCTGACATATTCATCAGCAGCAACCAAGTCCTTGACTTGCGGTGGTTTCTTGCCAATATTCAACCTCATCCAAACTGATGATTAAGGTTGATAACTTGAGAATAATAGGCAGAGACTAGAACTAGCCGTAACATGCCTTTCATCATAGGAACCAAACTCCAAACCAGAAAGGTAACCGATCTAATTGTTTCACTTCTTGCTAACGTATGCACTTAGCATATCCTTTAGCGTTCTTTACTAACGTATGCACTTCGCATATCCTTTAGTACCAAATAGAATGCTTGTAAGTTGCCCATCCTACGCGGGATGAATAGCAACAGTAAGAGTGAGATGCTTTCCCCCAACCACTTACAGACAGTCGCCCACGACTGACGACAAACTATGACTCAATCATTGAGTATCCAGCCATATACTCGATATGGAATGGAGACAATCAACTAGGTTGAAAGCAGATTGGAGTTTCAAGCAGCCAATCACGAACACCCATACTCAACCATCACCTTGTATGGCAGGGTGTAAACTCATACTAAATCTGCAAGAGAGATTGCACTGGCAGTGCAATAAATTGCAGAAACAATAATGTCCATGAATTTGCATGCCGCTCCAAATAAATTTGTGGTAAACACTAGGGCCCATAACACCTAGTGTGCATGCATTTAACACAAACATATCCGAACCGCAATTCCATGACAAGACTTTTCACGATACGTACGTGAAAATTTTGCAACAAATTTGGACCATAGTAGAATGTGACAACCCGATCACACCTAGGTACCAACAATGAGACATTCTCATGTACATAGCATACGTAGCTATATGTAGAAACGACCCTCTGTTAAGGTGGTTTCGCAAAAAATTTGGACCATAGTAGAATGTGACAACCCGATCACACCTAGGTACCAACCATGAGACATTCTCATGTACATAGCATACGTAGATATATGTAGAAATGACCCTCCGTTAAGGTGGTTTCATAGCACTTGGAATCGTAACAAGTTTGTACTTAGTACCCGATAATTTTTGGCCACTGAAATTGCTCCTGATACTGTGTGCTTAAAATGGTCGAACCAATGGATGCGACCAGCACCTGGGGACTTCGTCGCGACACATTGGTAAAAGTTGGCGCCAGTGTCAGTCCAAGAGACTCATATTCTCCACATGTGGAATATGTCTCAAACAAGGATATCAAGAAAAGCGACATCCATCAAGTACGAGCTGGTACTTGTGTGTGGAGGTAACTGCAAGCACTCCGCGACAAGAGTGAGAGGGACCCTCATTATCATGGCTCCACACTGGCTAAACTGAACTCCTTGAGTTCCTAGACCATGTTGTATCCCATGTGACAACATGTGCCAAATCGAACCCTACAACTAGGTTCGTAACAGCATAAGGTATAGTGGATGCTACGGTCCAAAATACTCTGTTCCAACATGCCCTTGGCATGGCTTTGAAACATTCAAGCGTATTTATACGACTTGCACTGGTAACCGTGTGTGTTGCCTGCGCAATCCAACCCCTTTGGTTAACATCTACATAGTCAAACCCCTTGGTAAGACCCTCTGTAGAAACTGCTCAACTAGCAGGCAACGGTAACCAACATAGTTAACCGTGTACATAATGATTGGAATCAACTTGAAAAGTTGAATTCGTTCGCTACCGTGTGGTAGATTGCGGAATTCTTTCCTTGAAAGTTTAACTGGGAGAGATCAAACTGTGATCCTCAATGCCTATGGGGTGATTTAGCAGTCACCCTCCGGGTCGTACCCCAAACAATATGTCCATAGACACTCCGTAGTGCTATAGAGAGAGCAAGAAATCCACACAAGTGAACTGCCTAGCTCTTGTGGACAGCCATGCTCTCTCAACTGATTGTTGCATCTATACTTACTTGTAGACATCAGCTGCTGTGAGTTGAAGATTTATCAAAAACTCAACTTGAGTGTCGCACTGAAAACATATAGTGCAGAAATGACACTGTAAACATCCTGAATGACAAGACCCTTTCTTGTCCATTAACGTCGATGTATACTTCCCTGGGTAGATCTGTTCACTCTTGAAAACAATCACCCAAAGAATGCCAATACTTGGGTCTTACCCTTGGCCTGACAATGGCGCTTAGCCTGTGTGGGTCATAGCCCTTGTGCAAATTAGTGTTCAATGGACGAACCGATGAAGACTGATTTGAGTAGCATCTTAGCCACGTGCTAGCTGAGAGTTAGAGCACCTTGGCGCAGGCTGACTCACCAGCAAAACACATGTCAAAAGCTTCTTAGAAGATTTTCATTATTCCCTTAAAGAGAGAGAGAACGAGAGAGAAGAAGAGCATGCTGGGCTGCGGAACTTTCCTTGAACGACTATGACGTGTATAGTTGATTTCCATGCTCGTGTGCATCTTATGCGTAACGTGCAGCGTATCCTATAAGCATGCAACAAGTTTCTGCGATGACTCTCTCATTGAGAGAGGTAACAAACCTCTCTCAAACCAGTTATTTTTGTCAAGCCATTTCAACTAAAACAGCGTTGTGTCGTGCCCTCCTTGCTTTGAAACCCTGTAGATTTTGCCCGTCGTAGTCGACCCGATAAGGATGGGCTCGTGTATACTGTCCTCTCTGTGCCCTTGCTGCAACGGCAAGATAGCCCGTGGGCCAACACCCTTAACTGGGTGGGTTTTTTTTTTTTTTTTTAACTGTGTTTTTTTTTTATAACTGTGGAGAGCTCCATGGCTTGCTTCCGCCACTGCGTAGGAGAAATCCGCACGCAGGGGGTGATGGGATCCTCCCCGGGCCTTGCTTGCATGTCGAAAAAGGCTTTCCATGGCCTGGCACTCCTGTCAGCTGTAATGCACTCCGGCATTGAAGCCTGCACCGTTCGAGTTTGGATGCAGTAAAGACCTGCCAAAAAAGCACCATGCGTTATGATCATGTATAGGAAAGTGTATCCATTTCTTAATGAAGCAATTGAAGAAACAAACTTCGAGTTACCTTAAAGCTCGTATTCATTTTCTCAGGCCACCACTACCAACCTTCATGTTCTCAATGTTGCACATATCTCATTTTCTTTTCCAACTACCAAGCACGGTGTCTTTCTCTCGCAAACTTGTGATCTTCTTCTCAAGGCATTGGATTGTCTCTCTATTTGATGAAATCTTTTGAGAGCATGCTTCATTAAGTTTCTTCAGCTGCATGTTCTCCATCGCCAGGAAGTTTCTTTGCCTTTCCGCATTCAATTCTCTCATTTCCAAATGTTTGGTGTATCCCAATAGCCCATCCTTGCCATCGCCTGTGAAATGTAAGAGGTTAGTGATATTAGCGTTGCGTTCTCCATTCCTAGAGTTGATAGAGAAAAAGACGGAGACTCGAAACTCATGAAATTTCTCAGGTTTTGGGAGGGAAGGCCATATTCTCAAGTTTAGAGTTGATAGAGTTCGTGTGGCTTATGTTTCTGGAGGGAACGCTTGTAAGTTGGCATTTCAAATCACTAGTCATACGGTTAGTTGGATTCCTGACAAGAGAACGAAGGATAAGAATGATAAAGATGGCGGCTACCTACCAAAGAATGTCATTTTGGCTTTTTGTTGCGCAAAAAAGTATCACATAAAATGCACAATTTAACATTTTCATTTTCTCTCTCTAAGCCGACGTGGCACTTCTTACAGGGCCCAAAAGTGAGTCCAACTTTCTCCTAATGGTACATGAAACGTACGCCACCCAATCTCAAGCTGGGGTTTATCTGCCCTGTTTTTGCTAGAGAGACCAAGAATCTACGTAGTGACTGCATAGAATTGGATGCAATCTTTGTTAGCACTAAAATTGTGGACATTCTTTGTTTTAGTGCTAACAAAGAATGTGGAGCCAATCTTTGGGTCTTTCTTTTGAGGCATGTTTCTTTTTGTCCGGTTTCTTTGTTGTGTTTGGAGATAGTGCATCCTCAATCACAATGGCTTTCTTCCATGAAGCAGTATGCTCTACTATTAATTAAAAAAGAATAGTTATTGTGCCCATGTTATATTGCTGCATGGCAAAGGTAAAAACTACATAATATGATACCTATGTATAGCGCTTCCTTTTCGGGTGGGTGCTCCTTGTCCGGGTAATCCAACCACCAAGGACACTTGAGCCACACTATCCATGTGTCAAAATATAAGCCCGTCTCCTCTCTCTCTCCGACATGCACCATGCATCACTGGGGTGCTCGGGAATGGGGAAGACAAGAGCATCTCTCCATCATTTACAAGACAGACCACAATGTTTTGAGCCACCGAGAACAAGATTAGTGTATCCTACTGCAGTCTTAATTTGTCAATCAAAGATGTCAAACCTATACAACAAGCGTCGTGCCGTGCAAGCAAAGCGGGGTTGCTCTTTGAGATCTTGTGTGGACTTGATCCGTGCACTCCACTTCTTGAAGGCTTTGTCAAAGTGGTTCCGTCTGTATGTCTGTAATGTGTGGGCAAGTGTGCAACCATGCCTCTCTTCAGCCTTCTCGTGTTGGATAGCAACATGATGATTCTCGCGCTCCATTTTCTCAGCCATCTCAAGCACTTCCTGCCACAAATAATAGGTCACAAGTTAGATTATCAACAAATTGCTATCTTGTGCACATAATCACTAAATCTAACCTTTCCAATTGCCACCAATACACGTGATATCGAAGCCACTGGATCCAAGCCTTCTCTGTCAACCCTATGTCATTCTCCTTCAAGGATGCATCACCACCTTGGAGAAAATCAATCAAGCGGCACTTCCTAGTGATAGCCATTTTTCGGCTCTTTGTAATTGCCACAGTGAGTTACCTCACCCTACCAAAATCACCCAAACACTGTGGCTATCCCTACCATTTCACTGTACATAGGCGTGCGTGAGTCACGGGACTTTTCCCATATCTTCTTAAAAAACCCTCAATTAGTTAGTCATTGGGCTAGTTGACACAACAAGTAGAATTTTCATGGTCTAATGAGATTGAAGAGTATTTTTGTAACATTAAAGTCATTTTGTCAGAGCTACCAACACTCATGCCTCCTTGTTGGGAGTACACATTCTTTGTTAGCTCTAGTGTTGGAAGGGAAACAATTGGTGCCGTGTTGCTACAACAAGATCCCCACAGTACAAGGATGCGACCCATCTACTTTGCTAGTAGGGTCATGAATGCTTTGGAGAGAGACTACACAGAAGCAGAACTCATGATGCTTTCTCTCATGTTTGCGGTGAGAAAGTTTAGATCCTACTTGCTCCCAAAACCTTTTGTAATCCTCACCGCAGAGAATTTGTTCCCTTGGGTGTCATCTCAAATGAATCTTAGTACTAGGATCTCAAAGTGGATTATGGAGTTGCAAGAGTTTCAATACTCTTTCAAGGTAGAAGATAGTGTGCGTGCACAATTGGCAGGGATTCTCACTTATAGGGTACATGAGAAGGAAATTAAGGTGCCTCAAGTAAAGACCCTACCATTGCCACCACCAAAAAGTATTCCTAATGCTTTTACCTTGTTCTTTGATGGAGCTTTTCGTCAAGCCACAAGAAAAGCCGGGGGAGGGCTAGTGTTGCTCAACCCTAGTGGAGAGGTGGTCATGAAAGAGAAGTTCAATCTACCAAGTTCAGCTAGCAACAATGAAGCAGAATACGACACACTAATTCATGGTTTGAAGATGTGCATTGGCCAAGGGATACAACGCCTCATGGTAAAGGGAGATGCACTTCTCATTGTTAAACAGATTTTAGGCATTTGGGCATGCAAGAATGAAAGCTTACGGCTTTTTTTGTGATGTGTTGTGGTGAAATTTACGCAAGCTATGTTGAACAAATACTAATCTCACTTTGATTTGTCATGACAGATTTGTAAGAAGGTATTAATGCAACAAGCACCCCCTTTCCCTTTCTCTCTCTTTCTTAAATATATAGTTGTGTTTGCTTGATCATTGCCGATACGTTTCAAAGCAGCCCGAGCACTCTCTCTCTCTCTCTCTCTCTCTCTCTCTCTCTCTCTCTCTCTCTCTCTCTCTCTCTCTCTCGTGTTTTAGTGTGTGAGAGTGTTCCATTGGTGTTAGGGTTAGTGTAAATTCCTTGCTTGTTTGTGGGTTGCTCTAACGATTCTCCTCTTTTGCGTCCTAGTTCGCTCTTAAACTAGGTGGTGCCCCTTGTGTAGTTGGGATTTGGCTGTGGGTTTGTTGTTTTGGTTTGTGTTGTGTTGTGCCCCAGCCCCATTGAGCAGCACGGGAGCCTTGAAGGGTGTCTAGAGGTTGCTCTTCTTGTTGCCCGCCCCAGACCGCCTCACTAGCAAAGGAAAGGCAAGACTTATTTTTCGTTGCGACATAATCAAAAGAGAAAGATATCGAATGATTTAAATAGAATTTACTTACTCTTTCGGGCTAATGTGTGCATGGGCAACCTCTACCACTCTCGAGGGTGTCATACATTTCTGGAAAAAATCGTTTCCATTCTTGATTTGCAATGGTTGCTATCTGAAGCCCTTTGCGCGTGAAATATTGCTCTGTTTGAGATAGCTCTAGATTGATGCTTTCCTCGTATACGTCAGGTGCCAACTCATAGTCAAACCTCCCTTTTGATGGCAGCCCTTCCGTTTTACTACTATACATAGCATCGAACTCTTCCTATCATTTGCCAAGGACACAATCAAAATACACATAATAAGATTTCGCAATCAAAACATATTCTCATTTAGCATTGGTTTCAAGCATACCTTCCAAATGAGTTGCGCAAGGACAACCATTAGCAATTTTAGCCACTTTGATTTGTTTGGACCTCTAAAATTCAAAGCCATTCTTGATGCCAGACGCGCTCTTTCCGGAAATTTTTGCAGAAGTGAAGTAGGGTCCGCCAACCCTAGCTTTCTCATCATGAATATATCATGCGCAGTTGTGTGAGGCACTCAAACCCTTGTGGCACTGTTTAACACTCGAATGTAATTTACATTGTCAAAAATATTAGATGCATTTACATTCGTAAAAAAACAGTTGGACCTACCTATTGATCATTCCCAAAACAAATAGAAACTTTGTTGTCTCGCGGGGTTAAAAATCAACAAGAACACACTCCACCTTTGGTGCCTTCTCAATTGGGATGTTGTTCTCGTTCATCCACCGCATCCATGCCTCCAATCTGTGATTTCCATCCCAAACCACAAAGTACCTCTCGACCATGTGACTAAGCTCGGGGATTTGACGAAGCTCCTCATCCAAATCATATGACATTGCAAGATCTCTCGAAGTGTGACCACGATGAGAAAATTGCTTATGATCCGTTCACTAAAAATAAATCTTGCCATGGTTGGTTGGTAGCTTTTGTTTGCAATGGAGAGTTGCAAATCCATCACATGGTCATCATGTGTGCGAATGGAGGAGTTTGAAAGAAGTCGACATAGAGGCAATCGTGGAAGTTTGCCATCGTATGGAGCTCTATGAGAATCCACCCAACCCAAAGAAATATGCTTGTCGACCACATTTTCAAACGCTTCATCTCTTACATCTTCAGTTGTGGTAGCAGTTTCCACATGATGACTCAATCCTCCACTTGATTGTGTTGTTCCATCCACACCGGTTACGATGGACACAATCCGATCAAGAGAACTGAAAGCTTAAGATTGTTCGCTCTCTTGAGTGCATCGCGGAGGGACTTCTTGCGACATAGTAACATAAACCTCATCCATGGCACCATTATTTTTGGATTGATTTCTTGTTCTCATACTTGGGCTAAAGAATTAGAGAAGATAGATATAAGTATAGCTTATGAGAAATTAAAGCTAAGAGTTTGAGAAAGAAAAGTGAGTAAAAGAGAACTTGACAAGAGAATTCTGTGTAATATAAGAAAGTAGAGATGAGGAAAGATATAGAAATGAAAAAAGTTGAGAGAAATGAAAAGAGTTTGTCAATGCTCTTTATAAAGGTTTTAAATTTTATTAATTAAATTTATTTTTTTATTTAATTTTAATTAAAATGTGTGTGTGTGTGCGTGAGATGTGGGTGAGGGTGTGTGTGTGTGATGGATGCGTGTGTCTACGTATGCGTACGTGTGCGTGTGTGTGCATGCACGTGGTTGTGTGCGTCTGTGTATACGTGTGTGTGTATCATACACAACATGCACACACACAGCTGTCGTGTGTGTGTGTGTGTACACACGCACGTGCTGCACACACACTCTTGGTGCACATACATGCCAGCGCGCGTGCGTGTGTGTGTGTGTGTGTGTGTGAACACACACACACACACGGTAGTCCACGTGGCCATGGAGCGGCCATGCAGGTCTCCTTGTGGCCACGTGGGTATCCATGTGTACCGTCGGCAGCTAACGGTACACGTGGCATGCCATGTGGCCACGCGGACTGCCGCATAGACAGCGCATAGGCCACGTGGCATGCCACGTGTACTATCTTGGGCGATGGTACAGTGACACACCACGTGGCCTGTGCGTTGTCTATGTTAAAGAGAAAAAGCTAGAGCGTGTTACTATTACTTTAATGAATAGAGCCCTCTCAAAGTGTCCCAATGATGATCCTTTGTATTTTAGTGTTCAATCAGAATCTAACATATGGTGGCTTGGTGCGTTTGAGGTAAGCGAGATTCTCAGCTAGGCTCAAATGTTCACATCTACTTCAGTCTCATTTATTTTGTGTTGCAGGTAAAGAAAGAAGATCATGAGATTCTATATTGGGTGTTCCATCAAACTAATGTTCTGGAGGTGATTGATCGCCAGACTAACCAGGGAGAGGTACTACGTCTAGATGGAAGGAGATACTTTCAAGTTCAGTGGCATCTTGCAGGTGACCTCAAAACATTAAAGTGCATGTATAATTGTGGAATGGGTGCAATGGCAAAGTCACCGTGTTTGTTTTGCATGGAGTCTGCAAAGGCCATGGACCCAAAGTGGTGGAGAAAAGCTCCAACACGTCACATTGAGGACCCTGCTTTTCGATCGGTTTTGAAAATACCACTTGTGAATGTCCACATATGTACAATGCATGCCCTTTGTAGAATTGTGGAGAAATTGGTCTACTTATATATCGGGTTTGCTTGGAAAATCAAGAACTCAGCAGAGCGACAAGTAGCCCTGCAGTGCTTAGAATTGGTACTGTCGGATATGAGGCTTCATGATGGCAATGTGAAAATCCAGTGGGATGAAAAGAGATCAACTGCTGAGAAGGATGTCCCATGCAAACCATCCATCGGTGGGGTGAAGGCACAGAGGTTTTATCTAAACCCCAAGGAATACGAGATCCGAAGCTAACAAAACATGGAAAAATATATAACACATCTTATGTTAGCAAGTTAGAGTATCAGAGCTGGAAAAAGCTACATATTGCAGTCAAAGATCAAGAACCAACTACTCATAACACGAAGGCTGAGGTTTGGCGATCAATAGACATCCTATTTTTGATATGCGACAAAGATAACTGGTCACAAGGTGATTTGAACAAGTTCAAGGAGAATCTCAACCTTCTCAAAAAATCATTCAAGACAGCATGGACAGACACCCAGATTACTCACTACATGGTATTATTGTGTATTTGATTCTCTTTTATGTGTAACTATGTGAGTGTAAAACATTCTAAGTAATCTGTTTTCATATCCAGCATGTCATTTTCAATCATTTACCATATTTTATACAAAAGTATGGGAACCCGAAAATATGGAATACCCAAGGGATGGAAAAGTCTCATTACATGGCGAGAAATGCTTATTTCAGTCACACACGACATGGTGGCTCTCGAATCAAGGCTAACAGTTTGAGAGAACCATTTGAATGGTTCTATCGTAGAATCATTCATCGAATGTAGGCAAAAGAAGTCTTGGCCTCTTCAGCAACAGCACAAGCCATCAGACATTTACAACAACAAAAAGTTAAAAGATCAATGGCATACAACAACTCCGGTGCTCGTGAAGGTCAACAAAGGTGGAGAGAGACAATGGTGTATGTGAACCACAAGTGGAGAAAGATACTTTGAGTGGATGACATTGTACAAAATTTCTGTAATACATGATCTTATACTACTACTTGAAGCGTATCAAGATTTTGAAGGTTCCATTTTAAATTTTGGCACATCACCCTTGTAACGAATCATGAGATGTTTTCCATACTCTAAAAGTTCATCTAGGTTTTGTCTACCAAGAGCTAGTGCCATTGCTGTGTAAGTGTAGTAATACGTTGCCCGACCACCTGTATATCCCAAGCAGTAACCAAAACAATCTCTGGCAAACACTTTGTCCACGAGAATGACTTTATCTGCACTTTTTGGCAGCACGGGTCCACCCAAGAAGCGTGATAGTGTCTTTAATGTGTAAGTTGCTATTGAACCCTCTTGTGACATTCCATTGTGAAAAACTAATATCGGCAACTCGCAAAGCTTTGAAAGGTACTGTGCTAGGGCCTCATTCCTTCCACGATACTCTCAAGTCCGCCGTTGAAGGAAGTCATCCTTGTCAGCAATCCAAGACTGCACATATCATGTCTGACTAAGTGACACACACACACACACACACACACACACACACAGGGAGTTACCATGAAGCTCTCATCCTGCAGAAAGAGGTTTTCCTGCCACAGGTCTACAGATGTTGACCCCTGACCTGAATGGTTAAACCAATCCTCCACTTCTTTGTGACTTGTTGATGGTCTTAGGCTTTGTCTTATTGCTTGGAAGGTGGCTTCATCCAGTAGTGTCTCCTTGTATTTTTCAGCTTTCTCAAAGCATCTTCGGAGGCATTCCATTGGATTGCTATATGTTTCCATTGCCTCATCATCACTACTATCCTCTGAAACAAATCCACTCCTCTCCTCTTGGACTCTGGAAATGATAGCCAGGGAGAAGTCCTCCCTTAAGTAAAAGATGCTTTGCACATCATGTAAAAAGATATAGGTCCTGTCTCCAATCCTGAAGTCAGGCACAGCATGCAGCATCATCTGAGCATGCTTCTCAGTGAAGTTACTGACATCCAAGGGTAGTTTGATTTCTATTGTTTTCATATTGAGCATCTTACTTCTTTGTACTTCAATTGCCTCAACCTCAAGTTCGACTGTGTCTTCAACCTCCTCGACTTCTTGTATATGTGTTGTCTCCTCGCATTCTTCGTCTGGTGCTACATCTTACTCCTCTAACACCTCATCAGGATTCTACATGAGGAATCCAAACAGGCTGTTCAGGTAAATCATAAAGCCAAAGGATTCCTGAATAAGTTTGCACTCTTTTTGGTGCAAAGGGCAGGCTAAATGTCGGCAAAGCAGGTGGTAATTCCCTATACTTCTTCAGTCCCTGTCCTTTTCCACCGCAGTCATTTAAATGAACGACAGTCATACTGGGCAGAACAACCCTCCCTACCTACACCATCAGTTCAAATTTATCTCTGTAGGACTGCAAGAATTCACTGTGCTGAGCTAAAAGGTCTTCAATATCAAATTTTGGGTTAAACATAGAATGAACTATATCATATTTGTCTCCAGCACAGGATGCTACAAAATCGAACAACCTCTCATCAATTATAGTTGGGTCTTCTAGAGAAGGCACATCCTCTTTGGCTTTACCTTTACTTGCACAAGGACTGCTTGCTAGGAGATCTACATCATCTGAGAAGTCTATATTCCTCTTTCTTGTATTTTTCTTGACAAGTACTGTAGAGGGTGAGGGACCCTTGTAGGGTGAGGGATCCTCTTGGCCTGCTGACCTCTCTTACTCATCTTCACAAATTGACTCTTCTTGATCGATGTTCTAACAAAAGTCAACAGTTCTTTTATGCTAAGCAACTGAGCCTGCAAAGGTTGGAATCCTGGCACAAGCTCTGGGTCTGGTTTTAGCCTCTTCTGCCTACTAGACCTTAATCCTATTCATCAGGAAACATGTCAAGTCTTTGTTCTCTCTCTCTCTCTCTCTCTCTCTCTCTCTCTCTCTCTCTCTCTCTCTCTCTCTCTCTCTCTCTCTCTCTCTCTCTCTCTCTCTCTCTCTCTGTCTATCTGTCTATCTATCTATCTCTCTCTGTGTACTAAAGGCGCACACAGACAACCACAGACTCTCTGCAACTCTCTATGTGCGCCTTTAGTACTATTGAGAGTATCTATCTATCTATCTATCTCTCTCTGTGTACTAAAGGCGCGCAGAGACAACCACAGACTCTCTGCAACTCTCTACGTGCGCCTTTAGTACTGTTGAGAGGTAGAGGGAGGGAGAGAGAGAGAGAGAGAGAGAGAGGCAGGTCTCATGAATGTACTAAAGACGCACGGGGAGAGTTGCAGACGGTATTTTGTTATCTTTGCGTGCCTTTAGTACACAAACAGAGAGAGAATGAGAGAGGGAGAGAGAGAGAGAGAGAGAGAGAGAGAGAGAGAGAGAGAGAGAGAGAGAGAGAGTGTGTGTGTGTGTGTGTGTATCTGTGTATGTGTGTGTGTGTGTGTGTTGAGCATTATGGGTTTTTCTTTGTTTCCACACACACACACTAGTTGCTACCTATTGTTAGAAATACAGAGAGAGAGAGAGTGAGAGATCACCTTTTGTTGGTGGAGTTTGCAGAAAATCCATGGGAGCTGTCTTCTCCATTGCTCTCTAGTTGCTTTCTCTCTGTCAATCTCTCTCTCTCTCTCTCTCTCTCTCTCTCTCTCTCTCTCTCTCTCTCTCTCTCTCTCTCTCTCTCTCTCTCTCTCTCTCTCTCTCTCTCTCTCAAAATGACACTTATAACGGTGATACAGCCAAATGCTGTCGACGATAGAAATGGGCACAAGCGGGGCTATGTGGTCGAGCATATGCGGGCCCAGGTGTTAGTGTAGCTGTGAAGTGCGGTTGCAGCCAAGGGAAGGTGAAAGTGTATGCTTGATGCAGCTTTTTAGGCCATGGGTGTGCTGTCAAGTGCTAAATTGGAGAATGGTCTCATATGCCCAAAATGATAGTTTTGTGTGCCGGAATGTGGTGCTCGATGCGCTTTCCGAGCAGACCTAGACAGCTCGTCAAACGGAGTCCCGGGGCTCTAGATATTGCAGTTTAAAGAAAGGGGGTGTAGCAGATCCCCGATGGGTAGGGCAGCTGGGGACAGGTGGCCCGGGTTGATGTCAGTGCATATGTGTATAGTGCTCGAGTTATGGAGCATGCATGTCTTCTCGGATCGTGAATCGAAGCTCTGGATAGTACGTTATGGCAATTTGAAGATTTTTCGGGGGCCGGGTCTGAGCCCACTTGGCCACATTGGAAGATGTGCCATCTGGCAGTTTTTGAGCCTTGCCAAGGTTCTCGGTGGGAATGTTTACCATGTGGAGCTAGTCGGAATCGACTGCACGTCCATCAAATGCTCGGTCGATCAGATACAATGAAGTGAAGTTGGGAGCATTTGGGCGGTGAACAATTGCAGATGTTTTTTCCTTATTTTGGAGGCCTTCGTTCGAGGGCGCCGAGGGTTTGAAATGCAGAGATGACAGGAGTAGACAGGGCCGGGAATGTGGAGTCTCCGTTGGTTTCTTCTGCTTGGCAATCGGGTCCGGGAGCGACAAAGGGAAGCTTATAGAAGGAGTCCAAAAAATTTGGATGGTTTTCATTCTTCATGTGACGTATTTCATGGGGTTTGAAGGTCAAGGCATTGGAGGGTGCCATGTGGCGCACTGGATGAACCCACAGGCGGAGCTGAAACTGTCGGACTCAGGCTATTTGAGCTGGGCTGTGAGGCCCTCATAGTGTCACAAAGGGAGAGAGAGGCTCCTTGGGAGCTCGTGGCCATGGCGTCCGCGCATGGCGCTGTTGTGGTGGCGCTGCAGGCAGCGACACGGTGGTTCTGGGCGGCTCCACCCGCGCGAGGAGGATGATGACGTGGCATCCCGCCCATGGGGGGGCCGTTTCCCGCGGACAAATTTGGTCCAAAGCATTTTTGAGGACAATGTGGGCCCTTACGGGCAACGACGACGCCGTCGTTGCTCCCTAGAGGGTGCTTGTGTGTAGAGTGAAGTATGAAGCCTCGGGATAAGCACCAAGGTAGTCAAAGTCAAGCTGAGCCTCCCAAGGGGAGTGCCACATGTCGGCCTACCATGAAAAATGCCTAAAAACTCAAAAAACGAGCCCAATAAGGGGGCAAAACTTTTTGTAACTAGGGGCTTTTTTAGTTTTTCGTTGGACTGTACATGAAAGGAGAAGAGAGAGAAGCTCAGAGAGGGATTGTAATGGAGCTTGGAAGCCATTAATGCACAACCCTTTTGGTCTATGGTGCCGTGTCGCATCCCCCTTCCCCCTTTCTCTTTGTCGTCTCGTCCGTTTCCAGCCGCGGTGCCGGTGAAGCGTGTGTACGCCCGGATCGTTGGTACTTTGCAAAAAGAGAGAGACAGAGGGTGAGTGTATGCGCGGAGGGAGGCAGAGCAGGTGCAGTGAGGTGTCGACTCCTTTTGCGGTCCTAGATAGCGTGTGTGCGCTTGGGAACTGGGCAGGTGAAGCGGATTAGGTGTAGATTGTCATTTCGAAGGTGTTTTCGAGTGGATTGGGGTGTTGTGTTGACCCTTAGCTATAGATAGGCGTTTTTGGTTGTGCCGGGTGTTTTCCCCCATTCCCCCTCTCCATCTTCTGGTGCCCCCACAGAGGAGCGCAGTGATAGCTCCCCGGTGATGTGATTTGAAGTAAAGATGTGGCAAAGCAGTGGCCCGATCTTCAGCGGAAGCGAGGATGCGGATGACTGGCTGGCAGATTATGAGTTGTTCTTGCTATCATTGCAGATGACAGGTGATAATGACAAGGTGCGTACGGTGCCCTTGGTGCTGCGAGGAAAAGCGAAGCTATGGTTTGATGGTTTGCGAGTAGCACACAAACAGGTTTGGACAGGTTTTCGAGAGCAGTTTTGTTGACCACTTGGTCAACAACACAACATAACTCACGTTTCGTACCAAAGTCTTATCTTTTGCGAGTTCTGAAATGCTGCGGATTATGGATATAAACGTCATTTGTAATGAGTAGTTATTCTAGTTTCAGAAGCCGGGGTGCAATGGCACTTCCAGATTGTAAATACAAAGCCATTTGACCCTTTCAACCCCATTTTTGGTTAAACCTAAGGTAGCCTTAGTATATAAGGTACCTAGGTCATTTTGTAAAAAAGACTTTTATCATAATCAAGTTTTAGCGCTGCCGTCTACTGTGTGTGAGAGAGAAAGAGAGTGAGCGTGAGCTTCATCCTCTCGCTACGCCCGGATCGCTCAACGCATTGGAGATCCGAGTGCACCATTGCGGTAGGCTCGAGGAGAGCTACGCGACAACGCCAAGCATTCCCCATGAGACGAAGCGCACACGCCGACGCATCTACGAGCTATTTGTGGCCGTAAGTGTATCAAACGATGTCTGTTTTCTGCGTGCTAGTAGTCTATAGAATCGTGGCGACATAAGCTATGCATAGGTACTCATAAATTTCAGTTTTGGGCACTTTCAAAATTCGGCTCTGTCATCCTACGCGTTTTCCGCAGATGGGTTTTGAGTGAGGATTTTGAGTGTAGAAGCTTAGGGACAGGTGTATCCTAGTGAGGGGATGGTGTTCCTTAAGTTTCGTAGGAATCTGGCATGAATAGGTGAGTTACCTTTCGTATGTGTGTATGTGGCTAGGTGGTGTAGTTGAGAGCAGTGAGTTCTTCATTGTGGTTTAGTTGGCCTTCCTGAGTGTTGTATGTGTAGGATGGTCTCAGCCTGACAAGCTTAAGAGATTTCCTCTGTGTGCCTATCGTGTCATCTGTGTCCTCGATTGACATTATGTTGATCTAGGTAGTGTTTGCATGCACTTCATGGGTGTGTGAGTCGCTTCCCGTCCAACATTGGCGCCGCTGCCGGGGACACAAGGACCTAAGTAGGTTTCCTACTAACACTCGTGTGATGGTTGCTTTATTTAGTTTCGGCTAAAGAAAGCGTTTTTCTTAAGTGGATCCGGAAGAGGATATTCCGCGATCAAGTGGATAGCTAGGAAGCGTGTGTCTTGCCGAGGGTCTGCGACTAGATAGGTTTAGTTAGGATCTGTGGATTAGAGTAGTTGTTGGTGGTCGAGTGATTTGTGAGGTGATAAAAGCGTTTACTAGTCCGTGTGTGGCAGTGAAGCGTTTTTCTACTCATAGATGCGAAACCCCATATGATTTGTAGGAGTAGCTTTAGGTAAGTGATCTGATTCTGATCTAGAGCTATTCATCACTGAATTATTTGCTAAAGTGCATGATTGAATTTGAAATCACGGAAAAGTGTGCTTTTGAGGGTAAAAATGCATTAAACAAGCTTTTGTGGACATTTTTGTATGACTGACTGATGCTGTGTATATAAAACAACATTTGCAAGGGTTCTGTGAAGAAAACCTGCAATTCTGTAAACACAGACATCCTACTCGTAGGATGTCTCAAGAGGGTTCTGGAGACCAAATTTTGAAATTCTGAGTTGACCAATGGGTTCAGAGGGTAGGCTTTACCCTAGTAACATATTGACTTGGGTGTTTTTCCCTATTTTTGTTGACCAAAAGCCAAAAGGCGGAGTGAGAAAACGCAAAATTTCAGAAAAGATCACTTAAATTGAGTGATTTTTGCATGTTTTTGCAATTGTGAAGCATACTTGCACTTGCTGAGAGCATAAGGAAGCATCAGGGACACTTCAGTCTGAAAAAATCAGAAGTAGACATCCTATGCGTAGGATGTCTACAGGGTGATCTGTGCACTTTTTGGAAAATCTGAGGTGACCGGTGTGTTCGGAAGGTAGATTTTACCCTATTTTCACCTGGAAAGTGAAAATTTGACCAAATTTTGACTGATCAAAGCCAAAAGACGAGAATTGCCAGACATCCTACCCAAAATGTGCCCAAGGCATAATTTTTGAGACCAAACCATAGAATGAATCCATAGGCATGTTCTAAATGATGTTTTGAGTGCATGTGAGAGTTTTAAGCTCATTTGGGTGAGAAAATTGGGTTCAAAGCGGACTTTAACACTTTTGACTGAAAAAGGCAAGAACAGCTAAAATTTGGGTCTTTTGAGATCCAAACTCAAATCTAAGCATACCACTGGGTTACTGACATCAAGGGGAAGCTGTGGGACAAATTTGGGGTCAAACAGGCCAAAAAGACATCCTACGCGTAGGATGTCTTCTATGTGATTTTGAACTCTAAACAAAATTCTGAGCATACCAGAGTGATCAGCACCTTAAGTAGAGTCTGTAGTTCAAATTTGGGTTCATTCTGAGCAAAAAGACATCCTACGCGTAGGATGTCTCCTGCATGATTTTGAGACCAAAATTCTACTTTGACCATACCATGCTGTCATATAGCCTTAGGCAAGTCTCCTAGTCAATTTTGGTCCAATTTGGAGTTGATTTGACTTAGGAATTCATCAGAACAGACATTAGGCTTTTGGAACAGATTCTTGATCATTTGACCAACCTATAGGTGTCAGAATCAAAAAGTAAAAATAGATGTGAGTTAAGCACGTCAAGGGGAAGCTACAGTGCAAGTTTGAGTTGAAACGGAGCAAAAAGACATCCTACGCGTAGGATGTCTCAAGCTTGATATAGGACTCCAAACCAACCTATGAGCACACCACTGTGATCAGCACACCAAGGAGAAGCTGGGGTGAAAATTTCAAGTCATTCTGAGCAAAAAGACATCCTACGCGTAGGATGTCTCAAGGCCATTTTTAGGTCCAATTGAAATTCTGAGCATACCATTGTGTTGCTGGACTCAAGGGGAGTCTCTGGACCAAATTTTGTTAAATTCTGAGCATATAGACATACTATGCGTAGGATGTCTCCAGGCCATATTTAGGGTCCAACTGTACTTTTGACCATACAGAAGTGTTCACAGTGTCACAGAGATCCCAAGTCTTCTTCCATTCTAAACTGCATTTCACTGTTTTGGCCATAACTTTCACAAACGGTATCGGATCGAAAAAGTTTTTATATCAAAACGTAGCCTGAGAGCGGCCCTACAGATCTTAGAGCAAAACTTGAACTAAATGCATGCGGACGGCAACCATTTCGTTCACTTTTGAAAAAAAACATCGTTTGAGGCCTCAAAATTCATCCGGAAGTTAGAGGTGTCTAAAAGCGACAATTTGCGAGAATTGTGACGAAACGGTTGCGGTTTTGGACATAGTTTTGACTTTTCCCTAACCAAAGCACTTGAACACAGTGGACTAAGTCTACTTAAACCAAGAAAAAGCTCTTAAGCCTAGAAATCATGTCTACCCTAGATTCAAACGCAGCTTACACAAGCTTGGAGATCCCGACGATAGAGGAATATCCTCCCACAATGGATCTTCCAAACTTGCAATTGATAAAGACCCATCTTGTTGAGAGAGTTTGGATGATTGGTCATGAGAGTGAAGGACTATATAGATACATTGACGACAATGAGGTCAATCTTTATAGGTGCTCAGATCCATACCTAGAAGAGATAACGGATTACAAGCTCTTATATGTCTACACATACGGAGTCGACTGTCAATGGAGATCTATAGTTGTCGACAAGTATGGACGAGAATACAGAGTTGTAGAAAGCACAAATCCACACACTGTTCTAGAAAGAGGAGGATATTTGGTCAATGAAGGACCACAAATGCCTCCACCAAACACGAGAATACCTATAGGAATTCCAAGAAGAGAGCCACCAGGATTCCCTTCAAGAGCGATAACGAGAGAAGGATTGGGAGAGTCTCTGGTTAGACTTGTAGACAATCGACAAGTTAGACCATCCCAAGTCCAGAAATGGGTAAACAGAAAATACTCCGGAGATGAAGATCCGAGAGATCACGTAGCGGCTTTTAGAAGAGTGATTAGAGCAGAGGGAGTTTCAGATTTTGCGACACAGTTTGCGGGATTTGGATTGACTCTAGAAGATGATGCAGCTACATGGTTTGATTCGGTGGAAATATGGGATTTTGAGACCCTAGATGATCTGTTTGAGGAGTTTATTGAAGAATTCTCGCCAAAAGGCATTGCTCACAACACGGTCTCACAAATCCATAGATTCAAACAGAAAGAGAATGAATCAGTACGCAAAGCATCATTACAACTCAAGAGATATGTTAGGCTCTGTCCGAGAGCGGAGTTACCTACACAAGCACGACTGATGTTGATCTTTATCCAAGGAATGAGACATGCGGACCTTCAGAAGGATCTGCATATGATAAGGAGGATGACGCTAAACGAGTTGATCAAAGAAGCTCTTTATCTAGTGGATAATTGTGAGGCATACAAAGAAAAGGACTTAAAGAGTCAAGGAGATGACACATCCTCTCAGCACAGTGTTTCACAGATAAGTGAGTCCATTGCCAAGCCAACGGCACCTATTGATCAAGAAAAGCTTATCGACGACTTGGTCAAGAGGTTGATTCCTCTTGTAAGGTCTGATTCGGGAGAGCCGAAGTGGTGTGAAATTGAGAGAAAATGGACGAACCACACGGAGGAAGAGTGCTATTATAGCATGGATAATGCTAGGGAGAGGTATGTACAACCTGTTCCAGAAGCACCTACTCCACCTAGATACATTACGGAGAATGCGCCAGGACCAGTAGGAGTTTTAAGGCCACAGCTTGTCTTAGGACAACAACCTCCGCAGCCAGGTGCTAGAATGCAAGTAGACATGAGATACATGCCAATGATGGAAGCATCAAATAAAGCAACGCCAGTACCAGCTACAATGTGGTATAGCAACCAAAGTGAGTACTACCCTTCGGAGCAACAAAATGTGACAGAAACACATGGAGTGGTGAGGCCGGTACAACCTCCACCTCCCGGGTTTCAGTCGAAAGAAAGAAGGTATGAAATGGACGAAAGGACATTGCGATTCATTGCAAATAACAGTTTATCTAGGTCAAAGCTTGCTTATAGCCAAGAGGAAATGCTAAAAGAATCTCTTCAACCACAGACAGATTGTCACAAAAGTCGTGACAACCACTTGGTCAAACAATGTCCTCATACGGAGATCACTGAAGTAAATGCCTATTGTCTTGAGTGTGGCATCACTCACTTGATCCCCGATTGCCCGAAAAAACCAAACCAAATCAGGAAAATCACGACAAATGTATCAGGGATTGTTCAGCTACCTAGTAGCTCAGAAAATGAAAATGTTGTACCAGTTCAAGTAGTTACGAGAGTGCAAGCTCAAAAGGAAGCCGATGAGAATCCAAAGACAAAGAACATGGAACGTGACACGAGTCCAAAGACAGATGATGGACGAAAAGCCAGACGCACCTAGTGAGAAAACCAAGATCAAACGAAATAGTTGGAAAGCTAGAAAGACTAGGATGAAAGCACGTAGGGAACGAGAGCAAAAATCCCTAGTTGAGAAGCTTACCGAAGCTGAGGAGAAGATAAAACAACATGAGGAAAAGGAGGCACCTTCTCTTACACAGATGGTTAAACCTCTAGAAGAACCATCCACGGATGAGAAACCGAGAAGTGCTAGTTCAGGAGGATCTGTGTTGGTAGAGAAGGATAATGAGACATTAGATGCCCTCTTGAAAGCCTATGATGCGAGGCTCAAAAAAAACCAAACCCAAGAACAGAGGTGGATGACATATCCCTATGCGGAATTAGAAAAGCAAAGATTATAAATGTGCAGGAAAATGATTCAAACAGCCCAATCTTTACTAGAACCACCAGTTGCAAAACCTGAGGATGTGATCCGCGTCATGCCAACACAAGTAATCCCACCAAACCAGGAACTAAAAGAGCCAGATTCTAATCATGAGCTCAGACCAAAACTCAAAGACCTAGCATTAGAACCAAGGATAGTACTGAATACCACGGATAACTCTTTCGAGGGATTTCACCAAGCTATACCTGAGGATTGTAAAGAGATAGATGGTCTTGACGAATTGTGGAAACAAGTCAGAGAGTCCAATGAAGCCGATGACCTAAGAAGACGAGTAGACAAGACTGGTGATGAACGAGGAGTGTTTCTACCACCAATAGAGGAATTTGAGACTGGATCTCAAATAAATCTAGATGTGCAATCGTGTTGGGGCGACAAAGGATCTTTACAATCTATGGATAGTCAAACCCATTCGCTAATAACACTACCGTCCTACATGGAAGAGTACGAAACCAAGTCACATGTGGTTGCAGTCCCATCACAGAGACTGTCTCCCAACAAGGCCATCGATTCAAAGGGGCTAGTAGATATTCTATCTACCCCAGTCACCTGTACAATAATGTTAGCCGAGTTGCTCAGAATAAGACCAAACATGTGGGCTAATGTGGGTAAATGTCTAGAGAAATTTGGTGTAAAAACCCCAATGACTCAATTCGAGGAATGCATCAAAGAGCTTGAAATGCCTCAACTAAATACTAGGCCAGTGCCATTAAACAAGGTAGGAGAGTATTACGAGGGAGAAGATGGAAACACCACCCTTCCTGTGGAATTCAATGGTGCACAAACCATGGCAATCCTTGACAGTGGAGCTGGTGTGGCCATTGCAACCAAAGAGGTTTGGAAAAAATGGGGAAAACCTGCCTTGAGATCCACACGAATGACCCTGCAGCTTGCAGACGGACACAAGGAAAAGCCCCTAGGACTGCTAGAAAAAGTAATTGTTACTTCTTGTGGCATTGAATATGAACACACTTTTTCTGTTGTCAACTTTGGCAAGAAGAACAACTATGAAATCATTCTAGGAAGGCCATTCATGCGACAATTTAAAATGGTCCAAGATTGGGGTTATGACCATATATACCTGAGACATATGGAAACCATAACAAAGATAAACTTGAGGGACCATAGCTACATGGATGTGATGAAAACACCAGTTGAGGAGTTTGATTCCGCCACAGTAGCAGGATCAGAACTTCCAGCTTGGTTAGGTAAGCCTAAAGAACTGTGGATGTGTGGAGCTTCACAATGTGGTAGCTTGAAACGTGAGGAATGTATCCTAGAGCGGGTTATAGAGGATAAGGACTATATCCCAGAACCATTTCCTAAAGAAGAGTTAGAGCCTTTTGGATGGGAACACATTTTGGCTACTTTGGACGTGTGCGCCGTGGAGGATGCTCCCACAACAAAGTTTTGTGATGAAAATGGCTATGATGTCGTTCCTTATTTTGCAGTGAGTGTAATCCAGGAAAACGAAGAGAACCATACATCAACAAGCTCTCGAAATAAGGATCAAACAAAGAAATGTGGAGAATCAAAAGATGAAGAAGACCACGAGTTCTATGACTCTGTAGAACACTTCGAGCTTCAAGAATATCAACGACCCAAGAATCAATGTCATTGCTACACGAATAAAGTGCATCAAAAGTGGATTCCAAAGTCCTCAATGAAGACACAACCACCACAAGCATCCTCATACAGGGCTCCTAATAAGGATGCAAAGACTCAGCTAGGAGGAATACGACCAGAGCAACGAGCTAACAATGCTCTAATCAATGGGCTAGAAAAGTCCTCCAAGAAACTACCACCCATGAGCAAACAGACAGTAACTTTCCAATACTAGCCAAAAAATCAAGGGAAAGTACAAGAAGTCAACCTTGCTGAGGATAGTAGCGATAGTGATGAATCTTACGACATCCCCTATCATCAACTCAGACCATCACT
Source organism: Adiantum capillus-veneris (assembly GCF_014529385.1). Taxonomy (NCBI): domain Eukaryota; kingdom Viridiplantae; phylum Streptophyta; class Polypodiopsida; order Polypodiales; family Pteridaceae; genus Adiantum; species Adiantum capillus-veneris. The sequence goes on along the minus strand of NC_140944.1, from coordinate 97,665,310 downwards.
ATCACCAACCCCTTCAACAACAACCATGATAGGTCAAAAGAACAGGACAACAAGTCAAAGCCAAAAGCTCGACAAATCTGGATACCAAAAAGCCAGATCAGCCAAAAACAGATATGGATCAAGAAAACAAAGATCTCTAATGACAAATCACAAGATCCAACACCAAAACAAAAAAAAGGAAAGCGTGCACGAATGGGTAAGAATATCACAAAGTCACAAGCTTTCACAACTCAAGTTTGGGCTCCAAAGAAGTTGATTCAAGCACAAAAAAGTCAGGAATTCATTTGGATACCACAACAACCACAATATCAACTTTCAAAGCCTGAATCCCGTCACCAACCAAGCGTACAAGGGATGAAGCAAAGACCACTGTCGACTCACACAACAAAAAGGTGGATCCCAAAGAAGTCTCTTCAAACACAAACAAAGCATTCGCAAGTATGGGTTCCCAAACGAGTGTCAGCAACAAAACAGCCAATAACCGCAAAGAAATGGGTCCCAAAGAAGATCAACAAAACTGTTGTCAGTGCTTCGCCGCTTGAATTCTTACAATTCTTCCTACGATTACAGTACAGTTACAAGAGAGCAAGTCGCTTCAATCAAGCAACGATACAGGAGCTTCAAAGACCATTACATTGCTTAGAATAGGAAGCCTCGCCAACAAATGCCAATAAGCAAATTGCTTATACCCACATCTTGCACATCATAAATCTTTTCCATGCATTGACTGTGTATGCATAATAGGGCTACATTACAAGGCCTGCATAGGCACAACTTTTTGTCCAAGCACAACACATACCCTTTGCGATACCCTGTCGTAAAGGATGACTCCAAATAGGAAGGGTGGAAGCATTCTGAATGCGGACCTAACATTATGACTATTAGAGGGCAATGTTTTGTGAGATGCATTGAATTTTTGCATTTTATTGTGATAAATTTTTGACTAAATTTAGAGTATATGCCCTCATAGTAGAGTTATAGAGGAGTATGGGGACAAAATCCATATATGAGCCCCTAGGGACATGTGTATAGTGTACATAGCATTTAGATTTCTATTTAAATGAATTTTTTTTGTTGAGTTGTTTTAAGATTTTCCTTGTTTATTATTAAGAAAAAAAAATCCATAACCCACATGAAGAAAAGACTGACGGGAGGCCTGAGCACTACAAAGAGAAGAAGGTACAGGAAAACGATGAAACTTCACGAAGTATGTCTCAGCAGCCACTACAACAGCCGAAGAACTTGTCACAAAGCAGTGTCAACATGCAACCAACAAGTCATACAAGTCAGAGTCGAGTAGCTAAGCCACAAAATAAGTGAGGTGTTAGTCCCAAAGCTTCAAGTAATATTCTTTGTGGTCTAAGCGTCTTAGCTATTCTAGGTACTGCTCAAGCTGGAAGATTTGAGCATATTTAAGTTGTGTCGCTCATGCTGGTATAGGTGAGCAAAAGAGTCGAAGTCTAAGTACTTAAGTCCGGTGAAGTGAAAGAGAAGGTTCCAAAGACACTCACGTATTGAGCACAGTGAGATACGAGTGGAGAAACTTCTACATCGAAAACCCTTCTTGGAAAGGTGGAAGCTATTGAGACATCTTTTGATGTCACATGTGCTACATTTATTCCTCGAAACACCCATCTTTTGATGTCACATGTGCTACATTTATTCCTCGAAACACCCATCATCTCCTTCTTTCACATTGCATGCTTTTGTTGACAAATTTCTCATATGCATATAGAGTGTCCCATAATTGGCACTTGCATCAGGCACTCTTTCCGTGTTTCACCCAAGCACACACCTTTCATGAACATGTACTTCACGTTCAACTGCTCAACTCCAATAAGAGCGTATACCAAAGGCATTTTTTTCCCACCGGGTTTTTTCCCTTTGGTCATCCAGGTTTTAGACCCTAATCTAAAGACACCTATCACCATCCTCTTGTACATATTCCTTCTACATCAACAATAAGGAAATGTTACTCAAATCAATTGACAAATGAATTGGAGCACCAATTTCAGATCATAGCATAATTCTCCTCAATGGCGAGTCGAAGAATGGCCTACAATGACAAAGCTGCAGACAAAACTAACAACATGATTGCACAGGAACAAAGAAGTCCCCAATGAAGAAGAGCAGACATAAAAGACATCGGAGGATCTCAAAAGATGAACGGTTACGATGATAGACGTCAGCTCTAATGGATCATAGTTCTTGTTGTGGTTCGACAAAGATACAAGCAGTGCAACAGATGAAGCCAAACCAACAGCAAAGTGTTGACCGCTGGGTCAACAACACAACATAACTCAAGAACAAAGAAGTCGTCAATAACAAAGAGCAGACATAAGAGTAATCACAAGACAAAATCCTTACAAAGTTGTCATTGGCTCACAAGATCAGAAAGCCAATCACTCAATTCTACAGATTGTAGAAGTTGTTTCTGAGAATCACAAATACTCCGACTTGACAGATTTGCTGGAGCAAGTGATGGATGGAGCTTTCTCTATCCATGATGATAAGAGTCAAGTTAAACGACATTGGGTTCTTTTTGAATTTAGATATGGCAGTAGACCTATAATGACAGAAACAGATACTGCAGCTCGGAGCGTGGATGTGAACGACATAAAGTTCGTCATCTATTATGATTTACCTGAATCATGTGAAGACTATGTACATCAGATTGGACGAACAAGACAAGCTACTGCAAAGGATATAGTCTATACTTTCTTTCCAACAACAAAACGATAGCAAAGACCACATCGCCATCGACAATCAGGTCATGTCGGGGACGACATGAACGCGGAAGGGGGGAATGTTGACCGCTGGGTCAACAACACAACATAACTCAAGTTTCGTACCAAAGTCTTATCTTTTGCGAGTTCTGAAATGCTGCAGATTATGGATATAAACGTCATTTGTAATGAGTAGTTATTCTAGTTTCAGAAGCCGGGGTGCAATGGCACTTCCAGATTGTAAATACAAAGCCATTTGACCCTTTCAACCCCATTTTTGGTTAAACCTAAGGTAGCCTTAGTATATAAGGTACCTAGGTCATTTTGTAAAAAAGACTTTTATCATAATCAAGTTTTAGCGCTGCCGTCTACTGTGTGTGAGAGAGAAAGAGAGTGAGCGTGAGCTTCATCCTCTCGCTACGCCCGGATCGCTCAACGCATTGGAGATCCGACTGCACCATTGCGGTAGGCTCGAGGAGAGCTACGCGACAACGCCAAGCATTCCCCATGAGACGAAGCGCACACGCCGACGCACCTACGAGCTATTTGTGGTCGTAAGTGTATCAAACGATGTCTGTTTTTTGCGTGCTAGTAGTCTATAGATTCGTGGCGACATAAGCTATGCATAAGTACTCATAAATTTCAGTTTCGGGCACTTTCAAAATTCGGCTCTGTCATCCTACGCGTTTTCCGCAGATGGGTTTTGAGTGAGGATTTTGAGTGTAGAAGCTTAGGGACAGGTGTATCCTAGTGAGGGGATGGTGTTCCTTAAGTTTCGTACGAATCTGGCATGAATAGGTGAGTTACCTTTTGTATGTGTGTATGTGGCTAGGTGGTGTAGTTGAGAGCAGTGAGGTTCTTGATTGTGGTTTAGTTGGTGTTAACCCTCACGGCACACGGACACCCCATCACCTACGACGGACGTGTATTATGTATTTGGTAGAGTCAGGTACCGGGCTTGTCGGTCCAATAAGGAAAGGTAGAGTGATCGTCGATGAGAGGCGCACTTTAACTTGGACATTCAAGGGATTAGTTGGTTAAGCATGGGCGCCCAAGTGTGAATGGGGTGAGCTCCTATAAAAGCCAACTAAACCTAATTTTTACTCATTCTCTCATTTGTGCAATTGAAGAGTGCTCTTGCTCCATCTCCATCTTCTTCTTCTTCACCTCCTTGTGTGTGTGTGTGTGTGAGAGAGAGAGAGAGAGAGGAAGAGTGTGTGTGCGATCGAGCATTACGAAGGCACGACGACGGCGAAGCGGTTGAGCGCGGCACGACTGCAGCTTCTTCTTCATCGCGGCGAGGAATCCACCACGAAGGCGAGCGTAGAGCGGTGAGTGACACACCCTTTGTTTTCTTGAGCTTGCTAGTTTAGGCTTGTTGTGTGCTTGGAGCCGTTTGTGGCTTGCACACGGTGTATTGGCAAGTCCCTTGCTTCGACAGTGCGGCAAGGAGCGCACATTTTTGGCACCGTTGCCGGGGATATGCCCTACACTAAGCTCGGTTAGCACTTTACGCTTCCTTGTGGTGCAATTTCTATCATAGGAAAGGCAGGGAAGGAGTGTGTGGAGATTTCTGTTTTTTGCGTTTTCTGCATTTGCTGTCAAGTTTCAATTTCTGCTATTGTCTGCGTTTTTTCAATTTTCGCAATTTCTGCATTTTCAAGTTCGGCGTTTTCAATTTCTGCAATTTTCTGCATTTCTGCGTTTTTTTAATTCTCTGCAATTTCTGCAATTTTCTGCAATTTCTGCATTTCTGCGTTTTCAATTTTCTGCATATCTGCGTTTTTTCAATTTCTGCGTTTTCTGAAATTTCTGCATATCTGTGTTTTCTGCAATTTTTGCATATCTGCGTTTTCAATTTCTGTATTTTCTGCACACACAAAAAAAAAAAGTTTTTTTATTTTTTCTCCCAAAAAAAAAATGAAAAAAAAAAAAAAAGGAAATCAAAAACGCGAGCGAACGGGCGGCTAAATTTTTTGAAAATAAAAAACGCGACTCTGTAAACGGACGGGTTGGTTTGTATAAAAGATAGATCGGGATCGGGATCATTTGAAAAAAAAAAAAAAAAAAGGAAATCAAAAACGCGAGCGAGCGGGCGTCTAAATTTTTTGAAAATAAAAAACGTGACTCTTAAAACGGACGGGTTGGTTTATATAAAAGATAGATCGGGATCGGGATCATTTTCCCAAGCCCAAGCCCAAGCCCAAGCCCAGGCCCAGGCCTCAGTCCTCAGCCTTATGATATATACTAGACTCACTCTTATATATATACCCTACTCCCTCAAGAGAGAATGAGAGTATGTGGGACAAGTCCTCCACTCTCCTCCTTTCTCTTCCCACTTGCACCCTTAGACTTTCTAGTTTGGGCTTAGTTCCCTACTGGAAATTGACAGTTTTAGGGATTCCGAGGGCATAGAGTGACCAAACGGAGGGCTGTAAAGCACGGCACGACCCTCTGACCGATACGCTCGTTTCGAGCTATCACACGGCCCATTCCACGATACGCTCTAAAAAATCTAGCAAAAAAACAAACAAAAAACACGCTAAAAACTAGTCACAAGGCCTCCTAGAGCAGCTTTTTGACACCTTAGGGTATCAAAAGCACATGCACTTACGCTCTGGGCGGGTGCTAGAACACGAGCATATTGAGGGTGCCTCTGTTCATACGGACACCCATTACCCATCCACGATAAGCTCTAGACCCTCAGCGGGGACACAAGGTAGCACCACCCAAGACCCTAAAATAGCCGCTAGTGATTCCTCCTCCGACTCAGAAATCATGGAAGCATACCCTACCCAAAACACTGAGAGAGAAGGCCATGCACCTCCCGAAGCTCCACAGCCTAGTACTAGTATGTTTAGCCGTTTCATGGAAACATTAGGTAGAGCTACTCGCTCGGAACCTGATGCAAATGAAGCACACGAAGGGGGTGGGAAAGTGGAATCTCCTCTCACATCGCACGTGGACCCCACACCCCCAAAGAGTGTCCATGTGGATATCCTACCAACTTCTTACCAAGAAGGCCCTGTTGAGCTGCCTCCTTCAGAAGTTCCCTCTAGAGTACCGTTGGTGACAAGTAAAACCACGGGGAGCCACATTGCTTCTACCTCACAAGAAACCGTTAACACGTCGACTCTAGAAGGATTGTTCATTAATGATCATTGGACATACGACCTCCACACTGAGGTGTTGACGGATCTTTACTCTGGCCACGCCTACCATGTAGGATGGATAGAGATTGTACAATCCACCTCTAGTGCCACGAGCATCGAAGATCAACAGAAAATGATCTGTAATGTTATCCATGGCATTATTCAATCAGAAAGGCAAAACCGAGGGGTAAATATACTCTCAACTGGCCCCATGAGATTTCTGGATACGAGCAAGGCTCAACAGCCTACTCTATCACAAATGGAGACTCCTCTAATGAGCCCCATGGACCCATCTTACGTCATTTCACCTGGTGTCTCTATGCAATCTGAGCCTCCGAGCGAAAACTTTAGCTTCCCTAACTTGGCTCAACCCTCTATCAAGGAAAACACAGTGCTCACTCCAGGGATAAGCCTGACAGAGAATGTGCCGATGACATCTACGGTTAGCGCAGTGCCACTACCTAGTGTCGTAGTACCTAATATGGGGCCTCGACCGTATGTGCCTCTAGCCCCTTATGCACACATGGCCCCCACACCTCCAATTGTACCACTTGCTTATGCTCCTCGAGTGCCGCTCCCTAGCTCTTATCCGAGTGGACCTATGCCCGGTTATGTTCCATATCCTGCATCATCTACACATATGCCAATACCGGTACCCGTTCCTCTCCCACATATGATTCCAAGAGTACCTCCACCGGCCCTGCCTCCTCACATAGGTGACTTGGCAGCGTTTGCTCAAACCATAGGTCGATCTATCGCGGAAAATATGCGTCATGCATCTGAGAGAGAGCCTAGAAGTAAGGCAGTACAAATTGCCAAACTCATGCAAAAATTCAATGGGGATGAAGATGCTAGAAAACACATTGAAGTGTTTGAACAAGTATGTGATTCCTTAGGGGAACGCAACGAACTACATAAGTGCAATGCCTTAAGCTTGACATTAAGTGGGAAGGCTGGAGATTGGTATAGGACCCTAAGGGTGGACGAGAAAACAATCTACCCTACCCTTCGAAGGTTGTTTTTAAAGGAGTACATACGAGAAGGTGTGCTTTGGGGTGTAGCATCTCAGCTACAGAAGGCCGAACGTAAGGAAGGAGAGTCAATAAGGGACTTCATTAGTCGTCTAAAGCACTTAAACTCTCGTTGCCCTGTAAATGAGCGCTTCAACAATAACCAACTGCTTGATCGATTCATTCGAGGGTTGAGGAATGAAGGAATCTATAATGGACTAGTGATTAGAGGTATCACAACCTGGGAAGATGTCACTGCCAATGCAATCCAATTAGAGGACAACTTGATGATAGCAGGCATGAGGGTGTCTACTGACACGAGATCCACTAGCTCACAAGCCATTGAGTATGAACCCATGACTGCAAAGCCCATTGCCAATGAGCCAAAGGTATTTGAGACCTTCTTGACAGACCTCACCAAGGCAATCCAAGAGTCTCTTAAGGATAATCGACCCCCTCAAAATAGTCACATGTATCCAAGAAGGGAGCAACAATGGTGTTCCATTTGCTTAGGTCCACATAGCACTAGTGAGTGCCCTACGTTTAGAGTAAAATTTAATGGAACTTGCAACGCATGTGGTAGGTATGGTCACCAAGCTAAGGATTGTTTAATGATCAAACGTATGATGGCAAATAGACCACCTGTAGCCTGGACGGATGCGCCTCGAGCTCCTGTATTGATGCCTACTCCACCTGTTGAGCAACTACCGCAACACATGGTCCCTAGACCTCAAAATGTTGTACAAGCTACACCGCTACCACCTCCTGTGCTAGGACCGCAGCCCCCGCATCCAAGAGTCGCCCCTATGAACCAAGTAGGTTGCGAGCCATCAAATGCTTATGCAGATGGTTGTGAGGAGGAAATAGACACTAGTATTGCCTACGGACTTGATACATTGGAAGAGTGTCCTATATACTACATGGAAGATTGTTGGGGACAAGTCAAGCCGGTTTATCAAGCTGCTGCTCTCGCATCCAGAGGTCAAAATATCAACACCCAGGCTAGGAGGCCACCTCTTCAATGCTACGAGTGTGGTGGACCACATCGGGCAGCGGAGTGCCCTATTAGGCTGCAAAAGAATGCTGCACAGATGCAAGTGAATCAAGGGAGCACGTCTGCAATGCCAATACTCACATGTAATCGTTGTGGCATAGATCACTTGATTGCCCAATGCCCCTATAACCCAAATGCGCCTAAAATCACACCCCTGAATTTGGTCGAAATTGCTAGTGTGACATCGCCAAGACCACCCGTTGCACCCGCTTATGCGATTACACGGTCCATGCTTCAAGGGCCAGGACATATCCTCGAAGAGAGAGATACCGCGTCAGTTATCCAAGCAAAGAAAAAGAAGACACGAAGGAAGAAGTCGCAGAATACGGAAAATTCAAAGCCAAGTTCCAAAACAAACATAGGAACAGGAGATGACCCCGTGTATATGAATGACCTCGAGGATGATTCAGATTCAGTCGAGACAATGGAGACTAGAACCAATACCACAAAGGGAAAGACCGACAAGGAAAACCGTAACATGGGACCAAATGAAAACCGAATGAGAGAAAACCATAAAGAGCCTCTGAAAACACCACAAGTGTTTCCAAATCCAATCCAAGACCCCCAAGATAAACCGCAGGGGCAAAAAGGGAAGAATCGTAAAAAGAAGATTGGAACGTACCCAAACCCAGTAGACGAGATTGAGCAGGTGAAACATCTAAGAGGTTTAGTGGAGGAGACTCAAAGGAAACTAGAACCAGAACCCATGCAGGTCAAAATTCATGACACAGTGTTTCCCACGCAAGTTCATCCACCCCACATGAACCATAGACCGTTAGCCATATCTAGTATCATCCAAGAAGGGAGTGAGGACGGGACATCAGAAAGTGAGTATACACCCTTCTTGTTGGAAAGGATGTTTAACGAAGCAATACCTGATCCCATTGAGGAATATGAGATTCCATCCTCACCAGTTCCTAGTCAAGGACCTACACCCTGCAAAACGCCAATGAATGTTGCCAAACTAGTGGACTTCATGTCTTCTGAGGTCCGAACCACGATCATAGCAAAGCTGTATGGAGATCCTGAGTTATTCCTTGCACTTCGAGCATTCCTTAACGGAGAGCTACGAACGGGATTACCGCAGTTTGCGCAACCAAATAGGCCTGACTCGATTATGATTGATGAGGAAAATCATGTGCAATCACTTGACTTAGATGGACACGAGTCTGTGATCGAGGTACCCATTAACGAATTAGGGCAATATTTTGAAGGCGACGAGTCTAATGCGACCCTACCCATCACTACCAAGGGATTAACTATAAAGGGAATTCTTGATGGTGGTGCGGGAGTTAGCATCGTTACAAAAGATTGTTGGGAATCCATGGGAAAACCCCGCCTTAGTGTTACTAACATTGTGGTAAAGATGGCAAATGGTACCATAGCCAAACCTATGGGGATGCTCAAGGATCTTAAGATCAAAGTTCTAGGACACAAGGTACGACATACGTTCATTGTAATGGATTTCTCTAAACACCTTATGTCATATGAAATGATTTTAGGACGACCATTCATGAGGGAAGCACAAATGGTTCATGATTGGTCTAAAAATCATGTCTATTTGCAATTCCAAGACTCTGTCCTTAGAGTGGATTTGGTGACTGGTAAGGTACACCCCTTAGGGAGTAAAACCATTATTGATCATCGCTCTGACACCACAGTTCACTAGGCCCCACTACAATATTGTTACACTTGTAAGAAGGATACATACATTGGCCAAGATTCTCCTTACATGGATGTGTTACCGGGTATGACGGAATCAGACAATGTGGATTGGGTCCACCTAGCATCAACCATAGACACTTGGGGAAATAGGGGGACGACCTGGGTAACACCTGAGGGGAATGAAATGCCTATACCCTTAAATATGCTACAAGCAATGCGTATCGCTTCCGACAAGACTCATCCTAAGGTAACGAAGAAAACATACAAGTGGGTCCCTAAAGCTTCTTTAGTGACCATAGCTAGTGCTAAAAAACAGAAGCCTTGTAAGAAACGTACCACTCGCTCCAAGAAAAGTAAGAAAATGTTGCGATGGATCCCTAAACGACTATTGGAAGCCCAAGGCTACTATCAAGGAAATGATCAAATCTGGGTGCCAAAACGTAGATTGTACTCTTACCTATCACCTGGCCCATGTAAACCCAATCCTGTGGCTCCAAAACAAATTGAAAATCGTGGAAAGGAAAAAATCACAGAATGCTACACACCTGCTCCCGAGCTAGTTTGGGTACCAAAGAAAGAACGATTTGTTCCACCTAGCTCAGGAAGGGGGGAGTCCCATGAAGATTCTAGCTCATCATGTAATACATCCATAGAGGTAAAAGCTTCTACACCGCCTCCATCTATAGTAGTGGACCTCAATGAAGCTACAAAAGAATCCACACCTCCCAGTGTTCAAGAATCACCTAATGAACCACTTCAAGTTCGATCCTGGGAGAGTACCTTACCACCCTTGCAGCTTGACAAGGCACCTAGGGTAATAGAAAACTACTGGCAAAAATCCTCACCTATTACCAACTGGAACAATTGGTTTCAAAGGGTGACAAGCTCATTTCAAATGGTATGATCTACCCAAGGAAGGGGGGAGTGTTTGCTGACATCCATTATTCACTTGTTTCCCTCTCAACCTTTTTCCCTGACCTCTTAATCACCAATCTTAGGGAATGTACATATAAAGCTTTATACTCACAAAAAAATTAAAAATAAAGAGCAAGAGCAATTAGCAAACGAGTATGCACATTAAAGTCAAAACATTGACTCAGACCTACACATGTCACATTTGGTATAGTGAAACAGAAACCTATGCCATAAAACACCTTTGATCCTCATCACTTGAGTGATGGAGGGTAAGTAAGATTAGTACGATAGGAGTGTTTCTGTTTTAGAGTTGAGTGATTAGCGAAGTTCTCTTTTCCCACTGATGTGCCTCCTGGAGGTATTCCTTTTGTTTCCTAGTGTGTACAGGAACGTGTTGCTATTGATAGAGTTTGGACCTTCATGGAACCTTTCTCTCGTTCACACTTCAAATCAAGCGCGACCATCAACACAAACAGGTGTTTCTTGTCCATTAGCATTGCCTTTATCTTTTTGCATCCATGTTTGTCTGCTTTGATTGTGATTGGTAGCATAATATTCAGCGCATTGGCTTAGTATCAAACATTTAATTCAATGTAATGTTTTGTCATAATCACTTGTTTAGGTGTAAAAATCAAGCAGTCCGACTAAGCTAGTTTGACCAAGCTAGGTATTAGAAATCTTCTCTTAATACCATGGGGAATGCCTTCCTAATAAGCAATGGTTACTTAGGTTCTTAATCCGATTTAGGCAGCATTGTATGAAATGTACTAGGGCTTTCTAGTGGGCTTAACCCTAGTGACCTTTAGCTTAAGTATTATAAAGGGAGTTAACTAATGTGATGAGCCTGGGGAGTGTAACAATGTTATATGACCCCCCAAAGTTACAAAATTTAAATGCTGAAAATGAACACGCAAAAAATCAAAGTGCCACAATGTAAAATTTTAAGCTGGAAGAGAAATCTCAGCTTGATTTGGTACTTCACTCACATGTATCGCCTATGGTACAAGAGCCCTAAAGGTTCCCAGCGTGGGCGCTTTTCCTTGAAAAGCAAAAAACCCAAGGCATACAAAATAAGCACACACAACAAAACTGAATCAATGTGAAAAGACCTTGGGGGGTCAAAGAAAAAGTAATCAGTCAGGCGATGATTTCATGAGAAATTCCTTTTATGGTAGCTTAACTACAAAGTCTTCTAGGTATAGCCTCTAGTCAGCCCTCGAACATGAATACTTGGCTCTCGCGATTAAACAACTTAATTGACCACAGAAAATTAAGAAGCTTACCCATGGTATTAATATTCGATCTCTAGTGCTTTTCGACCGTCAAATTAGCGACCCCAGACTTGTTTAATTTTTTGCCTTTACATCTGTTTATGCATTTGATTACATTGCAATTTAATGTTCATTGCTACCAAATTGTTTGAAATTCTTTTACCAATCAATTTGTCTACCTAAAACTACATATGCTTTTTAAGAGAATGCAATGACTGTGCCAATGTTGTTTGATTTTGCAGTGACTGAAGAAGGCTAAGGACATTCATCTCAAATGCTCTTCCACCTCGACGAACCAGCTTCAACTCAATAGCTTCCGAGGACGGAATCTACATCAGGAAGGGGGGCATGTTAACCCTCACGGCACACGGACACCCCATCACCTACGACGGACGTGTATTATGTATTTGGTAGAGTCAGGTACCGGGCTTGTCGGTCCAATAAGGAAAGGTAGAGTGATCGTCGATGAGAGGCGCACTTTAACTTGGACATTCAAGGGATTAGTTGGTTAAGCATGGGCGCCCAAGTGTGAATGGGGTGAGCTCCTATAAAAGCCAACTAAACCTAATTTTTACTCATTCTCTCATTTGTGCAATTGAAGAGTGCTCTTGCTCCATCTCCATCTTCTTCTTCTTCACCTCCTTGTGTGTGTGTGTGTGTGTGAGAGAGAGAGAGAGAGAGAGGGAGAGTGTGTGTGCGATCGACAGTGCGGCAAGGAGCGCACAGTTGGCCTTCCTAAGTGTTGTATGTGTAGGATGGTCTCAGTCTGACAAGCTTAAGAGATTTCCTCCGTGTGCCTATCGGGTCATCTGTGTCCTCGATTGACATTATGTTGATCTAGGTAGTGTTTGCATGCACTTCATGGGTGTGTGAGTCGCTTCCCGTCCAACAAGTTTCTGCTGCAATTTCGTAAGGTGTTATCGGTGGATGAAGTGGATGCGCAAATCAAAGGCTTGCGCCAGGATGTAAATGCCAATTTTGAGGTTTTTGTGGCAGATTTTGAAGCTCACTGGAAGCAGTTGGTGGCTGTTACGCATGTGGTTAACGGTGACTGCTTCAAATTGGAAAAGTTTTTGGCTTGTTTGCATCCTGTCGTTCGAGAAAAGGTTGATGATGAAGAGCCGAAGTGCTATGTCGAAGCGGTCCAGGTTGCCAGGTTAAAGAGCCGCAAGGTGAGAAGGAAAATGGAGCTTGGCTTGCTAAAGCCAACAAATTGTGCGCCTCTTGAGGCAGCAGTGAAGTTTTTTGTGAGCCCGTCGAGGAGGGTGCCGGTTGTGCGAGTTGTGGAGCTGTGGAGGTAAGGCCGATGGCCAGTTTTGCTTGTGTGGAAGTGCCTGTTTGCAGGATGCTAGTGCCAATGGTGGATGCGCTTGCCAACGAGGGCGAGCCATGTGTTGAGGAGAGCCTGTGTGTGGAAAAGATGGCAGATACCAAGTGCCAAGTACAGCTTGAGGAGATGGTAGAGCATGTTCTTGTGGAGGGTTTTCTTGAGAAAGTGGCAGATTGTGGCCGAGATGCCAAGAGCTTGGAGCTTGATGAGAAGAGTGTGCAGAACCAATTTGGCAGTAGCCAAGATTTTTTGGAGCCATTAAAGGATATGGATACAAGTGCCGATTCGGCCTATGGCAATGATGGTGATGAGAGTTCGAGCTCGAGCTTATGGGAGGTAGGTGAAGAGGACGAATCCACGTCCTATAGCGAGGAGACGGACTCCAGTGATCTTGAGATGGTGCAGGTACAGCTGCCCTATTGTGTGCATAAAGATGTGATGGTTGCCAATGTGGCTGAAGAGCAGGTGGAAGTGCCCAAGCTTGGGGCTGAGGATATGCATGCAAAGGTTTTGTGCGGCACCATGCTTATGGTGATGTTGGTTAAAGTGGTCGTGCAGTGTGCTTTGATAGTGAAGCAGGTACGGAGCTTGGCCAAAGAGAAAGCTGCCATGGAGGTGAAAAGTGAACGGGTTGAAGAGGACGGTCTGCAAGGGGCATTGGTGGAGCCATGTGGCTCGCTTGGTTCGGATGAGCATGAGGATACGGTGTTTGAGGATGCCACAGGCATGGACTGCGATGGTATGATGCTGTTAGAGAGGCCTTTGGGTGATGAATAGGTGCATTTTGCCATGGGTGAAGAGGAAGAACAGGCTATGGATGCGGCTAGGCCATCGAGCAAGATGTGCCATTGGGTCTTGAAGGCTATGCTTGTCACTGCAGCAGTACAGTGGGCAGTTCGCCAGTTACAGGAGTCTGTGGAGGGTGCCTCCACTTTACATGGTTGGGTGGGAGGGTCTGGTTTGTCAGGTTTGTCCGTTGATGCAGGTTTGTCTGTTGATACTAGTTTGTCTGTTGGTGTGGCTGTTAAGCCGAGTGGTGAGCACGGTGGTGCTCTTTTGGATGCTTGGAGCAGTGAAGAGATGTTGGGTGCGTTTTATATGCACTATCGGGTTGGCGTTTGGGAGCAGTTCTATAGGGAGCTACTACTTGTGGATGAAAATGACCAAAGCCAAGTGTTTGATCCTGGAGGATAATAGCAGATAATGCAGGGGGTTGGGCAACCTCCCTAAAAGATGACCAGCAGCAGCAGGGAGCTATGTATATACTGTATATACACTTTGTGGTGTGTTTTGGGTTTTGCTCAGTGTTGGTGTGGTTAAGCCGTTTTGGTGTGTAGTGAGTATGCTTTTGGTTGAGCATAAATGCTCAACGAGGGGGTGGGCAATGATGGTACAACCAAATGCTATCGACGATAGAAATGGGCACAAGCGGGGCTATGTGGTCGAGCAAATGCAGGCCCAGGTGATAGTGTAGCTGTGAAGTGCGGCTGCAGCCAAGGGCAGGTGAAAGTGTATGCTTGATGCGGCTTTTTAGGCCATGGGTGTGTTGTCAAGCGCTAAATTGGAGAATGGTCTCATATGCCCGAAATGATAGTTTTGTGTGCCGGAATGTGGTGCTCGATGCGCTTTCCGAGCAGGTCTAGACGGCTCGTCAAACGGAGTCCCGGGGCTCTAGATATTGCAGTTTTAAAGAAAGGGGGTGTAGCAGATCCCTGACGGGTAGGGCATCTGGGGACAGGTGTCCCGGGTTGATGTCAGTGCATATGTGTATAGTGCTCGAGTTATCGAGCATGCCTGTCTTCTCGGATCGTGAATCGGAGCTCTGGATAGCAAGTTATGGCCATTTGAAGATTTTCCGAGGGCCGGGTCTGAGCCCACTTGGCCACATTGGAAGATGTGCCATCTGGCGGTTTTGAGCCTTGCCAAAGTTCTCGGTGGGAATGTTTACCATGTGGAGCTAGTCGGAATCGACTGCACGTCCATCGAATGCTCGGTCGATCAGATACAATGAAGTGAAGTTGGGAGCATTTGGGCGGTGAACAATTGCAGATGTTTTTTCCTTGTTTTGGAGGCCTTAGTTCGAGGGCGCCAAGGGTTTGAAATGCAGAGATGACAGGTGTAGACGGGGCCAGGAATGTGGAGTCTCCGTTGGTTTATTCTGCTTGGCAATCGACTCCGGGAGCCACAAAGGGAAGCTTATAGAAGGAGGCCAAAAAATTTGGATGGTTTTCATTCTTCATGTGAAGTATTTCATGGGGTTTGACGGTCAAGGCATTAGAGGGTGCCACGTGGCGCACTGGATGAACCCATAGGCGGAGCTGAAAATGTCGGACGCGGGCTATTTGAGCTGGGTTGTGAGGCCCTCATAGTGTCACAAAGGGAGAGAGAGGCTCCTTAGGAGCTCGTGGCCATGGCGTCCGCGCATGGCGCTGTTGTGGTGGCGCTGCAGGCGGCCGCACGGTGGTTCTGGGCGGCTCCGCTCGCGCGAGGAGGATGATGACGTGGCATCCCGCCCATGGGGGGGCCGTTTCCCGCGAACAAATTTGGTCCAAAACATTTTTGAGGACAATGTGGGCCCTTAGGGGCAACGACGACACCATCGTTGCTCCCTAGAGGGTGCTTGTGTGTAGAGTGAAGTATGAAGCCTCGGGATAAGCACCAAGCTAGTCAATGTCAAGCTGAGCCTCCCAAGGGGAGTGCCACATGTCGGGCCTACCATGAAAAATGCCTAAAAACTCAAAAAACGAGCCCAATAAGGGGGCAAAACTTTTTGTAACTAGGGGCTTTTTTAGTTTTTCGTTGGACTGTACATGAAAGGAGAAGAGAGAGAAGCTCAGAGAGGGATTGTAATGGAGCTTGGAAGCCTTTCATGCACAACCCTTTTGGTCTATGGTGCCGTGTCGCATCCCCCTTCCCCCTTTCTCTTTGTCGTCTCGTCTGTTGCCAGCCGCGGTGCCGATGAAGCATGTGTATGCCCGGATCGTTGGTGCTTTGACAAAAGAGAGAGATAGAGGGTGAGTGTATGCGTGAAGGGAGGCAGAGCAAGTGCAATGAGGTGTCGACTCGTTTTGCAGTCCTAGATAGCGTGTGTGCGCTTGGGAACTGGGCAGGTGAAGCGGATTAGGTGTAGATTGTCATTTCAAAGGTGTTTTGGAGTGGATTGGGGTATTGTGTTGACCCTGAGCTATAGATAGGCGTTTCTGGTTGTGTCGGGTGTCGTCCCCCATTCCCCCTCTCCAACGGTTACCCTCGGCGGCGCCCACGTGGTTATTAAAAAATAGAATATAGTTGCATGATGCCGCACGTGCGGTCATTTATTGGGCCCGGATACTTTCGTACGTCACATATAAAAGGTATGAGAGAGAAAGTGACACACCGCGAGAGTCAAAGAGAGTGAGAGAAAGAGAGTTTGAGCCTTCATCTGCGTCTCCGACAGAAAGCACGTGCATAATATAGTAGACCCGTCTTCGACAGAAAGAAAGTCTGCGTCCTAAGAAGGTTTGGCTCTCTCTCTCTATCTCTCTCTCTCTCTCTCTCTCTCTCTCTCTCTCTCTCTCTCTCTCTCTCTCTCTCTTTCTTTTTCTCTCTCTTTCTCTCACAATAAATTTCATATCTATCTCTCTCTTACACACGCACACACACACAAATACAACACACACACACAAAGACACAAATACAACACACACACAAATACAACACACACACACACAAAGACACAAATACAACACACACACACACACACATTCCACCTCTCTCTCTCTCTCCTCTCTCTCTCTCTCTCTCTCTCTCTCTCTCTCTCTCTATGTCTCTTTGTACTAAAGGCGCACGGAGACAGCCACCTCCGATTTGGATGTCTGTTTGCGCGCCTTTAGTACTGTAGAAACGCAAGTAGAACGAGTAAAAGAGAGGGAGTGTATCTTGGTGTGTGTGTGTGTGTGTGTGTGTGTGTGTGTGTGTGTGTGTGTGTGTGTGTGTGTACTTTGGTCTGCTTTGACAGAGACAGAGACAGAGGGAGAAAGAGAGAGTATAGAGAGAGGAAGGAATAGTGGAGACAATGGGGAAGGGGGGAGAAAGAGAGAGAGAGAGAGAGAGAGAGAGAGAGAGAGAGAGTCTTTCTGTTCCCTTATACAAACGGTGCGCGGAGGTGTATTTTGGGGTCAAAATATCTTTCACGCGCGCCGTTAGTAATGGGATAAGTTTTGGTGAGAGAGAGAGAGAGAGAGAGAGAGAGAGAGAGAGAGAGAGAGAGAGAGAGACTATTCTATTTTTATACAGTGGAATGGCTAGAACAAAGGCCACTGCAAGGAAGGCAAGCAAGGGACCAGGGTTAGCAGCTAAGGCAAGTAGCAGATCTGCAACCCCAAAGAAGAGACCTAGAAAACCAAATAAAATTTTGAAAGCTCCAAGGGTGAAGAAGTTACAGAGCTGCATGGGACTTTTCAGAGAAATCAGGAAGGCACAGAAATGTGTTGATTTGTGCTGATGGGGGCTTTTCACAAGCCAAGCTCCCATACCCCTCTTCTCTCGTCCCCACCCCATGAAAACCCCCTCTTAGGGAGGGAGTGATAAAAGACATTGGAAAAAGTGAGAAAAAAAATAAAGTATGATTATGTAAATATATAAGAAAGGTAAAATAGGCCACCTCATGCCTGCGGGGTAGCCCATCCCCACCTTGCCTCCTTTTTCTTCACTGTTGCCCCGCCGAGTGTCCCTTTTCCTCTCCTCCACTCAAAAGGTCAACCCCCTCTCTCTTCCCCTTGTCCTTTCTCCTTTCTCTCTCCCCTCAAGCTACCCCACCTCTCACCAATAATGTATTATAACTCACCAATAATGCACCCTAACTCACATGCAACTTACCCTATCTTCCAAAATAGCATACCCCACCCCCTCTTTCTCTCTCCTATCATATCCCATGACCCAAATACCCCCCTCTCTCTCTAAAGGGCGCCATCTCTTGTCTTGTAGCTAAATAACCTCCCCCACACTCACACACACTCAGTTTCACTAAAAAAGGTGCCCACAGACCCATCCCCACCCGGTGGTTACCTGATTTTTCTTGTGTTCACACACATCTGCACACAGATTCACCTCTGAACACACTCCCCTCTCTCCCCTCTTGTAATTACTTTATTCTCCATGTCACCTCTCACTTTTTTCATCAACCCATCTCTCTCTCTTAGTCTCTCTCTCATGAGACAGTTGTTCTGGCACATATACACACAGCCAGACAAGTGGGGCCCACAGTCACATGGCCTATGTAGATAATGATTTCTTCATTTCTAAATTCTAGAATTTCTCCCCCCTCCTCCCCTATATAAAGAGGGGTCACCATCACACTAAGGACACACACCATCACCAAAGAGTACACTATGCACTGTGTGTGCCTAGTGCACACACACACACTCACACCATCACCATCACCGCAATCACCACGCTCGTCTTAAGCATGACCTCTACACCCTTGGGCTATGGAAGATGAAGGGAAACTAAATGAAGGATGATGGCCGTAGCCCTCGTGCGAGTCTTCTCCATCAACTCCCACCTATCCGCCATGTGCTCTACCACGCTCTCCCTTCTCATTCCCCTACCCTATGCTCCCCATTTCATCGCCTTATTCTCTAAATAAAGCTTGAGGTTTTGTGAGTATGTTTTCTTGCAATGTTTTGCCCATGTGAGGTGTGCGGAATCGCCACCTAGTCTTGTGTTTGGAGTGAGCTTGTGATTGTGTGAAGGGTGTGCGGATTCACCATCCTTTTGTCGTGCCTAAGTACTAAGCCGCTATACCCCCTCCCTCACTCTCTCTCTCTCTCTCTCTCTCTCTCTCTCTCTCTCTCTCTCTCTCTCTCACTTGATCTCATTCCCTTTCCTCTTCATCATTTCTCCCAAGCATCCATCTCTCTTGGATGAAAACTTTGTTATGGTGGTGTGTTGTTTGCGTCCTAGACGCTGAAGCTAGGTGGTGCCCCCTGTTTGCTTTACCATGACAGGCTCGAGGCGCGCCATTCGGTCCCCGGTGTTTTAGAGGCCGTCGGGGTTCGGGGTTCGCTTTGCTTCCGTCATTTCGTGCCCCCACTGAGGATCTTTTCATGAAACCCTTCAGTTTACAAGACTAAAACCCCTAAACTATTGTGAATGGATGAATGGCTAGCAGGATTTGCTAATTGGACGACAGAAGAAGAAGAGCTCCAAGCACAACTAGATAAACTCCGCATCTCCATCGAAGCTCGAGTGCCAGGCGTAACGGTAATCGATTTGCAGTGGGAGAGTCAACCAACACGCCAAACCCAGTGGATATACATAGGCCAAGTGCCAAGAAGAAGAAGGAGAAGGTCGAAACCATGTCCGCAACCTACAACCAACCCACAACAACAAAATGGAAGGAGCTCTACACAATAGAGAATCAACACTATTCTACTTTGAGAATCGGGTAACTCAAGTCACCGAGGTAATTATCACAGTCAGTTTTCAAGTCGCACCTGATGCTGCAGCACAGATAACGGAATCATTGGCTCACACTCTCACTAGAGAAACTAGGGATCTACTGAGTTTGTTTCAGGAAAGAACACCACCCTCTCCCACAAGCTTGGACAGTGACTAAGGACCTCTAAGCTTCACATGAATCAGTACAACCTACCTCAAGACAGATCACACATACCAACACGTGTACGCTCAATCAAGGTAATACTAGATTTGAAGGCTCACTACCAGCACGTCATTGACACCATGCTGGGTGGGGAGCGATTTTTTGAGGTTCTAGCATCAGATCAACCATTTGTCCTACCTTTGGTACAAGGCAATGTATCGTTTGAAGTTTTAATCTATGTCCTAGTATAAGAGGGTATACACGCCTCCTTGTAAAGAAGAAAAAAACTTTTGCAAGTTAAGCAGTGTGTCTTTCTAGCTCTCTCTCAGTAATCATGGCAAGTGTAGCATTTCCAACATTTAAAGGAAAGAAGGGGGAGGATTTGGTAACAGACTTCCTAGATGACTTTGAAGTAGCATGTGTAGTGAGCAACAAAGATACGGATGAATCTCGGGTTAGAATCTTTAAGCATCTCATGAAGCTAGAAGCTAGATCATGGTACAATGCACTTCCACAAGCAACCAAGGATGACTGGGAACCCTTAAAAACCGCTTTTAAGAGGCGCTTTGGGGGAGGTACCACTTCAGAAAAGTCGTGGGACAAGTTGAGAGACTTGAAGCAGGAGGGTCTTTTAGAATATGCCACCTATGAGTCCAAATTTGTGGATTTGTGGGAACGGTGGGTTGAGTCAGTGGCAAGGGGGGAAGCTGCACCCGATTTCCTAAAAAAAGATCGGTTCACGCATGGCTTATGGCCGCTTCTCAACGAGAAGGTGAAAGGTAGATTCCCGGCTACGTACGAGTTAGCCGTTGAGATTGCTCGCCTTAAGGACAAGAAGCTGCGAATGAAAGCCAAAGAAACCGAGTCAACAGAAACAGCAACATCACGTCGACCAGCAACTACGACAACCACCATTCCACCACGACCATCGGCTCTTGGGGTAAGAGATGACCAACAAGATATGTTGGCCCATATTACTGACCAACTATAGAATTTGTATGTCCACTTAATACAACAAGGGAGAAGTCAAGAAAGAGATCAAGACCCCGGAAGAGCACGATGAAAAAATAGGGAGTATCATTGCTACAACTGCGGAGAAGACGGTCACGGTATATACTACTGTCCCAAACCACGACAAAACTATAATAGAGGAGGTAGGAGGAACCAATTGTCACCCCCTAGAGAAAGAACACCCCCACCCCGAGCACCACCCCCACCAACACAAATTCTACGTCCACCCCAGACACCACTACAAGCATCCATCCCACCTCTTCCACCAGCCCCACCACCTGATCGCCCTGTAAACATCATAAGGCTAGAAGAGAAAGGAAAAGCCGTAGTAGTGGATCCACCCAGAGCAAAGGAGAAGGACAAGGGTAAGGAGAAGGTAACCTTTTTAGAACCACTTGAAGCCATGACTGTGAAAAGAGCTAGGAGGGAGAAAGCTACACAATCAGATGATGAGAGAAGCATGAGAGGAGAAACTAGCAAGAGGCCATCCAGGCCACGACGGAAATTGGGCATCACCGACTTCCAGCTAGGGGAAAGTTCTAAGCCCTATGATCTAACATTGGATGTGGCAGAGCAAGGACCGAAGATTACATGGCCACAGCTGCTACATCTTGCACCAAAAGTAAGGCGACAATGGTCTAAAATGGTAAGTACAAGACGCTCCAAAACAAAGGCAGCCGGAGCAATTTCGGGATGCAACATGGATGACATCCTTCCAATTGTCGACGTAAACATAAAAGGAAAGAGGGTTGGAAACACCTACATTGATGGAGGTGCACAAATCTGTGTAATGAGCGAAGCTATGATGCTTCCATTAGGGCTCGAGGTTGACAAGCCTTCTCCATGCAAGGCAAAGATGGCAAACAACGCAAAAGTAAAGTGTGTGGGTGTGGTAAGTGCCGTGAAAATCAAAGCTTTCAACACTGAGGTAGAGGTAGATGTTTTTGTAATGCCTACTAAGGGGGAGGGCTATCCACTAATTTTGGGAAGGCCATGGTTGATGGCCATGAAGGCAAAACAGGACTGGGGTACTGGCCTTCTACGCCTGACCGGTAAGAAAGGGGAGACAATCTACTACGACATGAGGATTGGCAAGCAGAAGCAAATGAATCTGGAAACATCGGCAGATGAAACCACTAGTGAATCTTCCAGTTCTGAGGAGGAGACCACATCCACCGATGAAAGTGACAGTTCCATTGATGTGATGGGTATCATTATGAAGGATCCACAAAGGGTAAGCACAACTGGTGATCCATCACCAAAAGGGAAACCCAATGAAGAGGAGAGAAAATCACCTGGCCTAGGAGGAAGTAGGTTGAAGGGTATGTTGTCTACGGAATTAACACTTGAGGAGAAAGATAGTTTTTTGCAAATGTTGATGGGATTTCCTAACCTGTTCATTGACAACTATGAAAGAATCACAGGCATTACAGTGGTGGAACATCATATTAAGCTGAAGGAAGGGGTAAAACCAGTTGTGCAAAAGCTACGACGATTGGGGGTCATACAAGAAAAGGCACTCTTGGCCGAGGTAAGGAAACTACTGGAGGCGGGATTCATCTATCCTGTAGAAAACTCAGAATGGGTGTCACCCGTAGTGGTGACGCCTTAAAAAAATGGTAAGTGGAGGGTCTGTGTTGACTACAAACCACTAAATGCAGCTACAAAGAGAGACCACTTTCCTCTCCCTTTCTTGGATGAAATTCTGAATGAAGTAGCGGGTTTTGAATGCTATACCGTCTGTGATGGTTATTCTGGATACTTTCAAATACGCATAGCCTTGGAAGATCAGCTAAAAACCACTTTTATCACGCCATGGGGTTGTTTTGCATACAGGGTTATGCCATTTGGTCTCACAAATGCACCTGCCACATTCCAAAGATATGTCACATATGTTTTTCAACCGTTCTTTGGAACATCCATAAGAGTGTTCATTGATGATTTTTGTATATATAGCTCCCGTATTTCACATTTAGAAAAGGTAACTGAAGGTTTGGCCAGGTTGCAGAGCCTAGGTGGGCAATTAAATGTGGATAAATGCCACATTCGGGAGAGTAAAGTCATTCTACTAGGCCATGAAATTTCAGCAAAAGGTATCAACGCCGACCCAAGTAAGGTGTCAGCACTCATAGCCCTACCTTCACCAACGACCGCACGTCAACTAGTCTCGTTTCTACAGAAGGTGAGGTACTTAAGTAGATTCATACATCTACTATCACAACTTGTTCTACCACTGCAACAACTCACTCAAAGATCAACTTTCACTTGGGACGAGGAAAGCGAACATCACTACAACAAGGTAAAGGAGGTCTTAGCCACTCTGCCAACTATCTCACCACCTAAGTGGGATGAAAAATTCTATGTCACCTCAAGTGTTGGTGATGACTCATTGGGGGCTGTGCTACTCCAAAAGGATACGACGACATCTTTCATGAGGCCAATCTACTTCTCTAGTCGAATGATGACAGCAGGAGAGAAAGGTTTCACCCATGTGGAACACTTAGTCCTAGCTCTTAGATTTGCAACTACAAAGTTTAGGTCATATTTGCTGCCTAAGCAATTTGTGATTCTAACCACGGATGAAATATTTCCCTATGTTGTACAACACATGGATGTGTCTGCTAGAATTACTAAATGGCTAGTTCATCTGCAAGAGTTTGACTACACGGTACAGGTAGAAAGCACGACAAGGGCAAGTTTGGGGGGACTCATGACCTACCAAGTCTTTGAAAGGAAGGAGAAGCAATCTAAGGAAGGAGAAGTCCGATTACCTCCAGTACCACCGATGGTAGAAGGAGCATACTCTCTCTACTTTGATGGAGCCTACAAGCGAGCGTCCGACAAAGCAGCTGCAAGCATAGTGGTCTTTGATGACAAAGGGACAAAGGTATTTTCGTTGGGCCAATTGTTAGATTCACATTCTACCAATGAAGCTGAGTATGCAGACTAACCAAGGGTCTACAATGGTGTGTCTCGCAAGGTGTACAATGCCTTAATGTATTTGGGGATGCTCTACTTCTGGTAAGGCAAGTAAATGGAGCATGGGCATGCAAGAATCTTAGTTTAAGGACTCACTTAAGTGGTGTAAAAACCTTGTTGGGTAAGTTTGAAGAAGTTCAAATACACCATATCCCAAGGGCTCAAAAACCAAGAAGTAGATGCCCTAGCAAGTGAAAGACTACAGGAAGTGGTGGTTGGAGCAATAAAACTAAAGCTCCCTCTATTTCAAGGCAGTGATGCCTTGCCTGACATCATGCATTTTTTGGAAACAGGGGAATGCCCATCAGATTTAACAAAGGGACAGAAGCAATGGCTGACACGGAAGGCCACAAGGTATCGACTCATCAATGATGGTTTGTACTGTAAGGGTAAGGACCAAATACTCAGGAAGGTCCCTCTCTCTCACGAAATCACGGGAGTAATTGCTAGCTGTCACGACGGGGTTTGTGGTGGTCACTTTTCCCTAGACATAACAAGTAGGAAAATCTTGCAGGCAGGCTTCATATGGCCTAGCCTCAACCGTGATGTACACCATTGGTGCAAAACGTGTAAGTTGTGTCAAAAGGCCGGCACTAGGTCACTTATGCCTGAACCATAGACACCTATTCTCTCATATGGCCCATTTGAAAAATGGGGTATCGATGCCATTGGGCCATTACCTAGGGCCAACTCAGGAAAATTCTACATTATCATGGGGGTCGACTACATGACTAGATGGGCAGAGGCTACAGTCACCACTAGAATCACAGCGGTAGAGGTAGCTAAATTTATCTACGAGCAGATATGCTGTAGGTTTGGCACACCTTTAGAGATCATCTCTAATAGAGGGCCAGGTTTCAGAGCAGACTTGGTAGGAGAATTAATGCAAAAACTGGGCATTACAGGGAGGCACTCTTCACCATATTACCCTCAATGTAATGGCCTAGTTGAAAAGGTAAATGGAATGGTTTCTAAAATTATTACCAAGCAGGTAAACAATCATCCCGGAGACTGGGATAAGTATCTACTACCAGCTTTATGGGCCTACAGAACTTCATTTCGTACATCCTTGGGATTCACACCGTATCATCTAGTATTTGGTAAGGAAGCAATCTTGCCCATTGAAGTGCAACTACAAAGTCTCAGAGTAATGGCAAGCCAACTTCAACAACCCAACATGCATTTGAGAGATCACATCATCAGCAGCTGGACAGAAAAGAAGCAATAAATTATTATGCAGCACAAGCAGAGCATAGACGGCTTAGCTTTAACGAGCATCTCCAGAAAAAAAAATTGAAGAAAGGAATGTTGGTGCTCCGCTACGACAATCGCTTCGACACGCGCAAGGATAAGAAACTCCTGCTCCGATGGGAAGGCCCTTTCATCATCAGGAAAAAGTATGCCAATGGAAGCTACCAGCTTATGGAGGCTGATGGAAAACTTCATAAAACCACGGTAAATGGTTGGCGACTTAAACCTTATTTTCTTCGATTTGACCAGGCTCCACCAATTGACATTCCAGATGAGGACACACCATCAGCTGCCACCTCCGACGATAATGATCAAACATATGAGCTAGAGACATGAATGCCTCTAGCCAAAAGGGGAGGGCTAATGATGGGGGCTTTTCACAAGCCAAGCTCCCATACCCCTCTTCTCTCGTCCCCACCCCATGAAAACCCCCTCTTAGGGAGGGAGTGGTAAAAGGCATTGGAAAAAGTAAGAAAAAAAATAAAGTATGATTATGTAAATATATAAAAAAGGTAAAATAGGCCACCTCATGCCTGCGGGGTAGCCCATCCCCACCTTGCCTCCTTTTTCTTCACTGTTGCCCCGCCGAGTGTCCCTTTTCCTCTCCTCCACTCAAAAGGTCAACCCCCTCTCTCTTCCCCTTGTCCTTTCTCCTTTCTCTCTCCCTTCAAGCTACCCCACCTCTCACCAATAATGCATTATAACTCACCAATAATGCACCCTAACTCACATGCAACTTACCCTATCTTCCAAAATAGTATACCCCACCCCCTCTTTCTCTCTCCTATCATATCCCATGACCCAAATACCCCCCTCTCTCTCTAAAGGGCGCCATGTCTCTTGTCTTGTATCTAAATAACCTCCCCCACACTCACACACACTCAGTTTCACTGAAAAAGGTGCCCACAGACCCATCCCCACCCGATGGTTACCTGATTTTTCTTGTGTTCACACACATCTGCACACAGATTCACCTCTGAACACACTCCCCTCTCTCCCCTCTTGTAATTACTTTATTCTCCATGTCACCTCTCACTTTTTTCATCAACCCATCTCTCTCTCTTAGTCTCTCTCTCATGAGACTGCTGTTCTGGCACATATACACACAGCCAGACAAGTGGGGCCCACAGTCACATGGCCTATGTAAATAATGATTTCTTCATTTCTAAATTCTAGAATTTCTCCCCCCTCCTCCCCTATATAAAGAGGGGTCACCATCACACTAAGGACACACACCATCACCAAAGAGTACACTATGCACTGTGTGTGCCTCGTGCGCACACACACACCCACACCATCACCATCACCGCAATCACCATGCTCGTCTTAAGCATGACCTCTACACCCTTGGGCTATGGAAGATGAAGGGAAACTAAATGAAGGATGATGGCCGTAGCCCTCGTGCAAGTCTTCGCCATCAACTCCCACCTATCCGCCATGTGCTCTACCACGCTCTCCCTTCTCATTCCCCTACCCTATGCTCCCCATTTCATCGCCTTATTCTCTAAATAAAGCTTGAGGTTTTGTGAGTATGTTTTCTTGCAATGTTTTGCCCATGTGAGGTGTGCGGAATCGCCACCTAGTCTTGTGTTTGGAGTGAGCTTGTGTATGTGTGAAGGGTGTGCAGATTCGCCATCCTTTTGTGGTGCCTAAGTACTAAGCCGCTATACCCTCTCTCTCTCTCTCTCTCTCTCTCTCTCTCTCTCTCTCTCTCTCTCTCTCTCTCTCTCTCACTTGATCTCATTCCCTTTCCTCTTCATCTTTGCTCCCAAGCATCCATCTCTCTTGGATGAAAACTTTGTTATGGTGGTGTGTTGTTTGCGTCCTAGCCGCTGAAGCTAGGTGGTGCCCTCTGTTTGCTTTACCATGACAGGCTCGAGGCGCGTCATTCGGTCCCAGGTGTTTTAGAGGCCATTGGGGTTCGGGGTTCGCTTTGCTCCCGTCAGTGCATACCAAAGTTGCCCTTCCAAAGGATGGTGAGGTCCATTTGTGAAGAAGCTACCTGGGGTACTAAAGGGTGGAAAGTGGTTGCATTGATGGCTCTATAGGAAGCAGTAGAGGACTTCCTGCTTGAGTACTTTAGTGACATGACCATTGTAGCAGCCCATGCCCACAGGGTGACTATAATGGACAAAGATAGTGAGACACTAAAAAGGGTAAGGTGGAGGTATGACAAACTTTTGGTCCCCAATGTCTGCAAGGATAAGAAAATGAGGGAAATTTTGTTATACCCCCCTGAGCTATTCCCACAAGTCACAATTGTAGATGTCACACATGATGTGAATACAAGGGCAAGGACAGAGACGGTTGCTCGCCAAACAGAGGACATGAGGGAAGCAGAGCTTAAGGAGAAAGCAAAAGTAGCAGTGGAATCCCAGAGGCAAACAGATGCAATGTGGCCCTATCCATAGAGGCAAGCAACAAAGAAACTCTACTTTCAATGAAGGATGGTTTGCTTGCAGAGATACCATTTATAGATGGAGCCAGAAAGCTGGCTCTGGAAAAAGTGGACATTAATTTATTGTTGAATCCAGATGCTCATATCTCAGATACAATTATCTATGCTTGTCTTAAGTAAGTGTTACTATCTTGCTAACTTTAAAAACTCAGATCATAGGTGTACTAACTCAGGTACACTCCCTGCAGTTTGATCAAAAGTCAACTTCCACCGCACACCCACACGGAGGTGTTTCTTCTTGATCCACAAATGTCAGTGATTATTAGACAGAAGAACAGTCCATCTGGCACATTTGAGAGTTGGTTTCTCCACTGTGCTATCTGGAAGTAACTGTCATCATCTTCCCATATGAGAACAATCATCACTGGAGTCTCATATGCCTTGATGTTGAGCAGGCAGCAGTGTGGGTGTTTAATTCAATAAAAGGAACCCACCCTGAAATTAGGCTGTAAGTGTTATGTATCAGAAAGTGTTCCTTATAGATATCCATGTAAATTTAAAAGCCTCAAGCTAACATCTTGATACTCCTTTGTGCAGTTGTATAAAGAGGTTGTTTCTTGCTTATGGCAAGCTATGTGGAAGGTATGAACTATACAAGGCCCCAATCAAAGATGTATCTGTACCAAATCAAACCGATGGAAATTCTTGCGGCTGGAGATGTCTTCTCCATGCAGAATATGTCCTGCAAAGCTACTTTTCATTAAAACCTTTCATGACTAAGGTAACCATTTGGCAATGCATTCAATCAGTTTTGGTTTTCTTTATACAAGACTTCTCACCATGTAGTCTTTCAAATTTGCAGAGTGCTGTGCAAAATTACACATATGATTATTTGCAAAGATATCGGGTAAGTCTAATACAACACCTGCTCACTATGTCAAACCCTAGAGAGCCTGAAGATAGCGGCTTGGATGACCGCACAATTGATATGACAATACATGACGAGCCACCGCGACAAACCCCTGCATTAGATACAGTGGAATCACAACGGGCCGAGGGGGTCATATCAGCCGAAGATGAAAGAGCCGAGAATGAAGAAAGGTCAAATGAGCATATGGAAGGTGCTAGTGTACAAGCAGAGGGGCTTATGGAGGAGACAATGAAAGAGCCAAGTAGGCCAGTGGAGGAGCCAAAACAGCCCATGGATGAAACCCTGGATGAGGAAAGCAGGCCTACAAATGAGCTAAACGATATGGATGAGGAAAGCAGGCCAACGGATGAGCAAAAGGATATGGATGATGCAAGCCAGCCAACAGAGGCAGAGGAAAAGACCTTGGAGGAAACCCTAAATGAGGCAGAAAGAGCCATGGGGGAGACCCTTGATGAAGATGAGAATGATGACTACGACGATGAAGCTAAAGCAGAGGATAGCAACAACGACAACAACTCTATAGAGACCCAGTATGGACCCTTGCTACCTGTAGATACGGTTGTTCCGGTAATGTCTATTCAAGTATGGCAAAATATGTTCAGCTTCTAACTACTTATATGTACTTGTCAACTTTTACAGAGGTTGATTATCTTGGACATCAATGGATTGCTGCTGATGCGCGTGCCTTTGGGTATAGTAGACCCCTTTGAGGATTTGCAAACATTTCGGATGGGAACTTGTCGAGTCGTGGTTCGTCCAGGAACCAAAGAATTTATTCAATTTCTTCTTCCGCGCTTCAGAGTTTCCGTATGGTCTTCAATGCAAAGGCAAAACTTGACGCCACTAGTTACAATATTTTGCGGTGTATGCAGTGCTCACACGTCATATTTTGCCTTTTTGTATGATCAAAGAAAATGTGTTACCATCGAGGGCCACTACCACCCTAAAAAACCACACTTACCTCTTTTGTACAAACCGTTTAGCCAAATCGATGTACCCTTTGATGCAAATAATACACTACTAATTGATGATACTCCTGAAAAGGGAGAACTAAATCCACCAGGAACAACTATCTCACCACCCTCTTTTGAGGGGCATACCTTTGATTTTTACCTTGAAGACATTTTGATTCCATACTTACAGAAATTGTATCTCAATCCATTGTTCACGGACGAGTTTGTACTTTCTAATGAATTAAGATGACTCTTCTATCATGTCTTTGTCTTGCCTAACATTGAGAGAGAGAGAGAGAGAGAGAGAGAGAGAGAGAGGTGGCAATGGCTAAAGAAATGTATTTCAAGAACACGTATATTCACAGAGCACAATTGACAAATGAGCTCAAAAAACTTCATGTATTGAAAGTCATTCGTATACACTTGGGTTCACAAGAATCTCTGTTACATTGACACTATTTCAACCCGACCATCCAACTCTTTGCACAAAATATCGTTTTCCCTACGCCGTATCACCTTACAGCCAGCTAGGAAAAAGGAAAAATTTGAAAGGTCCCTGTTCATTGACTCTTCAATTATGTCGTGCCGCAACTGCATAGCTCCCTTATTGTAACCACCAACATTAGGCCTTGCTCTTTATCAATCACTTCCACATCCACAGCAGGATTATCTTCCAAACTTGTAGAAACCTTGTCCATAGAAATGTACTTACCTCTGAGCATTTGTGATCGCATATACCAAAAGGAGACTAATAGTGATTGGCTTGCAATCATGTACTTGACAACTAGAGTGTCAAGCGCGACCTCGCACCGTATGCCAATCTCTTCCTTTACATACCATCCTTTGTCAAGAAGTTTGTCACAGGATGATTGCTGAAATGACTTGCACATGAACATAGTTTTCGTAACACGTATATTGTAGTTATGAAACAACTCTATGAACAGTGCATCATGACAAAAGTTTGCAATTCTAACCAGTTTGGTGGGAATAGAGCTACGTAGAGACCTCTGTATATCCTTGTAGAGCTTACTTCGCATTGCCTCCACCATTGTTTCCTCAGGAACTGGCCAGTCCACAGTGTTCCGGTCGGTTGGTAGAGGCACTTTCACCAACATGCCATTCTTATTCCCTAGGCAGAGTTGGTAGAAGTGGTCATAGAAAAATATTCCTTCATCAGCCAGGCTTTTGCTGCTTCTCCCTGAATACTGTAGAGAACCAATGTGGGCATGAACAACAAGGAAGAGGCCTATATTGCACTCCATAGGCTCCCATTGCTCATAAGAAGAGGGATAAACATCTGCAAAATATATAACAAGAGTTAAACTAAGAGTATCAATAAGTCAAAATGACAAATCTAATGTAGTTGAGATGTGAAGAATGGAGCCATTGCTCATAAGAAGAGGGATAAACGTTGCAAAATATATAAGAAAAGTTATAATGAGAGTATCAATAAGTGAAATGACAAATCAGATGCAGTGCAGATGTCAAGAATACTTACAATTGCAATGTGTTGATGTATATCTGACACATTTCCACCGTTTGCTATCACGTCTGGATGGGTAAACACATGCTGAACAAGAACTTCATTTACAAATCTTTTTCCCATTTCAACTTTGAAATCCAACACTCTGGCCTTCCATGCTGAGCGGTAAACATTGATAGCACTAGACCTCTTGGGTCTTCTTGGTTGGATGAGGACCCATGAACCTTTGTTTATCCTTTGTCCAACCCATTGGTTCTTTGCACTTATTGAAGTTGATATTGTAATTGAGGATATGCTACTACTTGGCCTTCTAGGCAAAGTGCAGGTGTTGGTAGTTGGTGTGAGAGACCATAAACACCTAGAGCTTCTTGGGCGAGAAGACGTGGAAGCCATAGCTCTGAGAGAAAAGCTTTAGTGGAGGGCGATTCACTTTGAAAGCATTCTAATGGAGGGAAAGTGTTTTAGAATTCCAATATCTTGTGCGGACTTAATGGTCACCCTCCAGTACGTTAATGACCATAAGATAATATCAGCAGTGGGACCACACACGCACCTAACAGCTCGGTAAAAGCAAAGAAGTTACGATGCCACAATCCTAGATTCGTGAAAGTTTTTAGAATATTCTCCTATTTTTTGAGTCTTCCACGTATTTTCCTACGTAACGCCGTCCTCCTGCTCATTGGACGCGCTCTATTTTTCTCTCTCCTTCATATGGCCCTCCAAATGACCTCCGAAATTTCCTAATGAAAGTTGATTGTCCACACTTGCCCCTTCTACCTCAACTTGTTTTGGAGGAAGAAAAGGGAAACATTTTGACACTTTAGGGACCATTTCTATGAGTGTTGACTCACTAAGAGAGCATAAGTCCTATTGAACATTCTTAACTGCTTTAAGCACCGCCTGATTGTGACTAAAGGTACTTCTTGACATATTGATAGAAGGACAAACCGGTGTAATAATGGAAGCCGGGTTAAGTCCACATAATTTTTAAGGAAATTGGTTAACTCTACACGAGAGGAGGAAAAGGTAGCTAGTGATTTTGTGTGAATTTTTTGAAGCAAAGGAAGTTGTTTTGATTCCTCTTCTAAGAATTTAAGTCCTTCTTTCTTGTTTTTCACCAGAGCAGCTAAGAGCTTGATCTAATTATTAAAAGAAAGATTTTGCAGTAAAGAACCATGAGGATAATTCTCTAAATTTGTAGACCCGACAATAATCTTAGAGACAGTCAATGCAGCGTAAAACATAGACACTAGCTTTAGAAGAAGTGAGCTCAACTGGGAATTCCATCCCGAGGGCAAAGGAGTCATTCTAAAAATGAGAGTCCACATAAGTTAGCACTACTCAAGAAATGCTTTTGCAAACTTATAACATGTTATTCAAAGTACTCACAAAAATTATAATCCCTCACTTTTGATCATAATCTCAATAGTAACTACACTCATGAAAAGAGCCTACGCAAAAACATTCAATGTTTTATTAAAACTCGTACTCTAGCCTTAGAAAAAAATGAGCAGCGTGCATGCAGTAATCTGTGGTAACTACTTATATGTGTGTTTGATATTTTTGCAATTGTCATGTGAGAAAAAAAATCCTTTGTGACTAGAATTAAATATAGAAAGTCCTGTGGGTCAAATATGCAACATTCACAAATTCAATTAACGATCACAAAAAAACATTTAATTCATCTAGATTTACAATGTCTTATGATGCATATATACTAGATCTATGACTCCATTACATAAGGTGATAATTTTCTATGGTTATGCAAGCCACATTTGGTGATTTATGGCGTATCCAAAAAACTGCGCATATTGTAGTTATGATTTTTTAATCATCAAAGATAAGCCTTAAAATAAAGTCCACTTTTGGATTTTTTCGTTCATCTCACTTATTTATATACAAATACCTCATATGGACACAATTGAGAGATTTATATACACACTTTCATTAGTTTTTCATAGCAATGGTTTTTTTGCAAGAAATTATGCACTACAATTTTTGTTAAATGAGCTTAAATTACAAGATGTCTATGAGTTTGCACCCTTGAAAAATTCTTAGTTGATGGGTATTGACCTATAAATACATTATACACCTTAGGTTTTGTCTCATAACCTCATCATGTTAATGAAAGAGGCCTTGAAAGACCAAAATTTTCCTCTTTGTCAGCATTTTCAAGATTTTGGTCTTTTGATTATAACAAAAATCTAGTCCCATAACTAAGTTATGAAGTTCAATTTCTTGTTATAATAAGTTTTTTCCTATCCATACACCTTGAAATCTGTGCAAAATCTTTTTTTGATGAGAAGTTATATTCAATATATGAAAATTTTGTTAAAACTGCACTAAATTTCTATGATTTTTCATCTTAAAACTTATCATTATAATCTTAATTTGGTATTAATTTTGGCAAAAGTAAAATTTGGCTATGTTCTTCACCTCATAGTTGACCTAAGATATGAACGTGACCTATGAATTTTGTTTCTAAATTCAGCAAATAATTATGACAAGTTGCTAGAAAAACAAGACATTTGAGTGTCCGATTACAGAACTAGTGTTAGAGAAAAATATGAAATACAACAAAAAGATTTTTATTTTTTTGCATCTCTAGCAAGGAAAGGTCTGTATCTATTTGCAGGGTACATCAAAGAACGCCTATGGGTATGTTTGTACAATTTTACACAAGCCATACTAAGTTTTTTATTGATAGATTCTATATTTTTTGGGGTATTAAGGATCCGTATTCGGTCAGTGTATTTGTAGTGTTGAGATACCTGACAAAAAGTGAGCAAAAAAAGTAAGATGGTAATGCATACAACCTTTAAACCCGTCAATCTGAGGATATTATGACTGTGTGTATGTATCCCTATTAGAAAACTAGGTCAAAAACCTAATAATCTAATTTTTATGTATCTTTGTCAATCTCTTGGTCACAAATTGACAAATCAATTTACGCCCTTCTGCCTATGTGTGTGTGTTGGAGTATTAACCTATATGCCTTATTCACAACTTGAACCATACGATTCAAAAAGAGAATTGACAAAGATGAATAAAAGTGAGTACATACATTTGTTTCTTAAACATATGTACATTTGAAGTAGAATTTTGATGTTTTTATTACATCTAAGAAGTAAAAAATGAAGTAGCAGCAATAGAAGTTTTCCTATAAAGACTGTTCGAACAACATTTGAATTCAAAGATAAGAGAAGTTGAAATCCTTACTTGCAGCCATCATGTAAACAAAAACATCCTCATCAATTTTTTTTAGACATGGAATACAGGTATAGGGCGGATCCAACAGTTGTCATCCATGTCCATTTTATCCATGCTTTCAAAACTTCGCAATGATAGCCGTGTATCCAAGAGTAATAACTCTAGATTAGTTCGTAAGTGAAAGAGGGGAATTTTTACATTACAAACAAAGCTTGATAAAGAGCAGGAATAGATTTTAAAACCATGCTACTCAACTAGCTTAAGAGCAAGAATAGACTTAAGCTCTTATGAAAAACCCCAAGCAAAGATTTTAGTTAAGTAGGCATTTTGAACATAAATTGAATTAAAAACTTACAAACTAGCATTGAAATTTTATATATATATAAAACCTTGTTGTTATGTTCAAGAAAATAATTACCCTTCTATGTACATCTGTGTTTTTCTTGATAATAAGATCCACTTTAACCACTTTAAGTATAGTCTTATTTGGTTAATGAGTCATTTTAATAGTCTACAATTATTCCCGCGACAAAAAGAGTAAAATTATTGCTACTATTATCGAAGATAATACCATGCCAGTAAGTATTTCAAAATTTCTTTAAATTGCCATGGTTATGCTTATCTGTGAATGAAAAAAGAGTAATGACTACTTACTTTCCATGTCAAGGTGTATATACTTATTAATTTAACAAGATTAAATGTAAAAATCCAAGTAGAGAATAAAACTAAAATTATATTTAGTTCCCTAAGAAGGAAAAAACCCAAAAAAATGAGGAAATATTCCACCTGAGAGGAGGAGGATGAGTCCACTACTTCATTGTTCATCCCTGTTTCCACCATTAGAGTGGTTGTATTTCAAGTTTTGTAGATAGATAGCGCCGAGAGCATGTGTGTTGTCATTGATTTAGCCGTCATCTTTACCTTTTGAGATTTCGAACTACGAAAGGGAGATGAACTCGACCAGGGGCTTATGGTCAAGTGCTAATGCACGGCAAATTGAAGACTATCAAATTATAATGCTTAGGCTTTCAACTGAAGCAAACCACATTTTTGCTGGGATTGCATTATGTCACCACAGGGAGAGAGTGATCAAAGGGCTGTGTGGGTGTATGAGAGAAACCTTTGCAGAGTATTGTAAATGTAATGTGCTCTTTAAGTATTATGTAGCGAGTGTGTGTGTGTGTGTGTGTATGTGTGTGTGTGTGTGTGCGCTTAGAGAGAGAGAGAGAGAGAGAGAGAGAGGAAAGAGACAAAGTCCGTTTTGCAAGGCTCCAAGAACTCCGTTTTTCTAGCTACCTCCCTAGGAGTATCCCAGTTGGGATGGCACACGCGCACACGTGCGTGCCTGTGTGTGTTTTACAGAGTGTTTATTTTCATCGTAGCTTTTTTCTCCTTCTGTGTGGTTACAGACAAGCCTAAAACGGCATGGCAGTATTAAGAATTTTAGAATTCACTATCAAATAAGTCTTTTGCAACCAATGAAGATCTAACTAGGGTTGTTTTCTTGCCAAAAAAAATGTATACCCTCCCTCCCTATAGTGTTCCTTGTAACTAGTAAAGTTATTCCCAAATACTAAGGTGTTTTGGGGGTTTCCAATCAACGAGCAAATAAAACCGAGCGAAATCGATTTCCGAGCAAATATGGACAACACCCTTTACAAATTGATGTGAGCACAGGGTATATTGAAGAAGATAACCATGTCATGTTGGATTCAAGTAGCACCTCAACCCAAAAGAGCCGCACATCTAAAATTACCACAAAGCAGCGAAGGCTTCAAAATCTCAAACTTCAAAACCTACCCCTTTCTCCAATGAGCCAGTTATAGTGACATGGAACACATGTGATGCATGGGGATCATGATTACCTCCTACACCAATGTGTTATGCACGCTTATTCCCTGTGCAATTTTGTTTTGAATCTCCTGTTATTTTTTATCTCCATCTAACCTCCTTACCATCCTTGAACTTGGTTGGGGTGAAATGCACTAATCACAGATTTACCATCTCTGACATTGCGGTTGCACTCTATGCTTACATCAATGACTTTAAGAACAAACCAATTGTGCCGCAACATTTCAACTTCACATGGATGTAGTTTAGTTCCCTCTGCCATTACATAAGTTCCAGGTGCTAGTCGCAGCGGACTAACAATCATGTCTCATAGTTGTTGCCATCTCATTTCAACCTAACATAGTGAATCCCACTTTGTCACATCGGCAACGTCAAAGGTCAATTGAATGCCTTGTTGGTGGATGTTACCAAGGATAGAAGTGAGAGAGGAGCTTTTGGTTGGAGTGAAGCTTATGCAGATATGCTTGTCAGAATGCTCTGACCTCTAGGGGAGGTATGTGGTTGTCTTCATCTGCAAAGTAGAAAGTCATCGATGGAACTCCCTCAAGAAGACTATTCTCTTGTATTCCTCAGTTTAGTATGTAGCAGGAGTCAAAGAAGGTCCCAACCGGCCGCTCAAATGTGAGTTTCTTAGCAGAGGAAATGGGCATATATGGTAGCCCTGATAGTGTCCCACAGTTAGCCGTGGACACGTTGAGGCATTCGAGTGAAGAAGCCACCAAAGTCGATGTAGACACCGTCATCCCCAGTGTGAGGAAATGAGTAAAAATTCCCTCGTTAGATAGAATCTAGAAATAAGCTCTCTCTCTCTCTCTCTCTCTCTCTCTCTCTCTCTCTCTCTCTCTCTCTCTCTCTCTCTCTCTCTCTCTCTCTCTCTCTCTCTCTCTCTCTCTCTCTCTCTCTCTCTCTCTCCCCCCCCCATACACAACGTAGTTGTTGCAAACGAATTTCTTTAATCTCGCCTCTTTTCACCTGCAACAGGACCGATCTCTCTCTCTCTCTCTCTCTCTCTCTCTCTCTCTCTCTCTCTCTCTCTCTCTCTCTCTCTCTCTCTCTCTCTCTCTATTTTTTTTTTTGAGAGCCGAATCACTTAACAGAAGTATTCTCAATCCCAATACATTTTTAGTCATCATGGGCAGAACCCTGCCAGGAGGTACAATCTGAAACATAACCCCCTAGGACAGATTCCCCCACTTAAACAAAGCAATTACTAAGTTTGTCAAAATTGTGACTTAGCTCGCAGCATTTCTACAAACCAAGCTTGGTCCTTCTCGAGTGCCTTCGCTTGGCATTGTACCTGATGGTGTTGTCGGTGCGCATGCGGATCCAATGCGGGATGGGACGGTTTTTCCTTTGCTTCTTTGCAAGCTTCTTCTTGATAATAAAGATCTTATGGGAAGGCATCGTGCCGTAGGAGCGCAGTTGAACGAGTCTCTCTCTCTCTCTCTCTCTCTCTCTCTCTCTCTCTCTCTCTCCCCCCCCCCCCTTGCAACAAGACCCATGAGACAACATATATTATTGTGAAGTGTAGGGCCCCAGTTCTACTGTTGAACACAGTAGCCACCCATTCTTACAAGCCTTGGGTTTTCAAGTAAAGCACTACCAAGGAAGTCTTGGAAAATAATCGCATAAAGAGCACCTGCATGTTAGGAAATAAGACGTAGCTAAATAGATAATTGAGTAGATTACTTAATGGAGAGAGACAGATTTACATACACGAGATTATAGAGTAGAGAGAGAGAGAGTACACACGATATACGTGGTTCACCCAAAGTGAGCTACGTCCACGGGAAAGCAGCCACTCAGTGGCTTTAGTACTTCAAAACAAGAAGTAGTTTACAAAAGGATTATACCCTTTTGGAGCTCCCGCCTTGCTTCACTCTCACCACCTCACACCCACCTTGTTGCATCAACTTCACACTGTGAAATGTGTGTAGAAATGGCCTCCTTTTATAGGCCAAAAGGGCTACCCTCTCTTATAAGAGGCAACCATGTGTAGCCGCCCTTGTGTGAATAAGTCCAAATCGGACCCTCCAATCCGCCCATGTGTGGCCGCCCTTGTGTAGACAAATCCGCTTTTGAATTCGGCCACCGGCCATTGACTTCCGACCGGCCATTGGCCAAACGATCGGTCGTTTTCCGACCACTTTCCGGCCGCCGGCCGGCCATAATATTCCGGTGAAAATGAATATTCCGGCAAGGGAACAAAAGTCTCGGGGGCGGGCCCCTAAAGTTGCCCCTAATTTTGGCCGTGAAAATTTTATTTCCGGTGAGTGATTGTCTTTCACGCACGATGGCTTCTCCTCATAATGAGGGCCTTACAAATATGCGCTTTTACCACAGAAAATTACAAGGGGTAAATCAGGCTCCATACTTAGCAATCTCCCACTTGGAGACTGATCTCCAAACCAAACCTGTGACCGCTTTTTATCCTGGCTTCTTATCCTTGAATGCCGATTGAAGATGAGCAAAAGCTCAACTTCTCCTTGTTGACCACCTTTGTAAACATGTCTGCAGGATTTTCATTTGTATGCACCTTTCCTAGCTTTAGCTGTCGCTCTTCCAAAAGAGTGCGTATGAAGTGATATCTCACCTCAATGTGCTTTGTCCTTGAATGAAAGGATGATTTCTTCGCGAGATGAATAGCGCTTTGGCTATCACTATACAAGACACAATTGTCTTGTTTGAATCCAAGCTCTTCTAAAAATCTAATCTGTGAAGCCACAAAATTTCTTTGCTTGCCTCCGTCATTGCTACATACTCTGCTTCCGTGGTAGAAAGAAAGACCACTTTCTGCAGCTTTGAAGCCCAACTTACTGCTGTGCCTCCAACCTGAAGACATAGCCCGTAGTGCTCCTTCGAGTATCTTTGTCACCTGCCATATCCGCATCAGCATACCCTTGAAGAAAAATATCAGTTCCTCCAAAATACAAAGCATTTGTTGTTGTCCCTTTTAGATACCTAAGTATCCACTTCACAGCTTGCCAATGCTCTTTACCTGGGTTGTCCATGAACCTACTCACAACTCCCACTGCATGTGCAATATCTGGCCTTGTCCAGACCATAGCCGCACATTAGAGAACCTACCACTGCAGCATATGGAACTTTAGACATATAAACTACTTTTTTCTTGTGTCTTTGGACACATATCCTTCGTTAGTTTAAAGTGACCAGCCAAAGGTGTAGAAACTGGTTTTGCATTTTGCATTGCAAACCTTTCTAGTACCTTCTTGATGTAATCCTCTTGAGATAGATTTATTGTCTTCTTCGTCCTGTCCCTTGCTATTTTCATACCAAGTATCCTCTTTGCAGCACCTAAATCTTTCATTGAAAAAGATTTAGATAGCTCCTCTTTTAGGTCTTTGATGTCCTGCATGTTAGCACTTGCAATCAACATGTCATCAACATACAACATTAGGATGATGAATTTCCCATCTCCCAATTTCTTCGTGTAGACGCAGTGATCCGAGTTGCATCTTGTGAATCCATGATCCAACATCCATCGATCAAACTTCAAGTACCATTGTCTTGATGCTTACTTTAAACCATACAAGCTCTTCTTTAATCTGCAAACCATTTTCTCTTTACCTTTTACTTCATACCCCTTTGGTTGAAGCATGTAGATTTCCTCCTCTAAGTCACCGTGAGGGAATGCCGTGTTT
Source organism: Adiantum capillus-veneris (assembly GCF_014529385.1). Taxonomy (NCBI): domain Eukaryota; kingdom Viridiplantae; phylum Streptophyta; class Polypodiopsida; order Polypodiales; family Pteridaceae; genus Adiantum; species Adiantum capillus-veneris. Next base: position 97,625,875 of record NC_140944.1, on the reverse strand, counting down.
ACATCCATTTGCTCGAGATTTAGATCATGAGCAGCCACAAGGCTTAAGACAAGTCTAATTGAGTTCATTTTTATAACAAGAGAAAATATTTCATTGAAGTCAATACCTTTCTTTTGAGAAAACCCTTTTACCACAAGCCTAGACTTGTACCTTTTCTTCCCACCTTCTTCTTCCTTTAGCTTGTATACCCATTTATTTTGAAGTGCCCGCTTACCTTTAGGCAACTCAACCAACTCCCATGTTTGGTTGCGATGTAGTGAGTCCATCTCCACTTGCATGCTCTTTGTCCATTCTTCTTTGGATTCATGTTGCATAGCTTCTTCGTATGATTCCAGCTCACCAGAATCTGAGATCAAGAGATGGTTGAAGGAAGGAACAAACCTTTCTGGAGGCCTACTTGCTCTTGTAGATCTTCGGGGAATAGGTCGAGGCTCCTCAATTGGTTGACGTTGTTGCACATTGTCGCCGTTTGCAGTCCTTGAGTCTTCACCGTCCTCAAGCTCCATGTACTCATCACCTGTTTCTTTTGTTTGTTTTCTTTCCAAGTAATCTTTGTACATATTTTGTTCGTTAAAAATTACATCCCTACTCCTTAAGATTTTACCATCTTCAGGATTCCATAGGCGATACCCAAAGTCACCTTCTCCATAGCCAATGAAGAAACACTTTTTGGACTTTGCATCTAGCTTTGATCTTAGGTTTCTATCTATGTGCATTAAAGCCTCACACCCAACCACTTTGAGAAATGCATAATTCACCGATTTACCAGTCCATGCCTCTTCTGGAACTCCCCCATCCAATGCTGTTGAGGGTGACCGGTTGATTAAGTACACAGACGTACTTACAGCTTCCGCCCAAAGCTCAAGCGGTAGGCCTGCATGTAGCCGCATGCTTCGTGCTCGCTCCATGATTGTCCTATTCATCCTTTCCGAGATCCCATTTTTTTGAGGTGTCCTTGGGGTTGTCCTTTGCCTCCGAATGCCATTGCTAGCACAAAAGCTTTCAAAAGCTTGGCTGCAATATTCGCCTCCATTGTCGGATCTGAGGCATTTAACCTTGGTACCTATTTCATTCTCCACAAGGCTGAAAGCATATTAACTTGTCGCACTTTTTGTGCTTGTTAGCAGTTTCAAGTTAGCACATCTTCAAAAAGCTGGGCGTCCAGTAAATTTTTTACAAATAATATCAAAATTTGTCGGAGGTTGTACATTTGGATTCCTTGTTTCAAGTGCTTTCTATTGATATTTCATATGTCATAGATCTTGGAGATGTAGCTCAAGTTATTGTACTAGTTAGCATATGTCAAAAATGTGCTAGTTAGCATTGTCCGGGACATGAAAAAGCATGACAGGTTAACATGCTTTCACCCACAAAGGCTTTCCACCTTTGAAATATGGAAAATACATCGGACTTATTCTTCATGACATAAACCCATGTTTTTCTAGTCGCATCGTCTATGAATGTTACATAGTACAATGAGCCACCAAGTGATGGTGTACTTGCAGGACCCCAAACATCAGAATGAACCAACTCAAGTTTTCTAATTTTTCTTTCATTTTTTGATTTTTGAAATTTTACCCTCTTTTGTTTACCATAAACACAATCTTCACAGAACTCTAAGTCCACTTCTTTCAAACCTGGTAGAAGCTTCTTTGTTTGAAGGCCCTTTGCATTCCTTTGGCACTCATATGCCCAAGCCGGTAGTGCCACACCGCACTGTCAACTTCTGTAGTTGCTGCACAAGCTGAAGGTTGCGTGCTCATAGTACACAAGTAAAGTGTACCGACCTTTTCTCCCTTGGCAACCACCAAAGATCCCTTTGAAATCTTCCACCGTTTGTTTCTTAATGCAATGTTGTGACCTTCATCATCCAATTGTCCTGTAGAGATCAAATTTTTCCCAAGAGAAGGAACATGCCTAACATCTTTAAGCTTCCATTCATTTCCGTTAGCAGTTTTGACAGAAACTGTACCTTTGTCGACAATCTCACAAGCTTCATCATCTCCCAAGTATACATACCAAAAATTACCTTTGGTGTAATCTTGGAAATGTTGCTTGTGTGGTGTCGCATGGAATGAAGCCCTGGAATCTACTATCCAAGAATTAGACACATTGTCTAATGAGAGAATTAGAGCATCTTGCTCTACTTTACCTGCCACATTGGCCTCGGATGTTGGCTTGTTGTCTTGAGACTCAGTCTCCTTCTTCTTCTTGGACCAACAATCCTTCTTGATGTGGCCCTTCTTGCCGCAGTTCCAACATTCAAGAACTGACTTTGTGAGTGACTTGCTCCGTCTTGAGAGATCACGACCCTTTTGGTTTTTGAACCTCTCCTTAGGCCTTCCTCTTGTTTCCACTGATAGTGCAGCACTTGATGATTCTCCTGTGCTTCTCCTTCGTATTTCCTCGCTTAGGAGAACACCCACAACATCATCAAACTTAAGAGTATTTGTGCCAGAAATAGAATTACTTACAGCCATCACAAGGCTATCCCAACTATCCGGTAGAGATGATAGTACAAGGAGAGCTCGCACTTCGTCATCGAAATTGATTTTCACCGATCGAAGTTGACTTATGTTTGTGTTAAAGTCATTTAGGTGTTCTGCAACTGAACCATTCTCTGCCATCTTTAGATTGAACAATCACTTCATAAGAAATACCTTATTGGATTCCGATGGTTTCTCGTAGAAGTCATCAAGTGATTTCATCAAGTCCTCCGTGGTCTTCATCTCCGAAACGTTGAAGGCCACCGTTGACGCCAAGCTTAACCGGATTGTTCCCAGTGCCTTTCGATCCAGGACAATCCATGCTTCATCTGCCATCGTTGCGGGCTTCTTTGCAAGACCACCTAGTGGCAAGTAGAGGTCCTTCTGGTAGATAGTCTTCAATCTACATCTTCCAATGTTGGTAGTTTTTGCCGTTGAACTTCTCAATCTTGAGCTTCCCTTCCTCCGCCATAACTCCCACTAAATTCAAGGAATCCTTTCCTTGAGATAATTTAGCTACGAGCAAACCTTGCTATGATACCAGTTGTTAGGAAATAAGACGTAGCTAAATAGATAATTGAGTAGATTACTTAATGGAGAGAGATAGATTTGCATACACGAGATTATAGAGTAGAGAGAGAGAGAGTATACACGATATACGTGGTTCACCCAAAGTGGGCTACGTCCACGGGAAAGCAGTCACTCAATGGCTTTAGTACTTCAAAACAAGAAGTAGTTTACAAACGGATAATACCCTTTTGGAGCTCCCGCCTTGCTTCACTCTCACCACCTCACACCCACCTTGTTGCATCAACTTCACACTGTGAAATGGGTGTAGAAATGGACTCCTTTTATAGGCCAAAAGGGCTGCCCTCTCTTATGAGAGGCAGCCATGTGTAGCCACCCTTGTGTGAATAAGTCCAAATCAGACCCTCCAATCCGCCCATGTGTGGCCGCCCTTGTGTAGACAAATCCGCTTTTGAATTCGGCCACCGACCACCACCAACCATTGACTTCCGACCATCGGCCCCCACCGGCCAAACGATCGGTCGTTTGCCGGCCGTCGTCCGGCCATAATATTCCGGCGAAAAGGAATATTCCAACGAGGGAAAAAAAGTCTCGGGGGCAGGCCCCTAAAGTTGCCCCTGATTTTGGCCATGAAAATTTTATTTCCGGTGAGTGATTTTCGTTCACACACGATGGCTTCTCCTCATAATGGGGGCCTTACAAATGTGCGCTTTTACCACAGAAAATAACAAGGGGTAAATCAGGCTCCGTACTTAACAGTGCACATACAAATCCACACAGTGACACACCGCTATCTCTCATGAAAACGATGGAGCCAAGAAAGGATATGTATTTCTACTTCTTAGGTGCAGAAGACATGGGAGGTAAAGCGCTACGTTTATTTCACAAATGCATGGTCTGTTTCTCCATTTTCCTTGCGTGAGGAGGCGCACCCGCGTTTGCATGCCATTAGGCAGGTCAAATAGTAGATACTGGAGTGCTACAATTATCAGCTGGTGTGTGCATATTTGGATTGCATTTCCTTGTGCTAATTATCGATGCTTCCACTGCGAGGGCTCACGGCTGCCCTTGCAAAGAAGACCGGCACTAATAAGCTCCTTCACTCACCCTGCCTAAAACCTGTCAAAACCAGTCCACGCGCCGGTGTGGACTAGTTTCAGCAGGTTCCCAATGATAGCTTTTCAAAGCTACCTACAGGCTATTCTGAAGGTTTTTTTACTTTTTTTAATAATATCAATTTCAGAAGGAGTTTATATGGCCTTCATGATCATAATTCAAAATCATCCACGGTGGTGCGAACCAATTTCAGCATGGATAGTTGCCATCGCCAGTGATGGTAGCCTGAGCCCTGGTGCGACGGGGCCGGGTGCTTTTGTTATAGATTTTTTTATGTTTTATATCAAATCGGCACAATTGAAGGACATTTGGGAATTTTTGGGTAATGTGAGGGATTGGATGACTACTAAAATCGGTTTGCAGTGCCGTGGACCCATTCTGTCCGGCATCTCCAACATGCATGAGAGCCTTTTTTTCAATTTACCACCAGAATTCCCTAATTAACCTTTCAAACATCTCTAAAATCTTTTTTTTTGCAGCTCTTTATAGGACGATTGATTCTCATGAATAAAGGATGATAGATTTAGGATTTAAGATGGTATTGAGGTCTCTTCATATGAAATCGTTCATCATTTTTGGAGCTGAATGCCTCTATTTGTGAGCCTATTGGTGAATAAATTTGTCTAAGACACTATAAATAGATCTCCATTGTCATAAACATTAAACTGTGTTAAAATTGGGGCAAATACATCCCAAAATGATGCAAGGGTATATTGGGAGTTTCTAAACTTTGAGGGGTATTTCGAGAATTTCCACAAATTTCAAGGGTATTTTGGTAATTTTTTATATATATAATATAGCTATCAAGTTTGATACATTCTTCAAAAAAATTGTTGCGGTTCCAGTGAAGAAAAGTCTAGATGTGTTTTAGCGTTTATGAGAGTATCATGACTACATTATTGTCCAGTTCAAAGTGTATATCTCATATACGTAGAAATTAAATACTCAAACAATGAGGGCATTTAATTATGTAGTCCAATAATTGGTCATGGCTCTCAAAGATGGGGAAGGGCTTTGTTGACTAATGATCCTCTCTATAATGATCAAGTCAGTTCAGTGTCTGTCATCAAAGATTTTGATGATTCTGATAATCATGTTTATTGTTGATGAGAGTGAGAGTATAGACCTTTAGGTTGAGACAACTAGTAAGAAAGAAGCTACTTTTGAGCTTGTGTCTTTTCACATAGTGTCCGAGGTGGCTCCATGTGTGGATGAGGGGAATGGTAACCACATACACGTGGACAGAGGAACATCTCTACGTAGAGACCATCTCTATTTCTTTGTCATACTCTACGACCATCTCTTTTCCCTAAATCTCTCTAATTCACAACTAACTTTATTGAAAGACTCGCTCATTTCTTTTGTTGCTCAAAAAAACTTGCCCGTCATCTTGTAAGACTCAAGTGTTTCAACCTATCTAGTTTAGGAGAGTTTACCTTATCTGACTTCTCAACAAGAAAAAGTAGCATTGAGAGACAAAAGTAAAAAAAGTATTTTTAAGATAAAATAGTGAAAGAGAGAGTGTGTATGTGTGTGTTCTTTGGCAGGATGAATCTCTAGGCGGGCCAAAATATATTATCCTTATCCGGTGAAAGGAAGCAAAAAACTCTTACTTTTCAAATCAAATTTTGAAATTTTTTATGGTAGTACCTTAAGGTTTGTGTAAATTTCCCGCTTTTTGATACACAAGCTCAAGAGTTAACCCAGATTTTGAAATTTTAGCAGGTTTAAACACTACTTGTACCTAGTTAAAACAATGGTTCAAGGTGACTACAAATTTGTAGTATTCAAAAAGTTTGAAAGTGACTGACTAGGTAGGTTCATATTTTTAGCTTCTAGGCTCAAAGTCCATAGCCATATGTGGCAATAGGAGCTACTATGATATTTAGTCAATGACTAATATGTTTGTGTGTGTGTGTGAAAGAGAGAGAGAGAGAGAGAGAGAGAGAGAGAGAGAGACTAATATGTGTGTGTGTGTGTGTGTGAGAGAGAGAGAGAGAGAGAGAGGGAGGGAGGGAGACCTATGAATGTCATCTCTATATCATTCCAATTCTATCAAATGTTTCAATATATGGGATCTTTTCTATGATGTTAGAATATTGTATAACATTTATTGTACATTAAAAGTTTCTTAAACTCTTGACCACCCATGCATAGTGCCAATGAGGATGCTCGTAGCCCAACATATCAAAAGGTCAAAAGCCCGGTGTGTGCCTCTCTCTCTCTCTCTCTCTCTCTCTCTCTCTCTCTCTCTCTCTCTCTCTCTCTCTCTCTCTCTCACACACACACACACACACACACACACACCCAAGCCTTTGAGACCTTCTCGCACTTGCCCTTTGTAACCAAAATGGCCATAACTTTGTTGATGTATTTGCAATGCACATTTCCTTCTTCTTAAGATGCACACCAAAAATACTTTTTACTATTTTACCCCACTTTACTTTATGTTGACCCGGTTTGAGACCAGGTAATCTAGACTCTCAACCACTAAGCTTAGGCAAACCTTGTCTAAACACTATTGGCAAGGAGTCTTCATGTTGTATAGCTTGAATGTGTGTGTGTGTGTGTGTGTGTGTGTGTGTGTGTGTGTGTGTGTGTGTGTGTGTGTGTGTGTGTGTGTGTGTGTGTGTGTGAGAGAGAGAGAGAGAGACAGAGAGAGAGAGAGAGAGAACATTTAACGTCACCAAAATAAATAATTGAGTGACAAATATTATCTTATGAATTCTGAGAAGGGGAGAGAGGACACAAAGAGAGAGAAAGAGAGAGAGAGAGAGAGAGAGAGAGAGAGAAGAGGAGGAAGAAAAAAAAAACTCATGTGACTTTAAAAATGTAGCCGATGAGTTTTGATTTTTGAACACAACTGCTTACATGCTTGCATACTTTCTCAAGGAGGGAGAGGGGGTAGGGGTTTTTAATATCATAGAAACAATCACAATGAGTTGAGAGAGAGAGAGAGAGAGAGAGAGAGAGAGAGAGAGGAGAGAGAGAGAGAGAGAGAGACATCATTTTCAAAGGTTAGATTGACCTATGGGACCAAATACGATGTAGCATGCTTGAAGACTATGGATATGATGGTGGCAATTGACAAATTGAATCCATGAAGTTTCTGGGAGAGAAAGAAATGTAGGCCATGTCTCGGGCTAAAATCTAAGAAAACAAAGTTTGATGTGATCAAATACTAAGCATTGAAGTAGGATATGATGCTCATACTCTCAAATTTTCAAGAGAGATAATGTGTATAAAGAAAGAGGATCTTGTCATAAAATCTAATATCTAACCAACCCAAATGATTTTCTCATATTAAACTGATCATTTAATGTGGGAGAATAAACAGGAACAAGGGTTAGAATATAGACATGTGCTTACATATCTATCTCAACACGGGGCCAATGTAAATGTTGAGATGTCAAGCTCTACATCTTGAGCTGGCATCCACTACGGGTCTTGGCCGCGCGGGTCTTGGCCACGCGAGTCTTGGCCGCTTACGACATTTACTCACTGGCGCGTTAGGTGACCGACACGGAGGATCTCTGCCAGTGATTCTACAACTAGACTACACTTATAGTGCCAGCCTAGTACGCTTCTAGCGAGTTCACACTTAGTGACCGCATATACATATGTGCTACTTTTCAGTTTTAGCACTTAGTCATTTTGTACTCTCTTTTCTGTGAGAAGAAGAAGAAGCTTTCCATCTCTGTGTGCTTTGTGCTTATCTTGTGTAGCTCTCTTGCATCCTCTTTCTTTACATGGTATCAGAGCCTGGTGCAGGCAAGAGAGGCTAAGAGAGCAAGAGCATCACAATCTCTTTGTACATAGTCTCCAAAGTGTAGTACACAGAGATTTACTGTACAAGTACAGTGGTTGTATGTACGCTTGATTGTGGACACTCGTTGAGTGTAGAAAGCGTTACACGTACCACGATAGCAGGTTCAACAGATTTGCATTTTTTTGCAGATTGCGGCTATTTTGTCTTAGTGCTTCAAGATGTCTGACGGTTTCAGTCAGATTGTTCCTGAGAAGCTTGAGAAAAATAACTACCCTGCATGGAAGTTCAGAATAACTAATTTCCTAAAAGGAAAAGGTTATTGGGACTATGTAGAAGGAGACAATGAAAAGGAACCAGAGATTCCTGAGGCAAATGCTATAGCAGAACAAAGAAAAGCTTTGAGGGACTGGCAACAAGGCCAGAGAAAAGTGATGTATTGGATTTCTATGAGCATCACAGATGGCATGATGGGCTATCTACAGGATGTTGAAACCCCCGCCATTGCATGGAAAAACTTAGGCAGAGTGTTAGAGGTGAACACCGAGGCCAGGAAGCTTCAACTAAAGTCGGAGCTAAATCAGGTTAAGAGGAACAACCTCTCCATCAATGATTATGCCTTGAAGATCAAGAGTATCATTGAGGCTCTTCGATCTATTAAAGTCTTAGTGGAAGATGATGACATTGTTCGTGCATGCTTGGATGGTCTAGGAGATGAGTATGTACATTTCAGGTCTTCCATGAATACAAGAGACGACATCCCCGTGTTCCAAGATTTGATTTCTATGCTTATTCTTGAGGAGAAGAACCTTGGTCTTGACACATCTACTTCTCGTGGCAGAAATAGGTCTGAACAGGCCTTCTATTCTAACTCCAACAGAGGTAGAGGTAGAGGTCGTGGTCGAGGCCCAAGTGGTTGCAAGGGCCAATTTCAAGAAGGTCAATCAAATCAAAACAATACAGGTGATAGGGGAAACGAGTCTCAAGGCAAGGGGAGTCAAAGACGTTGTGGTGCAGGATCAAGCAGGCAGCAACATACTACAGATAGCAAAGAATGTTGGACTTGTGGTGAAAGAGGTCACATGTCACGTGACTGTCCAAAGGGAAAATCAAGTGGAAAGAGAGAACAGGGAAACTATGCATCTACTAGCAGAGATGTAGATGATAGTAAAAACAAGCGCATGTTTGTTATGCAGCATGTAATGAATACAATGACTGCAGAGAATTCCCACCAAGATGATGTTTGGTATGTGGATTCAGGTGCCTCTAATCACATGACGTCTCGTGGAGAGTGGTTTAGAGATATGCGCAAACCAGATGTGTCAGGCTATGTGCAGACAGGAGATGACACAGCTCACCCCATTGCTCATGTAGGGGACATACCTCTAAATACAAAGAGTGGGAAATCAAAGTACTTAGCAGATGTACTTCATGTCCCAAACATTACAAAGAATCTTGTTTCTGTTGGACAAATGGTTGAGTAGGGTTTGCAGGCTCGTTTCAATCTGAATGGCTATTAAATAGAAGATTTCCAGAATGGCTGTAAGCTGATCACAGAGGGCAAATGTGTGGGCAGAATGTTTACGCTGAATGTAGACATGCCTGAGGTAAAAGCTGCATTATTTGCACAAGGCACAGGTGTTGTGGATGATGTTGAAATTTGGCACAAACACATTGGCCATGTCAATGAGCAGAGATTGCGCAGCATGCAATCAAAATAGATTGTAAAAGGTTTGCCCAAATTCAAGGTGGATGGTATGCATAAAGTGTGTGCAGCATGCCAGTTTGGAAAACGGTCAAAGGGCTCATTTCCACATGAGCGTAATGTATGTAAAAGCCACTTGAGGTGGTGCACACAGATGTTTGGGGTCCAACCGATACTGCAAGTATACATGGTTGCAGGTATTATGTCTCTTTCATTGATGACCATACAAGGAAAGTATGGGTCTACTTCATGCGTAACAAAAGTGAAGTGTTTGGTCACTTTCAGGACTTCAAAGTCATGATTGAGAAGGAGACAAATATGCAAATCAAGACATTGAGGTCAGATGGAGGGGGAGAGTACTTCTCCAGCGATTTTTTAGATTTTCTACGAATGCATGGTATACGCAAGCAGTTTACATGCAGATATACTCCACAACAGAATGGGGTCGCAGAAAGGAAAAACAGGCACATTGCAGAGGTTGCACGTGCATTGATGAATGAGAAGAACATGCCTCATCATTTCTGGGCTGAAGCTGTAAATACAGCTGTGTACATTATGAACAGGACACCTACAGCTGCGGTGCATGATGTAACACCTGAGGAAAACTTTACAGGTACAAAGCTTGATTTGGCACACTTGAAAGTGTTTGGCTGCATAGCTTACGTGCATGTATCAGATGAGTTGCGTAGGAAATTGGATCCTAAAGCAAAGAAATGTATTCTTGTGGGATATTCCCTTGAACAAAAGGGATACAGGTGCTACAATCCTACTACACGAGAATTACGAGTGAGCAGAGATGTAGTCTTTGATGAGATGAGCAGCTGGTACAGTAATGCACATGGCACTATTGGGGCTGATGTAAAAGATGATGTGGTTGTACAAAATGTGAGGCCACAGTCACAGGTTTTGAGTGGACCACAAGAGTCCTCTTCTTGTGGCTCTGTTGAGAAGCCATGGAATGGTAGACTACGTACGCAGGTTACTCCACCAGCAGGTATAGGGAATGTATCACGAAAAGGAAAGGAAAAGGTTGATGAACCTCCCTTTATGGCTGATGCATCATCAGGTTTTTCACATGTAGACATGGATTCAGATGGTTCTGAACAAAGTCTTGATGAGGAATTTGGAATCCCGGCTGTCAGGACACCTGGTGTAAGGGAAAGTACAAGAAGATGCTAGAGGGAAAAAGAGTGACCCAGGATCGCACAGATCTAACAGAGTCAGAAATCCAGTTCAAAAATTGACTTATGATGGGTATCTAGCGCATCACCAAGCCTACATGGCTAAGGTGATACAGGATGTGGAGCCCACATGTTTTGAGGATGCAATTGGAAATGTGCATTGGGATGATGCAATGAATGAAGAGATGGCTGCATTGGAAGCAAACGACACATGGGAGTTGGTGCCATTTCCAAGTGGCAAGAAAGCTATTGGCTGTAAATGGGTGTATAAAACCAAGCATAAGGCTGATGGTAACATTGAGCGTCGCAAGGCAAGGCTGGTCACAAAGGGTTATGCACAGAAGTATGGCATAGACTATGAGGAGACCTTTGCTCCAGTGGCAAAGATGATGACTGTGAGAGCTGTCATAGCAGTGGCTACATCTAGAGTATGGATTATGCATCAAATGGGTGTAAAGAATGCCTTCTTGAATGGTGAGTTGCAAGAGGAAGTGTATATGGATCAGCCACCTGGTTATGTCGATCCAGGTTACCCAGATTATGTATGCAGACTTCTCAAAGCTTTGTATGGTTTGAAGCAGGGCTCTAGAGCATGGTATGACAGGATTGCCAAGTATCTTGTCAGTATTGGGTTTAGGAGAGCTCATGCTGATCATTCACTCTATGTACGTGAGAGTAATGTGGGGATTGTGGTAATTACCATATATGTAGATGAACTTATTATTGTGGGTGACAATGCTATGGAGATTGACCATGTGAAGGGTCTTCTCAAACAGGAGTTTGAAATGAAAGATTTGGGCGAGTTGCGCTACTTTCTTGGCATTGAGGTGATCAGGACTCCAGAGGGTGTATGGCTGTCTCACAGAGACAGTATGCTTTGGACATGTTGTCAAAGTATGGTATGGATGATTGTAAGCCAATTTCTATTCCCTTGGATGTGAATGCAAAGCTGAGTGCAGAGAAGGGTGATGTTGTTGAGGATGTCAAGATGTACAGGAAGATTGTGGGTAGTCTAATCTACTTGACTATCACAAGGCCAGACTTGAGCTACACAGTAGGCTTGGAGAGTCAGTTCATGCAGCTTCCGAGGAAGCCACATTTGGATGGAGTACGACGCACACTTCGGTATGTGCAAGGGACTCTTGACTACGCATTGTTCTATGCAGCAGATGTGCCATTAGCATTGTATGGGTATACAGATGCAGATTGGGCAGGTAGCATTGTTGATAGGAGATCTACGAGTGGCTTCATGTTCTCTTTTGGGAGTGCTTCTGTTAATTGGAGCAGCAAAAAGTAGCCTACGGTTGCTTTATCAAGCACAGAGGCCGAGTACAGAGGTGCAGCAGTTACTGCGTGCGAGGTAGTTTGGCTATGCACATTACTTGAGGATTTGGGAGTGCAGGTGGACCAGCAGATTGTCATCCATTGTGACAACCTCAGTAGCATGCAGTTGGCTAGGAACCCAGTGTTCCATGCCAGGACCAAGCACATAGAGGTCCATTACCACTACGTTCGAGAGCGAGTGTTGGCGGGCGACATCGACTTGGTCTACGTCAGCACAGAGGAGTAGATAGCGGATATCTTTACCAAGGCCCTCGGAGCTGAGAAGCTTCGACATTTCCGAACTATGCTTGGACTCTACGACATGCAGAGCTCGAGGAGGAGTGTTGAAATGTCAAGCTCTACATCTTGAGTTGGCATCCACTATGGGTCTTGGCCGCTTACGGCATTTACTCACTGGTGCATTAGGTGACCGACACGGAGGATCTCTGCTAGTGATTCTACAGCTGGACTACACTTATAGTGCCAGCCTAGTATGCTTCTAGCGAGTTCACACTTAGTGACCGCATGTACATATGTGCTACTTTTCAGTTTTAGCACTTAATCATTTTGTACTCTCTTTTCTGTGAGAAGAAGAAGAAGCTTTCCATCTCTGTGTGCTTTGTGCTTATCTTGTGTAGCTCTCTTGCATCCTCTTTCTTTACAGTAAAGGGGTCCAAATGAGAGATGGTATGTCCAAGAGCAAGGCTAGCTAATGGAGCTTAAAGACCTTAGGGTTAGCTTCATTAAAGACCTCCAAAGGTTAGTGTTAAAAGTCCTTTGACCTTAGGCAAGCTAGGGTTGTGCTTGAGGTGGGAACCTGGCCCAAGCTTGAGGTGCTTGTCGTGCTTTCTAACTAAGGTGATTGAGGTGCTTAATGACTAAGGTGCTAAGGTGCTCCATGACTAAGGTAATTGAGGGTAAGGTGTTCCACAAAGTCAATGTATATCCCTACACAAGGGGGGGCAAGCCCTCACTCTAGGGGCTAGAGAGAGAACACACACACCCTCACACAAGGTAAGCTTGGTACAAAGAAAGCAAATAGGACACTTGTCAAGCTCCTCTTCATGTCTAAAGACTATTGGTTAGCCTCCCAAGGGGTCAAATGATAATTTAGTTGATTCAATTAATTGTTTTTGCATTTATCAAGTCCTCTCTATCAAAGGGAAAAGGGGAATGCTTGTCCCATGGCTACCCTTGTTGCTTGGTATGCACTAAGCCTGTGATTGTCCAAGCTTGAGGAGGTCCAATAAAGTGCCAAAGAGTGCTAGAAGAGGGGTTCGACCAAAGCAAGAAGGGGGACTAGCTTGGGGGGTATACTCTCCCACACACACACACACACACATTGTGTGAAGTGCAAAGTGCAAGAGCTCCATCTCCTTTTCCAACCTAGTAGAGAAGTTGAGAGCCTACACCAACACTCTTGGCTATGGGATGCAAATCCAACCAAGAGGACATGCTTCAATGCTAAAGCTTGTCATCTTCTTCATCTTAATTACTATGCTATTATGTATACTAGCAAAAAGAGTGATGATAAGTGAGGAACTATTTCTTTCTCCTATGAATGTTTCTTCTTCCTCTTCCCTACCCTCATTCCTCGCTAGCTCTCTCCACCTTTGAAGGTGTTTGAGGCCTTGGGATTGAGGTTGGGGATAGTTAATGTTTTTTACAAAGTCTATGTTGTGATGCATGAAGCTTTCCATCTTCATTGCATCATCTGATTCACAAGGAACACAAAGATTGTATTGTACCAAGTCTATCTTGATGGGAGAATCTATAATACAAGTCTATCTTGATGGGAGAATCTATAGTATTGTACCAAGTCTATCTTGATGGGAGAATCTATAATACAAAAGGTTTACCATACATTCCTTTTGAAGGTAGATTTTACTTTTCCTTTGGAAGCCAATTGAAAAGTGGCTGAACTTTTCTTTTTAAAGGCCAAAAGACTTTTTCTTTCTACACAAATGCACATGTTACCTTCAACTTCTATACTTCTTCTTCTTATGAAACTTAAAATTTTCTCAAGCAACGAGCACTAATGTGTGTCGCCAAATTGTGAGCCAACTCTCCAACATGAGTGCAGCTTGCAGACTCTTCTTAATGCATGTGTTTGCTCCATATTTTTCCAATCCCCAAGCGTCCATAGTCACACACATAAGTGTATGTATATGAGAGAGAGAGAGAGAGAGAGAGAGAGAGAGAGAGAGAGAGAGACAAAGAGGGGCACAAAGAGAGGGTGTTTGTGTATGAGAGAGAGAGAGAGAGGTCTCTTGCCACTACCATTTTGTGTGTGTGTGTGAGTGAGTGTGTGTGTGTGTGAGAGAGAGACAGAGAGTGAGAGAGAGAGAGAGAGAGATAGATTTTATTATCGTCCTCAGAGGTCAAATATGACCTATGGGACCAAAGTTACATGTGATGTAGTATGTGTATGGCTGATGAGTGACTCTCGATGCTCCAAAATTGTGGTTATGAGAGTCGCAATGGAGAGCCCACACTTTGGCTGAGAGAGGAAAGTATGTAGGTCTAAGTTATGGCTCAAAATGTGAGAGAAGCAAGTTCGGGTGTGACCAAAAGCTGAGCACTCTAGTAGTGTGTGGTACTCAGACTCTTGAACTTGCAGTGAGCATAATGTGCACAATCGATTTGAATCTTCTCCATTGCCCCAACACCCTATCTCGCATCGAAGGAAATGGAAGCTAAGCCGAATCGTTGCGATAGTGCGTATCGCCAACAAGGGGATAGGCTCAAGCATGTAAGTGTAAGTACGGTTTCCTCTTTCAGCGAAGAACATGGTTTTGTAGTTGGGAGCAATATGGATAGTGTAATGTATGAAGCGTGACCCATTGGATTTCTTCCAAGCTGTAATACATTGGCGTTGTAGAAAAGCTTCATTCACTTGGGAGTCAATTGAAGCATCATGTAGCAAGTGTAATGCATCCCATCTCCCAAACCACTTCTTTATGTCTTGCATCCATCCCGTGCTCAAGATCTTGTTTTTATGCGTCTTTTGAACTTTTTTTCTTGCTTCCCATGCAATTGTAGGAAGTTGATGTGAGGGGTTTTGACGCATCTTTATCATGTACTCCACAACCCTTTCCATGGCCATAACCTCAATTGAAAGACATCCCGACTCAAGAAGTAGGAGCATATATGGTGTTTGTGTCTTCACTTGGAAAAAGTTTGTAAGAAAACGCTTTTGGACATTCTCAAACTCTTTCCAAGTAGACTTTGAGATGCTCCCGCCCCACACTTCAACTCCATAAAGAAGAACCGGTGTCACCAATGCACCAAAAAGATACTTCTTCAGAACCCAACACTTGATGTTTCCCGCATTACACATGTTCTCAAATGAATAATATGCTCTCTTTCTGCTTCCAAACGACGCATAGCACATTCATGCCACTTGTGATTGGACGGAACCTCAAGGCCAAGGTACTTAAAGCTCTCAACAACTTCAAGTGTCTCATTGTTGTACACAATGCATGGCTTCTCCTTATGGTTGGTTTTCACAAGCATAACCTTTGTTTTGGATTCATTCACAATCAGCCCACTATACAAGAAAAAGTTCTCAAGGACAACCATAAGCTTTTGTGCATCTTCTAAAGTGTGCTAGAAGGACTACATCATCTGCATACAGCAAAAGCATGATTACCGCATTGCAAATAGTGACCTCTTCAATGCCTTCTTCTTACATAAAGTTAAGTACCACTTGTTCCAATTGATCGATGCATAGACCAAAGAGAGTTGGTGACAACGGACACCCTTGTTTAACCCCAATAATGCTTACAATTTTTTTTGAAATTTCTCTTTCCATGCGCAATTGACAAATCACGTTCTCATAGATTCGAGAAACCGCAAGCATAAACTCACTTGGCACTTGGAGTTTTTCCATCCTTCCCCACAAATTGTTACGTGGAATCATATCAAAGGCTTTTTTAAAGTCCACAAATCAACAATACAATCGCTTGCCTTTCAACCAACTTTCCTCCATGAGAACACGAAGAGTGACAAGATGATCAATGGTGCTATGGCATCGACGAAAACCCGTTTTTCCCTTTGCACGCTTGTCATTATCTTCAGCCCCAATCACTAAATTTCATCTCCATTATGCACCCAAACAACTTTGCCATAAGAGACCCAATCATTATAGTCTGGTAGTTGTTTACATTCTTTACATCCCCTCCTTTATGCAAAGGCTTAAACCAATTAGTACTCCAATCATAAAGCATACCATGTTGAAGTGCAAGGTTGAACATATCACACATCCACTCATGGGTAAAATCTCCCGTCCATTTGATCATCTCCAGCTTAATACCTTGAAGATCTCCCGCTTTGCGAGTGGCCAACTTTTCAAGCCCACCGCATACATCCTCAACAGTAAAAAAGAGGGCCTACAATGTGTGTACATATCCACAAGACTCAACCCGCTTTCCCTCAAGTTTCTCTAAAATCTTCCACATGCATGTGCCTTTTCTTGGACTTGAAAAAGTTGTTGCTTTACTTCCATCTTCTTCTCTTCTTTTGAATCAATGCCTTGTATGTATGTATGCAAATGACTTTGATAGTTATCTTTGTCCATAGTTGTATCAAGCTTTATCAAGGACTTTCGAGCATCTTGACATTCTTTATCAAACCACCTTTTATGTGATCTATCTTTGTTGATACCATGGAGATGCTTTATAGCAAAGCATTCTTTGGCACAAGAACAAACAACTTTCTTGAAAGCTTCCCATTTAGTTTCCAATGATGCATCATATTGAAGCTTCTTCATCCATAATTTTTGCTCAACCATTTCAATGTACATTGATGCCCGTTTGAAATCCATACATAGTGATAATTTCTCTCCTTTGGCTGAAATTATCATGCTTAGTTGCTTCTCCACATGAAAGGTCAATACATAAGGTGCGATGGTCGGATTCCGGGGTCCATTGGCCAAACATAAAACTCTTTATGTGGTACATGATGGCTTCGAAGAGTAGCATATAGTCAATCACATTGTCCCCATTATGTCTCCTACATGTATATCCATTGGTTCCACTCCACAAAGATACACCATTGGCAATGAGCATACCCCTGCTACTATTACATATGTGTAAAAGTAACTTTCCATAGTGATCCAGCTCTTTCTCATCCATTGAAGAACGATCGTACAAGTGAACTTCCTCCAACTCCCTTGAAATGTATGGCATATCAAATTGTTGAGTATCATGTTGCAATGTTTTTGTGCGAGCATTCATATCCCCGAATACAATAACATCACCTTCACCTTTGAAATAAGCAATGTCCTCTTCTAAATAAAAATGGCTGATCTCTATCCATGCAAGCATAAAAGGGTAAATCATGATGAGGAATGTAGCAAATGGGTGTTCTTTTTGGTGTCATAATTTTCAGCCATACATAACGTTTGTACTTGTCATCTTTCACAATTGATACAAAATCTTCCAATCCTTTCTTAACCATACATGCTACCCCTCCTTGTCCTCTTCGTTGCTTAAGATTCTTTGACCAAATCAATGAATGTACATTGTAATTCTCCAAGCCGTTAATCCTTTGTGTATCATGCTCCCAAGTTTCAACAAGAAGTACAACATCGGCTTTGCTTGTTAGTTCATCAATGCCAACCTCCGCATTCCATAGGTATCCATTACAATTCCAAAAGCATATTTTCAATTGTAACTTGGTCTCATAGGTCACGCATCCCTATTTGCTCCAAGGACTTGCCTCCTCCTTGGGCACATTTTCTTCATGAGAGTTCTCCTTTTTTTTCTTATTCTTTTCATCATATGCCTTGCGACGCATATTTTGTTGCTTAATAGTGCGATCTTCACAAACAAAACATTTTGTATCCCTCAAATATTTTCAACTATTATCAAGAATAATCCTTTTCTTGGTCTCATTCGGCATGGTGCATACAATTGGCCGTTCTCCCGAGCAAGGAGCTCCTTGCTTCCCCACTCTATGTGCTCCATAGACCATAACTCCGGACGTGCCAAAGTGGGTTTTGAAGAAATCTTCGATAACAATGGCAAGAGAAGGAGGTGTGTCTAGCTTCTCTTCGGAAATTCCACAAATAACAATGTTCTTGGAACGTCGCTCCCGTTCCTTCTTC
The DNA here is from genome assembly GCF_014529385.1 of Adiantum capillus-veneris. Classification (NCBI taxonomy): domain Eukaryota; kingdom Viridiplantae; phylum Streptophyta; class Polypodiopsida; order Polypodiales; family Pteridaceae; genus Adiantum; species Adiantum capillus-veneris. Next base: position 97,607,661 of record NC_140944.1, on the reverse strand, counting down.
TCCTCCACATCCACATACTCAACATTCTTTGTTTGAACCACATCTTGTATGAGTGAGGAATTGGAAACCACATTGCTACCACATACATCAGACCAAGATTTGTTTGTGCATACATTTTTCATGTCGCATACATCCCGGCTCATGGTGTCAAATTTCTCCTCTTTCAATACATGGTCATGCTCTACTTTGCTCATCCACTCCTTCAAAGCATTCAAGTCCACAAGAAAGCGTTCACATTCCTTGACTTCCTCTTCAAGTTGCATCATACGTGTTGTTTGCATCTCAAGTGTCCTCTTGAGATTCTCATTCTCAACCACAAGTACCCTTAGTGTGCCATTCTCCATTGCAAGTGCTCGTAAGTCTTCGCCTTGTTTGTTTATGGTCTCTTGCAATGATACCAAGTATGCCATGATCATGTTTTTCGATGTCGTTGGTTGGGTGGTTGTGTTGCTATCTCCACACTTAGGAGATTTTGGATCATTTGCCACAATGGTTATGGACCTAGTTGAAGAAGAAGAACCCTTACGAATGCTGGAAGACATTGTATGTAAAATAAGAGATGAGAGTCAATTTTCCTAAACATGTTCACTTCGAAAATGTTGTTACAGAAACGCCTTCCATAACTCTGAAAATTTATGTCTTTACATCAATGTGTAGAGAGAGAGAGAGAGTATCCAAGCTACGTTGATAATGATTGAGACACACACACACACACACACACACACACACACACACACACACACAGCGCCATTGTCGCTACTGCACATGTGTGTGTGTGTGTGTGTGTGAGAGAGAGAGAGAGAGGGGGGGGGGGGGGAGGGAGAGAGATCATGCAAGCAAGCATATATATACATATATATATATATATATATAGAGAGAGAGAGAGAGAGAGAGTCCACCCAATGTCAGAGACGCCAAAAAGATAGACACACACACAGAAGACTCTTGACATTGTTGCTGTGTGTGTGTGTGTGTGTGTGTGTGTGTGTGTGTGTGTGTGAGAGAGAGAGAGAGAGAGAGAGAGAGAGAGAGAGAGAGAGAGAGAGGCCTCTCACCCTGTGCTCGAATAAAACCTAGGTTTAGTGTAATCTACAAATTTTTAGATTTACCTCCAACTTTTCAATTTGAAGGTGAGAAAGCCTACAAACTTTAGAGAAACTTGTTGTGGAAGCCTACAAATTTAGTCACTTTACCTTCAAAAATTTCTCATATATAGATTTGTCAAGTTTTTGGGGGGAAATTTTTCAAGCATTGCTCTCACCACTCTAGATAGATAGATAGAGAGAGAGAGAGAGAGAGAGAGAGAGAGAGAGAGAGAGAGAGAGAGAGAGAGAGAGAGAGAGAGAGAGAGAGAGAGAGAGAGAGAGAGAACTCAAAAGCTCGGTACGAAGGTAAATTTATTAAAGAGACTAACAACTTCAAGGCCAATAGATCCCTCCATGCATCGTCCATTAGAGGAGGCTACAAAAATGGATGTTGCATGTGATCATGTTTCCTACCTTAGGAAATTTGGTGCATTTGCTCGATGTTCAGATATTAGCACGCCCTACATCCTAGCACAATGCAGCCGTGCTTGTCGTGTTCCATGTGGTAGCTTCCCATCTAGCCCGACTTCCTCGTTGTGTGTGTGTGTGTGTGTGTGTGTGTGTGTGTGTGTGTGTGTGTGTGTGTGTGTGTGTGTGAGAGAGAGAGAGAGAGAGAGAGAGAGAGAGAGAGAGAGAGAGAGGGAGGAAGTTGTGGACATCAACTTTTGCGGTTCCTATTGGACAAAGAGACAGAGAGAGTTGTGGCTAGTGTGTGCAAAATCTTGGCTAGATTCCAAGTCTTCCTTGAAGAAAGCCAATGAAATTTTACAAGATTTAGAGTAAATACTGACATACTTTAAATTATGACCTAAAAACTTCAAGAGTTTTAAGTGTGCCCTAATTTTCTTTGGCTAAGGAAAATGTTTTTTTGGCATGCTGTGGTTGTAGCTACATCAACTTTTGTAGCACCTCATTGGAGAGAGAGAGAGAGAGAGAGAGAGAGAGAGAGAGAGAGAGAGAGAGAGAGAGAGAGAGGACAAGGGTCCTACGGGGCAAGGCCCAACCTAGGGGGTCAGGGACCTAGACCAAGGGCCGGCTAGACCAGTGCGGACTGGGGATCCGCTTAGGGCAAGTGCTAGGAGCTAGCCTATATAAGGGGCGGTAGGGAGGAGGATCCCGGGTTCAGTTACCCTAGGTCTTATATTGGTATCAAAGCTCAAGGGGAGGGAGGAGCTATGGAGGAGGGCTTGCCCACGACCCGAGAAAGAGAGAGAGACATATCATGCAATCCTCCGTGCAAGGGAGAAGCTGCGTGGGCATGGCCCCTTCAAGAGATTGCCCGAAGAAGATGGCAATCGACACGAGCAGCAGGGCCATGGGAGCGCCTGCTTGAGAAAATAAGTTTGGGGTCGGGGTTCACAATGTGTGCCCAGCCGCTTAGCAGGGAAGTGGTCGAAGACGAGGCTTGGAGAAACCGTGTGTGAGGCCGCTTGCGGCCGGGAGGGAGCAAAGCTTAACCTCCACCAAACCGCTCGCAGGTGGAGTCGATGGGAGCGCAAGGCGGAGGAGACCACTGTTCGACACACGGCCAAGCCCAAACTCGCAACAGAAGCCACGGTTAGCCAACTTTCTCTCTCCGTGCAGAGCCGCCATGGCTCCTGCAGGTCTTTTCCTTTTTCTCTCTCTTTTTATTTTTAGGTTTTGATCGTCTTCAGTTGGGCGCCGTCCAATCCTGGCAGCCCATCCCACGCTATGGTCTTCCATGGTTTGCCTCGATGCAGTCATGCATGACTGCATGCTCATGCAAGCGGACTATACAAGGGGTACCAGGGTTTTATAGGCACTTTTAGCATGAAGGCACACAGCATCCAGTGGTGTGGCCGGCATACACATGCAAGGGTATCCGCACCGGATTCATAGTTGCATGAGTGCAACACGGAATACACACACGGAATTCAATGACCTCGGCAATACCGGATAGGTAGCAGGAAATATCTGCACGGACATGAAACGTTTAGCATGCATGCTCATGCATCATGCAAAACTTCGATGGCACGGCAAGTCGAGTCGCATGATTAACAAGGAATGCATAAATTTTATGTTTGATTGGTCAATGTTTCGAATGCTGCATAGTTATATCGTGCAATAGAAGTGAGCACACATCAGGCACTCCAAGCAAGTATCAAGCACTTCAAGCACGCACAGCTTGTGACAGATATTTGAAGCATTCACATAATGTTGCCCTACATTATTGGCAAGGGCCAATTATTAGTTTCACGCCCACATCAAGCACGGCTTCTTGTTTTAGTCGATCTGTTTTTTTTACGATGATGTGACCTAGATGGTGAGCATGTCAGGAAACCTGTAAGACAGGTAACCATAGCTTGTCTAAATGCCACTAGGCAATGAGTCTATGTCTATACTTTCATACGGCATCACGTTTACCGATTACATTATCCTACAAGGATTACAAACATATTCTTATGTTGCTAGAGTCGATAGGATAAGCTCTCTCAAGGAGATTCAAGAATGCATGGCATGTTATTTTGAAACGCTTGTAGTGACTTACGGTGCAATGATGGTCGTGGCTCATGGTAAAGTCACCTACTCCTTGAGACTATCCTACTGGCACCTATCCATCTTTATTCTATATGATGGTTAGGAAGCAGTGGCTTTCATGTCATGGTATGCTTATCAGTTATCCAATCGGAGTCATACACAAGAGGTGTATGAGCTCATTGCACATCCTACGAAGTTTGTGAGCAGCTTACGTTCTTTTATCTATCCAGAGTACTTTGAACTTACTGCCATGGATACCATGTCTTTGTGCACATATGCACACTCCCAGTTGCGTGGTCTTCTGAAGACTACAAGTAGTTTCTGACATGTAAAATATGTTCCGTTTGTATCTACGAGACATAACCTATGAATTAAAGCATACTCTTCGTCACAAGGTGGGTAGAGTGGTCACACAAGGTGTATGCTCTACTGGAGTACTAGTAGACCATTGTATGTAGCATGTTGCTGGGATTTTCTTGCTTGCATGAATTGGTATCCCTCCTACTCGCATGACAAGGCATAGTCTATGAATTGGGCATGACCTCGTATGTTGAGTAAGGGTACATCTTTTTTCATGCATGAAGATGCTAGCTCGCCTGTGATTACATCTATTATGGTTTACTTGCTCCAGAGCTACAGGACACACTGCTACGAGAATGTGTTAGAAATTTCAACAAGGAATATGCACGGCATAATTCCAGTGGTTGTCCCATTGAGACTTTTTAATACTTTGGTGAGACACGCTTTCTCCTTTGTGTGGGAAAAAAGAGTTGTGTTCAACTCTCGCAAATTTTGTATGCTAGGTATGCACCACATATAAGGCATGTGGGGAGTTGTAAGATACAATACTAGAGCTACTTGAGTTGTTGTTATTTCTCGACTTGTGCAAGACACAACTTGGATTTGGTAAGCAAGGCTTGTCCGACTTCAAGCTAGGCTAGGAGCCATGAACTTCTCTTGTGAACATCTAGTTGGTTCACTACACTATTGGGATTTAAAGAATAGGCTACCCTCATTATGCACAAAGTTGCAAGTGTAGTATACGCTTGTGGTGTTTTGTCCTCACATGCAAGGCATGAGGATCAGTTTCAGCAGATCGATGACACTTTGTCTTGGTTTTTCTTTTACCATAGTTTTGACTATGAGTTATACTGTTGTACGTCACTTGGATACGAGTCTCATGACTATGAGTCACTCTTGTTTTCTTGTGAGGTGTTTCTCTTCTCAATGCCTCAGAGATAGTGTCCTTTTTCTATACGATAGTTCAAGGCGAGTACGACTCTTTATTAAGATTGTTTTTATGTGTAAACAATCTATACGACTTACCACTCTCTTGTAGGTAGTCCTAGTCTGGAGATCAAGGTCACGGCATCTTGTCTATAGCATTCTATAGCCTCAGGTGGTTATAATGCTTTGTGGTCACGGTACCACTGTTTTGGGGTAAGACCCGGCGGGTGATTGTTACATCACCCCATAGGCATTACGGATCACAGTTTGATCTGCATTAAGGATCATAGTTGATCTCTCCTAGGAAAGACTTCCGTAATCTCCCACATGCGGTAGCGGACGGACACACTTATCAAGTTGATTCCAATCCGTCTGTACACGGTTGTCTCTGTTGGTTACCGTTATCTGCTAGTTGAGCAATTTCTCTACAAAGAGTCTTACCAAGGGGTTTGACTACGTAGATTCTAATTCAAGGGCTTGGATTGCAACAGCAACACCCACGGTTCCTAGTGCAATGCTATTTGTTTTTTCAGGTAGGGGACGTGCTCCTCTCCATTTGAATACAAGTAAGTGGACATTATGTTCAAATCTCCAGGTACGCATCTATTGATTTGGTGTTACTCCATTTTTAGTATGTTTCGCTTGGTTTTTCAAGACGTCTAAGTATGCTTGAATGCTACAGAGCCATGCCAAGGGCATGTAGACACAAAGTATTTTGGGCACAGTGTCAAATCTATCTTTCTGTCTTATGCTGTTATGAACCTACTTGTAGGGTTCAATTTGGCACCTGTTGTCACATGGGATACAACATGGTCTAGGAACTCAAGGAGTTCGGTCTAGCCAGTGTGGAGCAAGGCTAATGAGGGTCCCTCTCACTCCTATCGTAGAGTGTTTGCAGTTACCTCCACACACAAGTACATCTTGTACTTGAAGGATGTTTTTTTTACACATCCTTACTGTTGAGACATATTCCACATGTGGAGAATATGAGTCTCTGGACTGACACTGGCGCCATTATTTCAATTATGTGTCACAACAAAGTCTCTAGTGCTGGTCACAACTTTTTTCTAGACCATTTTTAACACGACGTATCAGGAGCAATTTCGTGGCCAGAAATTGTTGGATACTTAGAATGACTTGTTAAGGTACAAGTACTACTAAATAACATTACAGATGGTTGTTTATACATATAGCAAGGCTATAAGTTGCAAATGAAAAAGATTCATTGTCTGTACCTAGAAGTGATCAATGTTTTACCTTCTATTGCCATTCAGACGTTTCAGCAAGGCTTGCAAAAGATTGCAACTGAAAGTATTTAGTTTCTTTTTAGAACTATTTACATTCTTTTTTAATGTGTGCTACGCGCATCACATTTTGCCATAAGTATTGGCAAGGCTCATTATGGATATACAGGTTCGGGTTAGTTTTTGCTAAATGCATGCACACTAGGTGTTATGGACCCTGGTGTTTAGCAAAGGCTAATTTGGAACGGCATGCATATTCCTCAGGTTGTTGCTTATGAAGCATTTTGCACCCTATGTGCACTATCTCTATGAGATTACTTTTGGATCCACTAATCACCAATAGAGGTCATGGCTCGGTTTGGGCGTTTGTGGATTTTTTCAAGTTAACCACGATGGTTATTTCAGACATTGTTGATTCTTCGCCAATGTTAAACACTACTGTGATTCCCCGTTTACCAGTCATCTGGGATGACTGTCTGTAAACCATGAGAAAAAACACACCTCAATACTGTCAGTTATCCAAGGGGATAGGCAGATTACAAAGAGTAATCTTGTGCTAAAGGATCTGCCAAGAGCATACGTTAGCATAACGCATTTCTGAATAGATGATTTTCTCCCTATTTTAGAATTTGCTTAAGTACAATTTTCGACTTTGAACACCTCTCGTGGTGGGGTTGGAGATTGTGTCAATACTTTCATACGTCAAGGACTTACCAGGTGTGCTAACAAAGTATGTTGGCAAGTAACCTTCATTAGGGATGAACATGTAGTTCTTTGGGTTCCAAACTATTCAAAATTCTAACACGAGGACATTCCCTATCTACGGACTTTTCAAGATACTCAGGCGAGTAAGAAATCTGGCTCACAACTGCATGGAAAGTTACGCCAAGGTTTCCTTGGATTATTCCAGTACCTTCAGAAGATCTGAAAACTGGTTATGCCTTTGGACAACTCTTAGTTGTGGTTACTCCTTTATAGTACTCAAGTGAGTTATAAATGGAGTTACCATTTAGCCCAAGTGGTTGCAAACGGACAACAATGTTGAAAATCAAGATATTGCTCTTGGTTTCATTGAACCTCCTCACTGCACCAATTATCGGTCATACAGACAACTGGCTCCCTTATGGGACGTCAATAAAGAGAACATCAGTATTCTTAAGAAGATATTACTACTTGTGTTTTGGAGGATGAAAACTCTTCCTAAAGGGGGGAGTAATGTCAGGACAAGGGTCTTACGGGGCAAGGCCCAACCTAGGGGGTCAGAGACCTAGGCCAAGGGCCGGCTGGACCAATGCGGACTGGGGATCCGCTTAGGGCAAGTGCTAGGAGCTAGCCTATATAAGGGGCGGTAGGGAGGAGGATCCCGGGTTCAGTTACCCTAGGTCTTATAGAGAGAGAGAGAGAGAGAGAGAGAGAGAGAGAGAGAGAGAGAGGAGAAGAAGAATAAGAAGAAGTCTCCCTTATGGATTTTCTTAGTGAGGACTCCCCATAGGCCCCATAAAGGGCATATAATTTGGAGGGCCCTTCATCACTTACCACAATTTCCCACAAGTTGGTGTCATAACAAGTTGCTTTGATGCATGCAGAGAAGCGCATGCCAATCGAGCAACTTAGTAAAGCAGCCAGTTTAGAAGGAGTATTAAGAATGTGGAGGGTGGTTGGAGTACCCTCTAAGAAAACGACATCGCTATGCATTTTCGATGCACATCAAGAAAATCAAAAGCATAGGGGCCCCACATCAGGCAAGTAAAGGGCATGGCAATGGTGCCTTTCGAGGGCCTATGGGGGAGCCCTCTATATGCTCCACCCTGCTACAAATCTAACATTGCTTGCTTAGAGAGAGAGAGAGAGAGAGAGAGAGAGAGAGAGAGCCTACTTGATTATGTGTGTATGAGAGCAAGAAAGTCCATACTTGTGTACAAGATGGTATGATTGCCAACCAATTTGTATAGATTCAGCAGATTGGAGGAGAGAAGCCTCTATCTCTTCATTGTATAAGGAGTGTGTGTGTGTGTGTGTGTGTGTGTGAGAGAGAGAGAGAGAGAGAGAGAGAGAGAGAGAGAGAGAGAGCTGGGGGTGGGGGATTGAAAAGGAGTACTAAGAACAATAGCACGAGGTCTTAGGATCTATGCTACAAGTCTTTGATGATTTTGAGTGCACGCACGCGTGCGCGAACACACACACACACACACACACACACACACAAAGTGACATAGGAAGAAAAATCGCAAAAAATGCTCTCAAATTTGTTGATCTTTTTGTGCTGTGAAATAGAAGTTAGTTTCATAAGGATAAAGACAATGTTTTTTTTTGCCGCAGCAACGTGCGAGTCACGTACTAGTAAGAGAGAAAATGAAACCACATGAATATACCCTCATCACATGGTGAGGTGTTTAAAGGGGAGAATGATAGGAAACATGTAGGATAATATGTACATGTGTGCGTATGCGTGCCTCTCTCTCTCTCTCTCTATAGATACACGCGAGTTCATGCATAATAAATTCTCGTGCAAAAATAAGTGTGTGCCTATGTACATGTGTATATGTATGCCTCTTAAAGAAAGATAGCTAGATTGGTATATGATCTCATCTCATAATGATAAAGAGGGTGTAAGGTAAAGGGGCCAATAATGGTACTTCCCCAAAAGGTGTATTAAAGGAGCCATTCAAGGTACTCCCCCCAAAAGGTAGATTAAAGGGGCATTAAAGGTGCTCTTCCACAAGGTGGATGTACTCACTCCTTAAAGAGGGACAAAAATTTGGAATATGCTTAGAATCTTGCTTATGTTTATTGTTGTGATTTGTTGAAAAGTGTACTAGTATGCACTCAGTCTTGAGCGTCTCTAAACTCTTAAAAGCTTTCAAATTTGACTTTTTGGCCTATCCCTCAGAGGGTTCACTATGTGTAAAACTACCATATCACGTGCTTTCAAGACATGTTTGTAAAACCCCTTATCTATGAATTTTGTTAAGAATATAATATACCCTTTTCTTTTAGAATCTGTAAGTTTTTTATAAATTTGAAAAATAATGCCCTTCTGTATATATATTTCTGTAAGTTTCAAGAGCTTTAAATACCCTTCTGTTAAACTCACGTGATAGGTTATATTTTTATTAAGTGACCTCCCCAAAGCCTATCCAAAGGGCAAAGGCTATAGAAATACCTTCTCTTTTTGCTGACTAAAATAGAAAAGAGGTTGAGTTGTATTTTATTACATTTTTTGATAGGCCAAAAATGTTGACTAGTTGAAATAAGATAGTGGACACCCACTTAAATGAAGAGTGTATAAATCTAACGGTGGACATGTCTTGAGTTTTGTGATATGAAACGAATGCTAATTTACCAAGGAAAAGATTTTGGGTATCTTTTGAAAGCAAAGTTGAAAGCTTTGAAGGTATTGGGTGGCTCCAAAAATCCCAAGAGTAACCTTTTCACTTGAGAAGTTCTTTCAACCATCTTTTCATTTTAAGAAGTTCTTTCACCGGTTGAAACTTGAGGCAAAAGACTAAAGTTGTCATTTTTGCTAGTTCAAACTTTAAGTAAAGGATCTATCCTTTGGAGCCTTAATCTTTAGAGATGTTTTATTTTTATTTTCAGAGATTTTAAAGCTAAGTTTAGAACTTAAGATGCGGTAACTTTTAAAGTAAAGTCTCCAATGAAGACTTTTTTTATAAAAAAAAGGTAAAAATTTGAATTAAAGAAAGTGAAAAGATTACATGGACTCACATGTAAAGGGAGGGTCACCCCCAAGCGTTACAGTTTTAGAACTTATAACTTTAGAGCTTTTAAAGTGGGATTTACAGTTTAGAGATCTAGAGTTTTAAATTTGTAAATGGGGCTCTATAATTTAAAGATGTAAATTTTTTTAAGTGGGATATAGAGCATAGGGCTCTAAAGCTTAGGGAGGTAGAGCATAGGGGTGCTATTTTAATTCAATTCTTTGTGCTTATGTTTTCTTTTTTAAAGCTTATAGATGTAGAGCTTTTAAAGTGGGATCTAGACTCAAATCAAGGCCTAAAAATGACATCTATTTTTTTTGTCAAGGGCTATTTTGCCTATCAAAACAAGTGCTTAAAAAAAACCTCATGTCATTTGACTGCTAGAATCTAAAAATTGCCTATCATTTTTTGTGTTTATATCCTTGAGTTAACGTTATATATGGCAAATTATATAAGTTGATCTCATTACACAAAGCATATGAAAGGGGGCTTGAAAAATTGCATATAAAAAAGAAAGCCTAGTGATTGTATCACTTGTTTCAAATAGAGCACTAATATAAATTCAAAAAAATATTAATTTTTGTATTAATTAATTCCTCTTTTAATGAGGAATCTAACGTAATCTTGAGATCTCAATGTGGCTAGATATACAAACTAGGCCCAAAAATAATTGTCCCAGTGTTGAAAAATAAGGAATGCACATAAAGCTTTAGATCCCGAAACTAGGCACAATATCTTGAGGTTAGTTTTAATTTGATGGCCTCGATCACCCGATGCACTCATTGTTTAATAGGGATCATTGATCCCATGGTTGGACCTTATGGCACATAAAGGAGAGGTAGGTAGGGTGGCCTATGAGAGATAGTTAACATTTGATTCATCAGAGGCTCTTTCTCTTCCTCTTATGTAGGCCGTTGGGACTTTTCACCATGTGATAATAAGTTTTAATTGTAATTTGGAGCAATATAAACTTTGCAAATGATTGCGAAGAAAACGAAAAAATGGTAAAAAACGACTCTATATATTGCCTTAGCATGTGAACGTGCACCACTTGACCACAGCACAGCGACCTCAAGTCGTTGAAAGTTCTCCCATCCAATTAGATCCCCACGTGGTTTGACAAACTTGCTTTATACCTGAATTTTTAAGTCTTGCAAGTTGAGAGTTCGAAACCTTCTTTGGAATTGTCTGAAGATCTGAATGCAGCCAAAATTCGAAAGCTCAAAGTCTTAGACTTCTCTCCCCTATCGCACGTTTGATATATAGTTGAGGCCTCCCTCTTCAAATAATGAAGCGCTCATTCTGGCCAGCTCGGCTTCCAAGCTTGCCATGGCTCTCCCTCTAATCTAAGTGAGTCGTTTTTCTTCCCCGCTCTGAATTTTTGGCTGTTGTTCACTTTTGTGGCGCTGTTGTACCCTTCAACACTAAGGGTCTCCATGATTGCACTCATTTTTACCATCGTGCTCCAGTGTATCTGCGTAATTCTGCACACATTATCTATATGCATGCTAGACGTGAGCTAAAAGGGGGCTACATTATGATGGGTTGTGTTCCTGGGTGCGCACGGGTGTGCTTGTGACTAATGCAGTAAATCTTCCCAAAGAAGATGATATAAATCACAACATCTGTGCATTTATTTGTGTTTGTGTGTGTGATGCATCTATCTGTAAAATGTGGGTTGATTACGGCTTGCAACTGTCAGATCATAATCCTCTAGGGTTGTCTCTTTTCCTTGGTTGCCCGTTGATGAACTTCTTCTTCCCGGGAAGAGTTTGTTGTTTTGCTTGTTGCATGACATCTCCAAGACTATGGTGGAAGAGGGGGTTCCCCTCTGCTTAATGGATCTTCACACTGCATGGTATCACTTTGCCATGTTCATTCTGTCTGTCATGGAGGACCATGGCAATTCATGAAGTTTGGGGACAAGTGACTGACTCAAAGGGTGAATGTTAAACTCCAGTTGAGTAGATTGATGTGAGACCCTTCACTTGTGAAGATGTTAACAGTCTATGCAAGGCCAAATCTCAGCTCATCTGCAATTACAAGACGCAATTCTCAAAACTTGGACATAGAGCCCAACAGATGGCTTTCGTGAATAAGGGATTTCATTAAGCATGCTTTGATGGGATCAAAAGAGTTAGGTACCATCTGTTGATTGGATAACTAGTAAAAATCAACTCTGTGATGTTTTATCAGCCCACGATTGAGCCACTTTTGCAGCTCATATAGTGGTGATCAGATCCAGTGCTCTTTATGAGGGAGACAGCCAGTACCTGCGTTTTAGAAGGAGGGTCTATTAAATTAGTCCCGAAACAGTAGCTGTTGGAATTATTGTTTTACTTCATATCTAAAACACTTTACTGCTTGTGGTTTACATATTTTTGCTACAATATTGGTGAATTGTATCGGATTTTTCTTGCATAATGGTATATCTAGGAGACAATATTCACACAAGACCTTTGTTAAGGGGTGGCCACCCATACATGTCTGCTTAGGCTTGGCTGGCTGCCTAACAGGGGCTTTCTTGATAATGAAGGATGGTTACTGTTCTTTTACAAGGGGGTTATGTCGCAGCCTGATGCTGTGGCAGGAGGAGCGTTGACATGTACCGCAGGGACACTGTATGGACAAATAGATAGCACTGACGTGGCAGTACATACAGAGGATGGCGTGGCTGTAAGGATGCTGCTGACATGGCAGGTGCTTTTTAGCAAATCATCAAAATTTGAGCTTCCACAAGAGCACGCTGCTTTCTGCTGGTGAATTCTCTTTAAATTGAGCGCTCAAGCTCCGATTCCGTTTTTGTAGCCCTGATACTCCTTGTTGGCACGCGAAGGGCGTACGCGGAGAGCAAGAGAGAGAGAAGATCGACACTGATGTTGGGCTCAAGCACAGCCAACCTGCACCTCACTGTAGTGTGTAATGTTAGTGACTGGTTAGTCAAATGTTTGGTGGCTTGACACAGACCAGCCAGGAAATTGGCCTTTAAACCCAACAAAGAAGTTGTTGCGTCTAATGGCCAAGTGCTTGGTTGGCCAGTGTCTGATCGACCATCCAACTACTAATTACACTAACCGTTCTATTATTCATTATCTCTAAATTGAGCAACAACGAGCTTTGTACTATAGTGAATTGCAAGTTTGTAGGCTGTGCTCTGCCTATATAGTCTCTCTCTCTCTCTCTCTCTCTCTCTCTCTCTCTCTCTCTCTCTCTCTCTCTCTCTCTCTCTCTCTCTTTCTCCATGCATGCTCCGCATATGGTGCCGACAAGTGGTATCAAAGTCGGAGTGTCAGCTTGAGCAGGGAGACGGATTCGACAGAGCTTAGGAGCTTAGTGGGAATGGAATTGGAGCTTGAGAGCCCAAATCAAAGAGAATTCATGAGCAAAGAGATCTTTTCTTTTATGGAAGCTTAGTTGTTGAGAGTGTGTAGGCGAATATGAGCTGAAAATTGTGTGAGCGTGGCAGCACTCTTTGCAAAATAAATATCTCCTTGGAAAATGCAGATCTGAGCTTGTGGCCTGGTTGCTCACCTGTTTTGACGAGATCTACAACTTTGCATAGGTAAGTTTTTCCAATTTCACACGGATTTTCAAATATTCTTTGTAGACTGGTTTTGAGCATATTTTAGTTTATGGCATTGTGTGTTTGTAATGTGCTTATGAAAGCACTACAGGTGCTTGAAGAGCTACATGTGCAGTATCTGAGATGTGGATGTGGGCATGAGAGATGTTCTCTTGGATATGTATTTCTGAGTTGTGGTGATTTTCGAAAGCACGTGAAGTTCTTGATGAGCTTCTTGTATGAGGGATTTATATGTCTTGTTGTGTGTTCACTCCAAACTATTGCAAGCTGGGGTGTGATGAAAGATTAAAATGCAATCTAATCGAAGCCCCAAGAGGAGCCTCTATCTTTGAGTTGTTTGGCGGTTTCATGAGATAGCAGACAGAGGCTGCCATGGTTCGTGGGCATTTCAAAGGACATAACCATCTTCATCTCCCATTCGGCATTGCTCTCACCAATCTTCCCACGTAGGAGCAACATAGTTTGGCCGGTAACCTTCGTGGGCATCGACATTTGAATATCCAGCCATTCGCTCTACGAGCATCCATCCGGTTTGCAGTTTGGTTCACACCTTCCGAATTGGGGGCAACAAAGGGTGAGTAACCAACAAGGGAATCGTTGATGTAGGAGGCAGTCCAATGTTGCAAGTAGATATATCATCACCATCCCTGTCTTTTGGACATTTCTACATCAAGTGGGGAGAGGACATCATCTAGAAGGCCAATCATTCGAGATCATATTATGGCTTGTATGGAGCTCGGTGCCCGCATCTCACCTTAAGGATGTCATGTGCACATGGTTCTATGTGCCATGTGGACATGCTTCATCCACTTCCAGAGCCAATTTTGCACCTATGCCTAGATAGGAGTGTCTAGAATCCCAGGAGGATTAGTACCGGCAATTTTGTGAGCCTACATGTCCGGACGAGTCCATTAGATTAGGTTCCAATTTTGGAACCCTCTTGCATAAATGGATTGTACAAGCGTTTTGATAGATGTTATAACTTGTTACACTTCAGTGGGCATCTGACATGACGAGCATGTAGATCTAGGTAAGAGGAACGTGTCGGTCCAATCGGTTCATCAAATGGTTCACCAAGCAGTGAGGTATCGTCCGTGTGCGCACATTTGCACATTTTTTCTGACCTAACCTAAATTTCCCATCCTGGTCAAAAGTCCTATAAAAGGAGTAGCTTCCTCGACGTTTTCTCATAACTTGGGAGCGCTAAAGATTAGCCAGCGTTTTTGCATCAGCTTGCAGATCAGCCCAAGGTTTTTGCAACAACTACAAGCCTTGCATTTTGGCACTCCACCGCGAGCAATTGCCTATATCAGCAATTCAGCCCAGCGTTTTCAGATTTCAGCCCTTTCCCTTGCTGGAACTGGCTCGGATCTGTTGCTGCTAGCCTCTCTGCTGCAACCCGGACCTTCGGCAACCCATGACTCTCATCGCCATTCCCTCGTTTGCCTTGTGGTGAGCTCGGCTTTAAGTTCTCTAGTAAACTAATCATACTAAAAGTCCATTTTCTTTAAGAATTCTAGATGAATAAAATTTTCACTAGCTCTTGGGTCGAAGAAGTTAAATGACTTGAAGCCATTAAGCTTCCCGTATGCTCTGCATAATTATTTGGAACCATCAAGAGAGATGCCATAGGTGTCCAGAACAATTTCCACCGCGGTTTTAGCTTTCTTAGCAGGAGGTTGCTTGAGAGGGTTATCCCCTTTTGTAGGACATGCATAGGAGTTTTGTAAGGTGCAGCGGAAGTGAATGTTGAACTTTGCTCAAGATGAGTGCTCCGAACTGTGCTCAAGGGTTCCTTTTACTTACGGAAGGGAGAGCCTTATGTTCCTTTAGTAGGAGAGTGCAAGTGATCACAAACAAAGTGGATAAACATTGTGCAGTGTGAATGAAGTTGCTGGACTGAGAGATAGAGAGAGAAGAAGACGACACTAGAATGTTGTCAAACCCTCCTCCGAAGGCCCCACTCTCTATGGCGAGAGCGGTCTACTATTGATTGCACAAATCTCTACAATGCAATCAACTTGCCGACGATGTCGACGACAATGAGGACGACGACGAGACGGGCTGAAATCTGAAAACGCTAATGGCTGAAATCTGCAAACCTTGTATCTGCTGAATTTTGACTCTATGTCGGTGACGACGGTGATGACAACGATGCGACAACGATGAGCTGAAAACGCAGATGCTGAAATCTGCGACTAGCAGGCTGAATCTGTAAACTTTGGCTGATCTAACCGTGCGGCGAGGATCTGCTGCGGGAAGGTGAGATCTGCGAGGTTTGGGGGCTGCGGTGCGGAGTCTATACGCTGAAAACTGAAAACGCTGATGCAGAAAATGGTTATGACACCGGAAATCTGCAAAACGCTAGGCTGAAATGCTGGTCCAAAAACGCTAGGGCTGAATCTGTATCTGTTGCAAAAAACTCTAGGAAAATTGCAAACGCCAGGCTGATCTGCAAGTGGCAAAACACTGGGGCTGATCTGCACTTGGTGAAAAACACTGGCTGTCTTTGGTGGCTTGAAAACACTAGGTCCTCTAGCCATCTTGCTGAGAAGGTGCACTTCAACTGTGGTCTGCTGCCTCTTCTGCCAGAAAATGCTAGTGCTAGCTTTTCTTATATACCTGCTTGGTCAAATTGCCCTGCCCAGTTTCCCAACAAAGTCACTTATTAATAATAAGTGAAAAATGGCTAAAATAGGACAGAGAACACACACAACATATTTAAAGGCCCTTGGCCTATCTTAAAGTAGTTACATGAAAAGCAACTTCATCCAGAAGTATCAGGTCCAAAATCTGACGCCCAAAAGTTGTCAGCGTAAAATCTTGAATTTCGTACAAGCTGTTAGTGGAAATTACGGGATTGTTCGTACAGCTTGCCACGTCATCAGTGTTGCGTAGGTTTTTTCCTGTTGGGGACTTTTTAGGGTTTAGGCCCCTCGGCCATGCTTTGCAAGTTGGTAGGGTTAGGATTTTGAAGTGCTAACCCCTTTTTATCTTTACGCCCCTCGGTCGGGCTGTCACGAGACGGGCACTACGTGCCAATGGAAAAGAACAGACTGAACAAACAATTAGCACTTCAATAACAATTGAATTGAAAGAGAGAGAGAGCACACGCAACATGGAGTGGCGGAATTCCACCCAGAGAGTATTGGCTCCAAACCTTGGCCCCTGGGCGCCCCTTTCGCTATTTCTTTATGTTGCTTCAACTGAGTACAATGCGGGCACTCTAATCCCTGCACCTTCACACTGAAGCATGCCAGAGAATGAGCCCTCTGCACATATTTAAAGGCCCTTGGCCTTGAAAAGCAGTTACATGAAAAGCAGTCAAACTCAAAAGCAATTGGTTTCAAAAGCACTAGCGCCAAGAGCTGCAAGCACACATGCTTGAGTTCATCAAGAGATTCACATAGATGATGACCTTGCTGATCTACTAAGAAAAGGTCTAACCTCCGAGAAGTTTGTACAGTGGTGAGTGCTTATGGACATTTTGGTCGAACTGAAAGAGAGAGAGAGAGAGACACAAGAGAGAGAAGAGAGACGACACGGGGATGTCGGGTCCCAACCCTCAAGGGCCCCCTTGCGCTGTTGCCAGAGCAAGTACTTTCTTTATTCTTGCACAAATGCTACTACAATGACTAAGTGCTGAGATGCTATGGTACTTGATGACGACTATGTCGACGACGACGATGGAGACTATGACGATGACGACGATTGTGTTGTCGTGAAGTCCGGGATCTACAACGATGGCGACGAAGAGTCGTTAAGATAGAGATCTGCAACGACGACGACGACGACGACGACGACGTAAAGGCTGAAAACTGAAAACGCTAGACTTCTTGCTAGGAATCTGCTACTGCTACGGCATTGCGGCTTGGATCTGCAACCGCCGAGTCGCACTAATGCTGAAATACAAAAACGCCAGGCTGTCTTGGCTGGGTCTGCAAGACTCTAGGCTGATCTGGCTGAAACTGAAAACGCTAGACTGATCTGGGTTCTGCTTGGCCGATGTGGCGAGGATCTGCTACGGGATGGGAAGGATCTGCTAAGCTAAGGGATGAAACTACAAATGCTGTAACAAACTGCTGACGTGTCGAAACAGTAATTCTGCTGAAAGCTTAACCCTAAAATCAGAAATGCTAATTCTGCCCGAAACCCTAACCCTAAAATTGAAAACCCTAATTCTGCCCGAAACCCTAACCCTGATTTGTTGACGTGGCGGGTTGACACGTGGCCTGCTGTACGGACACCAACGTGATTTACGCAAAGTTGGCAGCTTTTGGCTTTGCTTTTGGATCAGACCTCCAAGTATATGGCAGTTTCAATCGGAAGGAGACATCATTTATCTTGTCAATAATCTGGAAAGGTCCGTAGTATCACATACTAAGCTTTGGAAAAAGCCTCTCCTTTCCCTTTTTCTTTCTTAGGCGTGCCTTCTCAAAAGTAAGAGCACCCAATCATCCTCCTTCAGTTTCCAGTCGTGACGATGGCGATCCGCTGCCTTTTTCTGTCGTTCTTGAGACTTCTGCAAAGTCTCGCGAACCTTGGCAAAAGTCGTACCCAAGTCTCGCGAATATTCATCCGCTTCAAATATCTAATCTTTCGTGCTCAAGAAGGATGGAACCTTCGCAACACTTTCAACAATCTCACATGGCGTCTTCCCCGTCGAAGAGTGTATCGTGTTATTATAGGCAAATTCCACCAAAGGTAAGTTCTTTTCCCATTGAGTCTTATGATCCGAGATACAAGACTTCAATAAATCTAAAATCACTGAATTGGCAATCTCAAATTGCCCGTCAGACTGCAAGTGGAACGATGACGAGAACTGCAACCGCGTGCCAATGTTCTCCCAAATTGCCTTCCAAAACAAACTCATAAATCTGGGGTCTCTGTCGGAGACAATCGTCTCATACGTGCCATGTAATTGAAAAATCATCGTGATCATTCTGTGTTCTTGGGAGATCAAAAATGAAATCCATTGCAATACTTTCCCAGGGGTGGGTGGGTATGGGTAAAGGCTGTAACAATCCCTTTGCCTTATGCCTGTCAAACTTGACCTCTGGCATACCAAGCAACTGCGCACAAACTCTTCCACATCCTTCTTGAGTCTCCGCCAAAAGAAATATCTCTCTACCCCTTTCATGGTGGTAGCAATGCCGTGGTGACCTGTAAAAGGTGGACAGTGGCATTCAGTCATAACCTTTTCCCTCAACGGCTGTGTAACGCACAACATAGTCTTTTTCATCAAGTAGCCTTCCCGAAGGGAGTATCCTGCTACTGTCTCCCCATCTCGTATCGTGTGAAAATATCTGCAAAATCTGTATCTGTGGCATACTGATCGACCATATCCTCGAAGCTCCTATGATGTATCGCGGAAATAGCCAGAACCAACGGTTTTCGAGACAAAGCATCTGCCACCACATTCTTCTGTCCCTGCACATGGACAATCTGGAAGTGGAACTGTGACAAGATGTTCACCCACCGCATCTGCTTTTCCGAAAGCTGCTTCTGTGACAAGAAGTAGCGCAAACTCTGATGGTCTGTAAAGACAGTAAAATCCGCTCCGAGTAGGTAATGCCGCCACTGAGTAAGAGCGTGGATATCCGCCAAAAGCTCTTTCCCATAGATCTGTGCTGTCATCTCCGGCCTAGAGAACAAACGGCTCTCGTAAGCTATGACATGGCCTTCTTGCATCAAGACCGCACCCAGACTACGACCACAAGCATCACAAAATACTTCAAATGACTTCTGCAAGTCCGGCAAAGTCAAATCTGGTCCTGTAGTCAATTTGTCTTTCAATGTCCGAAAGGCAGTCACCTTTGTGGGTCCCCACGAAAAAGGTACTCCTTTCTGTGTCAAGGTATGCAAAGGGGAAGCAACCTCTGCAAACTTTCGTATGAACCTCCTGTAGTACGAACACAGTCCCAAGAAGCTTCTAACTTCATGGACATTCCTCAAATCGGGCCAATCACGGATAGTCTCTATCTTGGCCGGGTTCATTTGCACTCCTGCTGTTGACACAATGTGTCCCAAAAAATGTATCTCTGGTAGGAAAAATTCACTTTTCTTAGCATTAATCACTAATGTGTGATCTCGTAATGCCTGAAAGACTTGAAGCAGATGATCTTTGTGTTCTGCCTCATTCTTGGAGAAAACAATGATGTCGTCAAAGAAAGTGCCAACAAATAGCCTGTACTCTCGAAAAATCCTATCCATCATCCGGTTAAATGTCGCAGGAGCATTGGTTAAGCCAAAAGGCATCACCAAAAACTCAAATAACCCAAAAGTTGTCCGAAAAACTGTCTTGTAGACATCTCCTGGCGCTATCCTGATCTGATGATATCCACTCTTCAAGTCAATCCTGCTAAAGCACGAGGATCCCTGTAACTTGTCGAGTATATCATCGATCCTAGGAATCGGAAATCTGTTCTTGATGGTGATTTCGTTGAGAGTGCTATAATCGATGCACATTCTCCAAGATCCGTCTTTCTTCAAAACCAACAACACTGGAGAGCAATACGGTGAAGTACTAGGCTGGACAATACCCTTTTCCAAGAGGTCTTTCACTGGGTTCATAATCTTTTCATTCTGTACTCGGCTCACACGATAAGGTGGCCGATTCGGTGGCGTGCTTCCAGATATCAGATCAATGGTATGATCTTCAGGCCCTCTCAAAAGCAATCGGCATGAGCGTGGAGAAAAAATCTTGGCGTTCTTTTCTTCAGGTCAAAACATATTCAACCTTTATCCATCGTTCAGTTCTCCCAAAAGAATGAGTAAGAAAACTGAAGTTCATCAAGTACAATCTCAAGCCCTTCATTTATCAAAGTCGCTTTCTCGGCCCGGTAGTCAACCACGGCGTAGTTCTTGTGGTACCAAGGGATCTCGAGTAGAACGTCACTTGCGTGCCCTGAACACCCCTATCATTGCAAACAAAGTTTGCCAATGCTCGGTGTAATGGCAACATCCCATCCGGGTGCCAGTCGAACTACCTCCGCCTGTGGCGTCAGTCTGTCGGGCGTAGTTCCAAATCGAGCCGCCAATTCCAAGTGAAAAGAAGTTGGCCTTGGGTCCTTCAAAAGAGCTTCCTGATCCTTCACTTTTTCCCGAAAGCAGCAAAGTTTGTACTTTCATTCATTAGATTCGGTGCAGGTCCCACGCCATGTGGTACCAGTTCTGCTTTTCTATCTGCCTTTTCTGCCACATTCCTCAGCTGCTCTCGAACTCTCAGACCTGTTGTCGTCTTTATCATTCTGTTCTTTCTGTGCCTTATCAGGGCACTTCGCGGAGATATGTCCATGTTCCCCGCATCCAAAGCACTTCCCCTCTCTGATGAAGCGAGCTCTCTCCTCAGGAGTAAGCTGGGGTCGTGCATCCTTTTTTTTCTCTGGGTTGCTCTTTTTCATTCTACTTTCATTCCCAGAAGTCTGTTCGGCTCGTTGTGTCATGGCCTCATCTGTGGGGTAGGTCAGACTGCCAGAGTGAATGGCAAAGCCCCGCTTCGCATGACTCATCAACTCCTGAATAGAAGCTGACTTCTGTTCCAAGCAGTGATCTCGGATCTCTGTAGGTAGACCCAAGGTAAACCGCTCAATCTGTTCTCTGAACGAGATCTTCTTGAATGAAGAGGCGGGTAGAAAAGAGTTCCAGAATCTTTCACAATAAGCATTGATTGTATCTTTCTTGGTCATCCGAAGATGGTTCCAAGCAGCTCGTACATCTCGTTCATATTCTTGCGTCAACCAAGAAGAAATAAAAAGCTTCTTAAATTTCAGCCATTTAACTGGCGCACTCTTGTTAAAAGAAGCGTGGACCACCAAGTACGAGCATTCCCCTTAAGGTAAGAGGTAGCTCTCTGAATCTTGGAGTGCTCTGAATAGCGTCCTTCCACGAAAGCGATGTCAAACTGCTGAATAAAAGATAGCCTTCGAAGCATCTGAGTATCCTGAAAAGTATCAAACTTGATCGAGTGGCCACCTTCCTTAAAATCTCGGACTTTCTTGCTTTTTTCTTCGAGAAAGTCATACTGGTTGGCTTTGTAAAAATTCTTCTTGTTCGCATAAAACTTTCCGTCATCGGAATCTGAGCTGTCTGTAGACGAGTCCTCAGAAGAACTGTCAGTCTCTGGGCGAGATGTAGCCTTCTTCTTGCCCTTTCCGAAGCTTTGTTTCTTGCTTCGCTTTTTACCTTTTCTGTCTTCTTCGCTCGAATCTGAAGAGCTAGAAGAACTGTCAGAAGAAGAAGAAGAAGAAGAAGAAGAAGAAGAAGAAGAAGAAGAAGAAGAAGAAGAAGAACTGGGTACTCCTTCAAATCGAACACGCTTCTTCTGTTTCTTTGCCTTGTCAAATGTCGACCGATGACCCAAATATCCCGAGAAGTCAGTACCTTTCTTCTGCTTTTTGCCGTGCTTTTTGTCTTTCTTTTTCACGTCGAAAAGCTAAGCAATCCGTGCATCAACCACGTTCTCCAGTTCCTTCTCCATATATTTCTTGGAGGCAAAAGGTTTCTTGAGAGCGGGTTTCGGGAGTGGTGTTGTGGTTCTCTGCCACTCCATCTGTACCTCCTCCAAAGAGGTCTGGTTCATATATTTTGCCATCTTCGGGTCCTTGGCAAAATTGAGCATCATCTTTGTTGCATCGCCGATCAACTGGCGACACTCCATCTCTCGCCGCTCCGCCTAAGTAGGCCAAGGCGGGCCGTACTCTCTGCCGGAATCTTCCTTGTGATCCCTGCCTGCATCTCCAAATGCAGAGGGAGTCGACTGATCATTGCCTGAAGCCATAGGTGCCGCGGAAAAAAAAATTCGGGGATCGGATTTCCCGTAGAAGAGAAATCGGCTGTGCTCTGATACCACTGTAACAGACTTGGACACTCCAAGTCAAGAATCAACCGCGACAGCACCAAATAACCACTTCAAAACAATTCACAGATCACAATAGATTTGCACTGGCTCGGCGGAGTTCCGTGCCTAGAGATATTGGCCCCAAAGATTGGCGCCCCTTTCAGTATTTCTTTTTATATTAATCAATCATCAAAGTACAAGAGAGCGGTTAGGGTTTCACTCTCAGACTCTGCGTCCAGATGCTCTGAGCCTCACCACTAATTTAAAGGTTACAAGGGATGCCCAAAAACAGAGCCCCAAAAGCTTCAAAGCAAAAGCAGATTCTCTCTCTCTCAATGAGAGTCAGTAAAAAGCAAGTTCTCTTTTTCTCTTTCTTTCTCCCAAATCAAAGCGAAAAGCTGAGATTTGCGTTGCTCAAAATTTCCCCTTTTTTTAATATTCCGCCTCCGCGATTTCCGGAAATTAGGGTTTTTGGCAAAAATTAGGGTTTGCAAGAATTTTAGGGTTTCTAGCAGAAATTAGGGTTTCTGCTATCCGCCACGTCATCACTTTGTGACATCAATCCAAGGTGCTTATGGAGATGAGCATATTCAATGCAATAAGACCACATGTATGTGCACATTGTCAGACAATCTTTCATGATCATGCCATCTTATTGATTGTAATTGTCTTTTTTGGATGATCTAACCCACACTCCAAGGCATCGATCCTTTCTATGTGTAAGTATGACCTTGACACGCATGAGCCTCATGTCACAGGTGTCCTTTCAAATTATCTTGGTGGGAGTGTGTATTAGCAATGTTTTAACCCACTGCGTGGATCCACTTTAACCTGCAACTACTCATCGGTGGCCATCCTAAATGCACTATTCTACATATCTAGAATTCAAAGAGGAAAACAATTTTGAGAATAGAAATTATAAGAATACTTAGGAAAGGATACAAGTTCTATTCAATTAAGTAGTAATAAACCTAATGATTTGCCTGATTATGCATGTCCTTCTGGAGGCTCACAAAGTGCCACGCTAAATCCTAAGCTATACTAACTATGACTGATGATGACCTGTAGCAGTAGCTTGTCCACGTGGCTCGAGTGCAATGCACACATGACACTACGTAGGTTATTTGGCGACTAGCAGCATCAATTACGTTGAGCTCAACTACCTTGAACATCACCTGTACTTCTTTTTTTTTTTTCCGAGAAAAAGATCCTTCTATTAGTTAATGAAAACTGCCCATAGGGCTACAACCACATCTGCAAGAGAGGGCTACAACAAGCATGATGGGGAGACTCTCCCAATGAAAAAACAGCATATATACAATGGGGCTAAATCAAGAGATGGGAGGAGGGAAAAGCCACACAGGTGGACAGTAGTGCCATCTGAGCACCCCCTGGACTATGGTGTAGAAAGGCCCAGGGCGCCAGAGTCGAAGGAAAGCCTCGCGGCGCTCCCGCATGCGGTCGGAGCTGCCCTGTAGTCCCTCAAGCTGTCCTCTGAGAGTATGGATCAGCTCTAGCCAAAAGTCACGAACAATCTCTGCTGGTGGCACAGGGCGAGCCTCAAAGATGCGGAAACAACGGGCCCGCCAGCTGAACCAAAGTGTCAGGCCACTGATGAGCTCCCAACACTCCTCTCTCTCACTGCATCACTCCAGTGGAGTAAGCTCTGTAGCAGGCTGAAGTGTAGGTCGCCCCCCCTGTATCACTATCATCCTACTGGTGGAAGATAGCTCAAATTGAAGTACCGGGCCCGTGAGGGTGGACCAAGCCGCTGCCCCCCAAGTGTACGGTCGAGCCGTGGAGAGAGCAGGCATCAGCCGAAGAACTCATAGCCACACCTGCTGGGCCGAGGGACAGTCCCAAAGACAGTGACGCTGACTCTCCACCAAATGGTCACAAGATGCACATGTGGCCGATAGACCACTATGCACAAGCCAGCTCCCTACTGCTGTGGCTCTATGTGCGACCAGGCACTGAAACAAGGTGACTCGCCTC
The DNA here is from genome assembly GCF_014529385.1 of Adiantum capillus-veneris. Taxonomy (NCBI): domain Eukaryota; kingdom Viridiplantae; phylum Streptophyta; class Polypodiopsida; order Polypodiales; family Pteridaceae; genus Adiantum; species Adiantum capillus-veneris. The sequence continues at coordinate 97,583,470 of NC_140944.1, read as the reverse complement.
GGCTGTCTGGAGTCCCACAGCCTCTGCCAAAAAGCTGCCAAGAACTCGACTGTGAGGCCCTCCTCCTACCAATGACGTGCTGCAGTGGGGCGGGCCTCTCTGTGCTGCAAGTATATGACGTCCAAGCCGAACAGTGTACTGAAAGAAGGGGACTCCTGGGCGGTCTGCAGAAGAGAAGGGGTCCCTCCATAGCCACTCACCAGGATCCCACTGTACTCGTGCCAGTGGACAGCACTCCCAAGCCCATAGCCTCCAGTGTCCTGTCTCAAGAGCTACTGGGACAGGGTCTATGACGCAAGTCCTCCCACAGATGCCCACAACTCGGATCCTCTGGAAACAGCACTCTGCTACTTGCGGGGCCTCTACTGCAACTGGCTGTAATCGTCCCCCACCCTGAAGCTCGAAGAATAGGGCTGGGACAGTCTCTGAGCAAGCCCTGACTGAAATGAGAACCTCCAGTCGTGTGAAGGCTCCCATCCACCGGGGTGCTACTGGCTCGAGAGGCGTGAGCCACTCAGCTGGAACTGACTCTGAGATGTCCTGACACATGCTCTGCACCCCTCTCATGCCCTGTAGCTGGACAGCCTGCACCTCCTCCGACAAACCTGTGAACTCTAGCTAGTCACCTAGAGAGCGCGCTGGACCAGCTGCCATGGGACCCCAAGAAACATGAGGCGGACTCCCAACCAAGTGGCCTCTCTGAGTGCTAACCATGGGGTTCCAGACGAGGGGCTGCCGTAGGCGCTCCTCTGTGCACGTCGGCGGTCTTTGCTCTAGGCCACGCCGTAAGAGCTCTCAAGATCGAAGCAAACTCACAGCAAATCGGTCCTCCAGTCTCCTGCTCAAACCAACTCGGCGCAGCTCTGTAAAGATCCATCTGGTCGAAGGTTGCCAAGGGCCTCCTGATTGAGGCACCCTGGCACGAAGCCTCTGCAGCAAGAACTCCTTCCAGGGCTCCTCGCCTGGAAGAAGTCCTCTGACGACGAACTTCCCAAGAAGGGCTCTGCTCTGCTGTGCTGGATCAATGATCCCAAGCCCTCCCTGAGAACAAGGAAGTGTGATGACCGACCAATCCACCTTGGCTCGGGCAATCTGAGTGTCGCGACCTGACCAAAGGAAGTTCCTGATCAGCCTCTCTACCTGGCTGATACAAGAACTCGAGAAGATCCAGCAAGAAGTGATGTACCACATAGTCGCCAACAACACCTGGTTGGCAACTACTACTCTACCAGCCAGTGAAAGTCGTGCTGAGCTCCAACGTAACAGCTTTATCCTGATGGACAGGAGAAGAGGACTCGAGGGACAAGTCCAAACCAACCTGACAACCCAAGTACCGAACTGCAGTCCTTGGAGGAATCCACCTGAAACCCTCTCCTGGCATCCAATCTGGCACAGGAGCACTGCCAACCGAGAAAGCCACTGTCTTTCTCCAGTTGATCAGTTGATCAATCCCTGGAGGAATCCACCTGAAACCCTCTCCTGGCATCCAATCTGGCACAGGAGCACTGCCAACCGAGAAAGCCACTGTCTTTCTCCAGTTGATCAGTGCGCCCGATGCACAGCAGAAGGTCTCCAAAGCCTGCTCACATCTGTGTGAATTGGCCTCCTGGCCCTCTAAGTACAAGTCCGAGTCGTTGGCAAACTCAGCGTCCAGAAGCTCATCTCCCCGTATAGGGAGTGCTAAGCCCCTCAGACCAACCTGCTGTGACACCAAAAATTTGCTCATCGTCTCCGCATAGAACAGAAAGAGAAAGGGGGCAAGAGGACAACCCTGTCTAACCGATCGTGTGAGCATGAAGCGCTCACCTCTACCACCTGCCAAAAGCACCTGACTGTGAGCCTGTCTGTACAAAGCTGACACCCCTCTGATCCAAGCATCTGAGAAGCCCATCCTGCGTAGTGTGCCCTCTAGAAAGTCCCAGTCAACTCTGTCGTATGCCTTCTCAAAATCGAGAAGAAGAATCACAAGGTCCTCCCCACGGAGTCGTGCCAGGGCAGAAGCCTCCCAGAAGGTGAAGATGTTGTCAAGGATACTGCGTTCCTTGACAAAACCTGTCTGAGTCCCATGTATAAGGCTCTCCAAAAGTGGCTGAATCCTCAAACTCAGAGCCTTGGCAAGAATTTTGTAGGCTGAGTTTAGGATGGTGATGGGGCGCCACTATCGAATCTCATCCAAGGAGCCACCCTCCTTTGGAATGAGGTAAATCAGGCCCTCACTCATGCTATCCGGCATCACTCCTGTGTGCAGAATGTACTGAAAGGCACTACAAAGATCTGGGCCAAGCAGGTCCCAGTACTCCAAGAAGAAACTGGGAGTCAGCCCATCCTCACCTGGACAGCTACCACGAGGGAGGGCCCTAAGAGCCGTGTGCAGCTCCTCAAGCTGAAGAGGTATCTCTAGCCTCTGGCGCATCTCCTCAGTAACAAGATAAGGCATCTGTGCCCAAATCTGCTCCCTGCATGCATCCTGTCTCTCTGACTGGGGCTCAGTCGACAGTAAAAGTCAGTAGCAACTGCACGCATATCCTCGGGCTCACAAACAACTGACCCATCGGGTCTCCTCAACTGATTGACCTTGGCATGCGAGTGCCGAGGTCCCACTGTCTCAAAAAAAGCACCTGTCACTCTGTCACCCACCTGAGTCCACTGAGCTGCCTGTCGGTGAAAGGCAAACTCATGGCGCCTCTCCTCTGTGCAAGCAAGCTCCTGTCGAGCCTGCTGTAACTGCTCCTCCAACCATGGACTGTCTGGATGCTGCTCCTGCATCCTCTGTAGTGAAGCAATGGCTCGTCTGAGACGCTGCTCCTCCTCTCTCGCTGCAGCCCGTCGAGCCAGAGACTCCTGGAGAAAAAAGTGGCTAAGCTGAGCTAGGCCTAAGGCCACTCTGTCTGCAGGTAGAGCCTGGCTGTCCATGCCCTCTGTCCAGAGAGCCTCTACCCTCTCTCTGAGTGCTGAGTCCAACAAGACCCGCTCTGGGATGCGAAGCATCGTGCTTCCACTCCTTTGCCTGTCTGCCAATGTGAGGATCACTGGTGCATGGTCCGAGAAGGATGTCCCTGCCAGGATGCCCAGTGAGCCCCCCAAGTCACTGAAGTGGTCACTAGTGTAGAAGCGATCTATCCGCGATAGATTCACTCCTCCCACTCTGCGGTCCGATCTAGAGAAGGCAAGACTCTCTGGAGGCCTCACAAAGCCAGAATGCTGCCATTTATCCGAGACCCTCAAAGTCATACACAACCTCTCCCAAGCTGCTAACTCGACTCCATGCATAGTAGCATGGCTGCCTCCGATCCTGTCAGAAGGGTCCTCCAACATGTTGAAGTCCCCTCCTACACACCAATGGTCAACCTGTGGCAAAGACTCGACAATCTGTGACCAAAACTCTGCACGAGCACTCGCCACATTGGGCGCATAGATGTTCAGGAAGCCCGCAAGGCCACCCTGAAGCTGCATAGTAATCCACTGAGCCCTGCCTGGCACAATAATCCCTCTGCCCACGATGGCCTGCTGCAATGAGTCCGCAATAGTCATGCATACCCCACCCTGGATGCCTCCAGGTCCAAAAGCAGCTGACCAAAAGGTATCATACCGTCCACGCAAAATCTGACCACATCGCCGAATGCGGCTCTCAGACAAATGGTGCTCCTGAAGCATAAGGAAATCAATCTCTCCTCCCACAAGGCAACGCTGAAGCTCTTGACGCAATCGGCCCGGCTGTCGTTGAAACTGGGGCCCACCTAGTCCTTGCACGTTCCACGAGACGATCCTCATAGGGAGCGAGAGAGAACAGATGCTACCGTAGCAGCAAGACGGGCTATCTTCGAGTCCGGCTTGGATGGGGAGTAATCCGCATCCGAGCGTCCTCTAGATAGGCGAGACTGCAGTGAGTGCCTGGCCCAAGCCCAAGCAGAGCGAGCCGTGCGTAAAGCAACCTCCTCTGTCTAGGAGTCCTCATGAATGTATACATAGCAAGGCAAACATTGCGTATCAGCAAAAAAGTACACCACAATGTGCCTACATCCTGCTGAGTCTGGGGGTGTCACCGCAAACTTGGCCAGTGGCCACAAAGTCTGCAGCAAATCTGTAACTCCAAGTTCTCTCATGTGGTGAGAAAACTCGAGAACCTGTGTATGCAACCATCCCACCACTGAGTCTAGGGACCACTTTGTCTCGATCCTACCACAGAGGGGGAAGGAGAAACCAACTGCTGAGTCCAAGGCCTTTGTTCCCCTAGCGGCGAGGAACAAAGCGTGGATCGTGAAGCAGGCTGCCTCGTGGTCTGCTACGGAATCACCGAGGAAGCGAGTGAACCCGTAGTCGAAGAAATCCCAGCGGCGTCGGAGGCCAATGCTCGTCAGACCACGAGGGATAGCTGCAAGGGAAGATGTCTGAATCTGCAGAGGGGGCCGCAAGGAGGGCTGACCCTCTCTCGCTAGGCGACTCGTGGCAAAGGCGCTGCCAAGAGATCTCCTAGCCGCCGACGAGGGACCAGTCTCCTGAGTCGATTGTGGTACTGGAGCAGGAGGAGGAGGAAAAGGAGCTTGGGGGGGGGGGGGGGGTGGAGGAGAAGAGAAGCGGGGTGGGGCGACAGAGACAGGTGGGCGAGGAGGGGAGTAAGCGGGAGCAGAGGGCGGGGGAGGGGATGTGGAGGAGGAGGGGAAATCTGAAGGTGGGGCGGCTGGCGAGGGTGAAGCTGAGGTGGAGGCTGGCGTAGGGGGCTCCTCCTGCTCAAGAGGACCAAAGCGGTTCCCCGTGGGAACCCACTGCTGCTGAGTAGGCACTTGAGGGCCACTCTGAGTGCCAGGCTGTCGCTGTGGCCCCTGGCGTCGACGGCCACGGGCCTGCTGCCACCCCTCCTCCGCTGGAGCCCAAGGCTCGGAGGGTGGCTCTGAATCTGTGCGCTGTGCCGCTGGCTGTGGCTGCGGCCCAGCCTTGGCAGGCTGTGGCTGAGGCTGAGGTGCAGGTCGTGGCCTCCTCCGTGGACAGGCCTTCGCTAGGTGGCCCATCTGTCTGCAAATGAAGCACTGGTTCGGGAGACCCAAGTACTCCACACTCTGTCTAAACCAACCCCCACTCACCCGAGGCAGAAGGATGACCTTCGGGAGCGTGTGGGTATCTCTGACCAAAACTTGAACTGAAGGGATACCAGCTGCCTTGGCAGCTATTGATGCTGCCGTACGAGGTGACTCCAGGACAGTCCCGATGGTGGAGCCAATCCTGGAGAGAAGTGGAAGGTACTCCCTCCGTAAACCCGGAAAGCAGACTGAGATGGGGATGTCTACCTCCTCTACTAGCACATCCGAGGTCGAGTCCAAACCATGTCGCCAGTGTCGAAAGTGGGCGCGTGATGCTCGGATGGCCAGTGGACTCATAGCTATGACCTTGGAGGCCATCTCGGAAGTCTCGAACTCGATTTGGTAGTACCCCCGTCCGAGAATCTGGACATCCAAGATCTTGCCCACCTCTGCGAGAAGGCGGGCTTGGAGAAGGTCTCGCAGCTCTCCTCTGCTAGGACGGGTGCCGAGAACCTTGCAGATGACAGAAGTCGCCTGCAAGCGCTCTACCTCTGCGGCAAGGCTCGCTTGCTCTGTCGGCGAAAGAGCAAGTCGAATGGTGGGCTCAGCGGGGTCGGGCGAGGGGGCTTCAGGTGAGTCCCTCTGTGGCGGAGCTGGAGCCTCCATTTGTGTCTACTGCTGAGTCGAAGAAGCGGACGGTGAGGAAAATCTGCAACCGAGCACTCCAAGCACTTGTCCGAAGAAGAAATGTTGCAGAGCCAGGTGCAGAAGACCTTTGGGAACGAAGAGGACGGGGGGGGGGGGGGACGGAAAAAGCGGCGAGCGAGAGTTCAAAAGGCTGCGGGGGGGCCGGGGGGGAGAGAAGCGGCCAGGGAAAGGGGGGCAGCGGCGGGCTTGGGGGCAGCTAGGGGCGCGGGCGGCTGGCAGCAGAGGGCGAGGGTGGCGGGCAGGGCTGGGCGAAGGAGGCAGCGCGAGGGCGAGGAGGGCAGCGCGTGGGCGAGGGGGCAGCACTGAGGGGGCTGGAGGCAGCGCGAGGGCGAGAGAGAGGGGGGGGGGGGGGGGGGGGGAGGGGGAGCGTGCAGCAGCAGCGAGCCAATCTTAGGTTCAGTCCCTCCTTTGTTATTTGATCTTTGGTCTTCCAAATCTTGGGCTACCTGTACTTCTTTAGAACGGAGATTTGTGCATGGAGTTTCCTAGATCTTTATGCTGGCTTCAATTGTCAGTGATTGGCATCTCTATAGCCTACATTCATATCGTAGGCCTTTTTTGGCCACTTTGTGAAAACAGACGGTCTTAAAATTAAGTTTAAAGAAATTGATCATGGTGATATACTTTCAATTCTCTTTCTGTTTTGCAAAGTGGTAGTTGGACCAGAGGCATTATTATCACCGATGTTATGTGGATGTGAAGCTCTTCAGTCATGTGTTTTTGGTAGCTTTGTAAGGACAAATAATGCAGTTCAGGCTAGTTGTGCAAGGAATATCATTCAATTTGTGCTGAATTCGCAACAAAATGGCGGTTAGTCTTACAATACATTATCACTAAGCTGTGTTTGTGCTACTTTGTGTACTAAGCTCAATTTATCTGCTTTACAGTGTTCTAAACTGGAAAGAGGCTTTGTTTGCTAAGTGATTCTGTTCTGTTTGCAGTTATAAGCTCACATGAGTGAGCTATTGTTTGTGAGCAGATAGCTTGAATGGCGTGAGAGTACAGTATAAAAGTTTAATGGATGCGTTATTTCATTAATTTGCCAGTATATACCTAGAGTCAGTTTCAATATTGCTGTGGTTCACAGCAATGCCTGGTTTCTGCTTGAATAGTTCATCTTTCTGGAACTGAGAGGCAGATGGAGAGGAGATAGCACAACCTTGAGTGATCATCCAAAGGAGAGGGAAAAAATGATGCCGTTTTTCCTTCTTCTTCTGGTTTGAGGTTTTGGACATTGTATGTTTTAGTGAATGCATTCTCTTCGTTTTGGATTTTTGATTCATGGATGTAAGTGTAGTATCTGGCTGGTTGAGCTTGGCAGGATGTTTTAGCTTTGAAGATGCAAAGCCAGGCATTTGGCCAAAGAGAGGAGACAATGCTCCGAATACGGCTAATAGGTACGAATGATCCGGCCGAGATTTTTCCAGCACCTTTGATCCAAACAGTTCCGGAAAACTTGAAGCATTTGGAATTGGAAAACTTTGGAATAGCTGAAATACTTACCTTCGTGCCACAAGATCATAGGGACCTCTCAAAGACTCAGAGAGTCTTTCTTAGGCGGATTCAGGATGTGACCGTGAGCATGATAGATTCAGTTAACAGGCTTGATCTCTATGCTCAGGATCTTGCTGATTGTATAATCAAAGAATGCAGGCTTGATGATGGTGGTGTTCATTTATATGGGCGATTCTCAAGGCTTGCGCTTCGAATCGGCAGTGAGCAGTATATAATGTTATCAGATAGGGAGGGCAGGAGGAGATCTGGAGAGCTTGTTTGGATTCTACAGCACAGTAAGCACCGGCTCGAATGTAGATACAAGCAAGGGGATATCCAAATGGTAGCATCACTCCTTGCGGCATGCCAGGAGAATTTTGCAAGAAACCAGGGAACCCTTGATGTTAAAGTGCTGTATGGTATCAAAGTGGTGGGTGAAGAGTTTTTTCTGTACAGTGTGAATTTTAAAGAAGAATATCTTCAGCAGATTGCGGAGGAGCCTCCGAATGTCGATCTTGTCGCACATAAATATCCAGGTACAACAGGCTTAAAAATCTCCAAAATAGAAGAGAGGAGGGTTTTATTGTGTTTGTTGCATATGATAAGGGAGTGCTGCATCTCCAATGCTCATTTCTAAACAATTCAGCATCGAGTCGTGTTAACTCGACTGCCAACATTCATTGCTTTGAAGAACCATGATTTTTTAACAGAAAAAATTGCTCACAAATTTTGGTACGTTGAAGGCTCTGCTGCCTTGAGCTCAGCAAAAGCACAATTCTTGTTATGTGGCAGACTCTGCAAGGAGCTCTGCAAGGACCAATAGTTTATGTTCAAAACCTTGTTATTAGCTACTGCTTGGAATTGAATTCATGATTCTGAGAAGAGAATATTTGTAAATTGACTGGTGGGATCTTGCGCAGTAATTTTGCTTTTTGTTCAGATTGTTGTGCAATAGATTCTTGGTGCCCTGCTCATTGCCGGGAAGCGACAGTTCAACAACAGTACTGCTAATATGTTTGGCAAGAAATGATATGTTAACCTAGGAAAGAACATCAAGTAGAATGTAGTACCGGAAGCTACAAGGCACGGCACACTTGCTGGATCGAATATAAACAAAAAGCTCTCTTTGACATGCACTCAGTTTGCCAGGGGATCAGATTTTGACCATTGGCAAAGTACACATGTGCCAATGTCTATAAGCAGAGGGCTGATTTGTCAGGAGGACAGTGAAACCACTCGGCCATGTCAATGGCATTTGATCTTGGGCGATTATGGCCAGCATGAAAGTGAGGAGGGATGTGTCTTAATTTGTCATCTTTGTTTGCTTGGTGCTCAGCCACCTTAAGGTAGCCTCAGCTGACCTCATTGCCAACAGTCACGCTTCAAATGCATTTAAAATGTTTTGAATTGCTTCAAATACATATGGTTGTAAGTCTATTAAAATTTATATTACTTGTTATAATAGTTGATGCGGCGTCTTTACTCGTTCTAACCAGCTTCACCTTTAGGCAGGTTTTTGCCAGCGTGCCATTTGTTTGACTGCTTTAGTTAGCTCCATCCGTTCAGCATATTCTTTAGTGCCAACAAGCCCTCTCCATTGCTTGGCCCATGGTCATGACATGGCCTCCCAACCATATCTCACACAATGGTAAGTGTCAAGTTTATGGATGTGGCCAACTTCTGATTTGCAGTCATCTTGATGTGTCCACTATGCATGTACCTTTTGTCTTCCTCTATAGAAAATCATCTATATCAAGGGCGTTTCCTCTACTTATATGCTTTCAGGTAATAAAATGACCTCTTCTTCTCAAGAAACTTGTGGGCTTTTGTTGTAAAAAAAAAAAAACCCGTTCTTGCAAGTTTTCAGAAATTTTACAAAAATATAATACCCCTTATTTTGAATTGACATGGTACACTTACATTGTTGAAGGTGCATCTCCCAAGGGTTTCCTAGAGGATTGCGTACTTGAATGAGCGGTGAACGGGAGGCATGTATTGTAGAAAAATGTCATGTTAAAAGGTGCTGAGTGTTAAAATGTTTGTGCACGAGGAGAATGTGGGTGTGACTAAAACCTCTGTGGCCAAGAGAGTCGAGGCCACAATGAATTATATGCCTCAAGTATAGACTATGACCTATGTGGTTGCAACTTGATTGCTTGGGTGCACCTATAGAAGATATATAACTTTTTGAGTACTCTTATCCTCATTATTAGTGGCATTAACAAGGGTTTTAAACTTCTTAGTAGGGAAGGGTGTCAAACCTTTAAAACGCAAAATAAATGTACAAGGTCAAGTTCAAATATCTTTCGCTTGAGGGCAAGATCATTCGACATTGAAAGGATAACATTTTCATGCTATGTAGGTATGAAATTTTTACTGATGGTGTAGGAATATAAATTGATATTATGAAACCTATGCAAAGTATGAATAACAATTATGAGAAAAGAGACATTTCACATGGCTGTTATCAAAGGTACAATAAAGAGACAATAAGGAGGAGATTTTGGAGCCCTAAGTACTGAACCAATAAATTTCAAGTAGAATCATGCCATTCAAATTGCCAAGGGGTTACCTTGGCAAAGAGATCTTGTTTACTTCTTTTCAACAATGACACAAAGATGTCCATTGTCAAGAAGAATGTTTGTAAGGAAGGGTTAAGAATATTAGATAGCCAAATTCTCGCAACCTAATGATTGTCCAAGCAAAGATATTGTGCAAGCAAAAACATTACCTTCTAGTGTTCTTGTCTATGTAAAAAATGTAAAAAACCTAAATGATCCTTTTTTTGAAGTACCCTAGTAATAACCAAAACTAGTTTATATTACCTAAAGTTTTAGTGGGTCCATTGACATTTATTGTTGTAATTATGCTTTGACTATGTTTGGTATTTTCAAATTAAATTCTTATTGTTCATACGAGTACCAATACCCTAATTATGAGTATTTGTCTTTCAATTGAATTGCAATACAATTTCAATTGTTGTTCTCTTAGAGATCCAGTGTTTGCTATAAAATACATAGGTCTTGGATTTTATAGAAACATTAGTAATAGTTTACACATGCAAAAATGGCCTTTGGAAGTGGTCTCAAATTATTGATCTACTGATTCGTTCCTTCGAATAATGTAAAATCTTCAACGTTGAGTTTTTTCTTTTTCCCTTGAGAAAACTCACCGCTTTAGCAACATATGGCACAAAGAGTTGACCTCATGCCAAAAAAGATTTAGAAGACTTTTGCTGACAAACACTTTCTAAGCTCACAAAAAAAAAGCTACAGCATAGTCCTCGACAAAACCACTTTCTTGGCCTTGCATATCAAGGTCAAACCAATGAGACAACCATAATGTATGCCCATAACTAAGGTATTCATAGAGATTTCTCTCTAAAATGCCCAAATTTTGGCCCTAAAAATCAAGGTCCAATGAAATTACACCCGAGAGTTTTCATTTGCAACAAGGACCCTACAAACTGGGATATGTGAGCTTGACTATAGCATATGATTGAGGAATGGCTCAACGTAGATTTTACATCTTTATTAGTCAATGAATTACTTATACATGATCCAAAGAAAAGCCATCACAAAATCTTCACTTATAGTATCATCAAAGACTTTAATTACACAATGTAAATGTAGGATAATCCATGATAATGATGCATAACTTGTGAGATTTATTTGTTTTCAATTTTTGCTTTAATTTTATCCCTATTGGACTCATTCTTCCAAGCCGCTAGAGTGTTACCCCTTGAAGACTACATAAACCTTATCATTGAGTGGTTGTAATTTGAGAGCTCAAAGGCCTCCAAAATCATAACCTTTATCCTACCAACAACCTTCAGGGGGCCACAATGTGCTATCCCTCTAGGCTATACACAAAACATTAAATTGTGTTTGGTTAGTCACAAAGCATAGAAAATCTTATTGTTTTGGTAAAGTAAACTACCACAATTTGTGAAAAGATCTGCAAGGTTGTCCTGTGTTGGCACATAAGCCAAGCTGATCTCTCCCGCTGAGAGCCTCTCCCTTACATAGTGGTAATGCACCTCAATGTGCTTTGTGCGAGCATGAAAATCTGGGTTCCTCGCAACTACCAATGCGCTCTAACTGTCAGTGTAGATAGTGTTGGCAATGTCCTTTCCAACACCCAAATCAACCATAAGGCGTCTGAGCCATACACACTCAATCATAGCTGTGAAGACTGCTCAGCCTCACAACTTGAAGTGGGCACAGTAGGTTGCTTCTTGCTCAACCATGATATATATGAACTGCCAATCATGAAACAAAACCCCCTTGTGGACACTCGCGTGTCAAAACAACCAGCCCAATCTGAGTCCGAAAAAGCATGTAAGTATGGTGGCAATGATCCCCCCTTGGGATAAAACAAGCCAAGATGTAAAGTGCTAGTACGGTAGCAAAAAATCCTCTTGACAGCCTGCCAATGCTTAGACCCTGGGCTATGCATAAATCTGCTGACCTGTGAGACTGCAAACTGAATATCTGGCCTCATGTTGCATACATAAATGAGGCGGCCAACATCAGTTTGGTAAAGAGTGACATCAGCAGGATCGCCAACATCATATAGACTTAGCTTCAAACCTGTTTCCATGGGAGTGGCAATAGGTTTGCAATCCTCAAGTCCAAACTTACATAGCAATGTCTCTATGTAAATTTTTTGACACAAGGCAATACCACCATCACACTGCTTAAACTGTATGCCCAAATAATGATGCAACAACCCCAAATATTTCATCTTGAAAGTAGCATTCGAATCAGCCTTAAATTCAACAATATATCTCTCATTTGGTCCAGTGATCAGCAAATCACTGGACCACATAAAGAACCACAATGAGAAGTACATCATCCTCACGCTTTACATACAATGTGCTTTCTGTTGGACTGTTACGAAAGCCTTGTTTGACCAAATGAGTGTCAGCTTTCTCATACCAAGCACGAGGAGATTGCTTCAACCCATCAAGCCTTGTTACATTTGCACACTTTGTCCTCTTGTCCTTTCTTGACAATATCGCGAGGCTGCGTTACCTAAACTTCCTCAAATATGTCACCATTCAAGAAAGCAATAACAATGTCTGATTGATGTACATCCCAACCAAGATGAGCTGCCAATGCACATAGAAAACGCACATTAGTCATACGACAAGTGGGAGCAAAGGTCTCTTCATAATCTATGCCTTTTTGCTGTGCATAACCCTTTGCAACAAGTCAAGCCTTATGGCGATCGATCTCACCATCCGGCTTGCGTTTCAACTTGTAAACCCACTTCGTACCAATGACCTTTTTGCCAGGAGGCAAATCACATAAAGTCCACGTGTCATTTTCTATAAGTGCATCATATTATGATTGCATGGTAGCCATCCAATTTTTTGAATTCTGCGCTTCATCAAAAGGAAGAGGCTTCTCAACATCATGTAAGCTAGACACAACCAAAGCATAACAATCTGTTGCATAAGATGCATGGTGAGAGCCTGAACAAGTATGACTAGACAAAGGTGCATCCAATTTACTGTCACGCAAAGTGTGCACTAGCCATTTTGGCATACTCTAGCTTGCTCATTTTCATCAAGTACATCATGTACTTTACATTTTCAGAAACCCCCATAGGCTATACATTTGCCTCATTGGAACTTACATTCGTATTTCCACCACTGAAAAGAGGCAACAAAGTGTCATAAATGTCCTGTGAGCTTACATTACTGTCTCTAGTACATGACAACAAGGACTGAACAGAATCTTCCACAAACACTACATCCCGTGAAACCAGAATACGTTTTGTTTGCGGATGATACAACCTGTAACCTTTGTTTTCAACACTATAACCAACAAAAATGCATTTGACAGCCTTATCATCCAATTTTTTGCGCTGTGTTTGTGGCACCAAAGCATATGCCAAACAGCCAAAAACACACATGTGCTCAATAGAAGGCTTTCTATCATGCCATGCTTCATATGGAGTAATAGACTACAAAGCTTTCGTAGGACACGTGTTTAGTACATAAGTGGCACACATGATTGCCTCAAGCCAAAAAGAATGTGGCAAAGCTTGACTTTTAACCATACATCATGCCATTTTCGTAAGTGACTTGTTTTTCCTCTCAGCAACACCACTTTGCTGAGGTGTATAAGGAACTGTACATTGGTGTTTTATCCCATGACTAGCCAGAAATGCATTGAATTCATGAGAAATATACTCCCCCCCTCGATCGGAACGGAGGGTGCCCATAGTACATTACGAGACATTTTTAGCCATAGCCAAAAATTGTTTGAAGCACATAAAAACTTCGAACTTTGCTTTAAGCGGAAATACCCATGCATCCCTGGAGTAATCATCAATGAAAGTCACGAAGTAAAGGTAATTGCCCAAGGACGGAGTTTGCATTGGCCCACAAACATCACTATGTACAAGTTGCAACCTGTATGTGGTCTGAACTGAACCATCCTTTGGAAACTTAGAACGCTGCATCTTACCCAAAATACAGCCTTCACAAACATGTTTGACAGGTGCTTCGAGAGGCGGCAAAGAAGCAACCATATCAGATTTCTGCAAACCCAGTGTGAGCGGGATGAAAACACACTCAGCGCCTCTATAACGACCCGACACACACTCTTGGGAAGATACACACACACACACACACTAGGGGGCACCACTCGGCTTACACAACACACCTGGCCGAGACAGGAAACACACCTATGGAGTGAGAGGAGAGAGACTATCCACTTGCCCACTCCACACAGAGACACACACACCCAAAAAACTCAGCTCAAAAGAGGATAATTTCTGATGTTTAGATACAATTGAGCTTGGGCCAACACCAATGGGGCAAATAGCTCACACAATATAGATAAAATAAGCCAGATACAATCACAAACTAGAGCAGAAACTTCGCTCATAGGAGAAACTTACACAGAAAAACAGCAGGAAAAGAGTGAGGAATTTGGCAAAATGGACAGTGCCATCGCGTCCGGAACGGCCCAAAACCCCAATCTACAATGTCAAAGTGCTCAAATCCGACCTCGGATGAGCAGTTTACGGCCAAAACAAGCTCCAAAATGAGTAAAAACACACCTGCGGCTGTTCCTCCTCTCTTCTCCACATTTTTTCTGGTCTTCTCTCTATTTTTTCAGTTCCCACACTTAGCATTATTACTTGGGCACCCTTGGCCTTTTAGATGACCTCAAATGGATGCCGAACAGGCCAAAAACTGACCTCGCAGTGCATAGTTGTCACCTTTTTGCATCATCCGCACACCTGACACTCAGCTTTTTTCAATAATGCATCCCACCACCACGTGAAGTGGCCCCAAAGTATGGTCCTCATGATGACCTTTCTGCATAATTATCACAAGAAAACATCCACGTTGTGTCCGTACTCATCCACGTGCAAGTATTGACCCCGTTCGGCCTCCTGACGCCACTAGATTCCATCTGACGCACCTGCTTACCTCATGTCGTCGGCCCGCGGATAGCTTCCTCGAGAAGTTTTACGCGCTACCAACTCCTCCTTATTGTAGAAAAAACACAGTGGTACTGGTAATAGTGAAAATCGCTGCACTATGTACACCCTGTCCTACCTGTACACACGTGGGCCCCACGTAACCACCTGGCTCTGAAAAATGGGAAATTCTTTATTTGATACACCATGCATGTGTATGTACATATGCGCAATCCCTTGCTCCAAAAAACTCCTGACATAATTTGCCCATCCCCTAGCCTGCTAGATCATTCATGATCAGTAGCAGCAAAGAGAGATATGAGACTCGCCGCATCACAGGTCTCCTCATCCCTCACCAACACTGCTTGATCCACAGACAACTCATCTTGCTCCACCATCATCAATCTAGCATGATACAATTTAAGACGCAACCCATTTACCCTTGACTTATGTAGAACACCATCCAGGTTAGCCAGCTGATATGCGCCATTTGGAAAACACTCCACTACCCTGAAAGGGCCTTCCCACTTAATTTGAAACTTCTTTTGGAAGGTGTTGTCCAGCTTACTGTTGTAGCGCAAAACCAAGTCATGTTTCTTGATACCCTTACTTTTAACCTTTTCATTTATCTTTGCCAAAGCCTTATCCTGCATCTGCCCATAATGCTCCAATGCGCTCATCCTATCCAACTGGACCTCTTGTAACTGCAAGAGCCTCTCTTTGAATGCATCACTAGGCGACCCAAGCAACTTCTCTAACATCTTGACCGCAGGCAACTCTACCTCCACAGGCAATAGTGCTTCCTTTCCATACACCAAATGAAATGGAGTAAACCCTGTACCTGTCTTCACCGAAGTACGATAAGCCCATAATGCACTAGGCAATTCCAAATCCCAATTCTTTCCTTGGTGCTCTGTCAGTTTAGAAAGAATTTGTACCAACTCACCATTGAATCTTTCATTTAAGCCATTACACTGCGGGTAATAAGGAGTGGTATGCTGGTGCCTAATCTTCATCTTTGTGCATAAGAAGTCTAGCAGTTTAGCTCTAAATCCTGGCCCCTTATCTGAAAGTAGCTCTAATGGCACCCCAAACTTGCAACATATTTCATCATACACAAATTTTGCCACGTCCTTTGCAGTGATTTGTTTTACTGCTATAGCCTCTGCCCATCTAGAGAGATAGTCCACTGCTGTCAAGATATAGCTTTTGCCCTTGCTTGTGATAGGTAACGGGCCTATTGCATCAATCCCCCACTTTTCAAACACATCAAACGCCATAATGGTTTTTCGTAGCTCTGGCTTCAACACTCTCTTCCCAAATGCTTGACACCTATTGCAAGACCTACACCAATGGTGAACATCCTTGTGCAAACTAGGCCATACATACCCCTCTTGCAAAATCTTATGCAGGGTGATCTTTAGAGCAAAATGGCCACCACATGCGCCTTCATGATTCTCTTCCAACACTCTGTAAAGCTCCTCCCGCCAAGGTATACGTCTCAACACGAGATCAGCCCCTTTCATGTATAAGACATCACCAATCAATTTGTACCTGTATGCTCTACGCACAAAGCCATACTTCTTAGACTTCTGAATCTCCTTTGGAATGATTCCTGTTAGCAAAAACTCCTCTTCTTGAGACAAACTTTCCCGGCCATGATAAAGAGGTAAATTGGTCCTCAACACGAATAGCTCCCCAATCATGCCTTGAGCTGCTTCATGTGCCTCTCCATTTAGAGCACGTTCAATGTGTCTGATGCTCCATGCTTCAAACTTTTTTAACAGGCCTTTAATTCTAAAGAAAATTTCCTTCAATGAGATGTTCTTGCTCTTCCACACACCCAGCACTTGCTTCACCACTAACAAGGCATCACCTTTTATGCTCAACCTTCGAACCCCATGCTTCAAACAAATGTGTAATCCGGCTTCCAATGTAGCATATTCAGCCTCATTGTTACTATGCGCATCCAATTTGAACCCTCTCTTGCATACTAGCTTCCCCTCTGGATCATAAAGTGCTATACCCCCTGAAGCTGCATTGTGGCTCTTTCTGTATGAACCATCAAAGAACAACACATGTGCATTGCTGATCTGTGGCACTTCTTCAACTACCTTTCTCACCACCTCTTCCTTAACAATAAGGGGATTCTCCTTGTAGGTCAACAAATCAGCTAGGGTAGCCCTTGTACTATCTTCCACTAGAAAAGAGAACTCAAACTCTTGCAGCTCAATTACCCATTTCTTCACCACATTTGACATGTTAATACCATTAATTAACTGTGGCAAAAAGGCATAACTCGTCAAGAAAACAAAAGGCCGTGGTAGCAAGTAATGACGAAATCGTCGACAAGTAAATATTACACTGGCCATCACTAGCTCTACTTCCGATAACTTTCTCTCCGCTACCAACTTCACTCGGCTTGCACAATACACTGGCCTCATATAATGGCTGCCCTTCCCCTTTTGCAATAGCATGTCTCCAATGGCATCATCCCCTACTGATGGATTTACATAAAAAACTTTCTCCCAATCAGGAGCCTGCATGGCTGACAACCCCCCTAACACCTCTTTCACCTCTTGAAACACTTCTTCACACTTGTCATCCCATTGCAATGGATCATGCTTTGCTACTTGCTGTAATGGATAAAGAAGCTGCGAAGACAATGGAATAAACCGTGCCATGTACTTCACTTTGTGTATAAAGGTTGCCAATTTCTTCGTACTCATAGGTGATGGAAGAAGAATAATAGACTTCACCTTATCTGGATCAGCCTCAATGCCATTTTCTGACACCATATGGCCCAATAACTTCACCCTTGGCTGTGCTAGATGACATTTCTTTGGATTTAGTTGTCCTCCACATTCATCATATCGAGCCAATACCATCTGCAGCTTCTCATGGTGATCAACCCTACTGCTATAGACACAGAAGTCATCCATAAAAGCTTTAACACAACTACCAATGAATGGTTCCAACACCCAATTTGCTCTCTCTTGATAGAAGGAAGGTCCATTTGACAACCCAAATGGCAATACTGTGTAGCAATAGCAGCCCCATGGCGTAATAAAAGTTGTCTTTGTGCGGTCTTTAAGAGCAATCTTCAATTGAAAATAGCCTGAAAAACCATCACACACACTGTACCTCTCATAACCTGCCACTGAATCCAAGATCTGATCGATGAATGGAAGAGGATATGGGCTCTTCTTAGTGGCTACGTTTAAGGGTTTAAAATCCACACAAATTCTCCACTTCCCATCCTTCTTTGGACTGACTACAACTGGACTCACCCATTCTGTGGTCTCCACTGGAACTATGAACCCTGCCTTCAATAACTTGTCCACCTCTACCCGCAAGGCTTCCATTTGCTCTTGACCCATCCTTCTTAGCCTTTGCCGCACTGGCTTAGCACCTTCTTTCAGCTCTATATGCATCTCTTCACCCTTGAACCCTCTGATCTCTCCATATGAAGTAATGAACAAATCAGGAAAACTAGCCAGCATATGCAAATATATATCCTTCTCCATAGTTGAGAGGTCTCCACTAATCATTTGCGTCATTAATTCCTACTTCTTTGACAACTCAACCTTGGTTTGCATCAGCCCTTCAATCACTTCATAAGGCCCTTCACTTTCATCTTCAACCTCATTCGCAAATGCAACTAAACCAATCTCCTGGATTTCTTTGTCCATCAAAAGAAATGCAACATCAACATCCTCATCACTGCTGGTAGTGCTATCACTGTCCTCATCTGTCACCGTGGAAGAGTCTTCATCACTAGACTCATCCTCATCTTCATAAAGCTCCTCTAATCGTTTCCTTGTGTCCATATTATAAAGCTTCTTGGTACCTGTCTTTCCATAGAGGCTAATCGTACCATGTCGCCAATCTTGAATAGCTCCCACTGCACGTAACCATGGTCTGCCCAGTATAATAGGATATGCTCCCAACCCTACTGGCATCACATGAAAATCAATCACTGCGTTTGCATCATATGCCTCCACTTCTAAGCTCTTTACAACACCCAAGCATTTTACTTTTTGATGGTTTGCCAATCTGATCCGAAAACCTGACACCCTAGCCACTGTGAGACCCATCTTCTCAACGCATGAGTGTGTTATGACGCATATTTGGGCTCCGCCATCCACATAACCTTGTCCCAAAATTTTCCTTTTATGCCACACATCTACTATTGGACAAATGTTTGGTAGCTCGTCCATTGCCAACACCTTCACTGAACCTCTCTCTGGCTCTTTCTCCATTGGGTTAACCATCCTCTTCCACTGTCGCTTTAGCTTAGGCACCATCTCTATAAGCTGCCCAAAAGTAACATCTGCCTTCCTGCTCGTCAGATCCTCCTTCAAGTCATAGCTTAATTGCCCATCCCCTAGTGGAAAATCTGAAACATGAAACTTTCGACGAGCTCTCCTTTTCCTCTTGGCCTTGACATCCTCGCCTTCATGGCTCTTTCCTTTCTTCTTACTAGGACCTGGGACACTTCTTCCTTCCTTATCCTCTATGGTCCTCTTCCCAATAGGCATCACTAATGTATCCTCTAGCTTTGATGCCTTCTCCAAGGTGACTACACTTAGTACTTTTGTCTTTCCCTTTTTCTCCTGGGTCAGTCCACTGGTTCCTTCGTCTCCCTTAATTTCGATGCCATAATCATTTGACCTAGTTAGCACCTGTCTTGGCAATGGATACATGTCTCCCCCCATCCTTGGTGGCTTATCACATTGCGGGCTGATGTGACCCAACTCTCCACAATTATAACATGTGGGCGTCTGCCTCCAAAACCTACCATTGCTTTGTCCAACACCATTCCTAGGCCTTTCTTCACCTCCTGGCTGATTTGCAAACCTCCCTCGACCTCGATTATTTCCCACTTGACCTAGCATGTTTAGGCTGAGATTCTTCATCAAATCTACCATTTGCCTCATGTCTTGCCTTAGGCCATCATCTTGCACTGCTGTAGTGACCATTGCTGGCATAACCTGAGGAGTAACAGAAACCACTGGTTCATGATGAGCCCCTGGCATGGGACCTTGTAACGAGTCCATAGGCTGAAATTCAGACCTCATGGGCAAAGACTCCACCCCTAACTAGCTCATTTTCCTCTTCCACTCTTTGTTCCTTGCTACCTCTAGTGCATCTTCATATGTCCTAGGCTTCTTTAGCTCCACTCTCCAACGTATATTCTCCCAAAGACCAGCCAAGAACCTGTCCTTCTTCATCATGTCAGGCGGGGGTACCTGTGGTGCTAAAGCCTTGCACATCCGCTCCCATGCCAATGAGAACTTACGTATGTACGCATCTACTGGCTCACCTTCCTTTTGCACCAAAGCCTGCACTTCTTGCCACACTTTGTCAGGATCTTCTATCTTTACAAACTCCACTTCCAACCCATGTCGTAGATTGTCCCAACTCAGCCTTACAGGTGGATCAGCCACACGCAACTCCTCTTCAAATGCTTTAGACCAAACTCGTGCATCACTCTTCAAAAAAATTTGGAGAAGGCGTAACATCTGCGCAGGGTCATGAATCTGGTTGCTAATGCAGGCAACCTCCATCTTTTCCAAAAAATCTTCCACATCTTCATCACTTCTTCCATGAAACTCCGGATAAGAGAAAGCCATGGCTACCCAAGTTACAATGCTTTGAGAACCCCTTTGAACACACGTGCAAGAAACCAAAACTTTTGACTACCCAATCCCCAGAAACTTCAATGGAGCTCAACTTTAGATAAGGACAAACACATGCACATCAAATGAGTTTTCATAGTTGATCATCGGAATTACA
The DNA here is from genome assembly GCF_014529385.1 of Adiantum capillus-veneris. NCBI lineage: Eukaryota > Viridiplantae > Streptophyta > Polypodiopsida > Polypodiales > Pteridaceae > Adiantum > Adiantum capillus-veneris. The sequence goes on along the minus strand of NC_140944.1, from coordinate 97,563,011 downwards.
ACAGGCAAAGGACATTCCAAGATCTCTCGTAATCTTCTTGGCCCGAACATAAAGACTATGCGCTGCTGGAAAAAAATCTTCCTTGACACATGAACATTTATCTGGATTCTCTGAGTTAAATGAAATGGAGTAAATTGAGGTCCATTTTGATCATCCATTAAAGCCAACCATGAAGCTCCCAAGAAAGCACACCTGTCTTATCCTCTGATTTTGCCAAAATTTCAGCAGCATAACAACATAAAATGGCTCAAAAGACCAAAAGACCAGCCATCATAACTTGGAAAAATTTTGACAGAGTTTCCCCAGAAGTAGAGTAGTGTGAAGCCAAAATATAGACTGTCTATGTATGCATAAACTGCCAACAATAGAACCCGAGCATCAATTAGGAATCACTAGTACATAGCCTATGGCGAGGTCACAAAAGGGTGCTCCAGCTACTTGTATCACCGAAAGGATCTCCACATTTGAGAATCCCCCAGCTCAATAAAAATCTCACGCTATCGACCCTCACACGAAGGCTAATGCAAATCGCGTATAGTCAAGTCTCAGAAATGACTATCTTCCAGACCAAGTCTCAGAAATGGCTGGGACTGCCAAATACAACCAAGTATGGCTCCACAAATGCGTACAATGGCAGTTTCCACAAGTAACGTACAATCCAGCAGACAATGCGCTCAAATAGGCGCCAAGTGATGCATACCCACAACAACTGCAAGTGACATCACTGCTAGTATATCACTGTACTCCAGCTACCTGTACCTGTGTGAATCACCTGTCCCTATAACCTGTAACCTGTAACCTGTAGCCCCGAATCTCGAATCTCGAAGCTCGAAGCAAAAGGTACTCGAAGAAGATCCTCCGTGGGGGCGCCAAAAGAATGTGAGCGGGATGAAAACACACTCAATGCCTCTATAACGACCCGACACACACTCTTGGGAAGATACACACACACACACACTAGGGGGCACCACTCGGCTTACACAACATACCTGGCCGAGACAGGAAACACACCTATGGAGTGAGAGGAGAGAGACTATCCACTTGCCCACTCCACATAGAGACGCACACACCCAAAAAACTCAGCTCAAAAGAGGATAATTTCTGATGTTTAGATACAATTGATCTTGGGCCAACACCAATGGGGCAAATAGCTCACACAATATAGATAAAATAAGCCAGATACAATCACAAACTAGAGCAGAAACTTCGCTCATAGGAGAAACTTACACAGAAAAACATCAAGAAAAGATTGAGGAATTTGGCAAAATGGACAGCGCCATCGCGTCCGGAATGGCCCAAAACCCCAGTCTACAATGTCAAAGTGCTCAAATCCGACCTCGGATGAGCAGTTTACGGCCAAAACAAGCTCCAAAATGAGTAAAAACACACCTGCGGCTGTTCCTCCTCTCTTCTCCACGTTTTTTCTGGTCTTCTCTCTGTTTTTTCAGTTCCCACACTTAGCTTTATTATTTGGGCACCCTTGGCCTTTTAGATGACCTCAAACGGACCCCGAATAGGCCAAAAACTGACCTCGCAGTGCATAGTTGTCACCTTTTTGCATCATCCGCACACCTGGCACTCAGCTTTTTTCAATAATGCATCCCGCTACCACGTGAAGTGGCCCCAAAGTATGGTCCTCATGATGACCTTTCTGCATAATTATCACAAGAAAACATCCACGTTGTGTCCGTACTCATCCACATGCAAGTATTGACCCCGTTCGGCCTCCTGACGCCACTAGATGCCATCTGACGCACTTGCTTACCTCATGTCTTCGGCCCACGGATAGCTTCCTCGAGAAGTTTTACGCGCTACCAACTCCTCCTTATTGTAGAAAAAACACAGTGGTACTGGTAATAGTGAAAATCGCTGCACTATGTACACCCTGTCCTACCTGTACACACGTGGGCCCCACGTAACCACCTGGCTCTGAAAAATGGGCAATTCTTTATTTGATGCACCATGCATGTGTATGTACATATGCGCAATCCCTTGCTCCAAAAAACTCCTGACAACAGCAAATTGGCAAAATTGGTAGATGACCAAAACGTGGATGCCAAAGTTTTGCATCTGAAATAGCCGTTGAATCTGTAACTGCATTTGCAAAATTTTGTCCACACTTGTCATACAAAGTAAGCTTATACAGCCCACGACACAAAAGCCCAGATGCAATGATTTCATCACCAAAACTGAGATCATGAACTGTACATCTATCATCAAAAAATTTGACTACAAGTCCAAGTCTAACAAGTGCAGATACAGACAACAGATTCTTCTTGATCCCAGGTACATAAAGTGAATCAACAAGTGTGAAAGAACTGCCATTACCTATAGTAAGCACAATCTTTCCAACTCCTTGAACTGGATAAGAGGCATTGTTGGCACAAGTGACTGAACTCCCATGAGGGACAAACTCGAGAGGGGTGAACAATTCACGATGTGAGGTAATGTGCTTTGTAGCACCATTGTCAAAATACCACATATGTGAATCTGCAGCAACTGACGTGCACGCATCATGGACATCAGGATTGTAAGTGCACTCTGCACTAAAAGCCCATTCTGCATCAACATCAGCATTACAGTCTCCTTTTACAGAAGACTCAACAATGGCTGCATTTGTAGTGGAACCAGCATTTGCAGTAGAACCACCCTCTTTCTTCTTAGCCTCTTTGGCCTTTAACTTAGGACACTGTTTGATCAACTGATCATTAGCTTTATAATAATGGCAATGCATCTTCTTTTTGCCCTGATCACCAGAATTGCCAGACGATGTGCTGCCGGCAGAAGCATTGGGAAGAGAAGTTTTGCCACTCGCATAAGAAGTGGCTGCATTGCTGTTACCACCCCTTCTTTGAGAAGAAATAAAAACCTGTTCAACTGCACATTGTCTAGTCCTGTTTTTTCTAGAAAGTGACTCTTGCAACAGCAATGTGCATAATGCATCAAACTTGACAACTTCTGGATTTCCTTGGCTCATAAGTCTCCAAGTACTAGCAAAAGTCTGGTAAGAATTTGGTAAGACATCAAGAACAACCTACACAAGGAAACTGTTTGAAATGACTTCACCTGCAAAAATAAGTTGCTCATTGATATCCTTGACACTAGCAAGGAAAGTGTCCATATCATCTTCCTCATGCATAATCTTTGACTCCAGCTCTTTACGCTGTCGAGAAATTTGCGATCTTGCCAGGAAAGCACCGGGTTTATGGCTGTGAGAGTTTGTGAGAGAACTCAACAAAAACTATATGAAGGATTTAAACCATAGATGCCATGAAGACTAGGGTTTGGAAAGAAGTGCAATCAAAGAAGACCCACTCTTTCTCTCTTGCACTCACACACACAAAGAAAGAACACAAAAGAGAATGTCAAAACAACACAAAAGAGAATTGTAGTTTTGTGCTTACCATAATATATATATTTTGTCTAGTGATTGGGATTAATTGTGTATACAAATCCTCTTGGTTCATAGCAAGATAACTACGCTTACGTCAAAAGAAAAGTTATAGTCTATGAGAGGTAGTATGATGGGATCCGGTGATAGAAGTATTTCATTGAGCCTTTCTGGGCGAAAGAGAAACACTATGCGTTGTTGAAAGTGTATTTTACGGCTAATCTATACTTTAATTCTGATAGATCGTACAGAGTGAAAGCGATAGAAATTATCATCATGTGGGTTATTCATCTAGGATAGTATGTGAGAAATGTAGATATGAGAGAAGTGAAGAGATGAGAAGTTTCCCTTCCAAGCCCTATTCTTACCCGTAGGCAATAAGGATACTGCGGGGAGAGATGTACCTGTAGCAAAGAGAACCTAGAATTTGTAGAGAGGATGAATTACTAAGAATGAGAGAGATAGGTTTGGTTAAGGAGATGAGATTAGATACATATATATATATATATATATATATATATATATATATATATATATATATATATATATATATATATATATATATATATATATATATATATATATGTTGGATTAGAGATGAAAAAGAAAACAACAAGAAATCAAGAAAACATCAATGTAGAACACATCTTACTTGACAAACCCTTCGGCACCATTATTGATGGAGAGAGAAGAAGAGGGGAGAACTCCACTTTGATTGATACACCAAGTCCAAGACCTTATTTGATTAGAGTTGATCTACCATGGATAGCATTCAAGAATGGCTAGTCTTCCTCTAGGAGAAAGTGTAGGCTTAGGCTTATGTTAATGGCTAAGTACAATTTGGCATTACTACTTACTCCCTCATGAATTCCTCTCATCAATGGCTTGAATGCTTGAGTGGTTTTCAAGGAAGAAAAGGACTCCTTTTATAGGTAAAGGGAACCCCCAAGAGTTTACACAAGAAGAGAAGAGCCAGTGTGAATAGAAATTGGAAAAGTTGGAAATGAGCTATCCCTGCATGATGTGGGCAGACTGGGGTCCAGTATTTTGATTATATCTTCTCAACCGTGGCTCCAAATAAAAAAGTAAAAATATGGGCAGAAAATTCAGCTCATTAGCTATGATTTTCATTTTAAAATTAATTTCCAATTCGGATTGGAACCTTGTGTAAAAAAATCATCAAAATAGGATCCATTTCTGGCAGCAAAAGTCTTCCTATGGTCCTCTTAGCTTAGACTTTCATTTGATTCCAAAGGACACCTCATGCCATATGAAAGCATGACATTTCTCCTTGACAAAGTTATCATGCTTGCAATAATGCATTAAAATAAGTGTATCTTTGAAATCATGTCACCTAGTGTCCCACTAGGATTTGATTCCCTCCTAGTAGCTATTTAAAAAGAAATATAAGAAAAATATAAAAAATACATAGAATATATATATATTGGAATTTACCCTAGATATAGGATCTAGCTAGGGTGTGAGATGATAATGAGATAGTAGAAATAAAGAATCAATGCTTTTTGCCCCAAGTTAAAGAGACGGAGCTATTGATGCTTTTCCCATAGTATTTTCTGATGGTAAAGTAAGAATAGGTTACCCTTGAGAAAAATAATAGGATGAGATAGAAGGCTTATTATTATACTTAAATATGAATATGTACATTATAGGAAAGATAATTATGTATCTAAAAAATTACAAGATAGATCTTGTAGCATGCGTTCCCACTATGTACGTGTCACACCACGACAATGCAGCAAAGCAATTTTAGCCTCATTGCGACTTGCATAAAGACCGACAAAATATCCCAAGCCTGTTTTGCAGGTTTTGGTGAACGGATGTGAGGAACAATGGTGCGCTTCACAAACAACGCAATCAATGAATGAGCCTGCGCATCCTTTACATCCCAACATGCTTGTTCTGCCGTAGGAAAAACAACTCTAATAGCAGCAATCCTTGTAGACAGCAAGACCTGCAACATCCTCAACATCGCATACATCCTCAGAACCAGGACGTACATCAATGCCCTACACAATATTCTAGATGACATTTGACACAAGAACGTGTTGCATCATATAAGCCCACATAGGGTAATTGTCCGCATCTAACCCGTCCTTAGCAACAGACATCTTCAAGACATCTGTGTTGTTGTCAGCCATGGTAAATGCTGCACCTGATGTGAAAACTACCCAAAAATAGGAGAAACGGAGTAGGAACAACATGTGCTATATAGCACAAACGGTTGAAAGCTATAAGGCACCTGTTATGCAAAAAACGGCACTGATAAAAATTTTGCACAAAATGACAAAATTGCCTGTGCAGACCTGCTTGTAGTGGAAATAGAGGCCGAAATTAGCCTGAATCAGAAATCTGAGCAAAATAAGCTCTATGAGCTCACTCAAAATTTTTGGACCTGCGAGCGCTCGCCAAACCTCACTATAATTGAAGAAAGTGAGTAGGCGTGTGCTGGAGTAGTTGGCGACTAAGCCCGGGAAGACGTAACCTGCTTTGATACCAATTGTTGGAATTAGGGTTGCAGAGAAACACACACAGCTTGGAGAAGACGAAGGAAGCTCGAGGAACACAGTAGAGAGTGTGTTACTTGGTGTGCAATGGAAAGATAGATAGGCCTAGAGTGATGATGGGCGTATATACAATGCACGGGGAAAAAACCTCCTAAAGAGGGAAAAAGATGCCCCGGTGGTCCTAGTGTGCTCACACACATCACTACCACATGTATATGGTAACACTTGCGTCCGATGGTGATAATTTTTATAGACTCTCCTACTTGCAAGTAGGTGATGTAGCAAGTCCTTCCTCACAAAGGAATTCTTGAATAAGGTGAAATATCACGACAGCCTACTAGGGAAGTGCAATGCAAAAGTAGCGAGGGTTGTGTCTCTAGAAGTTATTAGATTTTAGATTTACAACTAGTATTTTGAAAGGTTGTAACAACGAGGGTCTATGAAAAAGGGAGTAATAGATATACGAAAAAAGGTGACTAATATGTCAAGTTTGTTTCAATGGTTATCGCAAAGAAGTTACTTAGAAGTTACTTGCTGACCAAATCAGACCTAACTTAAAGTTGTAGTTTGTTGCTTTTGAGATAAATGTTGTAGTAAACTATGTAAAGAAATTGATCTCATTATTTCAATATAGGTTGGGATTTTAGACTTAACACTGAAATGACCTCGAAGTATGATAAAATGAGATTGATCAAAGGATTGTAGAAAATTTCCTTGGGAATGATGGACCTAAGAAATTTTGTGCAAAAATCTAAACTAACAATAATTTCGTGAAGATGGTAGTAATTGATGGGTTTTTCCTTCTTGGAAGATTCTCTTGATCAAATGTTACTTGTGACATGTATATGTGTTTCCCCTTTGAGATGTTACTTCACACATTTTATCAATATTAGCAAGGTATACACCTAATTCCTAATGATACATGATGGACTAAAGTAACAAGTTGAATGCTTGCATTTGCATATTGAAACCAAAATTTGAAAAAAAATATATTTGAGGTCCTTAAATGAAAATAAAATTTTACTTCTCCTAAACTTGCAAAGTTTCATGGCCATCCATTGCCGTCTCATTGGTCAAGCCTTGCACAATCGCCATTTTTTTGCCATTAGTCTTGCCAAGATTGCCCAACGGAAAAAAAAAAGTGATTGTGTTGCTAATGACTATCAAGACAGCTTGCGATGGCTATGAAACTTTACAAGAACAAGGATTAGGGTTCTTTTCTTATCCCTGCAAAGTTTCATGGTCGTCCATTAACATCAAGTAGAAATAATAGGTCTTTCTACACTCAAAAATTAATCTTTGAGGCCTCATGTGTTGGTCTAGTTTTAATTGTACAAGGCCATAGGGGGGTGGTGGAGCAAAAAGTACACTTTTTTAGTAGCTGATGCACATAGGTTGCCTACTTCCATTATTGTAATTTAGTCCCTTCATTTAAGGCTCACTTGACTTTCTTTTTTATTGTCTTTGTCTAGTTTGTAAATGGGTCCCTTCATTCAAGGACATAATGACTTCCTTTTCATTATTTTGGTTTAAAATGTACTTTTTTAGTTCCACCTTTGCAAAGTTTTATGGAGAGTGCAACCTGTCTTGATGGTCAAGGACGACACAATTGCCATTTTTTAACCACTGGGTCCTTGGCGAGCCCTTGATCAATGAGAAAGCATCCAAAGCCCATGAAACTTTGCAGGTGTGGGGGAAGCATACTAATCCCTCTCCTTGCAAAGTTTCATAGTCATCAAAATCCATCTCGATGGTCAAGGATATCACAAATGCCAATTTTTTTTGTGATTGGGTCCTTCATGAGCCCAAAGGCAAAAAATTAGTGACTGTGCCACGCATGATCAATGAGATGACAATTGATGGCCTTGAAACTTTGCAGGGGTAGGGAAAACACACTCCTCTCCACTCTTGCTTGCAAAGTCTTATGGTCATCACCATCTGTCTCGACGATAAAGGGTGACACAATTGACAAATTTTTACCATTTGGCTCAAGGCGGCAGGATCACCAATTTTTTGCCATTGGGCTCATCAAGGGTCTAATGGAGAAAAAAATTTGATTGTGATGTCCTTGACCATTGAGACAGATTGACATGGCCATGAAACTTTGGAGGGGTTGGGAGGAGTGTGCTTCCTCTGTCCCTGTAAAGTTTCACGGCTATCTGTTTCTATCTCATCGGTCATGCATGACACAATCACCAAATTTTTTCCCATTGGGCCCTTGGCAAGCCCAATGGTAAAAAAATTGGTATTTGCAATGCCCTTGACCGAGGATATGCCAATGAATGGCTATGAATCTTTGCAAGGTAGGGAAAGCACACTAATCCATGCCCTTTCAAAATTTCCCATTGGGCCCTTGGCAAGCCCAATGGTAAAAAAATTGGTATTTGCAATGCCCTTGACCGAGGAGATGCCAATGAATGGCCATGAATCTTTGCAAGGTAGGGAAAGCACACTAATCCATGCCCTTTCAAAATTTCATGGCCATCACAATTCGTTTTGATGGTCAAGGGTGGCATAATTGCCGATTTTTTTGCCGTTCAATCCTTGGCGAGAGTCCAACGACAAAAAAAATAGAGATTGAAAATTTTATAGTGATAAGGAAATCAGGCTTATATCCACCCCTACAAAGTTTCATGGCCATTGGCATCCGTCTTGACGGTAAAGGAAGTCATAATTGTCAATTTTTTGCCGTTTGGTCGAACAGTAAAAAAATGGTCATTGTGCCATGCATGATCGATGAGACAGCAATGACTGGCCATGAAACTTTGCATGAGTGGTGTAAGAACACTTCTCTTTACCCATAAAAAGTTTCATGGCCATTGCAATCTATCTCGATGGTCAATAGCGGCACAATCGCCAAGTTTTTGCTGCTGGGTCCTTAGCGAGCCCATTGACAGATGAGACGGCAATGGATGGCCATGAACCTTTGTAGGGGTGGCAAAATTATAATAATTCATATCCTTGCAAAGTTTCATGGCCATCGTAATCCGTCTTGACGGTCAAGGACGTCACAATTACTAATTTTTTTGTCGTTGGGTCTTTGGTCAGCCCAAGGGCAAAAATTGGCGACTGTACCGTGCATGACCAACGAGACGGCAATGGATGACCATGAAACTTTGTAGGGGTAGGAAACGAACACTCCTGTCCACCATGATTTTTTACCTCTCTTGAGTCTATCCCTCATCCCGAATTCAGTCACTTATGCCAACAATGCCTCTTATCCGGTCCAGGGAGTTGTCTGTATCTGCACTTGCTAGACTTTGTCTTGTAGTCAAGTTTGTGGATAACAGATGTACAATACATGATCTCAGTTTTGTATCTGGCATTTTATCCCATGGGATGTCTAAGCTCACTTTGTACAACAAGTATGGAAATTTTTTTCTAAGGCTATTTCAAATGCAACACTTTGGCATGCACATTTTGGGCACCAAATATTTTTTCAGTTTGTTGCGTTTGTAGAAATCTGATATGGTTGTTTCTTTGTCTCCTCTTGAAGCACCTATCAAAAATGTTTGTGAATGCTATAATTTGGGTAAGATGCAACATTCAAAGTTTCCAAAGGATAGTTCAGTTAGGGCCACATGCAGGTTGTAGCTTGTGCATAGTGATGTTTGTGGGCCCATGGAAACTCCATCCTTGGGAAATTTAATTACCTCTACTTCCTGACTTTCATTGATGATTACTGCATGTATGCATGGGTGTATCTGCTTAAGGCAAAGTTCAAAGTGTTTTTGTGCTTCAAACAATTTTTGGCTATAGATGAGAATGTCTCAAAATGGACTAGGGGCACCCTCCGTTCAAACCGAGGGGAAGAGTATACGTCTCATGAATTTAATACATTTTTGGAGAGTCGTGGGATAAAATACCAATGTACACTGTGGTATACACCTCACAAAATGGTATTGTTGAGAGGAAAAACAGGTCTCTTAGAGAAATGGCACGATGTATGGTCAAAAGTCAAGCTTTACCACATTCATTTTGGCTTGAGGCTACTATGTATGCCACTTATGTACTTAATAGGTATCCAACAAAAGCTTTGCATTCTATGACTCCCATAAGAAGCATGGCATGATAAAAAGCCTTCTATTGAGCACATGTGTGTTTTTGGTTGTTTGGCATATGCTTTGGTGCCACAAATGCAACACAAAAAATTGGATGATAAGGTTGTCAAATGTATATTTTTTGGTTATAGTGTTGAAAGCAATGGTTACAAGTTGTATCATCCACAAACAAAGTGTATCTTGGTTTCATGGTGTTAGCATGAAAACAAAAAGGAAAACGAGAACCGCTATAGCCTTGCACACACCACACCGTCGGAAGGAGACACCATAAAGTTGCGAAAAACACCTATGTCGAACACCTGTAAAGTCGGGTGGGAAACAGTCCTAACCCAGACCATGATTAAAATTGATGAAAATTGAGACTATAAAGATGAAGCGCGTGTTGTGTATACCTCCATAGAGTATCCATATGCTTGATTCCGACAACAAACGAGAGAGTTACAAGCTTCGGAAGTTGGGGTATCTCTCAAAAGCTCCAAAAAAGCTAGTCTCTATAAGCAAAAAAGGTGTGCAGAGAATTGCGGCTATTAAAAAGGGGATTTTTTTGGCTCTTATCCCAAGGAATTTTATCTCTCCTCTTAGCCGAGATGGTTCTCTCTTTGGTCACCTTTTAATTGGTCCATTTTGAGCTTAATTTGGGTAGAACAAGGCATGTCCGCAACTTTTTGACCAAGGCAAGTGGGGAAAGGAGGTGTCTAGTGGACCAAAAAGGACCCTAGGTGCCTGGGCAAAACTGAAAATGGTGTCCTCTCTCTCCCCCAACACCCACGAGCCCCCGTAAGCAAGGCAAGGAGGCTTCATTTGCTCCTTTGATACACCCTTAGCTGGGGGTACCCACTCCCCCCCTTATACCCTCCAATTTCCACTTGCTCCCCCCCATGTGGGATTACTCCATTTCCACTTGGCATCATCCTCCCACCTCCCCATTTGAGCCAATAAATTTTTTGTTTTGCTCCCTACACCGAGCAATCTTGGGGGAGGCATGGCGGGTGACTCCGAGCACCGAATGCGACGCTGTAAAGCCCGGTTCCGAACTTATCTGTTCGGCTATTTTGAAAAATCCTCGGCCACACTTTTTCTAATTAAATCCATAAAATCAGCCCACTTGCCTTTCCACGTCCACGTCCAATGCATGTAACTCATGATGTATGAGTCCGATTCACCGGCTATCAAGCACGACTGAAAGTACTCATTAAAAACCACCTTCTAGGAGTTTGACCAACCCGGAAATCTTGCAAATGACTAAGAAAAACCAAGACTTTATACATAAATTTTACAAGAGTACTCTGAAAACTCAAAGCATTATGTACATCTATGTACTTGAGGCTAGTGAGCAAGCTTTTTAGGATGGATTAGTGACTTTATCTTCATCCAAAAAATGCATGCATAGCTTGCCAACCCCCCCCCAGAGTGCTTGATCATTCATGACAAGCAAAGGTGTCTAGGGTGAACAACTGCTCCATCTCATCCCCAGAAACCTCATCCATATTTTTAGATGTTTTCATTGTCTCCTTCTATTGACAGCATTTCATCAGTCACAATTATCATCAAACTTGCCAGATATTTCTTCAATCTATAACCATTGACACGATATTTATGCTATGCACCATTTAAGTTTTCCAATTGACATGTGCCATTTTCAAATTTATTCACAACAGTAAAAGGACCTTCCCATTTGATTTGAAACTTCTTCTGAAAGGTATTGTCCAACTTACTATTGTATCGCAACACCAAATCACCCTTTTCAATTTTCTTATCCTCTACGTATTCATTGGCTTTTAGCTGAGCCTTTCTTGATACTTCCTCATAGTAACCCAAAGCTAAAACTCTATCCAATTGCAAGCATTGTAAATCCAGTAACCTTTTCTGCCATGCATTTGTTTGCTCCTCATCTTTCAATGACAACAACTTGAGAGCAAGAATTTCCACTTCAATTGGAAATAAAGCTTCCTTGCCATAAACCAAGTGGTAAGGGAAAAATCCTCTACTCGTTTTGATAGCAGTTCTATAAGCCCAAAGCGCACAATGCAACTCTGAATCCCAAGTCTTCCCATGTGTATGAGTCATCTTTGTCAAGATCTTTACTAACTATCCATTGAACCTCTCATTAAGACCATTGCATTGTGGATAATAAGGAGAACTATACCTATGCTGTATATTGAGCTTCTCGCATAAGAAATCAAACAAATCTCCTCTAAATCCTGGTCCTCTATCAGAAGGTAGTTCTAGGGGTACACCAAAATTGCAACATATATGCTCATAAACAAATTTCTCCATCTCCTTACTAGTAATCTATTTGACAGCTTTGGCTTTTGCCCATCGTGACAAGTAATCCACTGCTGTCAAAATGTAAGCATTTCTTTTGCTGGTCATAGATAAAGGTCCAATAGCATCAAGACCCCATTTTTCAAACACATCAAAAGCTAGGATTGTCTTTCGTAATTCAGGCTTCAAAATTCTCTTTCCCATCCTCTGGAAAGACAAACACGACTTGCACCAATGACTAACATCCCGTTGAATACTGGGCCATACATAACCTTCTTGCAAAACCTTATGCAACATGATCTTCATGGCAAAATGGCCTCCACAAGATCCCTCATGATTTTATTCCAAAATTTTGTAAATTTCCTCTTTCCAAGGCACACGACACAAAATCAAATCACTTCCTTTCATGTAAAGCACATCATCAAGTATTTTGTATTTCCTGGCTTTTCTTATGAATGTATACTTTTTAGAAGACGATAAATCTTCAGGTAGAACACCTGTCAATAGAAAATCCACTTCAATTTTTCCCTCCCATGATATAAAGGGGCACCTGCCTTTACCACAAACACCCAAGTGATCATCTCTTGGGCAACATCATGAGCTTCTTCATTTAGAGACCTCTCAATATGCTGCAAACTCCATGCTTCAAGATTTTTGAGCAACACCTTCACTGTGAAGCATAAATTATTCAGTGTAGGGTTCTTATTCTTCCATACTCCAACACTTGCTTCACAACCAACAAAGCATCTCCTTTAATTTGCAAGCGTCTAATTCCCAATTGTAAGTAAATATGCAAACCACCTTCAAGAGCCATGTATTCTGCTTCATTGTTACTTTTTGCGTCAAGTTTTAACCCTTGCTTTCTCATAAGCTTGCCTTGTGCATCATAAATGACAATGCCTCCTGAAGCAGCATAATGACTTCTTTGATAAGAACCATCATAGTACAACCATGAAGCATTAGAGATGGCAGGAGTCTCGACTTCCCTTTTTTGCACCACCTCTTCTTTGACCAAAACCGGAGTATCCTTATAGGTGAGAAGATTTGCTAAGGTAGCCCGAGTACTTTCCTCCACCAAAAAGGTGAACTGAAACTCTTGGAGCTCAATAATCCATCTCTTCACTGTTTTTGATATATTTGAATTATTGAACAGCTGGGGAAGCAATGAATAACTGGTAAGAAAGGTGAATGACTTTTGCAACAAATAGTGCCTGAATCGCCTGCAAGCATAAACCATACTGGTCATCACCAATTCAATTTCAGAAAAATCTCTTTCATGAGGAGTCTTCACTCTGGTAGCATAATGACTAGGCTTCATATATCGAGATTCCTTCCCCCTTTGCAATAACATAGCTCCAATAGAATCATCTCCCATTGATGGGTTGACATAAAACTCCTTTACCCAGTCAGGAGCTTGCATAATAGGTAACGTACTCAAAACTTCTTTAACTTTGTCAAAAACATTGTCACACTCATGAGACCACTCCAAGGGATCATTCTTAACTGTTTGTTGCAATGGATACAATAGCTGTGATGCTAAAGGTATGAAACGAGACAAATATTTAACTATCTGTATGAAAGTGGCCAACTGTCTGGTATCTTTTGGGGATGACAGTAACAACAAAGCCTCCACTTTCTATGGGTCCGCTTCAATACCATTTTTTGAAATAACATACCCAAGAAGCTTCGCCCGTGGCTGTGCCAAATGAAATTTTTTTAGGGTTTAGCTGACCCCCGCATTCATCATACCTTGCAAAAGTCATTTCAAGCTTTTGAACATACTCTTCTCTTGAATTGTATACACAAAAATCGTCTTTGAATCCTTTGACAAACTTCCCAAGGAACGGGGTAAGGCTAGGATCCAATCTAGTTTTCTTTCAAAGGCTGCTGGCCCATTTGTCAACCCAAAAGGAAGGCAACAAAAGCAGAAACAACCGCTTGGTGTGATAAAAGTAGTCTTTTTCTGGTCTTCAGGAGCAAGGATAAGCTGAAAGTATCCTGAATACCCATCACAGACACTGTATCTTTCAAAACTAGCCACTACATCTAACAATTGATCAATAAAAGGCAAAGGGTAAGGATCTTTCTTGGTCACCGCATTTAGTGGCTTGTAATCAACACAAACTCTCCAACGCCCATCTTTCTTTCGGGTGACTACTACAGGGCTCGCCCATTCAGCATTATCCATTGGCACAATGAACCCTGCATCCAGAAGCTTATCCTCTTCTTCTTTTAAAGCATTCATCTGTTCCTTACCCATTCTTCTTAATTTTTGCCGTATTGGCTTTGCCCCTTCAACTAGCTCGATCTTCATAGGATCCCCAACAAAACCCCTTATTTCTTGATATGAGGTAATGAAAAGATTTGGAAACCTGTCCAACATTGCCAAGTACTCTTTTCTTTCTCCTTGTGTCAAATCAGTACTCATCATATTTTTAATCCTCTTTCTTCACTGGCAGTTCCTGTTTAGGTTGCATCAACTTTTCAAGTTGCTCTAAACGGCTCGAAGCATTTATATTCCTTGATATTTGCAACACTTCACTAATTTCTTTCTGTTCTTTGTCCAACAACAAGAATCACACTTCACCCTAATCACTGGAACTGGAAGTAGTGCTACTTTCTGAGTCTTCAGAACTATCATCACTGGTAGTTTTGGACTCATCATTCTCACCAACATCTTCAAGTGCCATAGGTTGTTTGGTAGTCATATCAAACACTTTTTTTTCACCCTTCTTTCCATGCACACCGATTGTTCCCTTGCCCCAATCTTGGACGGCACCAACAGCTCTCAACCAAGGTCGTCCCAGAATGAGAGGAAAGGCTCCCAGACCAGCTGGCATAACATGAAAGTTCACCATAACCTTCATGTTAAAGACTTCAACTTCCAAATTTTTGATCATCTAAAAAAAAATCACTTTGGCATGGTTTGCTAGGTGAATCCAAAACCCAGAGCTTTCGTGTGTAATGAGACCCACTCTCTTGACACATGACTGTGTGATCACACAAACTTGAGCACCTCCATCAATGTAGGATTCTCCCATGCCCACACCTTTGTGCGAAGCGTTCACCACATGACAGATGTCGGGTAACTCTCCCACAGACAACACTCTGACTTGTCCATGCTTTGGATCCTTTTCTGGATTCACTAACGACTTCCACTGCCTTTTAAGTTTGGGCACCATATTCATCAAAACTGCCCAAAAGTACAATCTACTTTCCTCCCAATTAGGTCTTTCTTTAAACTGTAAGTTGTTTGGCCTTCTCCCAATGGTAAATCCACCACTTCAAATCGTCTACCAGGCTTCTCTTTCTCTTGGCTTTTGCATCCTCACCCTCCTTCTCCTTCCCTTTCTTTTTGCTAGACCCTGGTGCTGCATAGCCTTCCCTCTCTCTTTTGCCTATTGGCAACATATCTGCGTCTTTGTTTTCAACCCGCACATACCCACATGATTACCCGAGGTTGAGGCTTGATTTTATTGTCCATTACCTCGATCTCCCCGTTTATCCAATGCATAATCATTAGCTTTGTTAGGAATATACTGAGGAAGTGGAAACATATCCCCTCCCGTCCTTGGTGGCTTTGAACAATAAGTGCTAATATGACCAAGTTCACCGCAATTATAACAAGTGGGGATGAACCTTCTCTGTGGCTCAAAACCGCCTTGTCCACGAGCAACATTCACATTAGGCTGAGCTTCACATGCCTGAGCCATTCCTCTACCACATCCACAACCACGACCACCTCCACCACCAAGAACACTAAGTTGTAATTCCTGCATCATGGTCATCATGTCTTGCATATTTTGTTGTAACTGTTCAGTACTAGCAGCCCTTTGAACAAGTTGGTCTCCAGATTCTGCATGATTCTCCTCCTTTTGACTACCATTATTTTGCTCAAGGAATACAATCGGGTATTTTTAGCTCAACTTTGAACGTCAGACTTTCTTTTAAGTTTGCCACAAAGCGGTCCTTCTTTAACATGGATGGAGGGATCTCATTTCCCAAAGCCCGGGCCCATTTATCCCATAAATGGGTGAACTGCATGAAAAAATCATCAACACTCTGATTAGCCCTCTAAGTGTACCCCATAATTTCATGCCAAACTTCATCAGGTACTTCGATAGATCGGTATTGTGCCAGGAAAGCTTGCTTCACACGGTTGTAGTCCAAAACCACCCTGGATTTTGTGCCTGCATCAACTCCTCAAAACTGTGTAACCAAACTTTTGCCTCATCCTGTAAACTTTATTGCAGCAGCCGCAACAATATAGCTTGGTCTAGTATATTGCGTAGTAAGCAATTGACTTCCAACTTTTCAATAAATGTTTGTGGATTTTCATTAGGCAATCCATGAAACTATGGGAACTCGTCTGCCATGTTTGACTGCCACCACAAAAACACTTACATGTGACGTCGAAAACTCAAGGGATGTCGATGGATCTCTCCAGTACCTAATCCACCTCATAATGGGTAACCCAGCCCCCAGTGCTCGGATTCACAAAACCTCACAACCCTCCAAAGGCTACAATCCAATTATGTGACCGCCTCAAGTACTGTTCACAATTTGCATATACATAGGCGGTTGTCTATAAGGACCCACATCCCTTTTACATTCACTGCGTGCAGAATAGACATATTTCATAGGAATTGGAGCATAGGAGCACTTGCTCCTCAGTGGGGGCACCAAAAAAATGGTAGCATACAAAAAATAAGGAAAACAAGAACCTCTATAGCTTTGCACACACCACACCGTCGGAAGGAAACACCATAAAGTTGCGGAAAACACCTATGTCGAACACCTGTAAAGTCGTGTAAGAAACAACCCTAACCCAAACCATGATTAAAATTGATGAAAATCAAGACAATAAAGATGAATCTTGTGTCATGTAGACCTCCATAGAGTATCCATATGCTTGATTCCAACAATAGACGAGAGAGTTACAAGCTTCCAAAGTTGGGGTATCTCTCAAAAGCTCCAAAAAAGCTAGTCTCTGTAAGCAAAAAAGGTCTGCAAAGAATTGCAGCTATTAAAGAGGGGATTTTTTTGGGCTCTTATCCCAAGGAATTTTCTCTCTCCTCTTAGATGACATGGTTCTCTCTTTGGTCACCTTTTAATTGGTCCATTTTGAGCTTAATTTGGGTAGAAAAAGGCATGTCGGCAACTTTTTGACCAAGGCAAGTGGGGAAAGGAGGTGTCTAGTGGACCAAAAAGGACCCTAGGTGCCTGGGCAACAGGTATGAACTGAAAATGGTGTCCTCTCTCTCCCCCAACACCCACGAGCCCCCGTAAGCAAGGCAAGGAGGCTTCATTTGCTCCTTTGATACACCCTTAGTTGGGGGTACCCACTCCCCCCCTTATACCCTCCAATTTCCACTTGCTCCCCCCCATGTGGGATTACTCCATTTCCACTTGGCATCATCCTCCCACCTCCCCATTTGAGCCAATAAATGTTTTGTTTTGCTCCCTACACCGAGCAATCTTGGGGGAGGCATGGCGGGTGACTCCGAGCACCGAATGCGACGCTGTAAATCCCGGTTCCGAACTTATCAGTTCGGCTATTTTGAAAAATCCTCGACCACACTTTTTCTAATTAAATCCATCAAATCAGCCCACTTGCCTTTCCTTTCATGCATCTGCACCCACTTTCTAAGTGAGGAACCGCCCACGTCCAATGCATGTAGCTTATGATGTATTAGTCCGTTTCACCGGCTATCAAGCACGACTAAAAGTACTCATTGAAAAACACCTTCTAGGAGTTTGACCAACCCAAAACTCTTGCAAATGACTAAGCAGAACCAAGCCTTTATACATAAATTTTACAAGAGCACTCTGAAAAATCAAAGCATTATGTACATCTATGTACTCGAGGCTAGTGAGTGAGATTTTTAGCATGGATTAGTGACTTTATATTCATCCAAAAAATGCCTGACAATGGGATGTTGTGTTTGTGGAAGATTCTGTTCAGCCCTTGCTGTCATGTACTAGAGACAGTGATGTAAGCTCACATGATAGTTATGACACTTTGTTGCCTCTTTTCAGAGGTGGAAGTTCAAATGTAAATGCCAATGAGGAAAATGTTTTGCCTATAGGGGTTTTTGAAAATGTTACAGATCAGCCTATTACTAATGTAGGTGTACATGATGTACTTGATGAGGAAAGGGCTGAGAATGAGCATGCTAGAGGTATGCCAAAATGGCTGGTGCATACTTTGCAGTAAATTGGATGCACCTTTGTCTAGTCGTACTCGTTCAGGTTCTTGTCATGCATCTTAAGCATGCATCAGATTGTTATGATTTGGCTGTGTCCAACTTATGTGATGTTGAGGAACCTCTATCTTTTGATGAAGCACAAAATTTTTCATAAAATCTATATCTAACCAACCCAAATGATTTTCTCATATTAAACTAATCATTTAATGTGGGAGAATAAACGGGAACAAGGGTTAGAATATAGACATGTGCTTATGGATCTGTCTTAACACGGGGCCAAGGTTAAAGGGATCCAAATGAGGGATGGTCTATTAAAGAGCAATGCTACCTAATGGAGCTTAAAGACCTTAGAGTTAGCTTCATTAAAGACCTCCAAAAGTTAGTGTTAAAAAGTCCTTTGACCTTAGGCAAGCTAGGGCTGACCTTGAGGTGGAAATCGTACCCAAGCATGAGGTGCTTGGGTAGGATTCATGCTTGCTAACTCAGGTGCTTAAGGTGTTTGTGGAAACCTTGCCCAAGCTTGAGGTGTTTCTCATGATTAATTGACTAAGGTTCTTGAAGTGTTCAATACAAACATGATCTCTCAAGAGGCAGAAAAGACTTTCACTCTTAAATGACTAAGGTGCTTGAAGTGTTCAATTTAAAGATGATATCTTAAGAAACATAAAAGACACATGTCAAGATCCTTCCCATTTGGTCCTCATGATGTGCTTGAATCTTATTGGATAGTCTTTAAAGGGGTCCAATGAGAATTTAGATGCATAAAAATAAATAATTAAGTTCTTTCTCTCAAAGAGAAAAAAGAGGACACATGTCCAAATGATATAGTTAAATAATACGAGAGAGAGAGAGAGAGAGAGAGAGAGAGAGAGAGAGAGAGAGAGAGAGAGGTGGACCAAGCATGAAAGGGGGTATACTCACCCACACCCACACCCACACACACACTCTCTCATTGTGTAAGTAAACACATAAGTATAATTAGCATGGCTAACAATAACCAAGAGAGTAGAATGAACATTGATAACTTTGATTTTGCACATGAAGGTGCTAATGATGATTCCCCCATGTTTGTCAATAATCAGGTTACTAGGTTGCAGCAAGCTATGGGTAGCTCTGCTTTGCAAGCCATAGTTACTCAACAACTTCTTGCTTATGGGATATCCCTTCCTCTCCAAGAGGAGAGAGAGCTTAGGAGGCCTCTTGATGAGACCCCCAAAAGAAGACTCTCTTCCATACAAGAGGAGGAATCCAAAGAACAAGAATGTAATGTATCCCTAAGTTCCTTTGAAGATGTTGCTCCACAAAGACGGTGGTCTAGACGATCACCAACTCCTCCCAAGAGGAACCGGTCAACACACAATCCTTCTCCTCATCACTCCGAAAGGGAAGAAAGGAAACAAAGGAAGAAAAGGTCAGAAAGAGGTCACCCTCTTCTCCTTCTTCTTCACCTTACTCCTCTTCCAAAGAAATCTATCGCTATTCTCCTAGAGAATACAAGAGGGGTGGACATTGCAAATCATACCCTGCATGGCAAAGGTCACAAAAGCTCAAGAAGTTCAAAGAGGGAGGAAAGAGTATCTCTTTTCTCACCTATGTGGAACCTTTGGTGTCACCGACGAAGTATTGGTCTTCATCCAACAATTTGATGTGGCCTTTGAAGACGAGGGCTTCACAGAGTCCTCCAAGCTACACCATGTAGCTATGCACTTCCAAACATCTGCTCGTCAATGGTTGGCTAGCCTTTGTGGCAACGGAAAAGCCCCAAAATGGAAAACTCTATGAATTTCCATCATGAATCAATTCCTTGCAAGCGATGCAAAGGAAAAAGTACTTACTAAATGGCACAGTTTGAAGCTTCTCTCCTATGAGTATATTCACAAATATGTGGCGACAAGTTTTGGGATTTACATCTCAAGGTTATTGTCTTCCAAAATAAAGAATTTACCGAGAAAAACCAACAATTTTGGGCAGGATTACCTGAAGAAATGACCGAGTATGTCAACTCCCAACGGCCTGGTTCTATCACCAAAGTAATCCACCACATGATGGTTGCTTCCCGCATCAATTTACAACAAGGGGTTAGATGGAATGTCAAGCCCATGGAAAACAAAGACAAAAGTGATGCAAAGGGGAAAACCAATGCCCAAAGTTCTTCCCAAGGCAATTCCAATAACAACAAAAACAACAATCGATCCAAGGAGAAGGGAGTTTACATAGGTAAAAACAAACTCTCTCCTGAATAGCTTAAAGCTTTTCACAAGGACTGACGGAAGCAAAGCGAACCCCGAACCCCGACGGCCTCTAAAACGCTGGGGGCCGAATGGTGCGCCTCGTGCCTGTCACGATAAAGCAAACAGGGGGCACCACCTAGCTTTGAGCGGCTAGGACGCAAACCACGATGATATGAACACCACAAACTTCCACACGGAGAGAGAGAGAGAGAGAGAGAGAGAGAGAGAGAGAGAGAGAGAGAGAGAGAGAGAGAGAGAGAGAGAGAGAGAGAGAGAGAGAGAGAGAGATTTTGCAAATGATGAAAACCCTCGGGGGTGTGAGGGAGAATTATTTCTGCAGTATTTACAAATGGCACACCATGGTGATAGAGAGGTAGGGAGAAAAGATGGTGCAAACTACTTGGTGCGTTCTCTAAGATGACTCAATGATTGGGAAGCTTGCTACCAAGAGCGTGTATACGTGTGAGCATCGACAATTGGAGTCGAGGGATGGACGTGGCTCCCTCCGCATGGTGGAACTCCCAAGGTGAACCAACACACAAGCCCCCTCCCCGTGATGCCAATAGTGTCAACTATTCCCACTACACTCTACCAAGTGCTGACCTCTTGTGAGCTGCCCCCCCCCCCCCCCCCCCCCCCCCCCCCCCTCCCCGTGATCTCTGAGTGCCAATTTATAGGTGTTGGCTGCTTGGATTATGGTAATCGCGGTGTGATTAGGGTAAGCTTAATCGGGGAGACAAAGCAAGTGGTGGGTCCGGTGTGGTTGACCCTTGCTTTGTTTTGGGAGGTTATTAAAAGATGAGAATCTCTAGGTGGGCCTTTGTGGCCATCACGTAGAGAGAGGGAATTTACAAAGTGGGAATTTTACAATGTCTTGGGTGAAAACTAAAGAAATGATGAAAATAACCTATAAATTACTGAAAATGGTGTCGTGGTTGCGTGTTGCCAGCGAATGGTGTGTTGCCGGTGCGTCGGTGTAGAGCGTACTTCTTTTCGGGGTTGGCCGGGGCATGCCTTTGGTGCATTTCCTCGTTTTGTTGTTGGCGGCGCGTGCTTTGGGTGTTCCTTCTTTTTGTCGATGTCGTAATCGTAGACTTCCTTTGGTTTTTGTTTTTGTATTTATGTGCGTATATGCGTGTGTGTACGTATGGGTGCATGTGGACATATGTGTGTGTATATATGTATATGTGGGTGCGCATGCGTGCGTGGGAACGAGGCTTAATATTATTATGTATAATATATATATATATATATATATATATATTCCTATTTGTTGGCGGCCTGCCTGCGGCTACGCGAGGGTGAGGGTGTGGGGGGGAATGGTGTGTGAGAGAGGGTGTGTGTGTGTGTGTGTGTGGTGTGTGTGAATGTGTGTGTGTGTATGTGTTGTGTGTATAGAGAAAGAGGGAGTGAATTGTTCTGCGCCTTCTCAGGCCCGCGAGGGAGAGAGATGAGAGAGAGAGGTTTGCGGGCGGCATTGTGTGCAGAGCGCAAGAGAGAGAGAGAGGGAGATGAGTGGGGAGAGAGAGAGAGTGTGAGGGAGGGAGAGGATGAGTGTGTGTGTGTGTGTGGATGAGGGAGAGATCTCGTAATTGGTGTTGCACCTTCGGGCTGGAACGGAAGAGAGAGAGAGAGAGTGAGTTTCAGAGTTTAATGGCGGGCTGGCTCTACACAGAACGAGAGAGGGGGATGTTTTTCCTTGCGCCTTCACAGGCCTGTGAGAGGGGGAGAGATAGATAGAGAGCTTATTGGCGGGGGTTTCTTTGGTGGGTCTCCGACAAGTGAGGGAGGGAAGGGGGGGGGGGGGGGGGGATATCACCCCTTCCCCGTTTGGTGGCTCAAGGACAAGAGGAGGGGGAGGGGGGGGGGGGGGGGGGGGGGGGGGGGGGGGGGGGGGGGGAGAGGGCCAAGGGAGGAGAATGAGGCCGAGGGGAGGGTGATGCGAGCAGGTGGGGGGGGGGGGGGAGAGAGAGAGAGAGAGAGAGAGAGAGAGAGAGAGAGAGAGAGAGAGAGAGAGAGAGAGAGAGAGAGAGAGAGAGAGAGAGAGAGAGAGAATATTATTCGGACTATTGGCTTGCATGGGGTGTGTGTGTGTGTGTGGATAAGAATACGGGAGAGAGAGAGAGTTCGCATGCGGCTCGACACAGAGGGAGCGCGAGAGGGAAAGCGAGAGAGGGGTCGGGGTGAGTGCTCGAGGCTGCTCCTGGCCGAGGGTGGCCAGTAAGGGGGTGTGTGGGTGAGAGAGAGAGGATATTAGAGAGAGAGAGGGAGATAGATAGATAGATAGTTCTATTATCGTCCTGGGAGGTCAAATATGACCTATGGGACCAAATGAACATGTCACGTGGTGTGAGTGGAGTTCATAAGTGACTCTCGATGCTCAAAAATGGCTGAAATGAGCGTCGCAATAGAGAGTCCACATCGTGGTTGGGAGAGGAAGGTATGTAGGGAGAGCTCATGGCTGAATATATGGGGAAAAGAGGACCTAATGTGGTCAAAAGCTGAGCACTCAAGTAGTGTGTGGTACTCACTCTCTCGCACTTGACGAGGGCATAAGGTGCAAAGTCGATGACACTCTTCGCCAGTGCCCCAACGTCCTGTCTCGCAGCGTAGAGAATGGGAGCTAAGACGAATGGAGGCAATGGTGCGGATTGCACTCAACGGGATGGGCTCAAGGATGTAGGAATGGGTTCGGTTACCTCGTTCCGAGAAGAAGAGAGATTTGTAGTTTGGGGCAACGTGTGTGGTGTAATGGCTGAAGCGAGAACCTCCGGATTTCTCCCAAGCCATGATACATTGGCGTTGTAAGAAAGCCTCATTAACTTGGGAGTCGATCGACGCATCCTTGACCAAGTGACATGCATCCCATCTTCCAAACCATTTCTTGATATCAAGCATCCACCCCGAACTTAGTATTTTGCTCTTGCATGTCTTTTGAACCTTTTGACTTGCTTCATATGCGATTCTAGGAAGTCGATGCAAAGGGCTACGTTGTGTCTTACGCATGTACTCCACAACCCTTTCCATGCCCAAGACCTCAATGGGAAGCGATCCGGACTCAAGAAGTAAGAGCATGTAGGGTGTTTGTGTCTTGACTTGGAGAAAGTTGGTGAGAAAACGCTTTTGGACATTCTCAAATTAACTCTTTCCAAGTAGACTTCCCGATGCTTCCACCCCACACCTCCACTCCATAAAGAAGCACCGGTGTCACCAATGTGTCAAAGAGGTACTTTTTGAGAGCCCAACACTTGATCTCTCCTACATTGCACATGTTCTCAAATGCATAATAAGCCCTCTTTCCGGCTTCCAAGCGACGCATTGCACAATCCTTCCATTTATGATTGGATGGAACCTCAAGGCCAAGGTACTTGAAGTGATCTACCACTTCAAGTTTCTCATTGTTGTATACAATGCATGGATTTTCGTCATTGAGGGTCTTTACAAGCATAACCTTGGTTTTGGATCCATTCACGATCAGCCCGCTATGTAGGCAAAAGCGTTCCAAGACACTCATAAGCTTTTGTGCATCTTCTAAGGTATGTGCCAAGAGCACTACATCATCGGCATAAAGCAAAAGCATGATCACCGCATTTCCAATCTTAACCTCTTCTATGCCTTCTTGCTGCATAAAATCAAGAACCATGTATTCCAATTCATCAATGAGTAGCCCAAAGAGGGTTGGGGAAAGTGGGCATCCTTGTTTGACACCAATAGTGCTTGCAAAAAATTCTGAAATTCCATCTCCCATACGTAATCGACATATCACTTTTTGGTAGATGCGAAAGACTGCATGCATAAATTCTCTCGGCACTTGAAGGCTTTGCATTCGTCTCCAAAGATTTCCTCGTGGTACCATGTCAAAAGCTTTCTTGAAATCCACAAAACAACAATACAACTTTTTTCCTTTCAATCGAGACGCTTCCATAAGAACTCGAAGAGTGACAAGGTGATCAATAGTGCTATGATGCTTTCAAAAACCTGCTTGGCCAAGCGCACGTTTGCCATTCTTTTCAGCCCATTCACTTATCTTCATCTCCATGATACATCCAAATAACTTTGCCATCAAAGAACCAACCATTATAGTGCGATAGTTGTTCACATTGTTTACATCTCCTCCTTTGTGCAAAGGTTTGATCCAATTTGTACTCCAATCATGAGGCATGCCATACTGAAGTGCAAGGTTAAACATATCGCATATCCAATATCGTGTTTTCTTGCTTGTCCATTTAATCATTTCAGCCTTGACACCTTGAAGGTCACCTGCCTTGCGAGTAGCAAGTTTCTCAAGCGCGCGGCATACATCTTCAATGGTAAAGAAGGGAGACATAAATGGAAGGGAGCTACAACCCTCCATCTTATCAACATTGGGTTGCTCATAGAGGTTCTTACAATGCATATACATATCCTCAAGAGTCAAGTCACCAAAGCTCTCAACGCGCTTGCCTTTTAGATTTTGCCAAAACTTGCCACATGCATGTGCTTTCTCTTGTGCTAAAAGAAGTTGTTTTTCGACTTCCCACCTTCTCCTCTTCTTTTGAACAAGTGCTTTGTATGTGTGTGAACATTCCAAGTAAACTTCCTTGTCTTTGATTGCATCCAATCTTAGCAAGTGTTTTCGGGCTTGACTACATTCCATGTCAAACCATTTCTTCTTGGTGCTACCCTTCTTAGACCTTTTGCAAGACATGTGTTTCGCCGAAAAGCATTCCTTCGCACAAGAGAAAATTACCTCTTTGAAAACTTTCCACTTGCATTCTAATGTTGGGCTCCCTTGATGCTCTATCATGCTTAACATTTGGTCCACCATATCAGCATATATAAGTGCTCGTTTGAAGTCTAGACGTAGGTACAAATGATTCACATCATGATTGGAGGCTACATGCTCGGGCCGTTTACCACACTTGAGGTCAATACATAACATCCTATGATCCGATTCCGGATTCCATTCACCAAGTGTAAAGCTTTGTATGCATTCTAGAGTGGCTTCTGAGAACAACATATAGTCAATCACGCTAGCACCATTGTGCTTTCTACATGTAAAGTCATTGGTGCCTTGCCATAGAGATACACCATTTGCAATGAGCATTCCGGTACTATTGCACATATGTAGAAGTGACTTTCCATAGTGATCCACTTCTTTTGCATCATTAGAACTTCGATTATACATGTATGAGTCATCCACTCTTCTTGATACATGCGGCATGTCGACTTGTTGTGTGTCGTGTTGTAACATATTTGTGCGAGCATTCATGTCTCCAAAAACAATGACTTCACCTTGATCCTTGTAATGAGCAATGTCTTCCTCTAGTTCAACAAAGGGCTGATCTCTATCCATATTCAAGCGAGCATAAAAGTTGGAGTCATAGTGAGGAATGTAGCAGCCGGCCACAAACATGACTTGACCATTTGGTGGGCTGATTTTCAGCCATAAGTAGCGTTTATACTTATCTTCTTTGACAATGGAAACATCTTTCAAACCCTTTTTGGTCATACATGCTACGCCTCCTTGGCCTCTTCGTTGCTTTGCATTTTTGGCCCACATCAAAGAATGTACATCGTATTTGTCAAATCCAAGAATTCGTTGCGCATCATGCTCCCATGTTTCGACAAGAAGTATCACATCGGAGTCATTGGTAAGCTCATCAATGCCAATTCCCGCATTCCATGGATACCCATTACAATTCCAAAAGCTTATTCGCAAGTGTGAGTTGGTCTCATAGATCATGTGTCCCTATTTGTTGGGTGGACTTGCATCCTCCTCAAGTGCCTTTTCTTCTTGAGATGATACCTTAACCTTCTTGCTTCTTTCCTCGTATGCTTTGCGACGTACATTTTGTTGCATAAGAGTGCGATCCTCATATACATTACAACCCGTTCCTTTGAGGTAGATCCAACCATTGTCAAGGATGATCTTTCTCTTTACCTCATCAGCCATGGTACATACAATAGGTCTTTCTCCCGAGCGAGGGACTCCTTGTTTTCCAACTCGATGTGCACCATAAGCCATGATTCCTGACATGCCAAAGTGTGTAGCAAAAAACTCTTCAATAGCAACCGCAAGAGATTGGGGTGTTTCCATGCTTTCCTCCTTGATTCCACGAATGACGATGTTCTTTGAGCGTTTTTGTTGTTCTCGCAATTCTTGAGTGTCCACATTCTCTACATTCTTTGCTTGGACAATGGCTTGCGTGATAGGAGATGTAGAAACCACATTATCCTTACATATATCAGCCCATGATTTGGATGCATTTCTCATCTCACATACATCATGTCGTATTGTATCTATCGTTTCCTCTTTCAATACATGATCACTCTCAACTTTGCTCAAGCGCTCTTTCACTACATTCATGTCCACAAGAGAGCGTTTACATTCTTGAACTTCATTCTCAAGATGCATCAAGCGTGTTGTTTGCATTTCAAGAACCTTCTTGAGGTGCTCATTCTCCACAATGAGAACTCTTAAAGTACCATTCTCCATTGCAAGTGCGCGCAACTCTTCACCTTGCTTGTTGACGGTTTCTTGTAACGAGATCAAGTAAGCCATGATCATTGCTTCCGTTGTTGTAGACGATGTGGTTGGATTAGCATCCAAATTCCTTGGAGATTTTGCATCATTCTCCATGGCGAGTGTGGCTTTTCCACCCTTGCGAGTTTTGTCTGACATTGCCTTCAAGTCGGCAACAAAAACGCAAAGTTTTGACAGTTTTTTTCAGTTCTGAGATGCTGTTACAGCAAAGCCTTCCATTACACAGAAAAATTCTGTCTTTACATCAATGCGTAGAGGGCTTTGTGCTCTTCGATTGAGGCTATAGATCACCTAAATCGGAGTTCGGATGAGCAAGTTATGGTCAAAAGAGTGAACTGCTGTCTACTAGGTCAAAAAACGGCTGAGAGAGAGAGAGAGAGAGAGAGAGAGAGAGAGAGAGAGAGTCGGCCATTGGTAGGCAACGAGGGAGACAGAGAGAGAGGATTAGCCGGACCACCTGCGGGCATGTGGTGAACAACGCCGGGCCATCTATGGCCTGTGACCATTGCCTTGGCTGTGAGCGAGAGAGAGAGAGAGAGAGAGAGAGAGAGAGAGAGAGAGAGAGAGAGAGAGAGAGAGAGAGAGAGAGAGAGAGAGAGAGAGAGAGAGGAAAAAAATGGAATGGACGAGGGGAAGAGAGAGATGGAGGCCTGCGAGGCTGGGGTATGGTCGAGTTTTGGGCCGTGAGGTTGGCCAGGGCATTGCTTAAGCCTTCCAACAGTGCCGTCACGGCTCTGGGAGAGGAAAATAAAATTTTTTTTTCTTTGATTTTCGAAAATTGGCCATCATTAGCCCTCCCCTTTTGGCTAGAGGCATTTATATCTCTAGCCCTGACTTTGATTCTTCTTCAGCTGAGCTGTAGGAGCCGATATCGAGTTGCCTTCTGAACTAGCCATTCCATTTGGCCATTGGTGAGATTCTTGGGATATTCATGGATCTGCAACAGGTCCGGGTGATAGCCTGTTCCTTGGAATAGTGTCGGTTGATTAAATGGTAAGCCCATGGCTTCGAGAACTCTGTGCCAGTGTCCTCCTGGATCCCAAGTGAAAAATAGGATCATTGTCTGCAGTGTCTGAACAATAAAATTTGCATGCCAAATTGGACCAACTTTGTAACCACCAGTAGCGAGAGGGGAAATGAGCATCTTGGCTCCTGCAAAGAAAGAACTGAAAATTATGATTCCCAAGAGTGTACCAAGAATCCACCATATATGGCCGCCTTGTTGGTGTGGTGAGCTCAAGTTTTCTTCAGAATCTTGCTTACTGCCATGATTGGAAAAACCTGCAAGCACATCATGCTTCCCTTGGGTGTGCTCAAACATGTCAGCTTCCTTATCTGATGTTAGTAGTAAGCCACCTACCTTGCGGCTTAGATACAAGCGTAACCCACTTATCTCTCTCCATAGAGAGGATGCACTATTTGTGAAAAAGTGTACCAAATCGGGAATGAGGCCTTCATTCTTGCATTCTATCAGCCTTTTGTATATCCATGGATCCTTAGCTTTTATCTCCATGCTGATCTTATCTCTACATGTTATAGCAGCTAGCCATAGCCATAGGTCTGATGCATCCCATGCAAACACAATGCTGTGTTGTGGAGGAGTTTGGAACATCCTTAAAGGTTGGCGACATATTGATCATCAAACTTACTCTGAACACCCTCACATAAACTGGAGGCATTACCCATCTCCAAGTTTATAACACCCTTAAGTCGACTAGAGGCATTACCCATCTCTAAGTCTATGACACTACACAATAAAGTCTTGCTCGGCTGCCAAGCCTCTGGCAGCAATATCCAACTCCAAACCTTCAGTCATACTTACCTCTTAGTTATGGTCCCCTAGTGAAACTTCCTTGATGCAAAATTCCTTTAGCTTGCTACACTGTCCTTGGTCCATGATAGTGCACAGGCTTCCATTTTCAAAGCCCTCCCCTTTGCTTGATATGTTGTCCATCTTCTACAAAGCCTTGCTAGCAGGCTGGTCTTTCTCTTCTCTTATATCTTTCATGCCCTGTGCATTCCTCTTACTCTGACGAGGCCTAATCAACACTTTACACCTTCTTACCCTTACTGCCCAACGCTGTCAATTGATTGCTTTGGTGCCTATTTCATCCAAGGTTAAAGATGTACTCACATTTGTAACACAATTTTCTTGACTTACCTCCCCCACTGGGGTAGCATCTTTTGATTCTTTAACCTCTTGTTCCAGTGCTTTAGTTCTTTGAATAGTCTTCTTGCTTGATAGGATGAGTGTAAGTGGTGATTGTGGCGGTGGTTGCATAAGTGGCTGGCATTGAATTGGTGGGGCTAGCTGTGGTTGCACTACTAGTGGTGGGATTTGAACAGGTGATATTGGTTGCCTGGGAGGTGGTGATCTTGCCCTTGGTGGAGAGATCTGATTCTGTCTCCCTCCTCTAGTGAAATTCTGCCTCCTTGGATGTGGACAGTAGTACATACCATGGCCATCTTCCCTGCAGTTGTAACAGTGGTACTCTTAGTTCTGCCTTCGTTGTCCTCTTCCTTGTTCTGGATTCCTGACAGGTGCATGTCCTTGCTACACTAGATGCATAGATAAACTCTCTAGTTGGGTGGTGATGCGACTCAACAGGTCTTGCTGCTCTTCTGATGCCTCTTACGGTTGGGCTCTATGATTGGCTGTTACAGTCACTGGGGTTGGTCGGGACGAGCTTGTTTCCTCAGACTTGTTTACTCTTGCTTGCATGCATAGCTTCTTGTCTTTAAGGCAGGCTACTTCGACTGCCAACTCATATGTTGCAGGAAACCTTCCCTTCACTTTCTCTCTAAGCGGTGACCATAGACCAGCAATGAAATGGTCCTTCTTTAGGAAATTAGGCGCTCCTTCGTCTTCCTCCAGTGAGGCAACCCATCTCTCCCATAAGTCCACAAATTTGGACTCGTAGGTGGCATACTCTAGCAGACTTCCCTGCTTTAATTTTGTCAGTAGCTGCCATAGCTTCTCCGAGGTTGTGCCTCCACCAAACCTCTATACAAAAGCAGCCCTTAACACATCCCATGCATTCTTGGTGGCGTGGGGCAATGCATTCTACCAGGACTTGGCCTCTACTTTCATCAATAGAGGAAAAATTCTAAGTCGTGAAGCGTCGTCATCTTTGTTGGAGACGACACAAGCAATGTCGAAATCATCCAAAAAGTCGGTGGTGAGATCTTCTCCCTTCTTTCCACTGAACGTGGGGAAAGAAACACTTGCCATGGTAGTGACTCAGGAAATTACAAATCCTTAAAAAAATAAAATGAAATTACATCAACAACAGTAGCGGCTCATAGCGGCTTTTTACAAGATTGGGTGGATAGGTTAAAACAAGATAGAGAATGGATCACAAAGCTAGAACAAAATAAAAATGCTTACATCAAAAGAGTGGTAATAGTCCAGGAGGAGCAAGATGATGGGGCGTCGAGATCTCAGGATTTCATCAAGCATCTCGGATCCGAATAAGAAAACAATCTTTTGCTGGTAGAATATCTTCCTATCAATATACATGTTTACATGCATGTGTTGCAAGAAACGGAAAGGAAATACTTCTGGCCGATTGTTATTATCCATGCCGGGTGTAGGGCAAGGATTTTGACCACTAGGGTTGCGTACCTCAGGTGTTGAGGAGGTGACACCTTCACTACATGCTCCTACCTCTTGTAGTAGTCCACACAATCCTCCACATTAGGTTCAAAACAGACTCGGCTAGAAGAGTCTACCTCAATCAGCTTTCCATTCTGCATGCGGCGATGACGCTTGGGTGGTCGAACTTCATTTGAACTCTCTAGGCCTAGAGAGTGTGTAGGCCCACTTGTGTCCACCAAATGCTTTAGGCCTTCGGACTTAGACTTCGTGGTTGATGTAGTTGACGACTCCTCTCAAAGCATTAGAGAGAAAACACTTGGTGCTATAGAGAATCTGATTGTTGTGAGGGTGTCGCAGTTTTCAAAAGTAAAACCCACCGTTCTTTCTTCACTTCCTCTGTCGGCACTCATTAACAAAATGTTGTGATTGACAGCAGTGATGGCACTTCATAGATCTCCTACTTGATGCTCTCGACTTGTGGTTAGAATGAGCAACACGAGATGGAGAATTTACCTCTTGAATACTGACGACACTGCAGCCTGGCAGTAGTGTTTCAATGAAGGCAGCTAGTGCCTCCTTCGTCTCCTCTTCTTCCGTCCTCCAGTTAGAAAATTCCTTCAGCCATTCGTCCATGATTGATAGTGGGCGTCACTTTCAGCATTGTAAATCGAAGGGTCTTAGAAGCCCTCCTCAGTGGGGGCACCAAATGACGAGAGCAAAGCAAACCCCGAACCCCGACGGCCTCTAAAACGGTGGGGGCCAAATGGCGCGCCTCGTGCCTGTCACGGTAAAGCGAATAGGGGGCACCACCTAGCTTTGAGCGGCTAGGATGCAAACCACGATGATATGAACACCGCAAATGTACACACGGAGAGAGAGAGAGAGAGAGAGAGAGAGAGAGAGAGAGAGAGAGAGAGAGAGAGAGAGAGAGAGAGAGAGAGAGAGATTTTGCAAATGATGAAAACCCTCGGGGGTGTGAGGGAGAATTATTTCTGCAGTATTTACCAATGGAACGCCGTGGTGATAGAGAGATAGGGAGAAAAGATGGTGCAAACTACTTGGTGCGTTCTCTAAGACGATGCAATGATTGTGAAGCTTGCTACCAAGAGCGTGTATACGTGTGTGCATTGACCATTGGAGTCGAGGGATGGACGTGGCTCCCTTCGCATGGTGCAATTCCCAAGGCGAACCAACACACAAGCCCCCTCCTTGTGATGCCAATAGTGTCAGCTCTTCCCACTACACTCTACCAAGTGCTGACTCTCGTGAGCCTCCCCCCCCCCACCCCCGTGATCTCTTAGTGCCAATTTATAGGTGTTGGCTACTTGGATTATGGTAATCCCGGTGTGATTAGGGTAAGCTTAATCGGGGAGACAAAGCAAGTGGTGGGCTCGGTGTGGTTGACCCTTGCTTTGTTCTGGGAGGTTATTAAAAGATGAGAATCTCTAGGTGGGCCTTTGTGGCCATCACGTAGAGAGAGGGAATTTACAAAGTGGGAATTTTACAATGGCTTGGGTGAAAATTGAAGAAATGATGAAAATAACCTATAAATTACTGAAAATGGCGTCGTGGTTGCGTGTTGTCGGCGAATGGTGTGTTGCCGGTGCATCGGTGTAGAGCGTACTTCTTTTCGGGGTCGGACGGGGCATGCCTTTGGCGCATTTTCTCTTTTTGTTGTTGGTGGTGCATGCTTTGGGTGTTCCTTCTTTTTGTCAATGTCGTAATCGTGGATCTCCTTCGATTTTTTTTTTGTATTTATGTGCATATATGCGTGTGTGTACGTATGGGTGCATGTGGACTGATGTGTGTGTATACATGTATATGTGGGTTCACATGCGTGCGTGGGAATGGGGCTTAATATTATTATGTATATAATATTATATATATATATATATATATATTCTGTTTGTTGGTGGCCTGCCTGCGGCTACGTGAGGGTGAGGGTGTGGGGGGGAATGGTGTGTGAGAGAGGGTGTGTGGTGTGTGTGAATGTGTGTGCATGTATGTGTTGTGTGTATAGAGAGAGAGGGAGTGAATTGTTCTGCGCATTCTCAGGCCCGCGAGGGAGAGAGATGAGAGAGAGACGTTTGCGGGTGGCACTGTGTGCAGAGCACAAGAGAGAGAGGGAGATGAGTGGGGAGAGAGAGAGAGTGTGAGGGAGGGAGAGGATGAGGGTGTGTGTGTGTGTGGATGAGGGAGAGCTCCCGTAATTGGAGCTGCGCCTTCGATCTGGAACGGAAAAGAGAGAGAGAGAGAGAGAGAGAGAGAGAGAGAGAGAGAGAGAGAGAGAGAGAGAGAGAGAGAGAGAGAGAGAGAGAGAGAGAGAGAGAGAGAGAGAGAGAGAGAGAGAGAGAGAGAGAGTGAGTTTAATGGCCGGTTGGATCTACACCGAACGAGAGAGGGGGGGTGTTTTCCTTGCACCTTCACAGGCCTGTGAGAGGGGGGGAGAGAGAGATAGAGAGCTTACTGGCCGGGGGGGGGGGGGAAGAATCAATGGGGTGGGGAAGAAGGAGAATATCAGCGGGCCAAGGGAGGAGAATGAGGCCGAGGGGAGCGGGTGGGGGAGAGAGAGAGAGAATATTATTTGGACTATTGGCTTGCATGGGGTGTGTGTGTGTGTGTGTGTATAAATACAGGAGAGAGAGAGTTCGCATGCGGCTCGACATACAGGGAGCGCGAGAGGGAAAGCGAGGGGTCGAGGTGAGTGCTTGAGGCCGCTCCTGGCAGAGGGTGGCCAATAAGGGGGTGTGTGGGTGAGAGAGAGAGGATATTAGAGAGAGAGAGAGAGAGAGAGAGAGAGAGAGAGAGAGAGAGAGAGAGAGAGAGAGAGAGAGAGAGAGAGAGAGAGAGAGAGAGAGAGAGAGAGAGAGAGAGAGAGAGTGGGCCATTGGTACGCAACGAGGGAGATAGAGAGAGAGGATTAGCCGGACCACCTGCGGCGGGCATGTGGTGAACAGCGCCGGGCCATCTGCGGCCTGTGACCATCGCCTTGGCTGTGAGAGAGAGAGAGAGAGAGAGAGAGAGAGAGAGAGAGAGAGAGAGAGAGAGAGAGAGAGAGAGAGAGAGAGAGAGAGAGAGAGAGAGAGAGAGAGAGAGAGAGAGAGAGAGAGAGAGAGAGAGAGAGAGGAAAAAACGGAATGGACGAGGGGAAGAGAGAGATGGAGGCCTGCGAGGCTGGGGTATGGTCGAGTTTTGGGCTGTGAGGTTGGCCAGGGCATTGCTTAAGCCTTCCAATAGTGCCGTCACAGCTCCGGCAAAGGAAAAGAAGTTTTTTTTTTTCTTTGATTTCTGAAAATCGGCCATCAGGACCATAATTTTTTTAAGTGTGGGGAGCAAGGACATGGCTATCGTTCTTGCCCCAAGAGAAATGCCCGCAGTGAGACTCCTAGATCTTCCACCATCGAAGCTCCAAAAGAGGATGCTCATTGCAAAGGATCACCTCCCTCCTATGCTTGGGGAAAGGTAAGGGAACACGATGCCTTCATCTTGTTTGACCCTAGCTCTACTCACAACTTCATATCAATGGAGTTGGCCACCAAGTTGGGCATTCAAGCTTTGGAGGTGGGAGATACTGTAACTGCTGACATAGATTTTAAGGGACAACAAGCCTATGTTACTCCCTTGATTGGGAAGTTGAGGCTTCATTTCCAAAGCTATGTCGACAAAGAATACTTTTTCATCTCTCCTCTCCAACATGAGGATGCTATCCTAGGGGCACCATGGTTCAACCGCATGGTTGCCAACATGAAGTTACCTGAAAAGAGAATCTACTTCACCTATAGGTGGGAAAGAGCATGTATATAGATGCTAATGAGTCTGGTTGTTTTATACCACTTGTAAATTCACCGGTTTTGATAAGTCAATGAAAAGCTCGGTTTCTACGTACATGATTTTTATCAAAGAATCCACTAATGACGCTAATCATTTATCAAATGAAAATGGTAGGAATGAAGAAGATTTAGACTTGTCTACTTTTCTAAATGGATTCAAGATGTTTTAATCGATGATCTCC
Source organism: Adiantum capillus-veneris (assembly GCF_014529385.1). Classification (NCBI taxonomy): domain Eukaryota; kingdom Viridiplantae; phylum Streptophyta; class Polypodiopsida; order Polypodiales; family Pteridaceae; genus Adiantum; species Adiantum capillus-veneris. Next base: position 97,528,193 of record NC_140944.1, on the reverse strand, counting down.
CTATGGACTCACCTCCAAAATGACGGGATGATGACCATAAAGTTGAACTTCTACCAAGAAGCTCACCACCTAAAAAACCTCCTTATATCGAGTTTCCCAAGATCAACAAGAGGAGGTCATGAGACGAGTACAATAATTGGTAGACAAAGGGATGGTGAGCCTAGCTCCTCTCCCTTTTGTTCTTCATTCCTTTTAGTGCAAAAGAAAGATGGTACAAATCATATGTGTGTGGACTATCGAGAACTAAACCATATCACTACTATCAAAAAATAGATTTTCCGTGCGTCGGGTAGAAGGTCTATTTGATAAGCTACAAGGCTCTACCTACTTCAATAGTATTGACCTTAAAAGTGGCTATCATCAAATAAGGATAGTGGATGAAGATATCTTAAAGAATGTGTTTCGAACAACGTTTGGTCTTTATGAATATCTAGTCATGCCTTTTGGTTTGATTAATGCACCAGCCACATTCAATCATTTGATGGATAAAATATTTAGACCCTACCGCAATTTCACTGATTTTTCTTTGATAATATCATCATCTACTCCAAGTCCTTAGAGGAACACAAGAAACAACTCCAAGCGATTTTTCAAGCATTGAGGGAGAACAAGCTTTTTCTCAACCAAAACAATTTTTTTTTCCCCCCCTCAAGAGATTCAATAGTTAGGTCATATTATCTCTCAAGATGATATCCATATGGATCCATCAAAGTTAGAGCTAATTAATAAAAGCATGGCCTAATCCAAGGAATCTACATGAGCTAAGAAGCTTTATTGGTATGTGTGCATACTATAGACGCTTCATAGAAAAATCTTCTCAAATAGCAGGACCATTACACGACTTAACAAAGAAGAACGTTAAGTATTCATGGATTGCTAAGGAGAAAAATAAGTTTGACAATCTCAAAGAGAAGATTACCTCCCAACTAGTCCTCATGCTTACGGATCTCTCAAAGACATTTGAGGTCCAATGTGATGCTTGTGGTGATTACCTTGGAGCAGTCTTCTTCAAGAAGGGCATGCCATAGTATATGAGAGTCGAAGGCCTCAATACAAATGAACGGGTCTTGTGCATTTATGAGAAAGAGATTTTAGCTATTCTACATGCCCTAGACACATGGAAGCACTATTTGTTGGGAAGTCCATTCATTTTACAAACAGACCACAAAAGTCTCAAGTACTTCATGACGCAAACCAAGATTTCCGACAAACAAATGAGGTGGAAAAATTTTCTTTCGCAATTTTATTTTCATAATTGCTCACATTGCTGGTGAGTACAATCAAGTGGCCGATGCACTTTCACGACGACCAAAAGTTAATATGGTGTCTATAGCAACTCACAATGATCTGTCTTCTATGATAGATGAATATGCTACTGACCTTGACATTAGAGATGTAATGTCAGCCCTTGCTTTGGGGAAGAAAGAGGATCCGTTCACTTTGCAGGATGATTATCTTCTCCACGGCAATAGGCTATGTGTTACCCACTCCCTTCGTGAGAAAGTCATGTATGAATTCCATGCTCCTCCCTTTGCGGGGCATAGAGGCAGTTAACCTACTCTTCAAGGAGTAGAGACGTACTTCTATTGGCCTACCATGAAAGTGGACATACAAGAGTATGTTTCAAAATGTGTGATATGCCAAAAGACTAAGTATGATAAAGGGAAGAAACGTGGACTACTCCAGCCATTGCCAATCCCTAATTCACCATGGGAGAGTATATCCATGGATTTTATCTTTGGATTACACAAGTCTATCCATGGGAATACGGGAATATGGACAATAGTCAACATGTTCAGCAAGGAAGCACACTTTATTCCTATCAAAAAGACTATTAAGGAACACCAAATGGCAACACTCTTCATATCTAAGATTTTCAAAAACCACGGATTACCAACATTCATCGTATCAGATAGAGATCTTGGAAAGGTGTCCTTGAAAATCTAGGTAAAAGATTGTATTTCTCTTTGGCCTATCATCCACAAACGGATGGCAAAGTGAGATAGCCAATCTTACGATACTTGATCTACTAAAGTCTTATGTTATAGAAGTAGATCAACGCTCATAATGGGAGAAGTACTTATCCCTTGTAGAGTATGTGTAGAATAATACTGTCCATACTACTACGGGAAAAGCACCTTTTGAGATCATAGAGGAAGCTTCATAAGTGAACAAAATCCTTCACAAAAACAACTAGTTTTTGTGAAGAATCAATGAAGGTGTTATTACGAAGAACAAGACGTGAAGTGCTACAATTTTTGCAAGGCAAGGATTGCATGAAGCACAAAAGTTGCCGAGCTTAAAAAACACAAAGATTTTAAGTGCTTGTCGTTCTTCATGACTAAGGTGCTTACGGTGCTTGAGGTTCTTGATGACTAAGGTGCTTGAGGTGCCTGATGACTAAGATGCTTGAGGAGCTTGAGGTGCTTGAAGTAAAAAAGGTGCCTACAAAGGAGGGGGCAAGCTCAAGAACTAGGGGAGGAGAGAGAACACATATGCACTCTCTCAAGGGCCACCCCTTCCACAAGAGGCATATAGAACACATGTCAAGACCCTAGGAAGGTTTCCCTCATAATGTGCATAAAGCCTATTGGATGACCTTTAGAGAGGTCCAATGAGAATTTAGACTAATCAAATAATTATCCAAGCATTATTCAAGCCCTCTCTCTCAAAGGGGAAAGAAGGAAACTTGTCCAAATGCTACCCCTATTGCTAGTTATGACGAAGACCATTCATTGGCTAAGCTTGGCAAGGGCCAATGAGATGCAAGCATGAGCTAGAAGGAGGGGTCGACCAAGGCTTGGGGGCTTGCTTTTTGCATTCTCTCTTTCTCTCTCTCTCTCTCTCTCTCTCTCTCACACACACACACACACACACACACACACACACACACACACACACACACACACACACACACATTCTCTCATTGTGTTGATCAAGAACTCCATCTCCTTCTCCAAGCTTGAGAAGTAGATCGCCTACACCAACACCTCTTGTCTATGGAATGCAAATCCAACCAAGAGTCAAGCTTCAATGTCATGATCATCTCATTTACCATCTATATTACTATGTGAAGCTAAACCCTAAGAGTAATCTATGGTGAGGAAACTACTTCTTTCTTGTATGCTACATCTTCTTCCTCTTCCCTTCACTCCATGCTATCTCTCTCCACCTTTGAAGGTGTTTGAGGTCTTGAGATTGAGGCCGGGGAAAAGTTAATGCTTTTTCATGGTAGTTATGTGCATAACTTTGGTGCATGAAGTTTACCATCTTCATTGCATCAACAAGCTCTCAAGGAACACAAATCATGTATTGTACCAAGTCTCTCTACATGAGAGAATCTATGATACAAAAGCCTTTTGAAGGGGGATTGGCTCCAAGTGAATCTGGTCCTCAATTTCTCTAATTCTCTCCCTCTTTTATAAATACCGCCCTTGCCAAGCTAACTAGGTATAATATTCGTTTTGCTACCTTTAAATAAGTGCTCTCCTTGCGCGCTTCAAGAATTATCTTAAGGAAATGCTCACTACTGTTACTTTAATTCCACTACAATCAATGTTATAGATGTATTCCGTTACATTGGTATAAAAGCTATTGGTTTCTCTTTTTTTCGCTTAAGAAGAGAGGTCCTTAAGTTTTCCATGAAAGGTTGGATCGGTTCATTGCAAGAGGGTAAGTGGGACATGGATTTATTTTCCCAGTTGGAATGAACTTAGTTCGTTGTACACCATTGGGAACTATAGACTTTATAATGGAGTCTTTTGGGGCTTGCCTTTATCTTAACCATTATTGAACTATTAGCAAGCTCAACAGGAACTATAATCAACTGAAAACTAGTAGACCCTCTTCACAACTCTTTGCAATCAACAGTCTCTAAACCATGGGTGTGGCTGTTTGAGAGCTAATTTTCAAAAGTTAAGAAGAGTAGCAGCTAAAGTTTTGAAGTTTCCAAAGCACAAAGTAGCATAGATATAAATTTAGTTAGCATGGGTGACAATAATAAAGAGAGTAGAATAAATATTGACAACTTTGATTTTGCACGTGCAGGTGCTATTAATGATGCCCCCATGTTTGTGAACTGTCTTGTTACTAGGTTTCAACAAGCTAAGGGCAACCCTGCCTTGCAAGCCGAAGTTAACCAACAACTTTGCACTCATGGGATTCTCCAAACTACCCAATAAGAGAGCGAGAGAGAGGTAAGGAAGCCTCTTATAGAGACTTCCAAAAGAAGACTCTCTTTGGTGAGAGAAGAGGAGGAACCCTATGAATGAGAAAAAAGTGAATCTCCAAGTTTTTTGGAAGATGTGGCTCCGCAAAGACAATGGTCTTGATGATCTCCAACTCCTCCCAAGGGAAAAAGATCATTATATAGTCCTTCTCCTTGTAATTTTGAGAAGGAAGAGAGGAATCAAAAGAAGAAAAAGGCAAGAAAGAGGTCACCCTCTTCTCCATTTTCATCATCTTCTTCCTCTTTCGATGAAAGCATCGGTTTTTCTCCTGAAGAATGCAAGAGGAGAGGACATCACAAATCCTATGTTCCTTGGAAACGGTCCTACACGCTTAAGAAGTTCAAGGAGGGAGGAAACAATATCTCTTTTCTTACCTATGATGGCACCTTTGGTGCTACGGACAAAGTTTTGGCCTTCATTCAACAATTTGATGTGGCCTTTGGAGATGAGGGCTTCATGGAGTCCTCCAAGCTACATTGGTGCAACCAAAGTTGGTCCATGCTAGAAAGTGTTAAGTGCAATGTTGTGTATACAGACAGGTGCATGGTAAAGGGCTAAAGCTAATGTGAGAGACCTTGGCGCGACAATGGCAGCAAAAATGTATCCTCAAAGTGGTTTTTTTAGGCGAAGGGACCTTCAAATTGGGATAATCGGGATGGAAGACCAAAGTGTCCAAAATGTAGTGAATGTGCCCTGAAATGTAGGGTTCAAGATGCTCTAGAGGCCTGTCTAGACGGCTCGTCAAATGGAGCCCCGGTGTGAAAGATATTAAAGTTCTAATTTAGAAGCATCATAGATCCTCGACGAGCAAGGAAGATGGGGACAGATGGTCAGAGTTCATGCCGGCATATAGGCATGTGTAGCTCGAGATGTGGAGCATGTCGAACATTTCGAATTGCCGATCAGAGTCCGAGTGGGAAAGTTATGGCCATGTGAAAAGTTACAGGGAGACAATTAAGTGCCTGCAGGGTTGTATTGGAGAACGTGCCTTTTGGAACTTTTGGAGCCTTTCCATGATTCCCAAGGGTGGTGCATTACATGTGGATTTGATGGAAAGTGGCATATCGTCAAGCGGGATCCGTTGTGCAAGTTATGGGCCGATGAAGATTTTGTTAGGGGCCAGGTTTGGCATGGTTTGGCTGTCTCACCGAGCGTGTCATTTGGAAGTTTCTTATCCTTTCCAGGGTTTTCGGAGCGATGTGCACTATGTGGAGCCAACCAGAAGCGACGATTCAACAATCGGGTTTACGGCGGTTAGTGGAATACAATTCAACAAATTCGGGTGCAATTTACGAGAAGGTGGGTATGAATAATGCTGGGCCATTTATCCTAGTTTCATTTGGTGGACCGAGAATAGTGGAAGCAGAGAAGGCATGCACGGTGCCCACGAGCAAGGCAATGGCCGATTTCGGGCAATGATGCTGAGGTGATGTGGCAAGCGACCTGTGCGGGCACATTCACACAAAAGGGCATGGGACCCTCTCCTAATTTCTCTTTTAAAAAAAGTCTAAAGACTCCAAGGGAGCAACGATGGCGCCGTCGTTGCCCCCTGGAGTGCAAAGAGGGAGGGGAGATATATTCTGAAAGGGAGGGAGGATTTTTTAGAAAAGGAAAAAGGGAAGGCAAAGGAGGGTGCACGGTGTCATCCAGGAGTGGAGTGAAGGAAAAGAAAGGAAAGGAGGAAAGGAAAAGAGAAGAAGGAAGAAGGAAAAGGAAAGGGAAAGAAGAGAAGGGAAAGAGAAGAAAGGAAGGAGAGGGAAGGAAAAACAAAAAAAGGAGGGAGAAGGTGTTTTTCCCGAGCAAGGGGGTGAGCAAGGGGGTGAAGGCAAAAAAAAAAAAGGATTTTGCGGCTTCGACTTCGGCTTCTGCATTCCGAGAAGGGGCGAGTAAAAACAAGTTTTTTTTCTTTTCTCAAATGATGGAAGTTCGATGGAGCTGGTGTAGGTGTGCAATCGCAACGAAGGCGGCTGGAGAGAGACTCCACTACAGTGATGGCATCAACGAGGGCCGTTGAAGCTGTTTTTCGTGCTCGTCGAGGCTGTGCCGGCTAGGCTATCTATACTCGGTTATCTGGAATACAATTAAAGCAATCATTGTCCGCTTTCTGGCATGTTTTCCCCCTTTTCCCCTCTCTGTTCTACTGCTCTTGTGCTTGTGTTCGCGGTGTCGGGTGTGTGTGTAGGCAAGTTTGCCCCCATCGAACCGGCGTTATCCTGTGGCAAAGAGAGAGAAAGAGGCTTTGGGTGTGTGAGGGAATCTAGGAAGTGCGTCATGCGGTGCGTATGTGTTTGATCATGATCTAATATAGTGTGATCAACTCGAGAGGTGCACAGGCAGTGGTCTGCTAGCAGGATAGAGAATTTTTTAAGATGAATCCCAACGGATTGGGTGCCGTGTAGGAAAATTGTTTGTGTCCCCCTCCCCCCTATCCATCTTCTGGTGCCCCCACTGAGGAGCACACTGATTGCTCCTGTTGGTGAAGTAAAAAAAGAAAAAGCAAGTTTTTATATTGGTGAAGATGGCATCTCAAAGCTACGGTCCGATTTTTACACGTAAGAGAATTCAGATGAATGGCTTGTAGATTTTGAATTCTACATGTTGTCTTTGTGAATGCCTAATGAGGACAGCAAGATGCAAAACCTCCCATTGGTGAGGCACGGAAAGGCATGCCAAGACAGGCATGGCCGGCTCTACGGGCAAGATTTTTACATGATTTTCACAAAGAAGCATCTCCAGGTGAGATGGATGCAAGGTTAAAGGTTCTAAAGCAGGATGTAAGTGAGGAGTTCAGCTTGTTTCTGGATTGTTCCGAAGCATGTTGGACAGAGTTAGCAATGGCTATGCAGCTAGCCAACGGTGAGTACTTCAAATTGGACAAGTTTATGGCATGCTTACATCCGAAGGTGCAAGAGAAAGTGGACTTTGAAAGCCCAGAGAACTAAAATGGGATAGTGACGATTGGAAGGTCAAAAAGTAGAAAAAATTTAAAAAAGATAGAGCAAGGCGTAGCAGGTTATGAAGCAATGGCACGTGTTCAACCACAAAGCCCTCAAGAGTCAACTCAAGAGGGAAATCAAGGGAGTAGGGCTATGACTACTATTTCACAGTAGTGGATACATATGGTTCAAGATCTATCGGAGTAGATGCAAGAGCTGTGATTGAGCGTAACGGACAGGGGACAACCGAGAGGAGCAAGGGGTAGGGAAAAGCCTCTACCTCGAAGGTGCTATAATTGCAGTGAAGAAGGGCATTATGCACCCGGGTGTCCCCATCCAGTGAGGGAAAGAGGTGGTATCTACCCATTGTTTGGTAGAAGGAGAGGCCAAGCACAATTTAATGGCCCGAGGGAGCAGGCAATTGAGAATCGAGTGCAGCAAGCCCAAACGAATGGCGATGAAGTCCCTAGGGTGAACATCATTGGGGTGGATAAACATGATGTCTAAGTGTTGGCCAACAAAAGAGCTAAAGCTGAAAGGGAGACAAAAACTGAGCGAGAGACTAGAGCTCGTAAAGGCAAGGGGAAGGTATAAGAGGGGAAAGAGAAACCTGAAACTAGAAAGAAAAGAAGGCATCGCAGGATTAAACAAACGGATTTCTAGCTTGAGCACGGCCACCCAGAGTATGATTTGGTGAGTGATGTCCAAAGTCAAAAGAGCTAATATTACTTTTGGATAGTTGTTGGCATTGAACCCAACATTGAGGTGACAGTGGTCGACTAGCGTTAGCACCAGACTACCAAGGGGTAAGGGAAATCTGTGCGGTGCAAAATATGGCACTTAGGGTAGGTAGCTTGACGGATGTTCTTCCTTTGGTGGATGTTGTCATCGAGAAAAGGATACAGGTTCAAGCCTATATAGATGGTGGAGCACAGGTTTGCTTCATGATGAAAGATGCAATGAAGGAAACAGGGGTTAAGGCGGTAGCCAAGTTGAATGTATGCATGAGGATGGCTAACCATGCTAAAGCTAGGTGTTTGGGAGTGGCCCAAGACGTGAGAGTGAAAGTAATGGGCATAGAGTGCCTGATCGACTTCTTTGTGATGACAGATGGGGATAACACATATCCTATCATCTTGGGTAGGCCGTGGCTATTGGCAATAGGTGCCAAACACGATTGGGAAAGCAAAGTGTTTACCTTACCTGATAAAGAGAAAGGAAGATACGTGGTGATGGATCTGAATACCAAGGAAAGCCATTTCCATCCTATGGTGGTGAGAGACGAAGGGGACACCACCAACTATGAGTACGAGACTGAAACGGCCTATGATGAGGGCTATACAGATACAGAGAAAGAAGAAAGCGAGGATGATATGCTCAAGATTGATGCTGACTTGTCTGGGGTCACTTTGGAAAAACCTTGTGCAGAAGAGGAGGTGCAAGCACAGGTGCATGCCATGGTACAGAAGAGATGGGCAATATGCTAAGTGGAGACCTGACCAAGAAGGAGAAAGAAAGCTATGTCCAGTTGTGTGCATCTTTTACAAACTTATTTTCATATGAGTATAAAGATTTACGAGGAGCCAAGGGTGTTGAGCACAAAATATCCCTCAAGGAAGGATACAAGCCTAAGGCGTAAAAGCTAAGGAGATTGGGTGAAATGCAAAAGGAATCCCTTTGGCAGGAGATCAATCAATTGCTAGATGCAGGTATTATATACCCTATGAAGGAATATGAGTGGGTTTCCCTGGTGGTTATTACTCCTAAAAAGAATGGCAGATGGAGGGTGTGTCAATTATAAGCCATTGACTGTTGCGACCAAGAGGAATCACTACCCATTGCCATTTTAGGATGAGATTTTGAATCAGGTGGCTGGACATGAGAGGTATTCCATTATGGATGGGTTTTCAGGCTACTTTCAACTAGGGATTTCTCTTGAATACCAACTAAAGACTACATTCATATCTCCTAGGATATAATGTCAACCCTTGATTTAGAGAAGAAAGAAGAACTGCTCACCTTGTAGGATGGTTATCTTCAGCAGGCTACGTGTTACTACTCCCTTCGTGAGAAAGTAATGTATGAATCCCATGCTCCTCCCTATGTGGGTCATAGAGGGATTCAACCTACTCTAAGGAGTAGAGACGTATTTCTACTGGCCTACTATGAAATTAGACATAAAAGAGTATGTTTCAAATGTGTGGCATGCCAAAAGACCAAGTATGATAGAGGAAAGAAACTTGGATTACTCTAGCCATTGACAATTTCTAATTCTCCATGGGAGAGTATATCCATGGATTTTATCTTTGGATAACTCAAGTCTATCCATGGGAATACGGGAATATGGACAATAGTCGGCAGGTTTAGCAAACAAGCACATTTTATACCTTTCAAAAAGACTATAAAGGCACATCAAATGGTAACCCTCTCCATATCACATACTTTCAAACACCATGGCTTGCCAACATCCATAGTGTCAGATAGAGATCCTCAAATGACCAGTAACTTTTGGAAGGGTATCTTTGAGAATCTAGGTACAAGACTAAATTTCTCTTTGGCCTATCACCCTCAAACGGATGGCCAAAGTGAGATAGCTAACCTTATGATTCTAGATCTACTCAAGACCTATGTCACAAAAGTAGATCAACACTCAAATGGGAGAAATACCTACCTCTTGTAGAGTATACGTACAATAACACCGTCCATACTACTATAGGGAAGGCACACATTGAAATCATTGAGGGAAGACCTAAGAGTCCCTTGCTACTTAAGGTACATGGGAAGATCTTCGTGCTGCTAATGAGTATAGCCGCGACCTACAAGAATCTTTTCAAAAGCTAAGGAGGCTATATCCATCTCACAACAAAGGCAAAAAGCTGTTGCTTTCCTACTCAAGTTTTCCAAGGCTCGATTGAGGAAAACCATATGCAAAAATCCTACGGGCCACCAAAAGTATTATGCTAAGCTAGCAAAAAGATACTATGGTCCTTTTCAAATCTTAAAATCAATCAACGAGATGGCATGTCAACTAAAGTTGCTCAATCATTAGCTCATACACAATGCTTTTCATGTGAGCCTCCTTAAGCCTTACAAAGGAGATCCACCAAGAGAACCAATAATTGAGGACTGGCTCGAGATCGAGGATCAGGAAGAGGTGCTCTAGTCCGAATCCATCCTTCAACATGAAGACAAGGTACTAAGATGATCTGTGTAACATTTAATGGCCTAATAACTTATGTGTAGCGTAAATTAGCATGAACATAGTGGGCATTTCATTAGAATAGATTCCTAATGAGAATTACAAGAGTGCTTGGGTGGAGAGAGCAACAAAAAGCATAACACCTAGTTAGATAGCATCAACAATACTTTCAAAAGAGAGAGAAATTAAGCTATTGACAACAGTTGAGGACCGGATTTGCATGGAGCCGGTCCCCCCTCCAAAAGGCTTTGTATTATGGTTTCTCCCATTAAGAGAGACATTGCACAATACAATTCTTTGTGTTCCTTCGAGACTAGCTAGTGCAATGAAGATGGAAGCTTCATGCACTAAGAAAAACACTTAATCAAACACAACTTGAATTATCCCCGTTCTCAGACCCAAGACCTCACACACCTTCGAAGATGGTGAGAGCTAGCAGGGTATGAGAGTAGATTGAGAGGAAGAAGGAGTATCTTATGAGAAAGATGTACATCTCCTCACATAATCACTCATATTAGCATAGCTTAGCTTAGTAATTAGCTTGGTAGAGAAGATGAGCATGCATTGAATCTTGGCTCTTGGTTGGATTTGCATCCACATGCCAAGAGAGTGTTGATGTAGGCTTCTATCTCACAAGCTTGGAGTAGGTGATGAGCTCTCCATTAAAGCTTGGGAGGAGATAGAGTATTCTTTCTTCACACATGAGCTTGTGTGAGTGTGTGTGTGATAATCCTTGCAAAAATCAGCCCCCTCTCTCTCTTGGGCGAGCCCTTGCTACTAATTTGGTCTGGCTTTTGCCTCATTGGCCCTCCCCAAGTCAAGCCAATGGGTGTTAAGCAGCATAAGTGATAGCCTTCTGACATGTGTCCCCCTTTCCCCTTTTGTGAGAGCTTTAAGTAATTAAATAATTAAACTAAACTCTCATTGGACCCCTTTGCCTCCTGGCCAATAGGAATCAGGCAAGCCATGGGGCTCCTGAATGCTCATTGGACCCCTTGGGAGACTGCCCAATAGTCTTCTAGGAGACTTAATTCTCATTGGTTTCTTTTATTAAATGTTTTTAAATTAATTAAACTAGATTTACTCTAGCTTAATTCTCATTGGTCCACTTCAAGGGTCATCCAATAGAAATTGGGCACACCTTGTGGACATCTGGCCTAGGGAGCTGACATGTGTCCCTCATTCCCTTTGTGTAAAGGGAGCCTGTGTGTGTGTGTGTGTGGCTTTCTCTCTCATCCCCTACCTTTAGGGCTCGCCCCCTCCCATGTAGGGATGTGCAAAGACTTTTAGGGCACACACAAAGCATCCAATTTTCCCTAGGGTTGACCTTTGGACACAACCTTTGAATTTTGGAACCTTAGTATTTTGGAAGTCTTAATGGGCTGAACCTTAGGGTCTTTTTAGCCCATTGTTGCACATGGCTCTTTTGCAGATGGCCCCCCCTTTAGATCCCTATTTTCGCTCCTTTGGATCCCTACTGTGGCTGGTCTGCTAGCTTAACCAATATTCTAGCTTTTTCTCCCCTGGCCTTCCCCACATTAAATGATCAGTTTAATATGAGAAAATCATTTAGGAGAATTAGATATTGATTATTATGACATCTGAAGGTATCTTATTAAGTTCAAAAATTATCCTGCTGAAGATGCTAGATGGATGCAAGGAACACAGCTTAAGGATAGTACGAACCTTGTCAATGCTTACAATGCTACTGTATTAGAATAAGCAAATGTAAATGATTTTTCAATGAACAATGTTTTTGTCTTATAAGCCTACGAGTTATCTTTTTATTGTGCACAAATTTAAGTAGTTTGCATACCTAAAATCATGTTTGTGATGATGGCGACGTTTGTCACTCTACTTTGGAAAGTATGATATACTCTAAATAGCCCACATGCTTTCGGCAGCTAAGCCTCCCAAGAACCAAATGGACTACTTATCCATTCTGAAATGATATCATAGGGTAAAGAGGGATCCTCTATCTGCTAAGAAACTTAGACTAATGACTAAGGCTTTATCTTCTCTACGTCATAGTCGGGGATGACTATGGTTTCAAGAGAGAGGTAATGTCATAAAATCTAATATCTAACTATCCCAAATGATTTTCTCATAATGAACTCATTATTTAATGTGCAAAAATGAATGGAACAAGAGTTAGAATATAGATATGTGCTTTTAGATCTATCTTTGCACGGGACAAAAAGGGAAAGAAGGCTACCTCTCATTAAGTGTCCAAAATGGAGATGGTCTAACAAAGAGCATTGAGCAGAAAATGGAGCTTAAAAGAACTTAGGGTTAGATTCATTAAATACCTCTAAAGTTTATTGTTAAAAGTCCTTACACCTAGGACATTTAGGTACTTTATAGCTTAGGCAAGATAGGCATGTGCTTGAGGTGCTTCAATTGCTTGAGATGACTAAGGTGCTTGAGGTGCTTGATGACTAAGGTGCTTGAAGTAAAAAAGGTTCCTACAAAGGAGGGGGCAAGCCCAAGAAGTTGGGGAGGAGAGAGAACACACATGCACCCTCTCGAGGGTCACCCCTTCCACAAGAGGCATATAGGACACATGTCAAGCCCCTAGCGAGGTTGCCCTCATAATGTGCCTAAAGCCTATTGGATGACCTTTAGAGAGGTCCAATGAGAATTTTGATTGATTAAATAATTATCCAAGCATTATTCAAGACCTCTCTCTCAAAGGGGAAAGCCTAGACACTTGTCCAAATGCTACCCCTATTGTTAGTTATGACCAAGACCATTGATTGGCTATGCTTGGCAAGGGCCAATGAGATGCAAGCATGAATGGCACGCCAACCACTGCTCAAATGATGAGATGATGCATGTCCCTGTTGATTCACGTGCATGGAGGCACATCAAGACTCATTGGCCCGAGTTTGGGCTAGAGCCTCGACACTTGAGGCTTGGGTTGGAAAGTGACGGTGTCAATTCCTTTGGCACCAAATCTACATCATGGAGCACTTGGCCGGTGGTGATCATCAACTACAATATTCCACCATGGGAGACTACCAACAAGGGCAATATACTTCTCTCTTTATTTGTGCCAAGGGAAGTACAAAGTGCCAAATATTGATGTCTACCTGGAGCCCCTCATCAAGGAGTTGAAAGAGAAAGGACACCCCCATATATTGTTGATGTTTCATTTCCAAAGGAGATGAGAGAGTCCATTCTGAGGGGTATCCTTATATGTGGACAATGCATAACTATCATGGCCTTGAAGAGATTTTTGGTTTGTTATATTTATTCTTCTCTCTCAATACCATTTGAAGTTTGAAGCGTTGCTCTAACGATATGATATGAGTGTAGGGTTGTCCACATCGGATCATAATGCTTGTCCTACTTGTGGGCCATCATTGGTGACGGTGCAGCCAAATACCTTACAAAAGGTAATCTATCCAAACAACCATTGTTTCCTTCCCCAAAGTCACAACAAATAACATCTCTTGGATGCCATGCACAAATTCAAGAGTATTTCTCACACCCTATGGACCACATTACTAAGGACAAAAAGGAATCTTTGGAAGCTAGGAAGGATTTGAGGGCCTTGAAATGTCTCCCTGCCTCTGCCACTCCACATCGAGCCCCAAATGGGAAGGTTGTGCTTCCTAAAGCCCCATGGAATCTAACCAAAGATGAGCTAGATCAATTGAAGGGTTCCATTGCATCTGTTTGCAAACCCACGGGGTACATGAGGTCACTACATGAAGCTTTCACAAAGGCAAAGAAAGGTTGAATAATTCAATTATATGGGTTGAAGACCCATGATTGGCACAAGATGTTATAGGTAATTATTTCTTTCCTCTCTATCCTCTCCCTTTTTTGTTTAGATATTGAATTTTGTGCAAGACTAAAATCATATGGTATTTTTAATCTTTTGACATTGTAGCTCATTTTTCCGGTGAGTATGTGTGTGTGCTGGAACAAGAAAGTGAAGGAAGCTATTTTCAAACTCGAGGAGTTAGTAAGGTACCTCATATCTCTATTCAACCAATCCATTTTCTATATACTCTAGTGTACTATCTTAGTGTATTTTTGTGTGTTATCTATAGGTTTGTGAGCTCCAAATAAATTGAAATAGATTCCATCCCTGTTGCTCAATCGCTTGTTGTGGAAACTATGTGTGCCATTGAGTATGCATTTCCACGATTTGTTATTCTTAGTCAAGTCCACCTCTTTGTTCATGTGGTCAAGGAGATCGCTGTTTGTGGAGTAGTGCATACATGATGTATGTTCTTTCCAAAGAGGTTTTTAAAGACTCTCAAAAATTTTGTGCGACTACGGGCCCCAACCAAAGGCCCCGTGGGGTGCACCTTTAAGAAATTATTAATGTACGTGCGTTCAAAGGGTAGTAAAGAAACCCCTTTACTTACATGTTTAAGGTAGTAAAATGATCCCTTTTTCTTCAAATACTTACGGGGTTTTATCTAAAATCAATAGAAAAACCCCTTTGTTAATATAATCTTGTTAAAATTTTAAAATTTTGGAAATTAGTAAACCCATTCATTTGAACTCACGTTGTAACTTAAACGTCTAAGAGGTGAACCCCCCAAGCTAGAGGCATGCATGGCCGAAGGATGGATCCTGCAAGAGGCAGTTTTTTACATTTCACAGTATTTGGCATAAGTTGAACCCTCAATGCCACGCATGTGATCATATGAGGTGGATGCAAGGATGACTTCACACTTATCAAGTGGAAAGGGAAAACTATTTAACATGGATATGGATTTACACCAAGTTGTCAACAAATTTTGCATCCTCAATGCAAAGGTTATGACCAAGTGGGTGGGCTTGTGGACAATGGCAAATGCAAAGGCGTTTGCAAGAGATGAAAGGAAGCTCATTGAGGCAGGAGGGAACCCTAGTTCCTCGACAACTTGCATGTTTCCCATATCTCATTAGTGCCGAGTGGTTCCATGAGAGAATGGCCGAGGAAGCAAAGGCACGTGGAGAGGACATCACCGACAAAGAATGGAAGTATGCACGAGGTTGTGTGTGCCAAAGGTATACTACTCATATGCTTAAACCATATTGCATAGTTTTTTCTTGATTTTATCTTTGTAATTGATTGTATAAATTTTTCTATTTTATAGTACCTTTTCGCTAACTCTATGGGGTCAAAGAGTCAACACTTTCGTACATGCCACATTGATGAGCGTGGAACCACCATGAATTGTAGCGACATGGAAAACTTTGACACAAATGGTGATGAATCCAGATACTATGGGACTACTGAAAGGATACTAAAGGTCAATTTCAGAACCTTTTATACCTTCACCTTTGAGTGCAAGTGGTTTGCAAACGTGTCTAGCTAGACGACATGAGAATGGGCTCTACATGGTGGACTCTAGTGTGTATCACACGGGGAGGTATGACAACTTAGTTTTGCCACACAATCGTGAGCAGGTGAGTGTAAACCTTCTTTACCCTTATTTGCTTGTAACATAATACCAATGTCACTCACTTTGAACTTCTCTTCTATAGGTAATCTTTATTCCATCAATCCATCAACCAAAACTTTTGTTTGTAGTTCCCGTAACACCTCGGGGAAGAACCATTTTTGCCAATATTGAAGTGGAGATTGTCTCTGACCCTCTCACACCTATTTCATTGGATGAGGGCTAGTCAGGGGAGAGAGAGATCGATGATTCAAGTCCGAGCTCCGCCAATCTTAGCAAAAGGATGATTGCCATGATGACGATGATGAGATGTAAGATGACAAGTTTGAAGAAGATGAAGCATCACATCCACAAACGACAATTCAATTTCTCTCTTTATTAATTTAGGAGCTATGAGTTTAGATTTAGATCAAGCTACTTGTAGACATCTTTTGGAAGATGATTTTGAAAAAAAATGTATATTTTATTCTATAAAAAGTTTTTATCGTGCCGCGGCCATTCATCAATTTCTCTCACTCTTTCCCTAATTTTGTCAAGCATGATAATTTATGTTAATTAAGTGGGTGTGATAAATTTAATGATAATATATCTATCATTTTTTGGTACAATTTTTCATGAATTAAAATAAAAATGCATGCTTTGCAATTAATTTTTTAGGAAAATCAAAGAAAGTATTAAATTTGCTAAAGGCAATAATGGCGCTTATAACCTCTCTCCCTTTCTAACATGCACTTCCACACATTTTCTTTCGTTGTTGTTCTAAAGAGTTATGGGTGCAAGTAGCATTTTGTGTTATGCGTAGTGCGAGAGTGCTTCTGCTATTGAAAACTGCTTTGAAGAAGAGCTTCTTTATTGTGCTCCTTGCTCAACAAGCGAGCTCGGTGCCACCACTATGTAAAGCCTTTCAAATATGCAATGAATGCATGGATGTAGTCGATCGCATGAAATGCATGCGCGATATTTGGGGGAAGAGTGAGAGCCTCTTCTATTTCATACACGATGACTATTTTTCTTACGGCCCCATATTTGAGACAGAGCGGTCACATGCCTTGCCCAACCTAATTTGTCCAAATAGCCGTCGTTTCATAATTTGAATGATTTAGTGCCAAAGCACTGGTCGATAATGATCGTGGTAAAATTTGCAAAAATACGTGCGGTAATATCTATGATAATGTTTAGAAAGCAAAAAAAAAAAGCTCCCTCTTCCCCTCTCTCTTCTTTGGTCAGTCCACTTTGGAGACTCTCTCTACAAACCGCGGTAGAAAGCTGTGGTAAATATTTTCAAATTTTCATAGTGTCAATTTTGGTTTCGCGCAAATTCACTATTGGTTGTGTTTTACTATAATGTACATAGAATGCTCCCAAGTGTGCCCTTTTCGCTTCAATTCTTGCTATTGAGGGTGATTTACGTGTGTATGTATTGGGGGGGGGGGAGGGGAGAGAGAGAGAGAGAGAGAGAGAGAGAGAGAGAGAGAGAGAGCCTTGTGTGCTTGTGTGATGATATATTAAACAAATGGTTGCGAGCTCTAAGCTCCAGACTTTCAATAGACAAAAAGGGTTTTAGCGTCACTCGATAAATTTGAGTCACTTAAACAAATGGTTGGGAGCTCTAAGCTCCAGACTTTCAATAGACAAAAAGGGTTTTAGCGTCACTTGATAAATTTGAGTCACTTAAGCAACACATACAAAGATTAAGTTTTAGTGTCGCTTGAGCGATGACGTGTGTAGCTAAGGATGTCGTTTAAGGGATGTTCTTGTAGTGACATCTCTAGCGACGTAGTTTTCGTCCTTTAAGCGATGCAAAAAAACTTCCCTAGCAAACAAAGAGGCCTAGACTTATTGATTTATAGGTTATAGTGGTGCCCTCGATCTTGTTTGATCATATCCTCTTGTTTGGTTTTAACTCCTAGGGCTTGTCCTCTCCGATAAAGGCAATGTTGCATAGAATGTCCAATAACCGATGAGAATGTCACTCCCATCTATGCTATGCAAAATCAATGGGGATATCGAGACTGCACTGTAAGAACCTTTCATAGTAGAAGAGAAAGTTTATCGATTTGGGTTGCCCGCGGGTCAATTGTAGGCCATGCGCATCGTGCCATACTAAGGTGATGGTCATGCAAGGCTCAATTATTATTTAGTTGGGCAGAGGATTGAGCCCCCTTGTGGTCACATGGAGATGATTGGGCCTATTCGATTCTACTAGGAATGGCAAAATGTAACTATGGCATAAATCGACACACTAGGTGTAACTATGGCAAAATGGATCCAATTGAAGCAATAAGTGCAAATTTCATGTTGTTTTGTGTGGAGCCACCCTAGTCAAGAGGTACATGCCTGCTCTTTTTGCAATGCAGACTAGCAAGCTAAATGCGACGCCTCATCCTTTGGCTGCAAATGATACTCTATGTGTGTGTGTGTGTGTGATTATCGTGTTGCATGGCATGCAATTTTGATTGGCTATAGACGCCCCCTAAACAGCTAGGTGGCTGCAATTTAATTCTACTAAACCGCACATGACCATGAAGGCTCCATAGCCGCCATTACCCTTTGAAATAGGGGTAATTGATAATTGTGTCTCGCGTGACCACCCCTTAAACTAGTGGACACCATTATAAGAAAACGTAAGCTAATAGAGCACATTCACATGGGCTTCGTTCTACCGTTGCTCTCGCTAGCATTTAAAAACGATCTCTACATTTCCCTATTGTATCGAAGTCGACCGAGTTCGTTCTACCCCCGCATATTAGAATGCTGTGCACTTCACGTGTGTTGCTGAATTCCGTTGCTATAATTGAAAATTTTGAAAATTGCTCCGCTCGTGCGAAATTACCTTTAGTTGGCTTTTTGTAACTGCTCATGCATAAAAGGAAATAAGGAGCTCGGAATGGGAGAGGCCCGCGCGGGTCCCTTAGTCACATTCTAACCACATGCTGACACGCCTAATTGCGGAAATTTGCACGCAGGGCCGTCCATGTCTCTCCAATCATTTGCAAGTGCTTGCAAGGGCGAAAAACAATTCTGGAATCTGTTCCGAAGATTGTGGAGGTCTTGGCCTGCCCTTCTCTCTCTCTCTCTCTCTCTCTCTCTCTCTCTCGGGCGGGCGCGCGCGCGCGCGAGCGCCTCCAGGACCGACCAATCCAGGCTCATCCTCAGAGAGAGTTCTTACCGACAGCTGCTCATGAGTGGTGAGTGCATTGTGCTATAAAATGGTGAGAAGAAAAATGTTTTGCTAGCCTCGCGGCAGCTGCTGCTTCAGAGCTGTTGAGAGCCTGCAGCAATGAGCCGTGGTCGCGATGGCACCCTGCTGGGGCCACCTCCTGACGATCCATTTTCTCTTCGAGTTCGACTCCTAGCTCGTGCCTCTTCTGCCTCCAGCTGCCCCCCACCCTGCACGAGTAGCCGCTCAGTGCCTTCTGTGTTTCTTGTGGCCATTCACTGCCCACGCTTACTCATGCTACGCCCTCTCACTCGCCTGCATCTTCGCAGTACTGCGGTGCTCCACCACCATATTCAGGTAAAGACAATCAGTACATTATAACGGTGCTGTAGCCTACTGTGTAAGGTGACGACGGTACTGCAACTCTGGTTTTGCTGTGTTACAGGTGGTCGGCTGCAGTAGAGCGACGACAAGGGAGCAGAAAATGAGGATGACGCAGAGAGAAAGCGCAGCGGCTCCCTTCAGTCCAAAAGTAGTGAAAGAGAGGGAAAAGGAAAAGGGGGGGGGGGGGGGGGGGGGGGGGGGGGGGGGGGGGGGGGGGCTTTGGCCTAGCTGCGGGCGCCACCTTCTTCTCCTCACTCTTGGCCTGCGGCACCATTCCCACGCCAAGGTCTTATTAGTCAGGTCCGCTAGTAGTGTCTTGCCTCCTCTCCCATTCATGAATGTCCCTTGCGTCCTCGAATCTGTGCCTTTCCGCGTCATGCTTTTTCAGGGCCGTCCTCTTCCTGCGAAAGGTTGATGTGCATCTCTCTCTCTCTCTCTCTCTCTCTCTCTCTCTCTCTCTCTCTCTACAATCTCTTCGCCATATTGCACTTCCCTCCTGCAGCTGTACCCCCACAGTTGGTCATGTAAAGGCAGTTTACAACAATGGCTAGTCTGCCGAGTTCATACATCCATTGAAATCATATGCTTCCTTCCAAGTTTAATTTGAGTATTCATGCCTTATTAAAAGAGATGCATGGATGTGGAAGATTTCTTTTGCTTTTTTCATTTACAAGGCTTCACGGAAATGTCTTCTTCCTTTACTTTAATTATAAATCTTACTCTATATATAGTGAGGAGTGATAGCTCCTAATGGAACTTTGTTGAAGTGTTTGCATGTATTCGATTTTGATGTCACGGGGAGATTCTTGTCGGAAGCGACGATGATTGAGGTGGCCAGAGGATAAACACTAAACTGCGTTCCATACCATGGGTAAACATGTATTTTGGACTCTCTGCCCAACATGGTAGGGAGTCCCGCTTACAGGTAACCTGGGTCACTCATAATTAATTATAATTCACAAGGAGCTGTGGACACGTTTCTATATAGGAAAAAAATTTAAATTACTAGACAACCTACTAGATTGAACACACATATCTAAAAAGAGTGCAAACATGTAATAATGAGAATACTCCTGTATGGTTATAGCCACAATATTATAGCTATATGGGAGTTTTGTTTAACCATATACCAAAACCATATAGCAAGAAACTGGACAAACACATGTAGGAGTTACCTTTTCTTACTAGTTTGACTTTAATAAGTCCAATATAGTAAGTTCTTTTCATTTAAGATTAGATGTACCAATTTAATTATTAATATTGACTTAAATTCAAACAATAGTACTTACAATTGACATCAACATATATTTAATTTAATTGAGTCTCTCTACACAATTAATTACCTTTTGTTTATTAAAAAACATTTATAAATGGAAGCAAAATATCCCTCAAAGGGTTGATGCAAATCAACCTTATAAAACTCATTTAGTTGACCTCCAGATGCTAACTTGATTAGGCAAGGCCTACCTCAACACCATCAACAAGCCATTGGCACTCAACAGGCTAAATGAGTAACAAGAAACTATGGAATCTCTAATTGCAGGGAGCTTTGATAGTAGTAGACTTAGATCAACGATTATGCATTTCAGGCAGGATGGGCTTGGTTGTGATTTTGAGAAATTCTAGTAAAGGTTGATGCAAATCTGCCCTGCAAAAGGCCACCAACAAGCTAATCCCAAAGTTGATGTAAATCAGCCCAAGAATTCATATGAACTAGATCAGTTCTCAAACAAGAGATAGACAAACCATCCCCAAAGCTGATGCGAATTTTTTACAAAAGTGATGCAAATTGGGTGCAAATTGAGGTTGTCGACACAAATCAGCCCTACAAGATGCCAACAAAATAGCTCCCTCTCGTTAGACGAGAACTATCCTTCAAAGTCAAAAAAACAAGTCCTCGATGAGTTGATACATCATGAATTTGACTTCCAGATTAAATATTTCCAAAAGACACAAGGGCTAGCATGATAGACATACTTTAGAAGCAAGTTCTTACAACATAGAAGATGGCAGTATTAAAGCACAAAGAAAGCAATGGACAAAACCCTAAAATCAAGTCTACCAAGCCTCCTAGCCACCTTGCTACTTGAAAATTAAAGGAATGAAAAAAGGTGCTTACACAATCAAGATATATAAGCATTAATAATCTAAGTGGGAATTAATGCGTAAATAAGGTTTTCATTGAGACATACTTCTTCCTTGTGCATCATTGACTATTGGCCTTCAAAGCTACAATAATATGTAAACCATATAAATTATCTCCAAACAACATGCTATTTTGGCCTTTTAGCACACCAAAACATGCTTCTTGTAGTGATGCACCGAACAATAGAGACTCACCATATATAGAAAATGCATTGATATTGGCTTGGCCTCTCGTTGCTCCTTTCTCTCTCTCTCTCTCTCTCTCTCTCTCTCTCTCTCTCTCTCTCTCTCTCTCTCTAGTAAGAGGTCCAACCATGTATGTTTCTTGGTCCCATAGGTCATACTTGACCTCCAAGGACGATAATAAAATTTATCTATCTCTCTCTCTCTCTCTCTCTCTCTCTCACACACACACACACACACACACACACACACACACACACAAATTCTTGTGTCTGCCACAACTCTTGCAAGCTGAGGTTCCTAGTCTCTCTCTCTCTCTCCTTCTCTCTCTCTCTCTCTCTCTCTCTCTCTCTCTCTCTCTCACACACACACACACACACACACACACACACACACACACACACACACACACACACAAATTCTTGTGTCTGCCACAACTCTTGCAAGCTGAGGTTCCTAGTCTCTCTCTCTCTCTCCTTCTCTCTCTCTCTCTCTCTCTCTCTCTCTCTCTCTCTCTCTCTCTCTCTCTTGGATTGCAATTCCATGCAGCATCTTTCAAAATACATATAAATATAAGACATAGCCATAAATCTATAAAGCATCAAACTTATCCATACGTAATCATTGATCAATGGTATTTAGATGAATAACTCCAGTGCACTTGAGTTGAGCTCATAAAATCAACTTTGCCACGCATACCATGCAAATTGATACTTGATAACTGCTTGACATCCAAAACTAGACAATCCACTCAAAAAAATATTGGGTTTTTATATTCACTTTTGGGAAGATTCATAAAATAAGGCATCATTTTAGTCATATAAACATGTTAAAAAAGGGGTTCTTTTAATTACCCCGTGAATGCATGTTATATAGGGGTTATTGAATAGTGCACCCCTCGAGTTAAGGATTTATTAACATCAAGAAACAAGAGTGGATGATGGCAAGCTTCTACTCTCTTGTTTGTTAGTACTAGACCCATCCTTGGGATTTTTGGGAGATGCGGACAAAAATCTTTGATTTTAGTGATTTCTTTGGGATATCAAGCAGTTCAAGATCTTACATAGTCTTGTGGATTGTAGTTGTGTACTCAATTTTTCACATTGCCTTTTTTTTTTGAATTAGAGTGCAATTGTGTGTAGGATAATTAAGATGTTGTATTAGAAAGCTTTATAATGTTGTGATTTTCCCACTTACTGTATAGTTGTATGGAACCATTGGCTTGGGAACATTTGACAAAAACAACCGGTTCTACAAGTGTGTGTGTGTGTGTGTGTGTGTGTGAGAGAGAGAGAGAGAGAGAGAGAGAGAGAGAGAGAGAGATTTAAGCTACTTACCCTTACTAGGTTATCGTGAATATTATAGAAACTCTTTCTCAATAATCTTGTTCTTCGAGGGAACTTGAGAAAGGGGACGAGTGGGTAAGCTCTTGCTGCATGGTCAAAATGTGATGGATCTCTTGCATGTGGATTAGCAAGGTGGGTGTGTGAATCAAATCCTACAAGTGGATCCATGACAGCATATAGGGATTTGTAGGGGGATTCAATTTTGTCAAATCCAATTCTTGTGACAACCCTACCTCTCCCTTCATTAATACATAAGCAAATCCATTTTCCATTTAGGAAGGTGGCCTCTTTCCATTCCCTTCAGTTGGCCTTTTGAGGCCATGACTGCAGCCCATATGGGCTGCAACCCTTCAGCCTCCCATTCATCTCCATTAAGGCCATTCCTGCAGCCATCCTCTGCTGCACGTTCTCAGCCTCTTCCCTCATCCATTGAGGCTGACATTGGAGCCATTCCCCCGCTCTCATCAAGCCTAATTTCAACCAAATGTTTAGACCCATGCTGGAGAAATTTCTTGCATGTCATGTGCACATCTAACCCTATGTGCATGTGGACAAGCTGACTCCAACCCAGGGTCATTTCTAACTAGGAAGTGTTCTGGCAACCTTGTGATCCTTTTAAAGGGTGTGCATGTCCAGACACTTAGGAGTAGCTACATACCCTTTGATTGCACAGGAGCGTAGCCATTGTCCACTTTATCCGGGCCTTGGTGTGTGTTCACCACAGGAAGTGTCAGAGTCCAATTCTGACGTGGAGAGCATTCATAGCCATTTTTAAAAAAACTTATTATTGTTAATAAGTGACATTTTATTAAGTCACTGCCCTACCTTTGTCAAAAAAAGTACAAAAGAAACTCAGAGTTTACATTTTCTCTCAGTTCAGCAGGAGTCCACGAACTCCGTTGGCAGCAGACCAGCCAACATTAGCAGCAGGTGCCAACCTGCGTTTTTTGGACCAAGTGTCAACCTGCGTTTTCTGGACCCATTTTCAGTAGTTGCATTTTCTGGAGATTTCACCCACCATCTCTCTTCTTGCATCATCGCCAGCCATTTCAGCCCCTTTCATCGCAACAAGCTTGTAGATCATCGCCAGATTATCTAGCGACTCATCATCTCAAGCCTCGTAGATTTCAACCCTTGTTCAACACCTGTGTTTCTTGAATCCTCAACACTTGCGTTTTTTGAATCTTCAGCATCAACATTTTCATCCTGCATTCGCGATCCTAGATTGGCCTCATTGCCCTCAGCAGATCGCAGCCACCCCAATTCCTAGTCATCACAATTTTTAGCCTACAGATACCTCATCGTTTTCTGTTTTCAGTGTTCAGCCCTTCAATGTTTTCTGGTTTTCAGCCCTCAGTAGCAAATTCTAGCCGGGTATGCATCTACAACATCCTCTCAAGTTGTAGCAATTTCCATCTGTGCAATTACAGTTCTACTCTTTCTAGCAATAGAGAGGGGCCACTCCGAGGGGGATTTGGGATCTATTGGTGTAAGTTCTCTCTTCTCTCTCTCCACTCAATCACAGAACCTTCATTCACAGTGTTAGTTCTCCTCTCTATGCTACTGAAATCACCCCATTCTCTAAGAACTAAAAGGAAGACTCTCTAATTCACAAGGAACCTTGGAAAGGAAACTCATCACACATATCCTAATTGTCACCATCATCATCTCAATTCAGCTGCACATGACATTGGTATCATAGCTTAGGAGGATCAGTTCTTTCAAGGTAGGAATTCTCACATAATTTCTTCCTCTCACAAAAAGATTGAAAAGATTTTTTCTTGTTTGAGATACACGTAACCCAAGACCACTTGGGTGTGTTATCTCTCTAATCTATGTTTTTGAAGAGTGATAGGTAACCCAAGATCACTTGGGATTTTCCAGCCTCCCCTCGTCCTCTCTCCACTCATTGCGAGAGAGCCTTGCACATCGTGGCGGGCCGATCAACGTGAGACGGGGAAAGTGTGAGTGCAAGGCCGTCAAGGGGTGCATCCGCAGGAGGGAGTTAACTTGGGTAAGAGAAAAGCCTTCATTAACCAGGTTGCAAGCGCAACAATACCGCAGTTCAACAATTCTCAGTGCATGGTCATTACCCGAAGCGGAATGGATACTACGCATGAAGGTAATGAGAGTGGATTGGAAGAAGAAGTGTCTACACCGACGGATCCTTCAAACCTACCCCCATCCCCGTTTTCACCACGGTTTGAACCCAATCCCATGGAGGCCTTGGTGAAAGGTATGATGGATATGATGTTGCAACAAGAGACTCTATGGCTAGAGGCCAAAGCCAAGCGGGAAACTCAACGACTAGAGGCCAAAGCCAAGCGGGAAACTCAATGGCTAGAGGAAAAATCCAAGCGAAAAGCCCAAAAGGAAGCGGTCGAAGAAAAGCGGGCCGCCATGGAGCTAGAGTGCGAGGCATTATGAGATCGACGTTTCAGGACTTGGTCTCTCAAGTTCTCTCTACCAAAGGTGACCCACCCAAGGTGACGAGCGAGTAAGTAGGTAGCACATCGAGTGGTGGATCTTCCAACCACCCAGTCACGAAGAAGCTCTCGTTCAGTAAGTATGATGGTAGGATGGATGTTACTATGATTTATTCTTGGTTGCATCAATTTAATTCCTATTTTTCTACTAAATAGAAGTGGGAGAACAATAAAGTTTTGATAGCAGCTATGTACTCATTGGGAAATGCCATTAAATGGTATCACTCTTGGCAAGACATACAACAACATCACTACCTAGAGGACACAAAGGCCTTGTTTGACCCCACACCTTTGCAGTACAGTTGGGTCGACTTCCAAAGCAAGCTCCATACATGATTCATGCCGCCGCAGTACATGGAACCATTGAAGGAGGAATGGCGTGGTCTCAAGCAAAATGGGACTCCGGTAATGACTTTTTCTCACCATGTCATGCAGATAGGTGTTCAGTTGCAAAATCTAGATGACAACCACAAGGATGCATTTATCTTTGGCCTCGATGAGAACATCAAGTTTGATGTGCAAATTTCGGATCCCGTGGACTTCAATGCTGCAGTGTGCGTAGCTCTCAACCAAGAGATGAAGCACAAGAAAGGTAAGCCTAAGGAGAGCAGGTCATCCTCAAGCACCTCGCAAAGCACCTCTAGTCAGCAGAATGGTAAGACCAATGGTAAGAATGGTAACAATTCTTCTTCTACCTCTCAGTCTCTCTCTAATCCTCAAGCACAACAGTCACAGTCTAACAATCAAAATACAGGAAAGGCTAAAACTTAGGACACCGCTAAGTTGACGCCTAATGAAAAGGTTGCTAAAGGAATTGTAGGAGGATACTTACGTCTAGAAGGAACACTTAGAAGCCACTCCCGCATCTCCCATGGAGGTATCTGGATTTGCTCCAAGCATGCATTCCCAAATCACGCATGAATGTCCTAATGTGCTAGTTTCCATGCAACAAGTCTCTTTTCATCGTAAGTTTCTTGTGTTTCCTGTCATTGGATGTGATTTGATTTTTGGTATTAAATGGTTTTGTGAGTATAACCCACATGTTGATTGGAAAACAAGTACACTCACTCTCTCTCTAGAAGGTGCCTCTCGTGGCAATCAAGGTATCCACTCTTTGCCTCAAATCTCTCATGTA
Source organism: Adiantum capillus-veneris (assembly GCF_014529385.1). Taxonomy (NCBI): domain Eukaryota; kingdom Viridiplantae; phylum Streptophyta; class Polypodiopsida; order Polypodiales; family Pteridaceae; genus Adiantum; species Adiantum capillus-veneris. The sequence goes on along the minus strand of NC_140944.1, from coordinate 97,501,582 downwards.
CAGGTTAAGCAGGAGCTTCGCCAAGAAGTAGATCAAGCGGCATTCATCTATGCCATCCCAGTCTCTCAAAACCGCAGTACCACAGATCCACAAGCTGCTATCTTCCAGAAGAACAAGACTCTGTGCTTGTGTGATGGTCTCCCACCACGTCTCCCACACGAGCATCCGGAGGATCATCGCAGTGAGCCCGTAGAAGGAGCATAGCCAATCATTAGAGGTTTGATTGAAATTGTTCCTGGTAAAGCTAACCTTGTTGCAGATGCTTTGAGTCGCAAAGGACAGATCTTGACTTTTGGATCAAGGTCAGTAGTCTCTCTTCCTGGCGGTTCTTTCAATGACATGAAGGATAAGTATGCCGATTCCGAGTTTGGTAAGCAGTGGTTGCAGTCTCTGGTAGCACGAGGGCCCAACAACTACCTCATCCACGATGGTCTCTTGTATTTGTGTCATCGCCTTTGTGTTTTGCCTTCACACTGCACAACCATAATGCATGATGCACATGATGCACTCATGGGTGGGTATAGGGGAATGAACACCACTTTAGATTTTAGAAAGGGTAGAAAGATTCTTTTATTGGCCACATATGCGAAAAGACGTGTTTAAGTATGTCACACAATGCACCATTTGTCAAAAAGTAAAAGCACCTAGAGGGAAGCCTCAGGGTCTCTTGCAGCCCTTGCCTATTCCCGACGGGCCATTTCAGGACATCTCTATATATGGATCTTGTGACTAACTTACCACCAAGTTTGCATTCATAGAACACATAGTGTCTCACCATTGTAGATATGTTTAGCAAATTTTGCATGCTCATTCCATGTAAGGCCATAGCCACCAGGACAAGACATTGCAAGTTTGTTCATTAAGCATTGGTATCCACTTTGTGGTTTATTTAAGTCCATTGTGTCAGATAGGGATACGAAGTTCACGTCAAATTTTGGAAAGCATTGTTTGAAAATTTTGGCATGAAACTGAATTTCTCATCGTCATTTCACCCATAGTCCGATGGTCAAACTGAGATTTACAATCACTTAGCCTTCGATGTCCTTAACTCATATGTGCATGATCAACAGAATCATTGGAAGCATTATCTCCCGTTAGAGAGAATTTTTGAAGATGATGTGAAGATAGCCATAGAAAAGGAGTGGAAATTGGAGAGACAAAAGGAGATTGGATTGGTAGATAGTAGCCGAGAGATATCACAGACTTCCAATATAAATGGGATTTAAACACGCTAAATAAATTTTGCATTGTAACTTTTAGAGTTGGTAACCACTTTCAGGATGTGATGCATGCTTGTGATGGACAAAAGAGATTGGATACATGTCATTCTCTTCACAGTGCCATAGCCCCCACATTATTGGAGGGTTGAGACCATGATGTGGCTTTCAATGAGGAGGTATGCAAAGTGTATGTAGATGAAGTTAAAACTTCTACACATGTTGAGAAAGTGAATGTTTGGTAGATGCTTCTAAGGTACATGAGATGGAATATGTATCTAATGCTAGCCTAAGAATAGAAAACTTGTACTTGAATAATGAAGCGGTAAAGGATCAAATGCAAGGTAAAGAGGAAGAGTATATGGCTAAAAGCGATTCTTGTGGAAAGGTTTTAGAAACTTGTGATATGCCAGAGCATGTGTGATAGTGTGATGATAGACAAGTGTTGGTTCATGAGGTTGGCATGGAGAATTTGTATGTTAGTGATATGCATTATGTGAATTTTGTTGTTTTCATAGTATTTCACGTTCTTGCAGAACATCTAGAAGTACGTATAGATGCTGACATTTCTACCAAAGTTGATGCTCTTGTTTTGAACATACATGACAAGAAGGTATCTAGGGATGAGAAGGAACACTTGCTTGTGGATATCTTGCCTATGGACATGCATGTGGATATGGAGATGAGAGAGGCCCAAGTTGATGTAGATGAAGTTAAAACGTCTACACGTTGAGGATTTGGTAGATGCTTCAATGGTACATGAGATGGAATATGTATCTAATGGTGAAGGTAGCCCAAGAACGGAAAGCCCGCACTTGAATAATGAAGTGATAAAGGATCAAATGCAAGGTGAAGAGGAAGAATATACGGATGAAAGTGATGCTTGTGGAGAGGTTTTGGAAACTTGTTCTATACTCGAGTATGTGTGATAGTGTGATGGTGCTGTTCAGCAAAATTAGAGTATCTTCATAATGCATGATGAAAGTTAAGAGACTGGGCACCCTCCTATTGTAGTGGTTAGCTACAATTGGGATAACTGGCGTAATGGTTGATGAAGTGCTAATGATGATGATTTTATAGAGTGGAATGCTATGGAGTTGACAAACAGGCGCAGGAAAATAACCCTCTCGGACGTTTTTATACTTGCATAGTATTTTAGATTTGTGATAAAGCTTTTTGCATGCATAAGAAAGCATGGCAAATGATGAGTATTATTAGTATTATTTGAAAGAAGTCATGTAGCCAATCAAAGTAGAAGTTTTATATTGTGCGTGACACTATGCGAATAAATTATTAAACTCAGTATTAATGTAAAGGGCGACCAAGCACTAAAATCTTGGCCATCCCTGTGTAGAGCTCAAAATATACAAAGGAGACTCTGTCAAAATTTTCCCAAAACATATAAATATGGTAAGAGTTCATCTAAGTCACACCTATGTCTCTAAGGCTAGTGTCACATTGCATGTGTGTCGAGCAAGCAAAAAAGGAGTCCATTTGGGCATCGATAGTGTCACATGGGTAGCAGACATACAATATCAGATTAACTTTTTTGTAATTCTTTTACAAATCAGTCGCATCCAATTAGAAGAGTAGTCACTCTAGCAGGAGGTTTGTAGATCAATCAAGTCGGCATCATTCACGTTGGAAAAGGGGAAATGGGAACAACACTCGGCACACTCTACACTACCTCTCTATAGCTCAGGGAAATATCCGGCACCCCTAACCACACAGAATCACGTACACACGCACACTATCTGCCAGTCTTCACACCATGGACTCGCCTACGAGCAATCTCGACCACCCACACTCACACATGAGCATTCAGTACAATAAAACCATCAATAAACCATCATATCCCGACACCACTGGATGCCTACAACTCCCCAATATGTAAATGCACTCACACCAGGAGGCGACACATGCCTCGACCACACACAAAATAGCTCACTCAATCATTCTCTCCCTCCCTTTCTGCACACATACATACACAAAACCCTCCCTTTCTGCACACATACATACACAAAACCTGGAGCCAATGCTACCACGGGCGTACTAGGGCACCGAGACGAGATAGACGAAGTGATTGATGGCAAATTCAACAAGGAAAATAAACCCCCCGAACTGTGAACTCATTTATCCATAGCACAAAACAAAAAACATTTCTCATACAATGATGGCGGCTTCCCCCTAGGGACCTTCTCTCCAGTTTCACAAGCCCATAGCGGCCTCTTCCCTTGAGATCGCGGATCTCCTCCTTGGCAATTTCCGCCTCTGATGGCGACCTCCCTTGGGTGTTCTCACTGCTTGACCAGCCCTTTGGTGGCTCCTCTTCTTCCTCCCCTTGCTCTTGGCCTCTGCTACCCCTATCCCTGGCAGCCCTCCTGACCACCCTTGGTGCTCCTCAGTGACGTGCCCCACGCCATCACCTCTCTATCCGGCTTGCGGCCCTCCGCCCCCTTTTCCTCTCCCACAGCCCTTGGCGGCTTTCAACCCCTCTGCCCAGTTGCTTTCCCCTTAGCCGGCTTACTTTCCCTCCTGCATACCTCGGCCCTCTCCAGCAACCCGATTTCGCTCTAAGCTGCACCGCCTCCTCGGTTTCATGCCCAGGCGGTCTTGTTCCCTTGCTCGTGCACAAGCCAGCTCTCCAGCTTCGACTCGGCGACCTTGCTCTCATCTCTTCCACGTGACTGGTTCCCCCTGGATGCTCTCCCTCCTCCTACTGATGACGCTTTCACCCCAAGACAACCTCCCCTATGGCAGCCCCTTGTGGCCTTTGCAGCCCGCCACCTTGTTTCTTGGCTTCCCTCGTCACCTGCACATGGCCTCTACTGGTCCTCCAGTCCGACACACGCCCATCCCCTCTTCTTCGAGCCCTCGAGGCCCTCTACATGAGCACTCCTTTGCATGGCCGTTTTTCTTGCCTCTGCCCACGCACTTGGCAATCACCCCATCTGGCGCACCTTCCCTCCTCGTGCAGTCGGGTGCCTCCCCTTCTATTCCTGGGTGACCAAAGCCTTGACAACTACCTCCTGATAGTTGCATGGCTTTAAAAATTAAAGCCTTCCAAAAAAACAATTCCCCTTCTGTGGGGCATTCCCACCGAAGGCAATTGACACTCGGCCATAGTGAGAACGGCCCTTCATACCATACCACAAGGGCGCATGCTCCTATACCAAGGCTTGATAGCCACAAAAGAGTATAAAAGTAGCTCCGAGGTGTCAAGATACCCGCCAATAGAAGCGCCAACCGTCACGAACGTCGACAACATCAAAGGGATTCTCACTTGCCCGAGAACTCGATTGACAAACAGAGAATACATATCCTCAAGCACATGAAAAGCCCTGCACCTGCTGATCTTGACCATCCATTTTGCCGTACATACCATAGCTGCTTTTGACTACTAGCAAAGCTCAAAAAAACAACACTTGACCTGCAAAGGGCCACATTTGGCATACACATCCTGGCAAGTAGAGTCTCCTGCAGACATTCGCTCCAGATCCCATATCATAAACTCTATGTCATTTGCATCCAGCATCCCTGGTCTCGTTCCCAAGCTTGTGATATAAACATTTGCCCCTACCACCTGTGATGGGAAGAAACACTGATAGCTTCCACTAGTAGCAAGTGCTCCATCTTGGTATACCTCTCCCAGCTGCATCAAATACCTGCTCAAGGTCCTTGCCATTTGCCTGCGAACTGCCATGCCTGGGCTTCTTACACTTCCATAGGTCGACCATTTTCAGTTGTACCAACGTGTTCAACTTTGCTCATGTCTATGTAGTGCCGAGGATGGGTGAGGGGGTCAAGGCATATATTCTTTTGCTTTGGCAGCATTGCAATAAGCCAATGGCGTTTTTCCATCTCACTTGCACACACGTTGGAAAGGGGGAAGATGGAACACACCCAGCACACACAATGTTTGCCTCTCTATAGCCAGGGATTCCGTTGCACCCCTATCTACACAGAATCTTACACATAGACACACATTTTTCTCAAACAAATTCGAAAGTACACCCAAATCAATGCGCACACACTCGTGGAGACCATAATCTACCTCACACCCATAAACACATCAATTTCTTGTTTCCCTTGCACACAATCACCTCTCTCTCTCTCTCTCTCTCTCTCTCTCTCTCTCTCTCTCTCTCTCTCTCTCTCTCTCTCTCTCTCTCTCTCTGCACATCACACCCTCAGGGGGCACACATGCCTACACACACCCGGAAACATCGGGCAACAGAGAAGAAGAGAAGAGAGGGGAGGGGGAACAACACCAAAAGAAACACAACCAGAGCTTGCTTCTCTTCAATTGATGGGCTATGGTGGACCATACAACCATCAAAGCTCTCTCCCTCTCTGTTCTGTCGGTCGCCCTCCTTAAAACAACAGAGCACAACAAGTTAAAGATCTGCTAATTGGTGTAGAATTTGCCTATGTGCGTGAGATGCAAAAATGCTCAAAACGCCCTTTTTCTTCTCCCTACCAACCTATTTTTACAAAAAACGAGTTTTGCAAAAATTATATAGACTAAGACTTTTCGGCCTCCCTCATGCAGAGGTATGAAGTCTCTCACACACTTTCCTTTCTTCCACTGACCACATGTCTTCCTCTACCCAAGTTGCATTGCATGTCTTAAGAGCCTTTTCCCATGTCAAAACCTTTTCTTCAAGCATCGAATCTCCACGCTCAGGCCTTCATAACCACATAAAACATACCCTTCTGGATCTACCTGCTTGTATGGGCCTTCGTATCTGCTTTATCACCATGTCTGCACCTATAAACATACACATTACTGCCTGTGCCCTTTGCTAGGGTCGACACACTTTGGCTGCACCATCATTATCCAACCCCTCGTTGAACATTTATGTTCAACCAAAACAAGTCTTTATTGCTCTACAAACTGTAAACACTTGAAAACACTGTGAGAACACACAAAAAACCATATATATATATATAGTTTTCTTCCTGCTTATTGTCGTCAACCCTCAAGTGGGTTTTCCCAACCCCCCTGCATCACAGAAAAGCCTCCGCCTAGATCAAAGACATAACCCTATGTGCAACCATTCATTTGGAGTAGCCTCCTGTAAAATTGTACCCATGCACATAACCAATGGTGCATATAGAATGCACACATCACTCCTTCACCGCTCCATGCATCCACAAACATCCAATCCTCTTCAAATTGAGCACGATCATGCTCACCATCTTGTTCAATAGATGAATCATCCATATCGTCACCAGCCTCGAACCTATCTGGCATACCTTCCCAACCATAGAAGATGGAAATCTCCTCCAAGAACTCCTGTACCTGTTGAATAGCCCACTGCATAGTTGTATCATAAGCATACTCATCACCTGTGAAGCACATACCACTTTTATAAGCTTGTCCATAGCCATAGCATGTGGCCATAGCATGTGGCTCTTCACTTGGCACAATTGGCAACACCTGCTCTTCGATCAAAGGCTTCTCTACCTGCATCAGATTCATCTTCTCTTCCATGCCTATAGCAACCTTAAGCACCTCCTCTTCAGGACCATCCAAAAAAGTAGAGCCATACGGCTCCACTAACTCCTCTCGTACGTCATCTTCATGAACAAATTCTTCTAATACAGGCTCTATTGCCATATTTTTAGACAAAAAAGAAGGAAGCTCACCCGATACCGTTTCATCCTGAGCATAGCATCAACAGACTCCTCCTCCTTGTAGGAGTGGACATATCCACTTTGTTCAGATTCATCACCATCTGTCTCTGCCAAGCTCGAATATGGATCCACTTCTTCTTCATCACCACGGGGTAGACTGGTCACCTCAGCAGCACTCTTCTTGAAAAATCCTCGTACCTGTTGCACCACTATAGCATACTTGATGGCTACCTTTAGGAGCATAGATACCAATAGGGTACCACACACCACTTTTACTTGCATATCCTCTTTTGCAGACTTCTGCTCTTCAATTTGCTCTTCATTTACATTTCCAATCGACATGTCTTCATACACATAGTTAGGAATCTTTATTCTTACCAGCTTGACCTAATCGAAATCAGTTTGCTCGCCATAGGATGTGAAGTCTTCATACATGCTTTCCTCTTTTCTAGTCTCCCAAAACTCGGAGCTTGTATTATCATCATCCTCGCCATAGGTTGACTCCGTGTATGCATCTTCATCCTCTTTCTGCTCCATGAAAAGTTAGCCACCGCCTTGACACTCTTTGTCCACTTTTGAGCTTTTGATAACGGCAACTTGACCGCAATCTACTACTTTTTCATGCACAATCTCAGTAAGAACATACTCCTTTACCTCTTTATGCTGCTCTGGAAACCCAACATCTGCTACCTCTTTAGCACACTGACTCTCTTCGACAAGAGGCTTATCCTCATTGAGAGGCTCATCCACCACTAGCATAGCCACATCATAAACTGGAAATCTCCAAGAAACATAACCAACCATAGGCCTTACCTCAATAGGTTCCGCACTTCGAACAATTGGCACCTCCTTCGGTTGAACCATAGGATACTCTGCAATCGTCGCAACAGGCACATAATCAATAGGCTTCAGCAAGCCTAGTTCTAGCTTCCGCTTCACTCTTTTGCTCTTCACTTTGGCCAAATAGACCATATCTTCAGAGGTATCGGCTCCACACTCCACCTTTTCCTTGATCTTTGGATGCAAGCACTCAAGAAACTTTGACAACTTTAGGTATAGGTTGCCTTTGACCCCAGTAGCAATCTCCAATTCCTTCCAACATGCTTCAAATTGCTCGAGAAAAATGGAAAAGTCTTTACTTACATCCTGACGTACCGTCTTCAACCTAGCACTGGCTTCTTCAAGAGAGATCGTTTGCCGAAAGTGCTTCAAAAACTGCATTCGTAGCTCTCGCCCTGAACTTCGATCACCATCACCTAGACCATTGAACCATGTCTTTGCTTGTCCTTGCAGCAATAACGGTACCATCTGCAGCTTTTTCGCATGTGTCAATCTACACATTGACATCATCCACAATTCAAAATTTGCTGCCCAATCCTTTGGATCTTCAATACCTGTGAAAACGGGACCAATGTTTGGCTTCGCCATCTCGATCAATTTTCAACTGCACTCTTTACTTTGACCATTTGCCAATCATTTAGCGGCTTCAAACTCTGTTTTCAGCTTCTACCAAGGAGCATCAGATAGCTCCTCAAAGGGGGCACCACTGATGGGAAGGGGGAACAGGGAACACACCTAGCACACACAATGTTTCCCTCTCTATGGCCCAAGGATTCCGCTGCACCCCTATCTACACAGAATCTTACACACAGACACACATTTTTCTCAAACGAACTCGAAAGTACACCCAAATCAATGCGCACACACTCGCGCAGACCACAATCTACCTCACACCCATAAACACATCAATTTCTTGTTTCCCTTGCACACAATCCCCCCTCTCTCTCTCTCTCTCTCTCTCTCTCTCTCTCTCTCTCTGTGTGTGTGTGTGTGTGTGTGTGTCCTTGCACATCACATCCTCGGGGGGCACACTTGCCTACACACACCCAGAAACACCGCGCAACAGAGCAGAAGAGAAGAGAGGGGAGGGGGAACAACACCAAAGCAACACAACCAGAGCTTGCTTCTTCTTCAATTGATGGGCTATGGTGGGGCATACAACCATCAAAGCTCTCTCCCTCTTTGTTCTGTCTGTCGCCCTCCTTAACACAACAGAGCACAAAAAGTTAAAATCTGCTAATCGGTGCAGAATTTGCCTATGTGCATGAGACGCAAAAATGCTCAAAACGCCCTTTTTTTTTCTCCCTCGCCACTAGTTTTTACAAAAAACGAGTTTTGCAAAAATTGTACAGACTAAGACTTTTCGGCCTCCCTCATGCAGAGATGTGAAGTCTCTCACACACTTTCCTTTCTTCCACTGACCACATGTCTTCCTCTACCCAAGTTGCATTGCATGTCCTAAGAGCCTTTTTCCATGTCAAAAACTTTTCTTCAAGTATCGAATCTCCACGCTCAAGCCTTCATAACCACATAAAACATACCCTTTCTGGATCTCCCTGCTTGTAATGGGCCTTCATATCTGCTTTATCACTCATGTCTGCACCTGTAAACATACACATCACTGTATGTGCCCTTTGCTAGGGTCGACACACTTTGGCTGCACCAACGTCCAGACAAACATGTGTGATAGAGGCCTAAGGCATAGGCGAAAAGTACATATCACTACAAGTTTTAGACTTTTTACGCATGCTTGAGTAGGAAAATCCCAACAAGGCTTAACTATTTGCAATAGGAAAAACGTGCAATTTCACATACAAAAAGTTGACTTTCCAATCCCTTTTGATAAATTCAACTTTTACACGAATTTTTTTCTCTCTCACAAAACACATCTATATGGTGGTGTGTGTGGGTGTGTAGCCGAACATGGAGTGGTGTGAACCTCTTATTTATGTGCCAAGAAGGTTATGCCATGTTGTTGTAGTGCTTGTGATATATATATAAGGAGGTGTCCTCTTGCGGAAGGAGCAAGCTTAGTTCACTATATTCTTGAGCACTTCACATTGGTGGAGGAGACGGGCACGTTTCTGTTCCTTTTCCTAGCCCTTGAGGTTTCTTGTCACTCTTGTATCTCTGCTTCATGACAACAGTGATGGCAATATTGTATGATCCTGGCTAGCGAGACTCATTCCTAGATTTAAGAGACCATTCTTCCTTCAAGCACTGCATTCTGGTTCCTTGCCTTTGCTGGCCATAGTCTCTCTAGCCCTCGCCCTATTTTAAGAATCCGTAATTGCAACACAACCACACTCGATATCTACTCCATTGATGTTGGACACACCATCCCCATATGCCTTCCTTGGCCTCCATGCTTTTCACGTCATGAAGGTCTCACCAACGTTTCTCATTCATCATCACTCAAGCTTGTCATCATACCTACATGGAGCCATGTTGCGGCCCTAGTTGGCCATCATCTTATACAATCTTCTCAAAACCTATCTAAGCTGGCAATATGCTACCAGATTAGTGCCTCTTACTAATTTTGCACTATGTCTCAATTAACATTAACCCAATCTAGAGTTTCCATGCATGTGCATGGCCTAGTCGCTTTGCAAGTGATGAGAGACATAACATCAATTTGCTTTTGACTAGCATCTAGTGATTCAGAGTTCTTGCATCCATGGTGACCAACATCTAGCAATTCCAGCCCCTCGCACCAGCTGCTTGTCAAGTAATTCTACAGCTTGATTCAGACGTTCACAGATCTTGTTTACTTGTTGTCATCACTAAAAACTCCTTTCTATGCCTACATTTCATCCTCGATGCTATCGCTACTTTTTTTATTCTCAGTCTTAAAGTCGATGCTTCTTTGACTGTCTTTTAGCTCAGTGATGTTGCAACCTTTTTGGCCACTCTCAATGATGTTATAGCCCTGCTCTTACTATTTCGAGTTGTCTTGGATTTTGTTGCTGCGATCACAAATAGCCCCCACCTGTCAAGTCCCCTCTACATTAATTGGAATTCTAATGTCCGTTGCCCTTTGCTGCTCCAACATGTTGGAGAGGGGGAAGGAGGAACACACCTAGCACATAGATAACTCGCCTCTCTATAGCTCAAGGTTTGTTCGTTACATTGGCTCACCTTTGAGCATACCCGGCTACACACACTCAAAACATAACCACCTCAACACCGCTCAATCAACACCACATCATTACCCATATCCATACCCATTGATGCACACACTCACCAGTCTTTAAACACACCCACACCAAGATAATTCAATCTCTCTCTCCCTCTCTCTCTGCACACACGTTGTCAAGCGTTTTTCGAATGGGCAAGAGGCTTGTGAGATGGCCTCTTGTACGTAGGCAAGAAGCTTGTGAGATGGCCTCTTGTACGTAGGCATGCATAGCCCGTTGCACTTGGGAAGTGGTTGGTAAAGGTAGATGTAGAAAGGTTTTTGGTCAGAACGGATATATATATAAGGACCTCTTGCTTGTGATATATATATAAGGACCTCTTGCGGAAGGAGCAAGCCTAGTTCACTATATTCTTGAGCACTTCACATTGGTGGAGGAGACGGGCACGTTTCTGTTCCTTTTCCTAGCCCTTGAGGTTTCTTGTCACTCTTGTATCTCTACTTCATGACAACAGTGATGGCAATATTGTATGATCCTGGCTAGCGAGATTCATTCCTAGATTTAAGAGACCATTCTTCCTTCAAGCACTGCATTCTGGTTCCTTGCCTTTGCTGGCCATAGTCTCTCTAGCCCTTGCCCTATTTTCAGAATCCGCAATCGCAACACAACCACACTCAATATCTACTCCATTGATGTTGGACACACCATCCCCATATGCCTTCCTTGGCCTCCATGCTTTTCACGTCATGAAGGTCTCACCAACGTCTCTCATTCATCATCACTCAAGCTTGTCATCATACCTACATGAAGCCATGTTGCGGCCCTAGTTGGCCATCATCTTGTACAATCTTCTCAGAACCTGTCTAAGTTGGCAATATGCTACCAGATTAGCGACTCTTGCTAATTTTGCACTATGCCTCAATTAACATCAACCCAATCTAGAGTTTCCATGCATGTGCATGGCCTAGTCGCTTTGCAAGTGATGAGCGACATAACATCAATTTGCTTTTGACTAGCATCTGGTGATTCAGAGTTCTTGCATCCATGGTGACCAGCATCTAGCGATTCCAGCCCCTCGCACTAGCTGCTTGTCAAGTAATTCTACAGCTTGATTCAGACGTTCACAGATCTTGTTTACTTGTTGTCATCACTAAAAACTCCTTTCTATGACTACATTTCATCCTCGATGCTATCGCTTCTTTTTTTATTCTCAGTCTTAAAGTCGATGCTTCTCTGACTGTCTTTTAGCTCAGTGATGTTGCAGCCTTTTTGGCCACTCTCAATGATGTTATAGCCCTGCTCTTACTATTTCGATTTGTCTTGGACTTTGTTGTTGCGATCACAAATAGCCCCCACCTGTCAAGTCCCCTCTACATTAATTGGAATTCTAATGTCTGTTGCCCTTTGCTGCTCCAACATGTTGGAAAGGGGGACTCGGAGGAACACATCCAGCACATAGATAACTCGCCTCTCTATAGCTCAGTGTTTGTTCGTTACATTGGCTCGCCTTTGAGCATACCCGGCTACACACACTCAAAACATAACCACCTCAGCACCGCTCACTCAACACCACATCATTACCCATATCCATACCCATTGATGCACACACTCACCAGTCTTTAAACACACCCACACCAAGATAATTCAATCTCTCTCTCCCTCTCTCTTTGCACACACGTTGTCAAGCGTTTTTCGAATGGGCAAGAGGCTTGTGAGATGGCCTCTTGTACGTAGGCATGCATAGCCTGTTGCACTTGGGAAGTGGTTGGTAAAGGTCGATGTAGAAAGGTTTGGTTTGTCTTGTCTGTTTGCTGATGTTTTTGGTCTGAACGGATATCATATGTATTGTTATTTGGAGGTTCTCCTTCGAAGCTATGTTGAAGAATTTTTGGGATGTGCGAGCTCGATGCAGTTGGTGAGTCTGAGCTTGTGTGAGTTTCGTTGAGAGGTTTTGTATTGCATGCTTGGACTCACTTTATTATTGCATGCTAATGTATCTACAAGCAAAGGTAGAGGGTTAAATGAAAAAAGTGTTTTTGATAACTACGGGAGAGCTGTGATCGAGTAGTGGGAGGTCGTTTTTGGAAAGGGGAGTGGTGGCGAGCAGAGAGAGAGAGAGAGGGAGGCTGAGAGTGCCAGCTTGGGGGAAACAAGGACGCATATGTTTTGGCTGGAGTACTATCATTCAGCCTATGCAAGGGGGGAGAATTTCGAAAGGGGAGAATCCGCAGAAAATAGAGAGAGTGCCGATTGTTTTTTTGTCTGTGTGATTCAGAATTAGGCACTCAGGAGCTGCTCGATGAGTGTTGGCAGAAAGGAGAAAGAGTGCAGGGATTATGTAGCTCTTTCTGAGGTCATGTAAATCAGCTTGTGCTTGACTTAAGGCATACTCTTTGAGCGTGAATTTCAGCAAGATATTCAGGTATTCAGAAAGCAGTGTTTGTTCTTGGGGCGTGAATGCTTGTGAGCAGAGCATGAGCTCATTTGCACACACACAGGATCAGTTTATAGATCATGTTCAGCTCTTCTGGGATTTGCATTCATAGCCTATATAGGTGGGAAATATCGTTAATTGGGCTGCTCTTTGAAGCTGTTAAGCAGGAAATCTTTGAGCAAGGATTTTGGTCCGAGAACTCATGCTTTGTAGGACTACAGATCAGCCCTCTTGAAGTTTATAGCAGGAGCCGTACATATGTTCTTCGGGTGCCCGACATGCTCAATTCCCTATGTACAGATTGTGGAATCTTGTACTCCTTATGTACGCCTGATTGTGGAGTTTGTTATCTTGTCGGGCAGCTATACAGCCGGCAAGAGTTGGGTGCAAGGCTTTGGATCTCTTGGTGTTGTTGCATGCAGGTTGCAGGTGTTTTGAGAGATAGGTAGTTTGTTCTCAAACTGCAAGGGAGGCTAAGCTATAGAGGTGCCCCGCATTTGCTTTCCCTTGGCTAAGCTATAGAGGTGCCCCGCATTTGCTACCAATGGGTTTTTATGATGAGATGGACGAGAAGATGATAGCCGAACAATCAAAACCGGCTCTACACACGAATTGCATCATAAAAACCCATGGATAAAACAATGACGGTAATCAGTGTCCTTTCACTTCCTTCTTTAAACCACGACGAACTCTTGACAAGCCGCCCTTTTGCAAGTCCCAGCTTACCTCTCTACAACCCGCCACCTCTCATGGCTTCCTATCATGCCATGCAACCCTCGCGGCTCTCTCCATGCAGCGCTATCTTATTGGGTGGCAGCTCCTCTCTGTCATGTCGACCTCTTGAACTGCACGTCCACCTGGAGACACTTTCTATTCTCTTTATATTACGTCAACTTTATATTCTGTTTCTTTTAAAATTTGGGTTGCCATTTAACTTTAAGTCATCTTAGCGACCATTCCCATGCGATGAGCTTCATGGGGTAGGGAATGGTCATTTAAAATGACCATTCCCCGCCCTCAAGGTCCAGAGGAGCCGGGCCAAGCACTGGTCTCTGACCACAGCCTTGCATTGCCAGACACAGTCCTGCAACACAACAACAGTTGGTTATCCCGCATACTGAGGTGTCGTACATTCCTGCAACGCCACGCAGCTAGTCAGTTATTCTTCATGCTGAGCTGGTGTACAATCATTGGCAATCATTGCCATTGAGATTATGAGTGCTGATGTGTCTGACATCTGACGGGCATCGGCTGAAATTACTATATGGAATCGCTACTAGACAAACGGCTCAGATGGCCTGCCCGGCAACCCTGGACCTTGGCGGTTGCGTCAAGATCCCCACACAGAAGCATTATTAAAAACCATGAGGCCAATGCTTCAAACCACTCCCAAAAGTGAACGAGAAAACCCCATGATCACGGTTTTTGGATAATGATATTGCTGCAAGAAAGAACATGACCGCCGCAATCGCTTTTGGCTTCAAACGCAATGTGACATCCAATTGACGAGCGGCAAAGCCTTCCACTTAAGCATATAAGAACTCTGAACTTGATGACCTAGATTACCAATCCAGCATATACTTTCTCCCCAAAGCTCCAAATGTGAAGCGGTCTGAACCGTCGAGGAGAGCCGAGGCTACAAAAAACCTAGCAAGCCTTGCATTTTAGGCAGCTTGAAGCATTTTTACCAATAGATCTCCAACATCATGGCTTGACCTCTAAAATCTCACATATGGCATACATATCACAAGCACCAACTCAAAATTACACCTACCATGTGTCCAAGCACCATGTCATCACCCTACGAGTTTTCCCATCACTGCTTGTGGCTTCTCCATGGGTCAACACAAAATGGGTGCACCAGCATTGCCCCCCCCCCTTGTTGAACATTCATTCTGAATCGATGCGTTATTTAGATAGGATATGATTACAAAAGAAAAAGCTATATTATAGTATGTACATAGATATTAGCAATAGGTAGAGAGATACTTCAACAACTATTCAAGCCCTCCAGATCAAATGGAAAGCCATACGCTCTCCCAAAGGTGATGTAAATTCTGCTTGGATCAAATTGATGGTTTTGAGTACAACCATCCATCTGTAAAACATGCATAGTCAACTTCTTTCTTGCACATGTAAACCCAAGGAGAAACCTCTCTTGGAGCTTTCCATAGCATAAACCCGTCAACCTGTATCCATATGCCTTCCTAGTACACAAAATGAACCTGTACATCAATATGTGAAGCACCTGCACCATATATAATCATCTCCTCACCTGCTAGAGCGAGCTCTTCATAGCAGACCCCTCATCAAAAAAACTTTGCAAACTTTCCACTACCGTTGCTTCCTGCATAACCAAGCCTACATGTTTCTCATGCACGTACTCGCCTATAGGTTCTTCAAATGGCACACATTCTCTCCTTGACTTGCCATGCAAGTCTTTGTCTACCATAGCCCTAAATGCTCCGTCATCAATCACTTCAAGAGAGGATTGCTCAGCCATCGGCTTGTGAAGGTCATCTTTCTCTTCAAGGACCTCTTCTACTACCAAATCATCTGCTAAACAAAAGAGAGAGCCATGATCTATTACCTTGTTCTTTGGTATGTCGATATTGTCCACAACTTCTAGAATGTGTTGCTGCTCTTCAACATGATGAGTGGGGCAGGTTGCCAACCCCCTGGTTACCTTTTTCCTACAGAGCTTTGACCATCACTTTTCCAACATCTTCAAGCTTTCCTAGTGAGCTTTCCACATCTTCATCTGACTCTTCATGCGTACACACTTTGAACAAGACTGGATGCTCCCTAACAAGATTAACAGACTCTTGTACAGCATCATACCAAACTAGAGGTACGAATTGAAAAGGAGAACCAAAATGGCTTAGCAACGGTGAAGCAACCACCTCTTTCTCTTCTTTGGCTTCATGGCATGCAACAACTCCGTTGTCGAGCTACATCCATAGTCTGTCGACTTCAACAAACCCATCTCTAGCTTCCTTGTTGCTTTCCTGCTCTTCATCTCCTTTTCCAAGTAGACCATTTGAGCACAGTCCTCTGCACCAGCAAACTCAACCTTCTCTTTGATTCTTGGATGAAAGTAGGCTAGAAATCGCTCTTGCTTGAAAAGTTCCCCATTTTGTACGCATGTAGCAACAGCTATCCTCTCCCAAATAGACTCTTTAACTTATCCAAAAATAAAGCAAAATCTTCACTTCCATCCTGCTTCAGGAGGCTCAACTGTGCATCTAGGTCCGATGAAGAAAACCTCTTTTGAAAAGATTCAACAAACTGCTTTTGAATCTTGTGTAACGACTGTCAATCTGCAACCTTCAATCCTTCAAACTAGTCTTTGGCTTGTCCTTGTAGTGCGAACGATAGCACCTTCAACTTTGCTTCTTTTTATGGATTCCAATCTGCAATAGGTAGAGCTCTAGATTGGAAAACCAATCTGCAGTCTCTTCATCTCTAGCAAGCACCAATTTGATATCAGGCATCATCTTCAAGCTTTAAAACTTCACTGAGGAGCAATGAGGAGATCCTCAATGGGGGTACCACTGATGGAAAGAGGGAACACACCCAGCACACAAATAACTTGTCTCTCCCTCTATAGCCCAGGGTTTGTTCGACACCCCTATCCACACAGAATCACACACACAATAGCACACTCTGCCAATCTCTACTGCACTGGCTTGCCTTTGAGCATATCCAAGTACAAACACTCAAAACATAACCACCTCAGCATCGCTCACTCAACTGACAATAGCACATCATTACCCGTATTCATACCCATTGATGCACACACTCACCAGTCTGTAAACACGCCCACACCAAGCTAACCCAATCTCTCTCTCCCTCTCTCTTTGCACACACATACACACAAAAAACCCAAAGCCAACACTACCATGGACACGTTTCACAAGATGAGATGGACGAGAAGATGATAGCCGAACAATCAAAATCGGCTCTACATAGGAATTGCATCATAAAAACCATGGATACAACAATGATGTATACCTTAAACATCCACACTTCCAACACCATGCACTCATGACAAACTGCCTAACAACTTCTCAGATGCATTTACAGAAATCCTCCATCGTCACAAACTTCAATTAACTCTCACAGACATACTCTGCAGACAATCACTGCTTCATCTATGTATTCAAAACACCAAGTTGACAAGAATACAAAAATGAAATTAGAAGACAATAGTGTATGACAAACTATATTCACTTCCTTGACACAGATAGAATCCGCCATTACATCTGCTGCATCAGCGTATCTCCTTCTTGGTATGCCCGAACACCCTTTCTTTACATAAAAACATCACATCCCTTCACTAAGATCCAAAAGACACATTATCCTATTAAGGTCCATTACATAACTTAAAACCCAAAAAGACTAATCCCCCGTGGTGCAGCCTTAACACTTGGCACAGCCCTGTAGCTTGCACCATAGGTTGACCTCGGACCCACTATCCCTTGATCCGCCTTCAGCCACTGTGCTATTCTTCATTTACTCCCAGCTTTTGTGCATCAATTACAACATCTCTCACAGGTGACTCCCCAGCAATGACATGCACAATGAGGATTGAACCCTCTGTAGCTACATCCATATTGCCCTTAGGAATTTCCAGCAAAACTAAGCACCTTGTGCTCCCAATTGGACTTCCGACTATTGCATTATCAACTACTTCCGGATTGCCTCAAGCAACAGCTCTAATTCAGCATTACGAGCTTGCAGCTCCACATTCTGTTCTCGAACCTTGTACTCACCATCAGCTTCAAACCATGATTTGTATTTGTGAATCGGTTTTTCCATATGCTCCTGAAAGAGCCCAGCTGCCTGACAAACACTTCCCTCTTTAGAGTGTCCACATCAGCATCAACAATTAAAACTCCAGTGACTCTTTGGCCATCCAAAGTGGCTTTCTCAAGATCCACTAATGGAGTCAATCGGTTCATCAAGAAATTATTATCAGCAATCAGATGTGCAATTTTATCTTCAAAATTTTGGAACTGTTTCTAAGTAGCATCCTTAAGTCTATCCGCCCACAGTTGAAATTCCTGCGTAGTTCCCGCCATATCTCAAAACCTATTCCGCATGTCCACACTCATCCGAGCCAACTCATCTTGCAATGATGTCTTCTCCTTCAACACTTCATCCACTCTTCTCTGCAAATGACTGACTTCGCATTCCAGACTATCTATTCTTTCCCCTTCAGCCCTCTAAGTCTCCAAAGTCAAAACCATGGCCTCTTGGTTGCATATGAATCGATTTAAATCTGACAAAATTTGGACCTCATCCTGCACTGAAAACACACCCTGCGACTTTGCTCTTGGGGCTTGAGAAAAAGGAGTGGCCTTTAAAGCCTGTGTAATCGGAGTCCGCTCCCTTGAGCTTTCCCGAGCCTTTCACAAAAACAAATTAATGGTACAACTCTTAGCGTCAATGTTAGACACGCCTGTTATCGAAGGGAAAAGTGGCACCTTCCCAACCGACTGCAATTTCTCATCAATGCATACTGGAGATTTAATCCCTTGACCCATTGTAGCTTTAGACTTATCCCCAAAAGGCATTTCCCAATCCAACTTTCTCTGTTTAGCTTCACTAATTCTCTGCACATCCGGACCTTTGATAAAACTAGGCGGTGGTGGAGTTATGGGTACTTGTAGCACATGAGAAAAGACAGCTTGCAGGTAGGGTGCAACTTTTGTAATAGAAGGCGACATGCGCTTATCTCGTGGCTCTGCCAACTGCAATCTGTCATATATGAATGATGCCCAATCCACCTTTTGGCCTGCTCAGCATAGTAAATAGGGGCAAATGCTTCATTGGACATGTAGGCTATTTTAGCCAACAAGAAAAACTTATCCAGATACCAGAACAGGTGAATATTACGAAGTTTCTCGTGATTCCACACCATGTAATATGCCCTGCTACCTTCTAGCTGGCCGAACTCCGTCCTCATCACCACTTTTGTTACCTTCTTCATTTTATGCAAAGGATTATGAGAAACCTGGAAGACTTTCGCTACCAACTTTGGGGAAATGTCTTTGTCGTCCATGATGTACCCAGTGTTTTTCCTAAGGTGGCAAGGCTGTTGTTTTGCACAATCATTTTCTCCCAGAATGCCCAAGTTAGGCATGCATACGCGTAAAGACCAACCCGGTGCAACCAAAATTTAGTGTCTCAATCATGAACACCAAACTTTTCACCAACTTCCATCTCCTCGAGGTCCACTTCACCTCCCGACTCTGCAGTCTCGCTCTCCTCCACAGTCTGCATGCTCTCCCTACGGAGGCACAAAATCTCTACCATAGCCATCTTCATAGAACACGTCTGCGGCATCTCTTCACCACTAAGCTCTTGCTGTTTAGCATCCGCGGGCTTCCTTAAGCTATCAAAAGACATGGCTTCTGCGATGATGGTGAACTAACGCGCAGTGTCAAAGGTACCTTTGGCTAAAAGCACAGGACACTTACACGAAAAATAATAATGACCTTCTACTTCAAAATGTGTGCTGCCTACCCCATGATGGCCCTTAATTTGAAATTGCGTGATGAGACCCCTCACTTCAAGGGAATCTCCCTTTAAGATATTCTGCCCCACGAACTAATGACACCTTGGATGACATACCCTCGGTAATGTGACAATATACATTTCCGTTGCGATTTATCCTCAAAACAATTCCCATTTGAAAATTTAAAATTCCATAGCACTGACTCACTGCTAGACACTTCACATTCCCCAATATCCTCCAAAGATTCTTCCTTGAACTCTGGCACTGCTTGCACCCATTTCACTGCAATCTCCTCAGCTTTATTCACCATCCATTTTGGAACTTCGGGAATCTTGCCATAAAATTTCTTCAACCTAAATCCATTGACTGGTTTCAAAACAAGTGTACCAAAAACATCTCTCAATCTGAATGTGCCTTGGCCCAACTCTTCCACACACTACAAGAGGCTATTCATATTAGCGACGCTCACACAGCGACGCTCAAAAAAAAAATTCCCGGCGTCGCTATGAGCGTCGCAAATTTCTTTGTAAATTTGCGACGCTCATAGCGACGCTTATAGCGACGCCGGCTGGGGTAAAAAAATAACCGAGCACGCCCAAAAACTCAGATCTCAGATCTGAGTTTTTCGGCGCCCTCAAGCAAGGAGCAGGTAACGCTCTCCCTCACTCTCTCTCTCTCTTTCTCTCTTTTTCTTCTCCACACACACACACACACAGACACACACGAGGAGAGGAAGGAGAGCCAGGTATGCTCCTTCCCTCTCCTTATTCTCATGTTCCCTTCCCCTCTTTCTCTCTCCCTCTCTCTCTCTCTCACACACACACATACACACACACACACACACACACATAGTGTTTTTGAGAGAGAGAGAGAGAGAGAGAGAGAGAGTACAAACAAAAACAAAAACGCACACACACATACATAAACAAAGAATGCACACACACATTGAGAGA
Source organism: Adiantum capillus-veneris (assembly GCF_014529385.1). Lineage (NCBI taxonomy): Eukaryota > Viridiplantae > Streptophyta > Polypodiopsida > Polypodiales > Pteridaceae > Adiantum > Adiantum capillus-veneris. Next base: position 97,480,838 of record NC_140944.1, on the reverse strand, counting down.
GAAAAAGAGAGAGAGAGCATGCATAAACAAAAAACGCACGCATTGAGAGAGGAAAAGAGAGAGAGAACATGCATAAACAAAAAACGCACATATTGAGAGAGGAAAAGAGAGAGAAAACATGCATACGATCCAAAAAAACGCACACACATTGAGAGAGAAAGAGAGAGAAACTAATTTAACGTCGTAGGAAACTAATTAAAATTAAAAGACTTAGCTAAAGATCTAGCCGACGAGGAGTTGAACTCAAGACCTATTATTCAAGAGGGAAATGGCATAATCAATCTATCATACTTGGCATGGGTGATAGAAAGGTTATACCATTTATCTCTTTTTATTGGCACACACATCCACACACGCGCACACACACAAGAAGAAGAGAGTTATAACGTCGTAGGAAACTATCTTAAAAGACGTTAAAGATTAGGTTATATGTAGACTTACATTAAATTAGATTTAGGTTTATTTTTAACTAGATTTACGTTTATTTAAGCTAGATTTAGATTTACATTATATTAGATTAGATTTAGGTCTCCATAGACTGCGATGTCTGCATGAAGCGGGTGAAGAAAGCCCTCAATGGAATATAGCTAGATCAGTTAAAAGATCTACAGCTACAGCTAGAGTGACAAAGGGGTTTTGTCCACTACATGCAGTATCATGTAGACGTGGGTGTGTAGATTTCTTGTACCCACAAATATAGGTATTGACCAATAAAGACGAGATTATAACCCGGTGGTTCTGATCTCCGTGCACCTCTAGACCGAGGTGTGCGGGGATTGGACATGACTAGAGAATGTGAGGTAGAGAGAGAGAGAGAGAGAGAGAGAGAGAGAGAGAGAGAGAGAGAGAGAGAGAGAGAGAGAGAGAGAGAGAGAGAGAGAGAGAGAGAGAGAGAGAGAGAGAGATAAGACGAAGAATGCCAATAGAATATTAAATTTGTTGTCCAGGTTATAAGTTTTTTATCCTCATTATGAGTAGCGACGAGGATGTGGGACCGTCCAACCGAAACACCTATCTCTCAACGAGGGTCTTCTGTCCTTGTAATCAATGCAAGCATGCTGTGCGACGGACAGGACGTGTTTCTTTGCAGCACGTTCGCGAATTTGGCGAGTTCGATCCATCTATTATAGATCGAGTTGTTGCCAATTATAACTCGTCGGACTCTGACGCTGGCCAACAAGCAGCAATCTTGCAACCCAATAGACGTGTTCGCAGGCGCTTTGGTCAAGCAGCATATGTGAGGCCACAAGATGTAGCCTCTGACAGCTCGGGGGATGATCATGCAGAGCACATTCCCAACGAGGCAATGTTTGAGCCCGAGATTGATGAAATGATCGAGACGATCATGGATTCAGAAAGGCTTATCTATGATGATATGAAAAGTGAAGCCGATACGCCATTGTATAATGGAGCACGTATGTCTAGATTGAAAGCACTCCTGGTTCTTCTCAACATGCAGGCAAAGTTTGGATGGAGTGACACTAGCGTCACAGCGCTTTTCAGGTGATCTATTACAATTAGTTTACTTTAATAGAACTCTAAATGTATAATGATCTGATAGATTTTTACACGACTGTATCATATTTTTATGTTGTGTAGATTGCTGAAAGAGCACATACTACCAGCTGACAATGTGATGCCAGATTCCCGAGATGAAGCAAGAAAGATTTTGCGAAACTTGGGGATGGATTACAATTCTATCCACGCTTGTCCTAATGACTGCATTCTTTTCAGAGGGGAATACATAGACATGGAGAAGTGTCCAAAATGTGATTCCGAAAGATATCAAGTAGATCTCCACGGGACAAAAATTCCACAAAAGGTTTTGCGACATTTCCCTCTGCTTCCTCGCATCAAGAATTTCTTCGAATGTAAGTCCATGGCCGCCCTAGCATCATGGCATGAGGAGAATAAATCTTCGGATGGTGTGCTACGAATTCCTGCAGATTGCGTAGCGTGGAAACATATAGATGGAACATGGTCGGATTTTGCCAGGGAAGCTCGAAATTTGCGCTTAGGCCTGGCTATGGATGGCGTAAATCCATTTGGTCAAAGATCAACATCTTACAGTGTATGGCCCGTTGTCATCGTCAACTACAACATTCCCCCGTGGTTGACTACGAAGAAGGGGCACCTATGGCTAAGCTTGATTGTGCCAGGGCGATATAAAGTGGGGAATATGGATGTGTATCTTCGTCCACTATTGGAAGAGCTACAACAATTGTGGATTGGCATAGAGGTGGTGGATATGAGCCGACACACAGGACGACGGAATGCTTTGATCAGAGGCATTCTAATGTGGACCATGCATGACTATCCCGGGCTAACAGAATGCTCAGGTGATCTATTGACACTCCTCACTCAGACACTGTAAATCTTGTTTTTTCCCATAGTTGATCTATTATCATGTGTATACATGAAGGGCTTCAAACAACCGGATACAGAGCATGTGTCACATGTGGACCTAGACTGAATGCACGTAGGGCACCCTCACTGAAGAAGCAAATCTACGAAGGTCATCAAGCGTATCTTCCAGAGAATCATGTGTTACGCGACGGCTTTTTGGGAAGAGAGCCACCAAGGATGTCTGCACAAGCATGGTTAGAGCAAAAGGAGATTTGCGATGATGGATTGCCTCCAGGGATGAAGAGACTATCTCTATGGTACGAGTTACCATACTGGCCCCGACTCATGATCAATCACTTGCTCGATCCAATGCACATATTCAAGAATGTGGGTAATCTACTATGGGACCATCTGACCGGCAAGAAAGATACTTTGGGAGCCAGAGTTGACCTTAGAAATGTGGATCGTATGGAGCAATATTGGCCGCAAACAGCGTCTGATGGATCGATAAAACTCCCTAAAGCACCATGGATTTTCACAAGAGCCCAAGAACGCAAAGTAAAAGAGACCATTCGATCTTTGCGGACCCCCACTGGCGTAATGCACTCGCTCCGAACGTGTTTTACTAAAGAAGGAAAGCTTACCGGTTTGAAGTCACACGATTGGCATAAAATGTGTCAGGTACGTTCATAGTGGACTTTAATATCATTGCATAAAATGTGGACTTTAATATCATTGCTGCACATACTTTACAGTTTATTTTACCGGTTGCCATTGAGGGATGTTTGTCTCTCGACATCCGTAACACAATCTACAAACTTGCAAAGCTGGTGCAATGGATCTCACAAAAGGAGATCGACGTAGACTCCATACCATTCGCCAAACTAAATGCTGGGGAGCTTGTGTGCATGTTTGAGAAACATTTTCCTACTACAATGCTAACCATTCAGGTGCATCTTCTTGTTCACATAGTTGATGAGGTGGAAATAGTTGGCACAGTTCATTCCAGATGGATGTTCTTCTTAGAGCGTTTCATGAAAACGCTTAAGGGATATGTGCGTCAAAAGGCACGTTCGGAGGGTAGCATGGCAGAAGGTTGGTTGGTATCAGAGTCCCTAGTGTACATTGGAGAGTGGCTAGACGGATTTGATAAATCCCGGGACACTCTATGGCGAACCATAGATGATGAGCGCATATCTGGGATTGTCATGTGCAATCTCGGTGTTGAGAAGAAGATGACGGAAGATCTAGAGGCTAAAATCAACTGATTTTGCATGCTTCACAATCCAGTGATGCAAAAGTGGATTTCACAATATGAGGATGCAAAGCAAGAGCGACAAAGGGCACGAATCGAGTGGAGACGGGGAAGACGACCACCGATGCACTATCCAGCGGTTCTGGAGAGCCTACCAACCTTCATGAGCTTAAGATGGTTGCACAACCAATTGAAAAGCGCACAACAATGCGGTGACGAAGTGACTGAAGAAGAGTGGGAGTACTCTCGGGGTTGCGCGACCAAGGTAAGTTTGCAATGTACGACTAGCAAGTGACTTTATTTATAAACGTTTGAACGGCCACTCATAATCTTTGTTCGTTGTAGTATAAGTCATACACAGCAGCATGGTGTAAAGGTCGACATTTTAGGGTGGAACGAATCGACAAAAAGCGTTTTACTCAAGATTGTGGAATCATGGCAAAATTTGAACAGTCTAGTCGACGACGTTCCTCTGATGCAGATCCTGTGGTGGCGGAACTCACTTACTTCGGCACGCTGCAAGAGATTTTGAGGATCGATTACAGAGGATTTTTTGTCGACTTGTTCGACGTGCAATGGTTCAAGATAATCATGGAGGGTCGCAACGCTACTGTGCGTAGAGGAGAGTCTTGTTTTCTTGAGGTGGATTCTACTAAGAAATGGACTGACCTAAGAGACACTTTCGTACTACCCGAGCATTGTGAACAAGTAAGTATGTAAATAGTTAACATCCCCCTTTTACAAGTTATGTGCTTGAAAGCTCTCATGTAAGTTATGTGGCTCTGGCAGGTAATATTTCATCCTACAAAGTCTACATCAAACTGGTGGTACGTCATAGAGGTAGCCCCTCGTAGTGCAAGGACGTATGAAGGCTACCATGTGCCAATCACAACGGCATCAATGGAGGAGATCAGAGAAGATGCTCAATCAGAAGCCGCTGTGGTGGTGCCAGACGAGCATCAAGATGCTACTACTCTATATGGGGTGCATGCAGAGGAGCTACAAAATGAAACAGAGGATATGTGTTTAAACGGAGAGCTCTATATAGATATAGGAAGTTATGCTGAGTTATGCGAGGATGAGAGAGAGATCTCTTAAAGCCACAAATATTGTATTTGAACAATTTTGCTCCGTGTTGTAAAAGCTCTGGCTCTCTAAGTACCTTCCATGGTGTATAACGCTCTTTTCTACTCGCGCTCACATCTTTTGATTGAAAATTCTGAGTTTTTGACTTGCCTCTTCTATCACTCAATTCATTGCGTCATTGTATTTATATGCGTCATTACGTCATTGTATTTAATGGTCTTTGCGTCATTGTCTACTCTATTCATTCAATATTAAGTTTAAATATTCGTGTGTTTAATGCAGGTATGGATGATGAGGAGTTTCTTTCTTCTTTGTCACCGCAGCAGAGACAGTGGTACGTGGAGCGTCATCGCTCTGGCGCATCATCGCGCGTTCCTACTCCATCCGCATCTCCCTCTCTTTCGGAGCATTCGGCGCGCTCCGAAGCTTCGGCGTCGACGAGACGAGCTTCACACTCGTCTAGACACCGGCGCTCTAGTGGTGGCGGTGGCGGTTGTTGTGGGGATTCCGCCACCGATGCCTCCACACCACCTCGTGTTCGACGAGGCTCTTTACCCTCCCCTTCTTTGCCCGCCCCCACACCAGCCACAACATCGCTATCTACGCCAGGTTTTGCACGGCTGACTGTTCCTAGAAGCTACACACCTCTACCTACTCCGCCAGGAGCCACCCCACTCGACACTCCTCGCTTCGGGGCCCAGACGTCGGTGGAGACACCTGACGTCCGTACCCCCATCGACACGCCGCTAGAGACCCCTGCCGGGACACCCAGGTTCACGCGTCACCGGCCAGAGGGCTTGCCTTACTCCGTCGACATCAGCGGCAGCATCATCATGGATGATGACGGCAAGAAGGTGATCTCGCGCATGCGTGGTCTTTGCTCTCAGCTGTTTAGACACTACATACTAAACAAATGGAGTGAAGTACCAAGTGATTTAAAATCAGAGTCATCAGCATACTTCATGATGAGTTTCCCATTCCAACACGGGATCAACGCTTCAATGAAGACCTGGTGAAGATTCGAATGCGCGAATACTGCAAACATAAGCGTTCCGAAGTGCAAAAAGCAATCAAGAATGGGTGGAACAGGCCAGATTGGCTGGCCAAAGAAGATTGGAAGAATGCGAAGAAAGCATCGCGCGAGAATCCCGACAAGTGGAAGCAACAAAAGGATGCAGCCAGAGCGCGAGTAGAGGCAGGGAGCTCGCACCACTTGGGGAGCGGTGGATGGGCATCATTTGAGGCCGATTTTGTAAGTGTTTTCACATTGCTCTTTATGTTCGATAGTTTAGGGTTTATGAGTTTTTTAGCTCTAACATAATGAAATCTTTGTATGTTTTGACAGTGGTCGATGACAGGACGTGATCCCACACCGTACGAGCGCGAGTACGCAGGCAGGAAGGGCTTAAACGCCCTGATGGACATTCTCAGTTCTCGCGGCGGCATGGTTAGTATTAGGGTTTACTCTTTTTTATTTTTTGTATTGTTTTATAAATGTCGTTATATGTTTATACTTACTGAAAGCTGTCTTATTGTCTTTTTTTGCAGAATCCGACAGATACGCCGCTTGGACGCGATGAGACGTCTGACTAGACGACGTCAGTTTAGCCGTAGCTAGATAGCATTAGTTTAGGGTTTCTCATAGCTTACGTATCATGAGACGGATTTTATACGTCTTTTTGAACCATGTATATTATTACATTTGTCACCGCAGTTCCTTTTGCCAATCAATTCTTTATGCCTATGATGTTGTACAATTGTCATTATTACATTTTCCAATCAATTCATTTTGCCTATGATGTGTACAATTGTCAATTTTGCAAACAATGCGTCTTGTGGGTGACTATTTTGGGTCTATTATCTACCCTTGCACTTTTTTTAAAAAGTGAATCAAGTACAATATGGTTGATGGGTGGCAGGGCATTCAATGCCCTTGAATGCCCTGCCACCAAAAAAAAATTCTCTCGGGCGTCGCTATTTATGGCTCTGTAGCGTCGCTATAGTCTTCTGTGTAAACGTCGCTATATGCGTCGCTATGAGCGTCGCTATGAGCGTCTCTATATAGCGACGCTTATAGCGACGTCTATAGCGACGCATATAGCGACGCTCTCGTAGCGACGCTCGTAGTGACGGTTTTAGCGACGCCAGGGGTTATAAAAACCCAGTGTATTTCCGTCGCTAACAGCGTCACAAGAGCACACAACCTCTTGTAGTGACAGTTTGATAAGGCCCAAAATATCTTAGCTTCAATTTCCCATGGTGTGGCTTGGGATGTGGGACCAATTTTGAATTGTACTACATCACCCAATCACCCTTCTGAAAAGTTTTGAATTTAATCTGCGTTGTCATCCAAGCCTGTCTCCTCTTTTGTCCTATATCCGTTGCATAGGCACTTTGAATCCGATCCTCATCCAACTTCAACAACTCTCTTTGTCTATGAACACAAAATCCTCAGGGCTCAGCCTATGTTGAACTGCCAACCTCAGACTTGGAATTATATACTCCATGGGAACAACAACCTCAATCAAAAGGTGTCATCCCTGTAGCAACTTTGTATGCTGTACAAAATGACCATAAAGCTGAATCCAATTTTTCATCCCAATCCTTTCTATTTTCTGAGACAATCTTCTTCAGGATCCTCACTAGAACCTTGTTGGTACTCTCAGCTTGACCGTTTGCCTGCGGATGATATGGGGTTGACTTCTTGTGCAAAATCATATGTTTTGATGTTAACTCTGCAATCACGGAATTAAAAAAATGCACACCCTAATCTAATACTAACTCAATGGGACATCAAATCTTCATAATGTTTGTATACAAGAATCTAGCCACACTAGCTGCTTTATTATACCTCAAAGATAGTGCTTCCATCCATTTGGTAGCATAATTTGTTGCAACCAAAATATACCTTGTAGGACTTCTAGCTTTTGGTGATATTGGCCCAACAAAATCCAATTCCCACTTCTGAAATGGTTCAAGTGGCAACATTGGGTGATCCTGCATCTTATCCATTGAAGTGGGTTGTCCAATCTTTTGACATTGCAAACATTCTCTGGCAAACTGATGTGCATCCTTGAGCAACAATGGCCACCACAAACCAGCTTGCATGATTTTCCTCCCAGCTATCTCTCCTGAAAAATGTCCTCCTGCCGTTCCATAATGGGCCTCTTATAACATTAAGAACACATCTCTTGATGATCTGATCTGCTCCTTTTCTATACAATTCTCGAGCAATAATAAAAAATGGCCTTCTTCTCAATGCAAATTTCTTCCTCTGATTGGATGACATACTAGAAGGCAACACTCCATCTGTCAAAAACTCCAACATTTGGTCATACCAATTGTCAAAATTTTATCCTTGTACATGAAACAAATCTGCATCTGGCAACTGATCTGACACTCCTGGTGGCTCTTCAAAATGCTCCAATCTACTAAAATAATTGTCCACTACATGCTGATTCCCTGGTGTATGCAACACTGTATAGTCAAACTCCTGCAATAAAAGAATCCATCTGGCAAGTCTGCCCTCCAGCTTGGGCTTCTTAACCAAGAAAATAAGTGCCTGATGGTCCACATGGAAAACTACTTTATCCCCCAACATGTAATGTTGGAATTTCTCCAAAGAAAACATCATCCCTAAAGCCTCACACTCTGTAACTGTATAATTCTTTTAAGCTGGTTTCAACATCCGACTTGCATAATATACTGGTTTGAACAATCCTGAGATCTTCTTCTGCATCAACACTGCTCCTACTGCAATATCCGATGTATCCACAAAGACATGGAAAGGAAACTGCCAATTTGGAGGTGGAATAATAGGTGAAACCACTAACATCTTTTTCAAACACTGAAAAGCTTTCTCTTGAGCATCTCCCCATACAAAATCAATATCCTTCTTTGTCAAATGAGTCAAAGGAGCACTAATATCCGCCAAATACCTCAAATTCCGATTATGCCATTTGATTTGTCCCATAAACCTGGAAATCTCCTTCACATTGGTAGGTGCTACTGCCTTCTATATGGCACTGATCTTATCTGAATCAATGGAAATCCCTTCCTTTGAAATGATATTCCCCAAAAATTTTCCTCTTTGGACTGCTATTGCACACTTGTATGGGTTCAAAGACATCCGAAACAATCAGCATCTCTCCAAACATTTTCCTCTTTGGATTGCTATTGCACACTTGTATGGGTTCAAAGACATCCAAACAATCGTCATCTCTCCAAACATTTCCTCAAATATTCTAAATGGTTTTTCTTCTCGCTAAACACAGAAAAATCATCCATAAAAATCCTCATGAACGTTGTCAAATAAGGTTCACAAGTTTTAAATGCTGCTTTTGAATAATAAGGGGTCCCATTCTTCAAATCCAAAACTCATCACTGTATATGCAAAAGCTCCCCACTCAGTAATAAATGTTGTCTTGGCTACATCCTCATCTGCCATCCGAATCTGATTATACCCTGAAAATCCATCAAGAAAACTATACATCTCATGGCCTACTACATCATCCAAAATAGAGTCCACAAATGGAAATGGGAATGGATCTTTTGGTGCAATATCTCCCTCTAGACTGTCTTGATCCTCTCTATCACCACTTTGACTGAATTTTGACTATTGGTCTGACTTCTGATGTGCATCCGCTGCTTTGGACGTAACTTCTACAACAGTCTCTGATTCCCATACTTCTCAACAATTTTCACAACATCCACTTCAAATACCGGAACCACTGTAGGATTAGCCACCAAAAAACATGCTTCCTCATCGTCTTCCACTTCCTCAACCAAATTTATAGTCCGAGCCAACATTGGTTTCATTGATGTCAATAGATCCTTCTTTGAACTCATCAGAATCCTGATGGTATTGCTACCCTTCTTCAAGATAACCTCATTCTTTTCCCAATCCTAATTCAATTTTGCTGACTTAAACCATGATCTACCCAACAACATAGAGTAAGCATTTCAAGCATCTTGCATCTTCAGCACAACAAAGTTTGCAGTAAAAGACAATCCATGCACTTTTAGAGTCTGGCTTCTCAACATCCCAATAGGCTGCACTCTTCTTTGATATGCCATCCACACTTGGAATGGTGCAGGCTCCAACTTCACATTTGTCATCTTTTGAAATCGGTTCTGACAGTATATTCACAGGGGATCCGCCGTCTAACATAACATCTAGAAAAATACGGCCATCAAACTCAAGCCGCACAGTTGGTATGGTGAAATCCACATCATTCAGATTAATTTGATAACTTCCAACTTGTTTCTCCAATGTATTTAAAGTCAATGGATATTTTGTCATCCTGGTTGCAGAGTAAAACCTATCTTGGAAAATCGATACCAGCAAAAGCAACTGATCCAAGGTAAAGTGCATAGGAGTTTTCAACAATTCCTCAAGCAATGCTTCTAAGCCCAATTCAGAATTCACCATTTTCTTCACTCTGCTTTTGCATCTTCCTAGAAATCGTCTCATTAGGACCCAATTTTTGAACTTCCTCAACTGCTTCATCCTTACTTCCTTTTGTTCCTCCCAATCCAGAGGTGGTTTAAGCCGCGCTTAGAATGTGTCATCGCCAAAATATCCAGATTCTCCGACATGTCTTTTGAAGAATTGCATTCTGGAAAACAATCTACTGACACTGTATTTGCTCCATGATCTAGAAAAACTTCAACACCGATTAAATTACTCTGAGCCACTTCCTTCGTGGCAGCCTGGTTCACTAGTCGTGTAGGCAACAGTGGTACCTGTCCATTCGGTACTTGCTGAATCCACCCTGGTGGACTCCAACTCTGCTGATTCCAATTCTGTGGGTGCTGCCAATTTGCTGCTGATTCCAATTTCCTCCCCAAGGCTGAAAATTTTGATATCCTCCAAAACGTGGTCGACACCCTAGATTAAAATTTCCTTGAAATTGTTGATTTGAATTAAAAGGTGATCTCCACCCTGAGAGTGGCTGTTGTTGCCTCTGCTATCCCTGATTATTAAATACTTTCTGTTGTCCTCCAGCATCCGGAAATACTCCACTTAATTGTGCTAAATTCTATTGAATCCTCTCTGGATTGGTCCTCGGAAATTTGGGTTATACCAACAATTGGGTGTGACATGACCATCTTTACCACATATGTCACAATGTAGTTTCCTGTGACATGACTCCGCCTTGACACCCAACTCTTTCAACTTCTTCTCCACCAACATTTCCATTTTACTGCCCTTAGACTTTCCTTTGGCCTTCTTCTTACCCTTCTTCTTATGTTTCCTCTTCTTTCCTCCTTCTCTGACTCAGAATCTGATTCTGAACCTTCGACGGAATCCGAATCACTGCTAGAATTTGAATCTGAATTAGTGTCTGCATCTGTATCAAAATCAAAATCAGAATTAGAATCATCCTTTTCATAAAATCTAATATCTAATATCTAACCAACCCAAATGATTTTCTCATATTAAATTGATCACTTAATGTGGGAGAATAAACGGGAACAAGTGTTAAGATATAGACATGTGCTTATAGATCTATCTCAACACGGGGCCAATGGTAAAGAGGCTCAAATGAGAGATGGTCTATCAAAGAGCAAGGCTAACTAATGGAGCATAAGACCTTAGGGCTAACTTCATTGAAGACCTCCAATAATGTGTCTAAAAGGCCTTTGACCTTAGGTAAGCTAGGGTTGAGCTTGAGGCGCTTGTCCTACTTGTCATGCTTGATGACTAAGGTGCTCGAGGCGCTTGTCCTGCTTGTCATGCTTGATGACTAAGGTGCTTGAGGTGCTTGATGACTAATGTGCTTGAGGTGCTTAATTATTGAGATGCTTAAGGTGCTTAATTATTGAGATGCTTAATTATTGAGATGCTTAATTATTGAGATGCTTAAGGTGCTTAATTATTGAGATGCTTGAGGTGCTTGATATGGTTGACATGCTTGATAATTAAGATGCTTGAGGTGCTTGATATGGTTAACATGCTTGAGATGCTAGGGTTGCACTTATGGTGATAACCTAGCCCAAGCTTAAAGTGCTTAACGGCCAAGCTTGTGGTGGGAACTGGGCCTATGTATGAGGGGCTTGAGGTGTCAAAAAGTTAAATATTCAATCCCTACAAGGAGGGGGCGAGCCCTACATGACGGGGGGTGAGAGAGAACACCCACACACTCACACAAGGCATGCATGGTACAAAGAAAGAAAAGGGGACACTTGTCAAATTCCTCCTCATGTTGCCCTCATGGTTTGCCTGAAGCCTATTGGTTGGCCACCCAAGGGGTCCAATAATAATTTAGGAGGGTCCAATAATAATTTAGGAGATTTAATTAAATGATTTAGCATTTATCTAGCCCTCTCTCTCAAAGGGGAAAGGGGGACACTTGTCTCAAGGCTACCCTTGCTGCTTGTAATGCCTCCTGCTTGTGATTGGCTAGGCCTGGAGGGGTCCAATGAGCTTCAAGCATGAGCTACAAGGGGGGGGTCGACCCAAGAAAGCTAGGGGGTTGTTTAGGGGGTATACTCACCCACACACACTCACAAACACTCTCATTGTGTGCTATGCAAAGGGCAAGAGCTCCCTCTCCTTCTCCAAGCAAGTAGAGGTTGAGAGCCTACACCAACACTCTTGGATATGGAGTGCAAATCCAACCAAGAGCCATGCTTCAATGCTTAATCTTGCCATCTCATTCTTCTTCATTACTATGCTATTATGTATGCTAGCAACAAGAGTTATGATAAGTGAGGAACTAATTTTTTCTCCTACGAAATGTTTCTTCTTCCTCTTCCCTACCCTCATTCCCTGCTATCTCTCCCCACCTTCGAAGGTGTTTGAGGTCTTGGGACTGAGGCTTGGGATAGTTAAATATTTCTTCAAGTTTATGTTATGTTTGTGATGCATGAAGCTTTCCATCTTCATTGCATCACCTAGGTCACAAGGAACACAAAGATTGTATTGTAACAAGTCTCTCTTAATGGGAGAAATCATAATACAAATGCCTATTGGAGGGGGGACCGGATCCACATGAATCCGGTCCTCAACTGTTGTCATGTTCTCTAAATTCTCTCTCTTGCAAAAGTATTGTTCATGCCAAGTTAACTAATTGTTATGATTATGTTGCTATCTTCAATTATGTTCACCCGCTTTGCTCACAAAGTCAGTTCTCAAAAGTACTCTCATTAGTTTCCTCTACTCTCAAATTAAATAGGCCAATTCCATTACATTGGTATCAGAGCATTCGGTTTCTCTTTTCTTTCTTAAGAAGAGAGGTACTTAAGTAGCCTATAAATGGTTGATGTTGTTAATTATATTAGGGTAAGTGGAACAGGGATCTATTATCGTTTTAGTTGAGCCTACTATGTGGGGGATGGTGCACACCTCGGGAGCTTTGGACTTAATAATGGAGTCTTTTTAGACTTGCCTACGGCTTTACCATTATTGAGCCATAAGAAGTCCGAAAGGAGCTAGCCCTCGGCAACTCTACTATGTTAGACCTACTCCTCTACTCTCTATAATTAACCACTTCGAGCCATGGGTGTAGATACTTAAGAGAATATTTTCAAAGGCTAAGAGGAGTGGCAACTAAGGTTTTGAATTTCCAAAGCATACACTAAGTACATACATAATTTTTGTTAACATGGCTGACAATAATCAAGAGAGTAGAATGGACATTGATAGCTTTGATTTTGCACATGAAGGTGCTAATGATGATGCTCCCATGTTTGTGAATTATCTCATCACTAGGTTGCAGCAAGCTATGGGCAACCCTACTTTGCAACCCGAAGTTACTCAACAACTTCGTGCTTATGGAATTTCCCTTCCTCTCCAAGAGGAGAGAGAGCGTATGAGGCCTCTTGAAGAGACCCCCAAAAGAAGACTCTCTCCCATTTGAGAGGAGGAATCCAAAGAGCAAGAAAGCAATGAAAGTTTAAGTTCCTCTGAAGATGTGGCTCCACGAAGATGGCGGTCTAGACGATCGCCCACTCCTCCCAAGAGGAAAAGATCAACACATAGTCCTTCTCCTCATCACCCTGAAAGGCAAGAGAGGAAACAAAGGAAGAAAAGGGCTACGAAGAGGTCACCCTCTTCTCCTTCTTCTTCACCTTCCTCCTCTTCCGACAAAATTTATGGCTATTCTCCTAGAGAATACAAGAGGGGAGGACATTTCAAATCATTTCCTGCATGGCGAAGGTCACAAAAGCTAAAGAAGTTCAAGGAGGGAGGAAAGAGTATCTCTTTTCTCACCTATGACGGCACCTTCGGTGCTACTGACAAAGTGTTGGCCTTCATCTAGCAATTTGATGCGGCCTTTGGAGATGAGGGCTTCACAGAGTCCTCCAAGCTATGCCATGTAGCTATGCACTTCCAAAAATCAGCTCGTCAATGGTGGGCTAGCCTTCGTGGCAATGGTGAAGCCCCAAAGACATGGAAAACTCTACGAGTTTCCATCATGAAGCAATGCCTTGCAAGTGATGCAAAGGAAAAAGTGCTTACTGAATGGCGCAGCTTGAAGCTCCTCTCCCATGAGTCTATCCACAAATATGTAGACAAGTTTTGGGATTTACATCTCAAGGCTACTGTCTTTCAAAAGATAGAATGCCGAGCAAAGGCAGCAATTCTGTGCGGGATTACCTGAAGAGATGGCCGAATACATCAACTCTCAACAGCCTGTTACTATTAGCGAAGTAATCCATCACACCATGGTTGCTTCACGCATCAATTTCCATCAAGGGGCTAGACGTAATGTCAAGCCCATGGAAAACAAAGACAAAAATGATGCAAAGGGGAAAACCAATGTTCAAAATACTTCCCAAGTCAATTCCAACAACAACAACAATCGGACCAAGGAGAAGGGAGTTTACAAAGGTAAAAACAAAATCTCCCCTGAAGAGCTTGAGACTTTTCGCAAGGACCATAAGTGTTTCAAGTGTGGGGAGCAAGGACATGGCTATCGTTCTTGCCCCAAGAAGAATACTTGCAATGAGACTCCTAGGGCTTCCACCATCGAAGCTCCAAAAGAGGATGCTCATTGCAAAGGATCATCACTTTCCTATGGTTGGGGAAAGGTAAGAGAGCATGATGCCTTCATCTTGTTTGACCCTGGCTCTACTCTCAACTTCATATCAACGGAGTTGGCCACCAAGTTTGGCATTCAAGCTTTTGAGATGGGAGATATAGTAGTGGCTAATGCAGCTTTCAAGGGACAACAAGCCTCCGTTACTCCTTTGATTGGAAAGTTGAGGATTCATGTCCAAATCTATGTTGACAAAGAGGACTTCTTCATCTCTCCTCTCAGACATGAGGATGTTATCCTAGGGGCACCATGGTTTGATCGCATGGCTGCCAACATGAAGTTCCCTGAAAGGAGAATCTACTTCACCTATAGGGGAAAGAACATGTATATAGATGCTAGTGAGCGTGGTCGCACTATCCCACTTGTAAATCCTCTTGCTTTTGATAAGTCAATGAAGAGCTCAGTTTCTGCGTACATGATTTTTGTCAAAGATTCTCTAAAAGATACTAATGTTTCATCAAATGTAAATGGTAGGAATCAAGAAGAGTTAGACTTGTCTAATTTTCTAAAAGGATTCCAAGATATGTTCATCGATGATATCCCTATGGACTTACCTCCAACACGAGGGGATGATGACCATCGCATTGAGCTCCTTCCTGGAAGCTCACCACCTAACAAGCCTCCTTATCGAGTCTCACAAGCTCAACAAGAGGAGATCATGAGGCAAGTACAAGGGCTGGTAGACAAAGGGATGGTGAGGCCTAGTTCCTCTCCCTTTTGTTCTCCAGTCCTTTTAGTGCAAAAGAAAGATGGTACATACCGTATGTGTGTGGACTATCGAGCACTAAACCATATCACTATCAAAAACAGATTTCCCGTACCTCGGGTAGAAGATCTGTTTGATAAGCTACAAGGATCTACCTACTTTAGTAGGATTGACCTTAAGAGTGGCTATCATCAAATAAGGATAGTGGATGAAGATATCTTAAAGACCGCGTTTCGCACAACGTTTGGTCTTTCTGAATATCTAATCATGCCTTTTGGCTTGACTAATGCACCAGATACGTTCAATCGTTTGATGGAGAAAATTTTTAGACCATACTGCAAATTCACTGGAGTGTTCTTTGATGATATCATCATCTACTTCAAGTCTTTGGAGGAACATAAGCAACATCTTCAAGTGATTTTTCAAGCATTGAGGGAGAATAAGCTTTTTCTCACCCAAAAGAAAAGCGAATTCTTCCTTCAAGAGATTCAATACCTAGGTCATATTATCTCTAAAGATGGTATCCGAATGGATCCATCAAAGTTAGAGGTTATAAAATCATGGCCTAACCCAAGAAATCTACATGAGCTAAGAAGATTTGTTGGTATGTGCGCATACTATAGACGCTTCATAGCAAAATTCTCTCAAGTAGCTACACGACTTAACTAAGAAGAACATTAAGTTTGTATGGACTGCTAAGGAGCAAAATGCTTTTGAAAAGCTCAAAGAGAAGCTTACTTCCCAACCAATCCTCGTGCTTCCGGATCTCTCAAAGCCATTTGAGGTCCAATGTGATGCTTGTGGTGATTGCCTTGGATTAGTTTTGCTTCAAGAAGGGCATGCCATAGCATATGAGAGCCGAAGGCTCAATATTGATGAACGAGTCTTGGGCATTTATGAGAAATAAATTTTAGCTATTCTACATGCTCTAGACACATGGAAGCACTACCTATTGGGGACTCCATTTATCCTACAAACCGACCACCAAAGTCTCAAGTATTTCATGACGCAAACCAAGCTTTCCGAAAAACAAATGATGTGGGAAAATTTTCTTTCGCAATTTAATTTCCATATTACTCACATAGCTGGTAAGCACAATCAAGTGGCCGATGCACTTTCACGACATACAAGAGTATGTTTCAAAATGTGTAGTATGCCAAACGACCAAGTATGATATAGGGAAGCAACTTGGATTACTCCAGCCATTGCCTATCCCAAATTCACCATGGGAGAGTATATCCATGGATTTCATCTTTGGATTACCCAAGTCTATCCATGGGAATACAAGAATATGGACAATAGTTGACAGGTTTAGCAAGCAAGCACATTTTATTCGTGTCAAAAAGACTATTAAGGCACATCAAATGGCAACTCTCTTCATATCTCATATTTTCAAGCACCATGGATTGCCCACATCCATCGTGTCAGATAGAGATCCTAGAATGACCAGTAATTTTTGGAAAGGTCTCTTTGAAAATTTAGGAACAAGATTGAATTTCTCTTCAGCCTATGACCCACAAACGGATGGCCAAAGTGAGATAGCCAATCTTACGATACTCGATCTACTCAAGACTTATGTTACCGAAGTAGATCAATGCTCACAATGGGAAAAGTACTTACCTCTTGTAGAGTATGCCTACAATAATATTGTACATAATTCTACGGGAAAAGAACCTTTTGAGATCATTGAGGGAAGACCTAAAAGTCCCTTGCTACTCAAAGTACATGGGAAGATCTTCGCCGTCAATGAGTATAGCCGTGACCTACAAGAATCTTTTCAAAATATTAGGGAGGCTATATCCATCTCTCAACAAAGGCAAAAGGCTGTTGCTGATAAGCACAGAAGAGCCTTAATTTTCAAAGAAAATGATTAGGTCTTACTCAAGTTTCCTAAGGCTCGATTAAGGAAAACGACGGGCCAAAATCCTACGGGCCATCAAAAGTATTATGCTAAACTAGCAAAAAGATACTATGGTCCTTTCCAAATCTTGAAGCCCATCAATGAGACGGCTTATCAACTCAGGTTGCCCAACCATTGGCTCATACACAATGCCTTTCATGTAAGCCTACTTAAGCCCTACAAAGGAGAGCCACCAACTGAACGAGTATGAACCTTGTCAATGCTTACAATGCTACATTAGAGTAAGAAAATGTACAAATTTCTTTTAAATGACTCGTGTTTCTGTCTTATTGGACTAGTCCTCTTTTTAATTGTGCACAAATTTAACTAGTATGCATGCTTAGAATCATGTTTGTGATGATGACGTCTCTCAAACACCAAGTAGAATTTGTCACTCTACTTTGGAAGAATGAAATGGACTAAAGAGCAGACATGCTTGCGGCAGCTATGTCTCCCAAGCACCAAATGGATTAGTCATCCATCTTGGAAAGATGTCGTAGGGTAAAAAAGGGATCCTCTACCCGCTAAGTAAAATTGACTAATGACTAAGGCTTTATCTCTTCTACCTCATAGTCGAGGACGACTATGATTTCAAGAGAGAGGTAATGTCATAAAACATAATATCTAATATCTAACCAACCCAAATGATTTTCTCATATTAAATTGATCACTTAATGTGGGAGAATAAACGGGAACAAGTGTTAAGATATAGACATGTGCTTATAGATCTATCTCAACACGGGGCCAATGGTAAAAGGGCTCAAATGAGAGATGGTCTATCAAAGAGCAAGTCTAACTAATGGAGCATAAGACCTTAGGGTTAGCTTCATTGAAGACCTCCAATAATGTGTGTAAAAGGCCTTTGACCTTAGGTAAGCTAGGGCTGAGCTTGAGGCGCGGGAACCCGACCCAGCTCGAGGTGCTTGTCCTGCTTGTCATGCTTGATGACTAAGGTGCTTGAGGTGCTTGAGATGCTTAATTATTGAGATGCTTGAGGTTCTTGATATGGTTGACATGCTTGAGATGCTAGGGTTGCACTTAAGGTGAGAACCTAGCCCAAGCTTAAAGTGCTTAACGACCAAGCTTGTGGTGGGAACTGGGCCTATGTATGAGGGGCTTGAGGTGTCAAAAAGTCAAATATTCAATCCCTACAAGGAGGGGGAGAGCCCTTCATGAGGGGGGATGAGAGAGAAAACCCACACACTCTCACAAGGCATGCATGGTACAAAGAAAGCAAAAGGGACACTTGTCAAGTTCCTCCTCATGTTGCCCTCATGGTGTGATTGAATCCTATTGGTTGGCCACCCAAGGGGTCCAATAATAATTTAGGAGATTTAATTAAATGATTTAGCATTTATCTATCCCTCTCTCTCAAAGGGGAAAGGGGGAAACTTGTCTCAAGGCTACCGTTGCTGCTTGTAATGCCTCCTGCTTGTGATTGGCTAGGCCTTGAGGGGTCCAATGAGCTTCAAGCATGAGCTACAAGGGGGGGGTCGACCCAAGAAAGCTAGGGGGTTGCTTAGGGGGTATACTCACCCACACACACTCACAAACACTCTCATTGTGTGCTATGAAAAGGGCAAGAGCTCCCTCTCCTTCTCCAAGAAAGTAGAGGTTGAGAGCCTACACCAACACTCTTGGATATGGAGTGCAAATCCAACCAAGAGCCATGCTTCAATGCTTAAGCTTTCCATCTACTTCTTTTTCATTACTATGCTATTATGTATGCTAGCAACAAGAGTTATGATAAGTGAGGAACTAATTTTTTCTCCTACGAAATGTTTCTTCTTCCTCTTCCCTACCCTCATTCCCTGCTAGCTCTCTCGACCTTCGAAGGTGTTTGAGGTCTTGGGACTGAGGCTTGGGATAGTTAAAGCTTTCTTCAAGTTTATGTTATGTTTGTGATGCATGAAGCTTTCCATCTTCATTGCATCACATAGGTCACAAGGAACACAAAGATTGTATTGTAACAAGTCTCTCTTAATGGGAGAAATCATAATACAAATGCCTATTGGAGGGGGTACCGGCTCCACATAAATCCGGTCCTGAATTGTTGTCATGTTCTCTAAATTCTCTCTCTTGCAAAAGTATTGTTCATGCCAAGTTAACTAATTGCTAGGATTATGTTGCTATCATCAATTATGTTCACCCGCTATGCTCACAAAGTCATTTCTCAAAAGTACTCTCATTAATTTCCGCTACTCTCAAATTAAATAGGCCAATTCCATTACAATCCTCACTACTATCATCTTCTTATCTCTTCTTCTTTCTCCCCTTTTTCTTATTCTTCTTGGATTTATTTTTCGAGGAACTTGGGTTAATAACTCCAAACCTCTTCTCTGCCCTTATGGCAGTTTCCACCAAATTATCCAATCCTGCCCCAACATCAACACCTTCAGCTACATTCCGCAACTCTTTCTGCAAACCATTCATATAATATCCTGCTAACATTTCATATATAGTCCTCTTTGCATAAGTAAGCCTATTCAAATATTGATTAAACTTCAGAGTATAATCCTCAACAAACATTTCCCACTGCTTAATTTCCTTGACCTTATTAAGCACATCATTTGGTGTCTTCTCCTTATGGCTCTATTCAAAAATGCGTTTCTTAATGCATCATAATCTGCAAAACGTTCCACATTAAAATTACTTAACCATTGCATGGATTTCCCCTTCAATGTCACCTGGAATTGTAGAATCTTGGCTGCTGCATCATATACTCCGTCAAATCCTCTATCCTAGCATCTTGTCTCAAATTGAGCTACGTGGCAATCAGGGTCCTTTTTGGATTTCCCTAAAATGGTCCAAAACTTGACCCGTAAATCCAGCTCTAGCTGCTGTCCTCATTCCTTTCCGTATTTGGAGATAACGCCCCTGCTGAGGATGATAATGATGATGATCCCGATAAGATTTTTTGCCGTGGGATATTTTTGCGAATGCCCAAAGGATCATACTTTAACCTTCTTCTTGTCAGAAACAATTGCTGCAACATAATACCACCAACATATCCTGGGGCTACTAGCCTATTCTCCTTAGCCTCATGAAAGATACGACCATATTCCTCAATTTCCTCTAAATCCTCCGTACTCGGCTCTGATTCTTCTTCCAAACTATCAACCTGAACACCTCTGTCTTCCCGACCTTCCTGCACTACTGCGCACTGTTCCTCTTCCTGGTGCTGCAATTCTCGCTGCCTTGCAGCCAACCTTGTCAAATTAGAATGTGTTGATCGTTTTAAATTATCTAGAACTGATTATCCGATGGCACTTGACTTCTTCAAACCAAAACTGTCATAATAACTGCCAATGCCTTTTCTCTTCCACTTTATCTTGGCACTCAACCTTCCCATAGAAGAGAGTAAATCTGACCATGAACACACGTCACTAACACCGTGATTGCTAGTGTATTATTTAACTTTAAACATCCACACTTCCAACAACATGCACTCATGAAAAACTGCCTAACAACTTCTCAAATGCATTTACAGAAATCCGCCATCATCACGAACTTCAATTAACTCTCACAGACATACTCGGTAGACAATCACTGCTTCATCTATGTATTCAAAACACCAGGTTGACAAGAATACAGAAATGAAAGAAGACCACAATGTATGGCAAACTGTATTCACTTCCTTGACACAGATAGAATTCGCCATTACATTTGCTGCATCAGTGTATCTCCTTCTTGCTATGCCCGAACACCCTTTTCTTACATAAAAACATCACATCCCTTCACTAAGATCCCAAAAGACACATTATCCTATTAAGGTCCATTACATAAGTTAAAACCCAAAAAGACTAATCCGCCATGGTGCAACCTTAACAAATGATGATAATTAGTGTCCTTTCATTTCTTTCTTTAAACCACGATCGACTCTCGACAAGCCACCCTTTTGCATCTCCTAGCTTCACTCTCTACAACCCGCCACCTCTCATGGCTTCACGAGTCCCCCTGGCAACCTCACACTTATAGTCCCTGTCCATGGCGGTCCTTTGTAGCCTTTGTCAGTTCGTCTTCTTGCTCCACCATTAGGGAAAATACGAACCCCAACAGGGCCCTTTAGGCTTAAAGATGCTTTTGTAATATACTTTATACACCATGAGAATGGTATTGTGGCCACGGTCCCCCAGTTTTTGTATTTTTTTGAATGGCCATAACTTAAGCATTTTAACTTCAAATTTGTCGGCCAATAGTGCATTTGGACTGTGTTGTCAAGCTCTTTTCATAGATATGTTACATGACATAGTTTTAATATGTAGATATGGGCTATCCATGCCTCCCCTTTTATGTCCTATTGTTGACTGAAATCTAGTTGGTTGCTCTTACAAGGCCCGTATGGGGTTAATATTTTTCCTAATGCCCTTGCATGGCGGTCCTTCCCTGCCATCCACTCACCTAGCGAGCTCCTCTCTAAGGTAGTCACCCACTGTCATAATAACTAATATTTCATTCTCCTAAATGATTTTCTCATGTTAAACTGATCACTTAATATGGGAAAGTACCCGGGGAGAAAAAGCTAGATTATTGGTGTCAGGACACCGGTAAGGCCAGACTAGACAAGGGCCGGGCTAGGACATGTGGAATGGGGAGTCCAACTAGGGCAAAAGGCTAGGGACATGCCTATATCAAGGGTGGTTGGGTGGTGGACTCTCAGGCTCTAGTCACCCCTGTCTTACATTCAGAGCTACGAAAATCGACATGCGGTCAGGATATCACCAAGTCCGTATTCGGCTTGCCGATATACCTAAGACTGCATTCCGAACACGGTTTGGACACTATGAGTTTTTGGTGATGCCCTTTGGGCTAACCAATGCGCCCGCAACATTCATGACACTTATGGATAGTGTCTTGAAGCCATATTTGGGCAAATTTGTCATTGTTTTCCTCGATGACATCCTAGTCTATAGTGCTTCTGAAGAAGAACATTGACAACATCTCCGGCAGGTGTTTGAGCTGTGACGTACAAACAAGTTATATGCCAAGGAATCTAAATGTGAATTTCTAAAAGATAAAATTCACATTTTAGGGCATGTTATTTCCGCTCACGGCCTATACATGGATCAATCCAAAGTGGATACCATCAGGAAATGTCCTCCTCCTAAAAATCTGAAAGAATTACATATATTTTAGGATTTGCAAGTTTTTACCGAAGGTTCGTCAAAAAATATGCTCAAATTATTGTTCCTTTGACGGATCGGCTAAAAGGCAAAGGAAAATCTTTTCGGTAGGGATCCGCTCAACATCACAGTTTCGATACGCTGTCGTGCTGTGACACATACATAGTGGGAACGCATGCTACAAGATTTATCTTGAAAATTTTTAGATACATATTTATATTTCCTCTAATGTATATATGCATATCTAAGTATAATAATAAGCTTTCTAAGCTTTCTATCTCATCCTATTATCTCAAGGGTAACATATTCTTACATTACAGTAAAAAAGTAATATGGGAAAAGCGTCAATAGCTCCGCCTCTTTAACTTGGGGCAAAAAGCATTGATTTTTTCTTTCTACTACTATCTCATTATTATCTCACACCCTAGCAAGATCCTATATCTAGGGTAACTTCCAATATATATATATTCTATATAGTTTTCATATTTTTCTTATATTTCTTTTCAAATAGCTACTATGAGGAAATCAAATCCTATTGGGACACTAGGTGGCATGATTTCAAAGATACACTTATTTTACTAAATTATTGCAAGCATAATTATAAAATTTGTCAAGGAGCAATGTCATGCTTTCATATGGCATGAGGTGTCCATTGGAATCAAATAAAAGTCTAAGCTAAGGGGACCATAAGAAGACTTTTGCTGCCAAACCTATACCCTATTTTGATGATTTTTTTACACAAGGTTCCAATCCGAATTGGAAAAAGTATATAAAATGGGAGTCGTAGCTAATGATCTAACATATTTTTACTTTTTTATTTGGAGCCACGGTTGACGAGATATGATCAAAATACTGGACCCCACTCTGCCCACATCATGCAGGGACAACTCATTTTCAACTTTTCCAGTTTCTGTTCACATTGGCTCTTCTCTTCTTGTGTAAACCCCTTCACCTATAAAAGGAGACCTCTTCTTCCTTGAAAACCATTGAAGCATTCAAGCCATTGACGAGAGGAATTCATGAGGGAATGAGTAGTAATGCCTAATTGTACTTAGCACTAGAGTGGAAACCTAACATGACATAAAAGTGTCCTTTCAAGGTTTTGGGAAAAAATTCCGAAACCATAGTAGATCCACTCATTTTGAAAAATCCTTTCATGAGCTTATAGTTCAATAACTACTACATATGGAAAAAATGAGAAACTTGTAATTTTTCTCATCCCTTGGTCACTACAAGCCTCCAAAGTTGATGGACCAGTGCATTTTGCCCAAAACAACAATTTCTTACGGTTGATTGCATATAAATAAGAGTGGGGATTTTTGTAGGACATAAGATAAAATTCCCTGTTAACTTCAATGGGTTGGTGACCAAAACATATGGTTACTTTTACCTCACTAATTTTTTATTGGGCAAAAAAAATAGGTACAAAAAAGTTGCATTTTTTCCATTCTGCGGACCTATCATCAAAGTTTCTATAGTCACGCTCAATACAGATACTATATACATGTTTTCTTAGCTCCCTCTGGGCCTTTGGATTCAAAATGAGCCATGGAGAATGTCAAAAGGATAATGGATCTCTTACAGTTGGAACCTTGGGGGTAATGATAAAGTGCTAAATACAGCAAACATGAAAAAACTGGGTTTAGCATTATGACCTCTAGAAACCCATAGAAACTACTCAATATCTAGCCAAGTTTGTAGTCTATGATTATATATGGTTACTACCTACAAAATACACACAATTGGCCTAAGAAACTAGCAATATTGAGAAAGTTATACTTGCTACTCTAAAATGTATCGTATTCTTCAACAATCAAGAAACTCAACCATCATCATATGCTATGCTATATAGCATATTAGGTCCCCCAAAACTCAAGGAAGATTAGCTTTATGTTATAAATTACACTTATACAATCAAAATTGAGTTTGGATATCAAGAAAACCACCAACAAAATCATAAAAGTGCTAATTTTGGCCAAAAAACAGGATTATGCAATTCTTGTAAATTGGTCATAACTTTCAATTTTAACACTTAGCTCTCCCTACAAGCATCAAAACATGTTGAGAACTATGAAGGCTTAACCTCTAGCCATCTAAACCTCACAAACATGAAGTATATAGTGGTATAGTTGCCAAAAATTGAAAAAAAGCCAAAAATAGGACCCGTTTTTTCACATAGTTTAGGTTCAAAAATGTTGTGCAAGAGTAAGGTTAATGGTGAGATCGATACTCCAGAAAAAATGCTAAGTTTTTTTCAGCTCATAAGGCAACTTTGTGGATATATAGCACCTAGAAATTCATTTTCATACTCTTCAAATAATTCAAGCAAAATGGTCACTTAACAGGACACAAAAGTGTCCAAGGACATAAAAGTGTCCTAGAGGAAAACTAGCCATTAACATAAGCATAAGCCTACACTTTCTCCTAGAGGAAGACTGGCCATTCTGGTATACTATCCTTGGAAGATCAACTCTAATCAAAGAAGGTCTTGGACTTGGTGTACCAATTAAAGTTGAATTCTTCCCTCATCTTCTTTCTCCATCAAAAATGGTGCCGAAGGGTTTGACAAGTAAGATCTCTTCTACATTGATATTTTGTTGATTTCTTGTTGTTTTCTTTTTCATCTCTAATGCAACATATATATATATCTAATCTCATCTCCTTAACACTAGGTTGGTAACCTAACAGGACATAAAAGTGTCCTTTCAGGGTTTTGAAAAAAACCTCCAAAACCATAGTAGATCCACTCATTTTGTAAAATTCTTTCATGAGGTTATAGTTCAAGGACTACTAAACGTGGAAAAAATAAGAAACTTGTAAAATTTCTCATCTTTTGGTCACACCAAGCCTCCAAAGTTGATGGACCAGTGAATTTTCATCAAAACAGTCATTTCTTACGTTTTGTTGCATAAAAATAAGATTAGGGATTTTTGTAGGACTTGAGATAAATTCCCTAGTCAACTTCAATGGGTTGGTGATGAGAACAAATGATTGCTTCTCACTCACTATTTTTTGTTTTTCCAAAATAAATAGGTACAAAAAAGTTGAATTTTTACCATTCTGCAAAGTTATCATCAAAGTTTCTATAGCTACGTTCAATACAAATAATATATGCATGTTTTCTTAGTTCCCTATTGTTCTTTATGTTCATAAGGAGCCATGGAGCATGTCAAAAGAATAATACATCTCTTACCAAGGGGAATCTTGGGGACAAAGATGAAGTGTTAAATACAGCAAACATGAAAAAACTGGGTTGAATATTATGAGTTGTAGAATCCCATAGAAACTATTCAATATCTAGCCAAATTTGATCCTTATGACTAGATATGGTTACTACCTACAAAATGCATGTAGTTGTCACAAGAAACTAACAATATTGAAAAAGCTCTACTTGATATACTAGAATGTTTCGTTTTCTTCCATAATTGAAAAAATCAACCATCGTTGTGTACTATGCAAAATAGGGTATTAGGTGCCCCAAAACTCAAGGAATGTTAGCTTTATGTTACAATATGCGACATAGAAAATAAAAAATGAATTTGGATATCATGAAATCCACTAAAAAAATCTAGAAGAGCTAAAATTGGCTAAAAAACAGGATTTGACAATTTTTGTAATTTGGTCATAACTTACAACTTTAATATTTATTTCTCCCTAGAAGTATCAGGACATGTTGAGGACTACTAAAGATAGTTCTCTAGCATTATAGACCTCACAAACATGAATTCTAGAGTGGTATAGTTGCAAAAAGTTGAAAAAAGCCAAAAACAGGACCCGTTTTTTCACACAGTTTAGGTTGTGAAATGTTGTGTAAGTACAATGTTAAAGATGGAATTGATATTCTAAAAAAATGTCGAGTTTTTTTCAGCTCATGAGACAACTTTCTAGATAGATAGCACCTCAAAATCCATTTTAAAACTCTTGACATAATTCAAGGAAAATGGTCACTTCACAGGACATAAAAGTGTCCCAGGACATAAAAGTGTCCCATTACCAACCTAGTGTTAACCAAACCTATCTCTCTCACTCTTAGAAATTCATTCTCTCTACAAATTCTAGGTTCTCCTTGCTACAGGTACATCTCTCTATGCAGTATCCTTATTGCCTACGGGCAAGAACAGGGCTTGGGAGGGAAACTTCTCATCCCTTCACTTCTCTATCTACAGTTTTCACATACTATCCTAGATGAATAATCCACATGGTGAGAATTTCTATCGCTTCCACTTTGTGCGATCTATTGGAATTAACGTATGGATTAGCCATAAAATATAAAGTTTCAACAACGTATAGTGTTTCTCTTTGGCCCAGAAAGCTCAATGAAATACTTCTTTCACCGAATCCCATCATACTATCTCTTATAGACTATAACTTTTCTTTTGATGTAAGTGTAGTTATCTTGCTATGAACCAAGAGGATTTGTACACACAACTAATCCCAATCACGAGACAAAACATATATATTATAAGAGCACAAAACTATAATTCCAAAGGACAATTCGTAGCCTATTTGGTTGGCAAACATTGAATGCCATTAACTCATCTATTAACCATTTCATATTACCCACGATACGATATGACCATAGCCTTGATGTTTTCATCTTTGTGTTGTTTTGATATTCTCATTTGTGTTCTTTCTTTGTCCGTGTGAGTACAAGAGAGAAAGAATGAAGCTTCTTTGATTGCACTTCCTTCCAAACCCTATACTTCATGGCATCTATGGTTTAACTCCATATAGTTTTTGGAGTTCTCTCACAAACTCTCACAGCCAAAAGCTCGGTGCTTTCCTGGCAAGACCGCAAATTTCTTGACGTATTTTTGGTGAGCCCAACGCGAATCTACCAGGGTGAGAGTTTTTGGGTAACCATGGGTGATTATGTTGAGCAACAGGGTATGCATTTTGACCCAGCAACAATGAAAATGTTTCAAGCATTTGCAATGTTCATGCAACAACATGCCACTAAAAGAAGGGAGATTTCGGCAATGAAGGCCATACAAGCAGTCGTCAATATAATGGATCAGTTCAATGGCAAAGATGTAACCAAGTACTTATGCGAGTATGTGAAGGAGATGGAGCTGTATCGCATGTCAGAAGGTGAGATGATTCAAAGCTTTGAGCTAGTTTTTGCTCCAAAAATTAGGGAACATGTTAGGGGAATTAAATATGGGCATGGGAGAAACTGGGAAGAACTCAAAGTAGCTTTGAAGGAGGAATATTTCATGGAGGACTCTGAGAGAGTAACCAAAAGGACATTCTTAGAATGGGTAATCAAGACAAAGCAAGGACTATCAATAATAGAGCTACTTAGGGAATTTGAGCAGAGCTATGCACAACTCACCAGGAGAGAAGGGCCACACTAGATGCAGAGAAGACAAATCTTTTCTTACAAGCTACAGGTAAAGAGTTTCAAGAAAATTTGGAGCTTCTTCTTGAAGATAAAGATGCTGAGCAAGGACTAAAGACCGACTGGAATGAGGTTGAAGGTGTTGTCTCACTGCTTGCCAAATGACAAAGAAGAAGGGACAAGATGGTAGTAAACACTACAAGTCCTTCCACCTCAACTTCTGACAAAATGGTAAATCCTACTTTTATCGCTCCTAAGTTTGATGAGTCCATGCTAGATGAGCTTGTGAAGGGAATGCGTGACTTGAAGGTGAAGCTTGCAAAGATTGAAGAAAAAGACCAATCATCAGGGCCACTTCCTAGGCAAAGACAACAACCCAAAGACGGGTTTGTTAATAGATGTATTTGGTGTGATAGTACAGACCATGTAAAAAGGGATTGTAACGATTTTAGTGATGCTTTGTAAAAGATGTTGTCTTTTTTAAGGATGGTAAAATTCACTTAAGAGAGACAGGGCTACCCTTGAGAACTAACTTTGGGAAAGGGGGAATGCAAAGCTTAGTCGAAGATATGGGAACTAACCATGCCACATCTTCAGTTGAGGCAACTACTTATGGAGTAAAAATTGAGCATCTTACTGAGGAAGAGGTGAGTGACCATCATGGTCAAATTTGGCCAAATGTCATGCAATTAGCTAAAAAGGGAAAGCTTACAAAGGAGATTCTACATGAAGCAGGTGATTTCATACGTCGAGAAACAGGATGGAATGATCCAGTGGACTCATTGTCAGATCATGCCTACATTACAAAATGCCAACAAAATGAGGCGATTGTAGAAGAGAAGCACAGACGTGAGAATGTTGATGAAGGACCATCGAAAAGAGCTTCTAGAAGTGGGGGAAGAAGCGACTCAATGCCTTCTCAAACACCCTCAACACAAGGAGCATCTCCACCTGAAGTACTCATGGAGTAGTCTACAACAGGAAAGAAGAAAGAGCCAACAAAAGGGAAGACAAAAGTCTCAACTTATAAACTACAATCTGATATTGAGGTTGCTACAGATTTAAAGAAAGTCTTGGAGGAAAGGATCTTGAATAGCAAGATTGACTTTACTCTTGGAGAATTTCTTGGCATTGCAAAGTGTGAATTCCATGAGGAGATCATTTACATCATCAAGAGGAAGATGCAAACTCTTGCTGAAGTTTCTCGTCCACAACTTGACGGAGAAACCTCGAAGACACAAGGGATGCAATTGCAAAATAAGGAGGATGATGGAGCTGTGGTAGGATTCTACCAATGTAGTGGGAGAGTGAAGAAAGTGCATGTCTCAAATGATGATGAAGAAGCTGGAACTATTCCTAGAAGCTACTATTCACTAAGTCATTGGGCAAGGGCTACTACAGAAACTTTGTTCAAGGTAGGTGATCTTGAAGAGCCATTTGTTGCCTTGATTGACCATGGTTCAGTAATAAGCATATTGTCAAAGAGTCTATACAACAAGTGCAAATCGCCGATGGACACAGATCATGGTTGGATGGTAAAAGTGGCAAACAATTCATCCGGTGAATTGTATGCAGCATGTCCAGGTGTAAAGGTGACAATAGGTGATGTAAAGATTGACCAAAACTTCTTTGTACAGGATACATCTTCATATCATGTCATCCTTGGACATCCCTACATTGTGGGAGTTCGAATGGAAACAAAGGTAATGGATGATGGTTCAACGCGCATATGCTAGGATACGTAGCAAAGATGGTAAACGTGCTGTCCAATTTCTCACAGTTTATGTGAACCATGAAAGAAATCGGGACAACCTCAGAGAACATCCTCTACCAAAGGTGAGCAAAGAGTTTCATGATCATAGTGAAATGATGGGTTTACGCCAAGTACCATTGTAAAGCAGGATTGCAGTGGTACAGAAAGAACAAGGGTCTCGCCTGATCCAAAAGTAGGTGAAACTTTCTCAACGAGCTCCTTGGTAACAAGAATGGATCAGTATGTTTTACAAAACTTGAAGATTTGAAGAGATGTGAGAGGCAATATGTGCATAATGTACAAATAGGCATGAAAAAGAGTGGGTTGCTAGAGCCTACTGAATTTTTTTTGGGTTTGTGTGAACAAGTTTCTTTTGTAGATACTATGGGCCAGGTGAGCTTGATGCTATAATGGGGTCTAGTTTGCATCTTGAAAAAGTTGTGATAGTTTACTCTATGGAAATGTATCAAGTAATAGAAGCCTTTAAAGAAAACCAAATAGTTGGCAACTTGGCCCATAAGTCCATGTTGAAACTAAATACAAGAGTGTAGCAAAGAAGGTGAAACCAGTAGCTTCACCCTTACCACCCGACAATAAGTAAAAGATTGAGTAGGCTTCTTTACAACCAAGTTTGAGGAATCCTAAAAAGATTGGGCGTACCTTCACAAAGGAGTCTTTCCAAGAGTTGCAAATTGGTCACGAGGAGTTTCTAACACAGGAGGAGACAAAGTGCTTCAAAGGAATGCTTTCCAAGCATGGTAAGGCTTTTGCATTTGAGCCACATGAGATAGAATGTGTTGATCCTTCTATTGTAGCTCCTATGGTAATTTTCACAATACCTCATGTGCCTTGGAATCTGCGACCTATTATGGTTCCAAAGGCTCGTTTCCAAAGTTAGTAGAGCTACTGAATGAGAAAATCAAAATGGGAATCTTGGAGCCTTCTTGTGCTCCATACTCAAACAGGTGGTTCACAGTTCCAAAGAAGAATGGTTCTCTATGCTTCATCCAAGCTATGCAACCAGTGGACAAGGTGACAATTAGAAATGTAGGTACATGTCCAATGGATGAGTTTGCAGAGGCGTTTGCAGGAAGGGAAATCTACTCGATGGGGGATCTCTACCCAGGGTATGATCAAATTCAGCTTGCAATCGAAAGCAGAGACTTGACAACCATTGTTTGGTGGACGAAGCGACGAAGCTGAGGTTTCCAGAGAAAGAGTCACATTTTTTAGGGAATCTACATTTTTTTCGGAAATCTCATCCCTTGTAAAAAAGCTTCTCTGAGCCAAGAACTTGTAAAAGAAATTATGATTCTTTTTCGGGGAGCAATTGTATAATAGAGAGCCAGTTAGAAGTTTAGGAGCTTTTTGGCCAGACAAGCCATTTGTAAAGACCTAAACTATAAAGGTCAATTTTGTAAGTTTGAACATTATCTTTTTTTATGAGAAACTGAGAAGACAACGTACGTTTTGATAGCTTCTTCTTGCTCCAACTTGTAATCTTCGCTACTGTGGCTACGGTAATCCAAATTCAGATTCGTTTATTGCATTGTGTTCCTCTTACTTTGCTCTTCCATTCAAGTGTAATCATTCAAGATTCGGTGTAGGTTATGGACTATGAGTTTGAGACCTTAAGTCGCTGTTTTACACGTATATTATGTTGTTTTGACCCTAGGAGAGGCTTTAGGGATCCTAAAACGATCCATTAGGATCACCTGTTTCGCTGTTTTTGCTGACTTTGGGATGAAAGATCGTGATCGTTGTACCTCTCCAGAATGCTGTGACAGAGATAGGATATACTCCTGATAGTCTCCTGTAGCTTCCGTTCAAGTTTCGTGCGAATCCGACATGATTTGCATGGTAAACGGGCGTGATGATTGTAGAGCTGTGTAGAAGGACATAGGCAGATTACTTGGCTTTAGTGTGTTCGATTTGCTTGTAGAGTTAGTAGATGCATCTCTTCGAGTTCACTTCATTAGGACCGACACCCTAGTGAGTTTCCATGCCTCATCCGGGTCGCTTCCCTTGTATTGATATTTTATGTTGATGCGTGAGAGCTATGCTATGGACGTCATCGCGGCGAGCCGCAAACATTGGTGCCATTGCCAGGGAATGCACCTTAGGTGATGAGTGACCGAGTGCGCAGTTAGCTTCCTTGAAAGAAGATTAATCCACAAATCCATTTTACACCTCAGTTTGGTTGCTAGACAGGGGTTTAGAGCTTAGTGGAGTCTAGAGTCAGTGGACCGGCTAGATCCTCTCTTAAGAGATTTAGGGATTTGTGAGTGAGAGTGTTCAAAGTATTTTTGCTCTTTGATTTCTCTAATTCGATTGAGTACTGAAATTCCACCCGAAATCCGTCTTGTTTGTTTTGTTTAATTCATTTCTTTATGTTCTTTCATTTTTGTATTTAGGAGTAGGATAAGTAAATCACATTCCAGTCAGATTTGGGGAAAAAGTTAGAGTCGAGAAGTAAAAAAAACCATAACTTTGGCAAAAAGGCTATAAGACTCTGAAATTTAGAAAATCTGACCAAACAGGGTCGATATTGATTCAAATCACAAAGTGGTAGCACAAAACACTGGGAAACACTTGTTAGAGTGAGCAAACAAAATTTCATCAAATTTGGCCCAGGTACTATGATCACGATCGGTGTACCTCTGTGCTAGAATTGGACAAGATTTGTTGTGTGCCTTCCTGATAAGATTCTAAACAAGTTTGTCTAAAGCAACCTGCCAACCACAACCAAAAACATCAAAAATCAAGGAAAATCAGGCCCCTTGGGTAAAACTAGCCTGACAGACCCAGAAAGTGCAAAA
The DNA here is from genome assembly GCF_014529385.1 of Adiantum capillus-veneris. NCBI lineage: Eukaryota > Viridiplantae > Streptophyta > Polypodiopsida > Polypodiales > Pteridaceae > Adiantum > Adiantum capillus-veneris. The sequence continues at coordinate 97,448,463 of NC_140944.1, read as the reverse complement.
TCTTGGCTTTTGATGATCCAAATGCAAAAAGACTTGGGGGATAGCCTTAAAACATCAGTGTCTATAAGCATGCCAAATTTGGTCTAATTTGGGCTCAGAAGTACGATCGCGATCGGTGTACCTAAGTGCCAAAATTTGACCAAATTTCATATGTGGAATCCTCAGGTGTATACAAACATAAAAGTCTAAAGGACCTAGAGCCAGAAACCTCAAAATACGTGTTAAACGATATGAATACAAATCCAAGTCAAAACTGCTAAACTGGCATAGAAATTGACTTTCAGTAGACCAAAACACATCAAAACTGGGAAGAAACCATACAGAGGGATAGCCTGTACACAGGACAACCCCAGATAGCTTTCAAATCCCAAAACAAACACCAAAATCAAGTCAAACTGACAGATTCAGGAAAACAGACACCTCCTACCAAGAGCTGGTAAAAGCTTGACTTTTAGGAGTCTTAATACAAAAGTATCAGGTGGGTAGCCTTAAAATAGCATAGTGAACAAGATGGTAAAGTTTCATCAAATTTGGGCTCAGAAGTACGATCGCAATCGGTGTACCTCTAGCCCAGATCTGACTCATTTTTGACCTATTCCTAGACCTAGACTATTTAAGATACCAGGAGTTGTCAAAACCCAAATTGGACATACCGTCAACAATCTGCAAGAAAAATTGAGTTGAACTCATTGTGAAATTGTTGAATCTGCTGACAGTTGGAATGATACAGTGATCTCATAGCCATCAAGTGTATTCATTTGCAGAGACTGATCAAGTAACAATCCATTCACGAGAGTTGGAAGATCACTCCATCTCCACGTAAGAGGTTTGGATTCAGTCGGTAATTCCACTTTCTTCATGTTTTTGACATTGGGAAAACAAGTCAACAACCAACACTGAAATTTAGCAGATCAAGCAAGTGTTTTATCAATGGAGGAGAGTGTAAACCAAGGTGTAGTACGACCATTAGAGCCGATCCCTGAGGAAAGTATTTCCGATACTTCTTCAGCGAGATCTTACGAGTATTTCATGGAACACTTAGGACATTTAAAACTAAACGAAAGAGAAAACATGGCAGCAGGACCATCAGACCCTTTGGCCACAATGAAGCTATTGTTCATCAAGTATCAGTATGATAACAAGCAAGGTGCCAAGATCTACAAAGATGGTATGGACCACTACTGTGTGAAAGTAGAAGATAGACCAAGTGAGTTCAAGGACTTAGTGCCTGTGAGCTATAGCCGAGATAGGTACTTAGATGAAGAAGGTATCATGTGCTTGGTAGTCCTGAATCCTAACATTGTGGACAAGGGGGGATTGTTGGGCATAAAAGCAAAAGTGGATGAGGAACCTAAGGAGAAAGCTCCAACAATGAGATTCCCTAATGCGAGGTTGAGGCGAGAAAATGAAACTTTGAGAGTCAACACAGACAACGTCTACATGGGGTTATAGAAATATAATAATGGAGAGGAAGATATCTATTATAGATGCGAGGAACCCTACGTCGATGAGTTGAAAGAGCGGAAAAGACTTTATGTCTTCACCTACAGAGAGGGATCAGAAACGAAAATTGTCGCATACGACAAATATGGAAGACGATACGTAGCAATCAATAAAAAGGAGTTGGAAGGATATACGTACTTCGGTGGATCACTCCACCATTATTATGTCACTCCAAGCCCACTAAGACCAGCACCTACAACTGTCGTGCCAGACCCGATGGCAACAGGTGGAGAGAGGACTCATGTAGCAGATTCTTTCAATCGACCTCATTATTCTATGACAAGACCCATGGAAACATTATGTTCCAGAGAATCAATGGCTACAAATCGAGGTAGCGCGGTTTCTATCTCTACACATAATGTAGTAGGTCCAATCTTTGCAGCAACACCATCACGTTTGCCTCCTAGTTGTAGATTCGTGGCAGGGGAGCCAACGAGAGAAACCCACGACATCCATGATATACGAAAACGATTAAGTCGAGAAGCGGGAGCATTGACATTGGTCACATACCAAAGATGGATGAGGCCATCCCAGGTAGCGCAGTGCATGCCAAAGAAGTATAGCGGATCAGGGGATCCCTATGCTCATGTGTCGCTCTTCAAGCAAGTCTTAAGAGCAGAGTATATCACTGATTTTCATACTCAATATGAAGTATTTGGGATGACCTTGGAAGCAACGGCCTTAACGTGGTTTCAACCTTTGAACCTTGAAACTTGTCCGAATATTGAACATGTATTGCGGGAGTTCGCGGAAGAATTCTCAATAAGGGATATAAAGCATAATAGTGTATCACATATATATGCTTTTAAACAAAAGGAGAAAGAAAAGGTGAAGGAAGCATCCTTGAGATTCAAGCAATACATCAAGAGGTGCCCAGGGAGAGAATTACCGCAGGACGAGAGATTGTATGTGCTCTTCATTGAAGGACTTAGAAACGAAACCTTGAAAAAAGACCTTCACTTGAAAGCTTGTAGCTCATTTGAACAGGTTACAAGGAAAGCGTTATATCTTGTTGATCACTGCAAAGCATATGGGGAAGTGTCAGAGGATACAGATTCAGTAACCAATGGCTCTTCATCTATTAAGAGTGTTGAGCTGAAGGACAACACAACTACACTTTTGCAACTATTCATTGTAATCAATGTCTTGCCGATATTATTTTTCATTGAGCCAATCATTTGTAATTAGCGGGACTCGATTGAGTTTCCAGATTGTATTCCATTCAAGTAGGCAAGATAGTTGTGCCTACATTTGTAAGTAGAGATGATTTCACACCTCCAAGGCCGAGGTATAAAAGCCAACTTTTGTAAACCTAAGGAGGACTTATCATTAATTAGAAGTTGAGTTTTTGAGCACCGTGACTGTGTCTAAAAGAGAATGAGAGAGAGTGACTCTTATCCTCTTGCTACATGAGGTACGGAGCAGCCATTCGAGAAGTGACACCGCCATTGCGATAGCTACAGTGAGGGCTACGCACCAATACCAAGAGTGCGTGCATTCGGGTTCTACGCGAGGCAAGCTCCCACGAGCTTCTTTGTGAGTTTTCTCTTGATCTGTGTGTCGGAATTCAACATGCTATATATCGATAGAACCGCAGCGAGTAGAACTACACATTAGAACCATCGAAGTCGAGATTCGGTGACCTGTAATTTTCGGCCTGTCTTCATATGCGATTACCGCACGGAGTGTTTGCAGGTTGAGATTAGAGTGTAAATTCATAGGGTACTGTTGTTACGTGGTGTATAGACTCCCCTTTGAGTTTGAGGCTGATTCGATGAATTTTGATCATGTTTCGGATAGCGTTTGCTCGTAGGACGGATTTCAGTCATTTGCGTGTTTAGAACTTAGATTTGATTTCCTTGGTAGTGATTGTCTCTAGAAGGTCGAGTAGGTGATTGATACCTATCTATTTGTTTCCATGCGCCTGCGGGTCAAGCTCCGTCCTTGTCTAACATTCTTGTTTGTTGGTTGAGTTCTCGCTATTACAGCATTCGCTAGCGGCATAACCGCTCAACATTTGGCGCCACTTCCGGGGATGAGAGCCCTAAGTAGGTGACCTTAGACTAATACTACGAGGTGATTTGTTTTGTTACTTTGTATATTTTAATTAGAAAGGTCTAGGAGTGGTGGAGTCCGAGGATCTTTGAGAGGTACTAGGAAACTCGTGGTATTCCTGGGTCTTTCGTGATAGAGAGTTTAGTTAAGATTAGATTGGTTTTGTTGGAGTTTAAGTGGTTGCTGACATCAAAAGTATTTACTCCTCCGTGTGTGTCAATAAATCTCTTTATATATTCAATTGCAAAAAACCCATATTATGATTAGATGTAGCTTAGGTAGGACCTGATCTGATCCTGATCTAGAGCTATCAATTGGTGTTCTATTTGCTTGATGTGTTTGATTGCATGTTAGATCACTAAAAAGAGGATTTGGTAGTGAAATATGTAATAAACAAAGTTCAGAGAAATTTTCTGTGAAACTGAGTGTTACTGAGCACTTAAGAGAGCTCTTGGAAGAGTTCTGTGCTAAAAAATTGGAAATCTGCAACTTTAGACATCATACGCGTATGATGTCTTAGGGGCTAAACAGAGACCAAAACAGAAAATTTAACATTACCAAAGTGTTCAGAAGGGGGGTTTTACCCTAAGATCAACATAAAACAAGGGCTTTAACACTTCTAGAAACTAAAAATACCAAGTTAGAGTGCAAAAAACGCAAAGAATAGGGAAAATTGATTCAGAGCTCATTTTTGCATTCAGACTTGATAAAAACACTTGAAACTCAAAGATAAACACTTGGAGAAGCTTAAAATTGAAAACTGGCAAAATCTGGGACAAAAGACATCATACGCATATAATGTCTTTTGGCACTTGCTGAAGTGATTTTTCAAATTTGACTTGACAACATTGTTAGGGTTAGGGTGACACAGAGAATCAATAGAACAAAAATCTCCAAAATCTGTGAAAAAAGACATTATATGCATATATAGTCTTTTTTGGCAAATCTGGAACAGATTTCTCAGTGAAGTTGACAGAAGTCTTCCATCTGATAAAACAAACCATTTGACCAAGTATCATTCACTTTGGATCACTTTTGACCACAGAAACTAGGAATAACAAACTACCAAGACTAAAAAGTCAGACTCCTCGAGAAGGAGTAGTGTATTCGAGATCTGGCAGATATCTCCAGAACAACCAACAAAGATTAGGGGAACACGTCTCGTTCGGAGATCGTATGGAGATAAATCCATTAGCAACTCTTAGACAAGAAGCTACAAAAGGTCTTGGAGAACAAATGCTACGCTTAGGAGATCACATACATGAGGCCGACTCATTCTCTCAGTACAGTGATTCATCACAGACAACAGAGTCCACGACTAAGCCAACCACAGGATTTGATCTAGATCAAGAAAATCTAATAGAGGATTTGGTTCAAAGACTTTCTCCTATTGTTAAGCTAGAATTTAGGGAACCCATGTGGTATGAGAAAGATTAGAATTGGACCAATCACACAACAGAGGAGTGCTACTACACAGGGTCCGTGCGAGATAGACCCTATGAACGACCACTAGCACGAATACAAGCACCAAGGTATGCACACGAGAAATGGCCAGTACCCCCAGGTTTTGAGAGAGTAACATCAGTCGTCTGAGGACAACCACAAATTATGTCAGAGGTCAAACCTATAGGACTGAGAAACACAACAATGGTGGGTCAACCGAGGATGCAACTGCTAATAATGACCCCAATGTCTTACAATGAGCCTAGGAGATACTATCCCTTAGGAGCAGAAACGGGATATGGAGCACAGGGAATGGTAAGGCCAAAACAACCATTACCGCCTACAGCCCAACCAACAGAGGAAAGGTATAACATGGATGGAAAAACGTTGAGATTCATTGCAGAGAGAGGTATAGCATGGTGGCAACCTACTTACAGCCACCAAGAAAAGCGAGAAGCCCTACAAAAGAGGTTAGGCTGTAATAAATGTGGTGGTAACCATTTGATAAACAATTGTCCACACACACAAGTTGTGACAATCAATGTTTATTGCCTTAGTTGTGCCACATATCATTTCATTTGTGATTGTCCACAGAACCCAAATAGGGTAGCAAAGGCTGCAAAAAATACTGAGTATATCGTACAGCTACCAAGAAGCTCCGAACATGATAATGTTGTGCCTGTTAAAGCCATGAAGAGATTAAAAACGCAAAAAGCTGCTGAAACCCCATCAAGTGAAGAGCCTAAAACGGATATTCCAAGCGCGACACGAAGACAACGTAATATATGGAAAGCTAGGAAGGCAAGGATGAAAGTTAGAAAAGAACGTGAGGAAGCAATCCTAGCAAAAGAGTTAAGACAAACGAGAGAAAGATTAGAGAAATTAGAGAGTCAGAACAGAATTCAAGAAGATGACTATGAAAAGGAGAAGACAAAAAACGGCAAGGAAACAACAAGTGTGATCTTAGAAGGGTCGGTGTTAGTTGAAAAGTACACGAACCATTGGACGCACTCATGAGAGATTACAAAGCAAGAGTAAAGAACAGTCAAACCCAGGAACAACGTTGGGTGACATATCCGAATGCAGAATGGAAAAGCAGAGACTAGAGATGTGTCAGAAAATGATCAAGATGGCACAAGCTCTATTAGAACCGCCGAGAGAAAAACTAGAGCATGAGACCGGAAACCCAACTCAAACAAATGCTATCCCTTCACCACATGAACAGATAGTTGAACCGCTAAAAGTGCACAAAAAGCTGAGAAAACTAATAGGGATGAACAGAACTGATCAAGAGATGGAAAGTTGTCATCCTGTGATACAGAGGTCTTATAAAAGAGACGAAGATTATGATGAGTTTTGGAAACAAGTGAGAGAGGCAAACTTAGAAAATGAGATAAGTTGTCAAGCTAATCAGACAAATGGGGAAAAGGATATCAGGAATCCACCCATCGAGGAATTTGAGGCAGGATCTCAGATAGACCTAGATCTGCACTCATACTGGGGAGATAGAGGCTCTATTAGATCAATAGAGAGTAAACCTCATTCGCTAAAGACCTTACCTTCATACTTAGGAGAATACGAAGAAAAATATGAGATTAGAGCACTTCCCTCACGAGTAATCTCTTCAGAAAAAGTTATGGACTCGCAAGGATTGATAGAGATTTTGTCAACACCAGTGACATGCACTATCACCCTAGCTGAGCTTCTAAGACTACGACCAAATATGTGGGCAATGGTAGAAAAATGCTTGGAAAAAATTGGCGTAAAAGACCCAACTTCAAAGCTCCAAGAAGGGATATGAGAGTTGAATAAGCCGCAAAAAAACGCAAAACCGGTACCTTTGAACAAGGTCAGAGAGTATTGTGAAGGAGAGGATGGGAATACAACTTTACCAGTTGAATTCCAGGGAGTAAAAACGATGGCAATACTTGACAGTGGAGCAGGAGTGGCCATTGCCACAAAAGAAATATGGAAGAAATGGAAAAAACCGGCAGTCAGGAAAACAAGGTTGAAACTCCAACTAGTTGATGGACATATGGAGAAACCTTTGGGACTCTTAGAGAAAGTCACAATGACTTCTTGTTGGATTGAGTATGAGCATACATTTTCTATTGTTGATTTTGGAAAGGAGATCCACTATGAGCTCATACTGGGAAGACCATTCATGAGACAATTGAAAATGGTCCAGGATTGGGGTTACGACCACATATACCTGAGACACAAGGAAACCACGACATGAGTAAACTTGAAAGACCATAGTTACAAGGACGTGAATCGAACACCTGTCGAGGATTTCAATTCAGCTACATTAGCAGGAACAGAACTTCCAGCTTGGCTAGGTAAACCCAAATAGCCATGGATGTGTGGATCTTCAAATTGTGGAAGCCTGAAACGCGAGGAATGTGTCTTAGAAAGGGCGATTGAGGATGAAACTTACATTGGTGAACCATTTCCAGAGGAAGTTCTTGAACCATTAGGATGGACACACATTCTCGCCACACTAGATGTCTGTGCGATTCCAGATGGTCCCACAACAAAGTTTTGCAACGAAGACGGATACGATGTAGTTCCGTATTTCATGATGGGAGTAGTGATTGATAAAGAATTAGATCCGAGTGATACACAAGCGAAAAATGATGAACGAGAAAATATAAATGAAGAGGATATGTCTCACGAGATTTCGAATCGTCTAGATTGGGGAAATGACGCAGACAAGGAGTCTTCAGACAACTCTAGTGCACAAGAGGAAACAATCAAGGTGTCAGTGACCGGAGCTATCGACGAAGTCAACGATCAGCAAGAAGTTCAAGAAGTGATGCTTACATAAAGCTTTAGCAAGTGCGCAGAATCTGCTAAACCTAGTGAAATGGCAGAGAAGCTTAATTAGAAGCTGACACAAGATTCAAGGCACAAGAATCAAAGATTACTAAAGCATGCAAGGAGGACATGAAAGACCTAGTAGTGACCAAGAAGATCAAATTCTTGATAAGTATGCATGAAGGAGTCAAGATAAATTTCACAGCAGAGATTGATCACATTGCCACAACGAATGTTATGTCATATGGCATGTGGTTACTTTTAGGTAAACCAGAGCTTTATGAAATTCAAATAAAGGTTTTTATCTCACCGGGAATAAAAGTCATAAGGTTGGGGATTGCAGAGGCGACCCTTAAACTACAATCCAAAGAAGTAAAAAGACAAATTCTTAGTGGTGGACTCTCAAAAAATGAGTACACACTTGATTTTTGTCCAAGCAATGGGCGAAATTTTTGAAGAAGCACCTGAATCTTCAACAGGGGTTAAGTCTAGGACAACTCAAAGATCTTAGGCCACTCTCGACAAAGGAAAAGCTAAAGCAAGTGAAACAGTGTTCTGCAACCAAAATCCTTCATTTCAGTCAAAGTCTTTAGCCGAGCCAATTCACGTACATGAAGAAGCCTCTACATCAAAAGCCAAACCCTCGACAACACAATGGAAACCAAAGCACAAAGTCTATCAACCAAAGTTTCCATCGCAACAAAGCCTCCACAAAATAAATAAATAGGCCAACCAAGTGTTAGTATCCAAGGAGTACATCATGGACAAAGATCCAATTTGGGTACCAGCATCAAAAGAACCACAACAAGCAAAAGAAGGTTGGATAGCATCAAACAGTTCAATCACTGCTCAAGGCTACTATGATGAGAACATCAAAGTATGGGTCAAAAAACCAAAGGTAACAGCTTGGACATACCCAACATGTGGTATCTCTTCACAACAAGATCAACAGGGCATCAAGCGCCGGTCTAACTGTTCATACAGGAGTAAAAACAGGTATAGGAAGAAGAAGCAAATACCTTCCAAGCAACAAACATTGAAGCAGTTGTGGGTACCAAAGTTAGAGCTCTGCGGTGAAGATACCCCACAAAGTCAAGCTAAGGTCACACAGCAAGCAGTCACACAGCAAGTTGTGGGTACCAAAGTTAGAGCTCTGCGGTGAAGATACCCCACAAAGTCAAGCTAAGGTCACACAGCAAGCAGTGCAACGAATGATCCCAATCAAGCTACTGGAAGCACAAGGTTACTATACAGGTAACACTCAAATTTGGTTGCCAAAGATTAAAGCTTCCCCTGAGATCATGAAGAAAACTCATGTAGCACAACGTGCCCAACAACAACAACCCAACTACGCAACCATGAGTGCTACAACTCCAAGGTGGATCCCTCGTCATTTACTACAGGAGCAAGGCTTTTACAAAGGTAACAACAATATTTGGACACTGAAGCCAAAGGACCATCAAGTCGAACAAGCAACAAGGCAAGTGGAAAAACAGGTCACACAAGGACCAAGGACAACTTGGATTCCAAAACCTGTAGCCGGAACTCAACAACAGAGGCCCACAACTAGTCTACAGCCTCTTATCAACAAAGGTAAAGCAAGGATACAAGAAGAAGTCATAGTTTTAAAGAACACAGTATGGAAGAAGACTTCATCAACCATTGCTTCAACCTCAAAACCTGTCTCACCATGCAACATCAGTGTGCTACCAAAGCATGAAGAGGAGGTGTTTGTCAATGTATTTGACAAAATGGCATCACAAAACCAAACCAAAGAGAATGGCCTAAACCTCAATAACATATGGAATTGGATTTCAGGACGTGATCAGGTAAGTCCAAGTTTCCATTAAAAATACATGGCGTAAGAGTCTAGAGTCAGGCAGCTGATCCACTAAATGAGCAAAGTGTAAGACCCAAGCTTCAAGTCTATTATTTTCTATGTGGTTTATGAGTCTAGCTAATAGATATAAGCTCAAGCTGGAGAGTTGATGACTCGGAATGCAATGGAACTTCACAAGAAGTTTAACCTTATAGAGATCAAAGCAACCATGGAGTATCTCTGGGTTTGGACAACCAAAAGTGGGGTCTAAACATCCAATTTGGCGGCACACACACAAAGCGTCATTTTGGCATAACGGCCAAATTTGGCAACCATTCGCCACAAAACTTTGTGAAAATCTTCAAATGACCATCAACGACGAATGTCTACAACCAAAATCCAAGGCGAAGCCATTTCACTTACCAATATGGAAAAAGACGCTTTTGGGCAACTAAATGGCAAAAAGTGACCGATTTTGACTCCCGAACAGGTTTGTTTTCAGCTAGTAAAAGGTGGCGATTCAAGTCGATTCCCGCGTTTCTTGACCGTTTTTGCGAGATCTACAACTTTGAGAAGAAACTTTTTGCAAATTCCTCACTGATTTTCTGATATTCAACTCACAAAATTTCAGGTTTTCCGCTTTGGCGCAGTATGCGAGTTTGATGCACTTTTGGAAGAACGAGAGGTGCTCAAAATTAAGTGCATAAATTATGAGCTGAAAATGTAATTTCAGCTTCCGCAAAGCTTGTGGTTTGAGATTTTGTGGTAGATTTGGGCAAAGAATTAAGGAGACGTATACACACCAATAGTGGTCTCTTGAGAGACGCGGTTTTTTGAAACACACAGATAGACAACTTCCCAACAACTCACACATAGACAACTTCCCAACAACTCACACAAGCTCGGGGTACAACTCTCGAGGACTAAGATCAAGAAAAGTCTACTTCGAAGCCAAAAGACGGACTCGAAGACTAAAATGCCTACAAAGGGGGCTTTTAGCTAAACTTGTGATTTTTTAAAGTTGAAAACTAGCTACAAGGGCTTAGGGCACAAGCACAACACAATCCTTGCATGAAAAAAGGATTTTTGACAAATTAGACATCATACCCATATGATGTCTCACAGCAGTTTTGCACATAACACTCCACTTCTGAGTTCATATTCACTATATTCATGCTAATACCATCCAAAATACGAAGTTACAGGAGATTTGGAGCTAGTTAATCGATTGCAAACCCAAAAAACGCAAAGAAGGGCATAAAACCGACATATGACTCTAGACTTGCAAAAATAGCTCCAAATCAAGTGAAACTTTGTAGGAGTGGTGTAAATAACATGCACAAGCCATCTAGATATCAAAAGTGCAATTTGGCCAAAAAAGACATCATACCCATATGATGTCTTTTCACTCATTTTGAGCCAGAACTTAATGTTTTTCATCATATTCTCATTATACACATAGAATATAAGCCACACAACAAGTTTGGTACCATTTGGACAAGTATATGGCCACATTAGTCCACTTAGCGGAAAAATCCCGACCTAAAGCATATTTTTATCCAAATTCAGCCATATTCAACTTCAAATGATGATTTGAGTACAAAAAATACTTTACCACCATGTAAGGAGCTCACAGAACCAAAATCATGCAAAAAATCCACAAAAGACATTATACCCATATGATGTCTCATGGAGCAATTTTGACCCAAATTCTTTTCAAATTCCATAAGATCATTGGAGAAGCCATCATAAAGCCAAATCCAAGCCAAAAAACCAAAATGAGCCAAATTGGGCCATATGGACATCATATGGGTATGATGTCTCCAAGGCACTTTGGCACATTTCAGAGCTATTTTGACCATACAGAATTGTTCAACATGTGATATGAGAGCCATCTACAAATTTTTATCCCATTTGGATCCCAAAATCCAATCCTCACTCAATATCTCAACAAAAGCCTGATTAGGACTAAAGTGGCCATAACTTGACCAAATGAGATCCAATTGTCAAATCAGGCATATATCTATGATGTACATGCTATCAACCATATGCATATCAAATATCAAGTGATTTTTGAGCACTTCGACATCATACCCATATGATGTCTCTAGCATGAAAATGCACCCAAAATTCATATTTTTCCATATGCATTGCATCCTCACGCCCTGAATAGCTTATGTTTCAATTTTGAAGTCATTTGGAGAGTTAAAAGCTTAGTTTCGGCAATCAGTACGAAAAAGACGCTAACTTTTGAAATTGGAGTTACAGAAGCTATGGATACAGGAAAGTCGCCTACAAAGCGGAAAAGAACCACACTCAAGGACAAAATAGCAGAAGCAAAACCCAACATTAAAGCCTACGAAGACATGGATGGAAGAGGCAATCCTTGAAGAACAAGGAATCAAGGTTTATCAAGGGACATTAAGAGATCCTAACCATCGGCAACCAAAGACCCATATGGATTCCACTGAAGCAAAGCTCAAAGACGTCATGTCAGGGACGACATGAACGCGGAGGGGGGGAGTGTTGAGCGGAAGGATAATACAACCACAATTTTGAAACTATTCATTGTAATAAATGTCTTTCCGACATTATTTTTCATTGAGCCAATCATTTGTAATTAGCGGGACTCGATTGAGTTTCAAGATTGAATTCCATTCAAGTAGGCAAGATAGTTGTGCCCACATTTGTAAGCAGAGATGATTTCACACCTCCAAGGTTGAGGTATAAAAGCATCCTTTTGTAAACCTAAGGAGGACTTATCATTAATCAAAAGTTGAGTTTTTGAGCGCCGTGACTGTGTTTGAGAGAGAGAGAGAGAGAGAGTGAGTGAGAGAGAGAGAGAGAGAGTCTTGTTCTCTTGATACACGAGCTATGAAGCAGCCATTCGAGAAGCGACACCGCCATTGCGATAGCGACGGCGAGGGCTACGCACCAATACCAAGAGTGCGTGCATTCGGCTTCTACGCGAGGCGAGCTCCCACAAGCTTCTTTGTGAGTTTCTCTTGATCTGTGTGTCGGAATTCAGCGTGCTATATATCGATAGAACCGCAACGAGTAGAACTATACATTAGAACCATCAAAGTCGAGATTCGGTGACCTATAATTTTTGGCCTGTCTTCATATGCGATTACCGCACGGAGTGTTTGCAGGTTGAGATTAGAGTGTAAATTCATAGGGTACTATTCTTACGTGGTGTATAGACTCCCCTTTGAGTTTGAGGATGATTCGATGACTTTTGATCATGTTTCAGATAGCGTTTGCTTGTAGGACAGATTTCAGTCATTTGCGTTTTTAGAACTTAGATTTGATTTCCTTGGTAGTGATTGTCTCTAGAAGGTCGAGTAGGTGATTGACACCCATCTATTTGTTTCCATGCGCCTGCGGGTCAAGCTCCATCCTCGTCTGACATTCTTGTTTGTTGGTTGCTTTCTCACTATTACAACATCCGCTAGCGGGTAACCGCCCAACAAAGAGTGAACCCTCTACCAAGAAAGAGGCTCAGGCTTCTTCGATGCCGACGGCTGACCAAATGATAGAGGAAGTAACAAAGAGAATGCAGCAACATATGAGATCAAATTCGGGGATGAGGCAGCCTCAGATGAGGAAATGTGACATATGTGGTGGAGATCACCCGATGCCGTGGTGCACACAAAAGCCGAAAACACCAGTTGCGAATGGACGAGTACTGAATTGGTGCGCCATAGAGAAAAAATGGACAAACCATGGCACGGATGAGTGGTTTTACAACATAAACTATGTGAGGGAACGGTCGTATGGACCTCCAGCAGGACCACCCCAGCCACCTCCTCCAAGATATCAAGTTGGGCCGAATGTGAATATGGTAGCAGGAGCATATAGACCTCAACCTGTGTTGGGTCGACAACCTCCATTACCACAATAAAATAGGGCCATGATTAGGTATGCTCAACCTTACAAAGCATCACCAAGAACAAATAGTACGCCTCAAATGTCTTATTACGAGGAACCGATTGAGCCTTACGTAACTGAACCGGAACCACAGATGTACGCAGACGAAGCCTATCAACCGTGGGAAAATAACGAGGGTATGGCACCACCAACGTATGTAGCACAACCTTCGAAGGACCAATATTTGGTGGACGAAAGAACGCTAATATTCATTGCGAACCAGAACTACAAACCGAGAGGATATCCTAATAGGGTGGGACAACCTATGGGACCACCTCCTAAAAATCAACAACCCCTTGGACCATGCTATAGCTGTGGAAGTACTGATCATTGGGAGCGTAATTGTCCTTTCAAAGGTGAAAGACTGAAAATTTTTGGGTTTTGTGACAGGTGTGATGTGAATCACATACTTCCAGATTGCCCAAGGGATCCGGACAACAAAGGAAAAACAACTATAAATATTGTGGGGGTGTTACCAAGTGCAAGTAGTGGATCAGAAACTGAACCCATGACCCAGACCAATGTGGTAACGAGAGCCCAAGCCAAGGACGTAGAGAAAAACAAGCCATTGGAAGAAAAGGTTGAGATGCCAATACCCACAGAAAACAAGAGTTTATCTGTGAGATCCCAACAGAAATCCTAGAAGGCAAAACGAGACAAGATGAAAACAAAAAGGATAAAAACCCAAATTGCCATTCAAAATGAGTTACATGAAACGAAAGAGCAACTGAAACAAGAAAAAGATAGTAAAACTGGTGAGGACAATAACAAGCCGAGGAAAGCATCCTCAGGGGAATCAGTCTTGGTTGAGAAAGTGATAGAGCCTTTAGATGCTCTATTACAAGCGTATGAAGCAAGGCTAAAAACAAACCAAACCTTAGAGCAAAGATGGTTGACCTATCCTCAACCAGAAGTAAAAACAAAGTGTTTGGAAATGTGTAAACACCTCATTGAAAGAGCCCAGGCATTGATGGAGCCTAATGCGATTAGAACCCTAGAGCAAGAAGTGTTGATTCACAAAGAGCGAGAAAAACCGAAGGTCGATGAATCAGAACAAGCAAACGAACCCAAGCCCGAAACAAGATTGTCATTGGATCACTGAGTGGTGCGGAACACCACTGATGATGCTAAGTCAATGACTATATTGCCAATTCGAGAAGTGGAAGAACCATGGCCGCAACACTTATGGGAAACCATCAGAAATAGAAAGAACGGGAGCGCGACGATACAGTCTGCACCGATTCCTGAGGTTAATATGGACAATGAATTTTATCCAGGAGATATACAATCGCTGTATGGAGATGCGGGAACGGAGGTTTCGATGGAAAGCAAAGCTCAATCCCTGAAAACCCTGCCTGTATTTATAGGTGAACACGAGACAAAATCAGAGATAAGGTTAGTCCCATCCCAGATAAGAACTATTCCACAAATGATTGACTCAAAAAGTCTTCAAGAGATGCTGTCGACACCTGTAACATGCACAATTACCCTGTCAGAACTCTTGAAAGTCAGACCACACTTATGGGAAGACATGGGGAAAAATTTGGAGAGCAAGGGAATAAAGATTCCTCTTCACACAAACCCTACGGTAGAAGAACACAAATGGGAGGGTCAACCCAAAGCCCAACCTGTGCCCATAAACAAGGTCGGAGATTACTGTGAAGGTGAGGAAGGTAATACAAACTTACCTTTCAAATATTAGGATATAAAGACGATAGCTATCCTAGACAGTGGGGCGGGAGTTGCGATTGATACAAACCAAATCGGAGAGAAGTGGGGCCGTCCAGCTCTTAGAAAGATGAGAATGAAACTGCAACTTGCAGATGGGTATGTAGAGAGACCTTTGGGAATCCTGGACCAAATAGTTGTAAGTTCGTGTGGAATTAAGGTTGTTGCACTATGATTTTCCTATCTTGTATGATATACTTCTTATAATGGGACGGCGCATCCATCTTGTTAGAATTCGTGTCCTCATCTGTTTCCATTTCAGTCATCCATATGTCTTTGAGGGTTCGTTTGAGTTTATTGTATTCTATTTTCCTCTCTGTTTTGGTCATTCTAGACCCCGTTTCCCCCTCCTTAGGTGTCTCAGGCGTTTGCTTTTCATGCTTGTTCTTCTTGTTGTTTTTCCATGGTTTAGTTCCGATAAACTTGTCAGTGACCTTGTCTTTGACACAATCGTCAGCTTTTACAAGCCTTAGATATCCCGTTTTGTCATTGACAAGAGGCATGGGTTTTTGCTTATTCGCTCTTGATTTCCTTGTTCTCTTTGATCTATACCGCTCTTGTGGACTAGGTTTTTGGTTAGGAAACTCGTAAAACCTGTCCGGTCTCGATATGTACTTCCTATTCGTCTCTGATCCACTTGATCTTTCATCATCAGCATCTATCATCTGGGTTTCATCACTCAGTGACGGGAGGTCATCGCTTAGTGAATCTGTGAATTCCTCCTCTATTCGATTCCTATCGTGCACTATAGATATCTCATCAACTATTATTTTACACTCAGTCTCACGTAGTGGTTCTTCCTGTTCCTCGCTATCTGACCCTGACTCAAGGATGACGCTAGCCATTTGCAACGTTACTAGGTCGTATCCTTCATTGTCACAAAATTTTGTAGGCGTGCATTCGTTAACGCATACGTCAAAGGTGGACAATATTTGAGTCCACCCAAATGGCTCAAATAAATGTTCGGGAAAAGGTTCTGGGAGATAAGCCTCGTCTTCTACGAATCTTTCCAATGCACACTCCTCTTTTATTAAGTCTCCATAATCGGATGCTCCACACATCCAGACATGTGCTTTTGTTTATAACCACGCAGGTGTTTCTTTTCCATTCACTGTGGTTGAATCAAATTCTTGCACTGGTGTTTTTGCAACGTCTCTATAGTCGTGATCTTTCATGTTGATTTTCGTTATTAGCTCCTCATGCTTAGGTAAATTTGGTTGTACTCCCAATATTGTATCATTTTCAGTTGACGCATAAAAGGTCGCCCCAAAATAATGTCAAAAATGTTCGTTTTTCCGAAATCTACCACGGCAAAGGTCTGCACGCAAAATTTTGTCCTGTTGCACTCTTCATAGAGTTGTTTCAAAGCTACAACATCCGTGTTATGAAAACTATGTTCATGTGCAAGTCATTTCAGCAATCATCCTGTGACAAACTTCTTGACAGAGGATGGTATGCAAAGGAAGAGATTGGTTTACGGTGCGAGGTCGCGCTTGATACTCTAGTTGTCAAGTACATGATTGCAAGCCAATCATTGTTACTCTCGTTTTGGTATATGTTATCACAAATGCTCAATGGTAAGTACATTCCTATGGACCAGGTTTCTGCAGGTTTGGAAGATAATCCTGCTGTGGATGTGGAAGTGATTGATAAAGAGCATGGCCTACTGTTGGTGGTTACAATAAGGGAGCTATGCAGTCTTCAGCATTTGCGGCATGACATAATTGAAGAGTCAATGGACAAGGACCTATCAGATTTTTCCTTTTTCCTAGCTGGCCGTAAGGTGATGCGGCAAAGGGAAAAAGATATTTTGTGCAAAGAGTTGGATGGTCGGGTTGAAGTAGTGTCAATGTAACAAATATTCTTGTGAACCCAAGTGTATACAAATGACTTTCAATACATGAAGTTTATTGAGCTCATTTTTCAATTGTGCCCTATGAAAAAGTGTGCTTGAAATACATTTCTTTACCATGTCAAATCTCTCTCTCTCTCTCTCTCTCTCTCTCTCTCTCTCTCTCTCTCTCTCTCTCTCTCTCTCTCTCTCTCTCTCTCAATGTTAGACAAGACAAAGACATGATAGAAGAGTCATCTTATTTCATTAGAAAGTACAAACTCGTCTGTGAACAATGGACTGAGATACAATTTCTGTAAGTATGGAATCAGAATGTCTTCAAGGTAAAAATCGAAGGAATGCTCCTCGAAAGAAGGTGGTGAGATAGTTGTTCCCGATGGATTTAGTTCTCCCTTTTCAGGAGTATCATCGATCAGTAGTGTATTAGTTGCATCAAAGGGTACACCGATTTGGCTAAACGGTTTGTACAAAAGAGGTAAGTGTGGTTTTTTAGGGTGGTAGTGGCCCTCAACGGTAACGCATTTTCTTTGATCATACAAAAAGGCAAAATCTGACGTGTGAGCGTCGCATACAATGCAAACTATTGTAACTAGTGGCGACAAGTTTTGCCTTTGCATTGAAGACCATATGGCA